>NC_084840.1:50398770-51021426 GCF_033115175.1 Lepus europaeus
AACCATAATAATTTGAGGAGGGTTCATACCTTGAAATATTGAAATAATGATTTATACTAATTGTAGGAAATATACATATTATGGGGTACCCAGTACAAGATCAGGTAGACACATTGGTTCAGGCAATTGGTGAGGGTGGAGAATGGTGCAGGAAGATCACATGGTGATCCAGGAAGCAGAGAGACAGTGAGTACACTCTGCCTGCACACCTGTAAAGGATTCAGTCATATGGACTCTACCCCAACAACCTAATCCAGTCTTATCTCTTTCTGAGACTCAATCTTTAGACTCCATCATTCAATGAAATTCCATCCTTAATCAATTAACATAAGACTTTGAGGATCAGTACTTTTAACACTTGGGCTTTGAGGGCTACCCAGATTATTTTCCAAACCATAGTATGTGTCTTTTATAAATGTAACTTTTTGTTATGATTACAGGCTGAGTTGAAACTGATGATGTAGCCGGCGCCACTCCCTAGGCTAATCCTCTGCCTGCGGCACTGGCACTCTGGGTACTAGTCCCGGTTGGGGTGCCGGTTCTGTCCCGGTTGCTCCTCTTCCAGTCTAGCTCTCTGGTGTAGCCTGGCAAGACACTGGAGGATGGCCCAAGTCCTTGGGCCCTGCAGGGAGTCCAGGAGGAAACACCTGGCTCCTGGCTTCAGATTGGCACAGCACGCTGGCCGTAGCGGCTATCTGGGGGGTGAACCAAGGGAAGGAAGACCTTCTCTCTCTCACTCACTAACTCTGCCTGTCAAAAAAAAAAAAGAAACTGATGATGTAGGTGGAGTGAAATTAAGTAATGCTGGGTCTTAGTCCACCCGTACAAGGATGGACTGGGTCCGAGGAAAGGTAAGTGCGCCGCTCGCCCGTTCACCAGCCTCCCGATCCCGGAGACAGACGCAGCGGGGAGCCAAGTCTAGCAAGGACTCATTTACTTCCTGCGAAACAGAACCTTTTATAGCACAAAACTGCAGAGTCATTGGGGCAGGGCTAAGGACCAACCAATCACTTAAAAAATCACCTTACGGGGGGATTTCTATAGGACTAGCCCTATGTCTATACACTTGTTACTAGTTTTGTCACCTCCCCTGATGTTGCGCAGCCAATTAGTTTTAGTGGTAAACAACTTTGGATTCCGCCCACCTTACTTCCTTTGGGCACCATCATGTAACTAATTTCCCCACAAAGTAAGGTTTTATTAGCCTTGTTAATGGTTTGCTGTGTATTCCTTTTATTTATTTATTTATTTATTTATTTGACAGGTAGTTATAAACAGAGAGAGAGAAAGGTCTTCTTTCCGTTGGTTCACTCCCCAAATGGCCGCTACAGCCAGCACTGCGTCCATCCAAAGCTGGGAGCCAGGTGCTTCCTCCTGGTCTCCCATGTGGGTACAGGGCCTAAGCACTTGGGCCATCCTCCACTGCCTCCCCAGGCCACAGCAGAGAGCTGGACTGGAAGAAGAGCAACCGGGATTAGAACCCAGCACCCACATGGGATGCCAGCGCCGCAGGTGGAGGATTAACCAAGTGAGCCACGGCCCCAATTTGCTCTGTATTCTAACAGCCATGAGAAGTGTTTAGGCTCTAAAAAGGGGAGTGATGTGGTAAATAGTCTGCAAAGAATGGATGAGAAGAGATCAGGAATGGATGAAGGGAAGGCGAGGAGGCATTTAGGATTAGGAGAATTTAGGATTAGGATTAGGGCCAAGTTTCTAAGGCAGATTGTGAGTTCATTGTTGGATGAATTGATTTTGAGGTTGCTCTGCTAGGGATATCAAGTGAGCATTTGGATATATGCAGAAAATATCATCAAATATGTTGAAGGCTGCAAAGACTAAAATGAAAAAATGTCCATTCAACTTACTTAGTATGGTAATTGCAATAACGGATGTTTGGGTATATAGCTGGGCTCAAACTAGATTGAAGTAGGCTGAGAAGTGTGAGATGAAGTTATTGAAAAATTGTAGCCAGTTACTTCAAGAAAATTTGCTCTGAAGGGGAGGAGTAGCATGGGGAATAGATGAGAATAAAGATGGGTTCAGTGGGTAGGAGAGATCCGAACATGTTTCCATGTTGACCATAAGCATCTAACAGAGAACACCAAATGTGGTACCCAGGACAATGGAGGGAGAATCCGCGTTTAGCTTCCTACTGGATTTGGATCTCAATCCTGAGCCTAGTAGTGACTGGCTTCAGAAGATAGACTATCTCCTCTAGGTATAAGGAGTGAAGGGGAAGTAATTTTCCTAATTCTCTATTGTGTTCATCAGGTTCTAAACAAGAAACTTAACAGGGAATTTAAATTAACGTTAAATTCCCAGTAGTTTAACAGGGAATGTTTAACCTAGGAATTACCAACTTTGTAGAGGGTGTATAGCAAGGGAGTGAGAGCTCTAAAGAGTACAGGAGTACCAGGTGGAATGTGCAGCCATGTTTGTGAGGGCTGAGCAGAGCACCCAAGGAAGTAACAAGACCCAGACCTCCCTGGAGAGGTGCAGTCATGGCTCACTGGATGGCAGAGACATTGACTAAGGTGTTGCTCTGATTGGAGCTAAATCGGAAGCTGTCCATAAGGAGGTGCCATGCTGTGGAATTCCCTGCTGACTCAGTTGGCTTACTGAAAGCCACTTCTAGGAATGCAAAGGAAGCTGCCCTCAGGGACTTGCCACATACTGCTGGCAATCTAAAGCCTTACAGGTAGAGGGTACCAGGTGCTCAAAGGATAGTAAAGGCCAGTGCCCTCTTGTTTCTTAACAGCCTTCTAAGTGCAGGACAGCCAGCAGCTGGTGTGGGAAAAATGTTTTAAGGATCTACCTCTAATATCAGAGGTAATGGAGCTGAGAGTTAATTGACAAGTAGTGTACCTATTATTAGTCTCATTAGTGAAGGAGACTAGTTCACAAAGTGAGACAATTATAAAAATATTTTTTATATGGCCGGCGCCGCGGCTCAGTAGGCTAATCCTCCGCCTTGCGGCGCCAGCACACCGGGTTCTAGTCCCGGTCGGGGCACCGATCCTGTCCCGGTTGCCCCTCTTCCAGGCCAGCTCTCTGCTGTGGCCAGGGAGTGCAGTGGAGGATGGCCCAAGTGCTTGGGCCCTGCACCCCATGGGAGACCAGGAGAAGCACCTGGCTCCTGCCATCGGATCAGCGTGATGCGCCGGCTGCAGCACGCCTACCGTGGCGGCCACTGGAGGGTGAACCAACGGCAAAAGGAAGACCTTTCTCTCTGTCTCTCTCTCACTGTCCACTCTGCCTGTCAAAAATTAAAAAAAATAAAAAAATATATATTTTTTATCAGATTGATGTTTTATTAAACTCTGCCTTGTTGGTGTTTAATTTCTCAGCATAAAACTGGTTTATTAAGCAAATTGTCCTTTTCTGTCAGTGTCTTCTGTCTGCTGAAGGCACCTATTTTCCCACCTACACTTTGGTATCATTTACAACTTAAAATGAGTCAGGATATTTTGGTTTAGTTAAGGTTCCTCTTATCACTATCAACACCAGTTCATCTGTTTCCCTTTGTATCCTTTGACCCTTAAATTTATTTGATGTGATGATACTACAGCTCTTAGCTTTCCTACACTGTTGCTGCCAAACCGGATTTGAAGGGTCAGGTAATGGAAGATTGTCTAAGTAGTAGGAATCTGTCATAAAAAGCATTAGACAGCTTAAATGCTGAGGATCTGATTAAGTTCTGTGTTTTCTTTCCCTTATCAGAAATTTCATTCACTTCTTGCTATTTTTACAACAAAGCCTTCAAAAAGGCTGTTTTTTAACCTGACAGTACTGATATATATATATATATATGTATATATATATATAAAATATATTTTAAAGATTCACTTTATTGAAAGGTAGAGAGAGAGAGAGGAGAGACAGTTTATCCATCTGTTGCTTCACTTCCTAAAGTGCCGCAATAGCTGTGACTGGGCATGGTGGAAGCCAGGGGCCCAGAACTTCATTTGGGTCTCCACATAAGTGCCAGGGGCCCAAGCACATTAGCCATCTTCTACTGCCTTCCTAGATGCATTGGCAGAGAGCTGGGTAAGCAGCAGCAGAGCAGCCCAGACATGAGCCAGCTCCCTAATATGGGATACCAGCATTCCAAGGGTCAGCTGAATTAATCTGCTGTGCCACAACACTGGCCCCATGATGATGATTTTCTAAGAATTACTTAATCCCTTTGTGTATGAGTTTGTAGACTGATGCAAAATAAAATAATACTGAACATTCTCAGTATAGAATTTAGTTGTCAGAGCTGGCATTGTGGTGTTGTGGGTTAAGCTCCCCCTGCAATGCTGGCAACCATGAGTGCTGGTTCAGGTCCTGGCTTCTCCACTTCCAGTCTAGCACCTTCCTAATGTGCCTAGGAAAGCAGTGGAGAATGGCTCAAGTCCTTGACCCTCTGTACCCATGTGGGAGACCTGGATGCAGCTCCTGGCTCCTGGCTTTGGCCTGGTCCAGCCCTGGCCATAGTGGCCAGTTGAGGAGTGAACCAGTGGATAGAAAACTCTCTCTCTCCATTTCTCTCTAACTCTGCCCTTCAAATAAATAAAATAAATTTTTAAAAATGTAGTTTATTTAAATGAAAAGTGTGATCTTACCAAAGTTCAGTTCAGCGTGAAATTCTTTTGAATTTGCATCTGGTACAGATTTGTAATTTTTAGCTTTTTATTTTTCTGAACTAAAAAGCTAAAGCAGAAAGGAGTTTTCTGTGTACCTTGGATCCACTTTGAAGTGTGAAGAGACATTTTATATTTTGCCATTTTTGATGTTTATTTAAAATGTTTTTACCTATTAAAATTTTAAGAGTCAAGAGATCCTTAGTTTTACATTCAATTATTTGATTGAGTTATTGTTCTGTTTGCCATTTAAGAAAACAAAAGATCTGTAATTCCTGTTATAGCTTATATGAATTTATTTTTCTCAAAATCTTCGACATTTCTCAGTAGGCAAAAGTAGGTTTTTTTTTTTTAACACTGACTCAAGTTAAAAAGAGAAACCGAATTATTTATATGCAAGCTGTCAAAAAATATCTGATATGTCCAGTGCTAATTTCCTTCATCTATCTCCAAGGGATTCTCTGTGCTCTAAGTATCTAGTCTTGGCTGGCTGTATAGTAGGCATCCATTCAGCTTTTGTTGAGCTGGGTGGTAAATCAATTAGAAGTTTTTTTATTATATTCTTAGTAATTTAGTACTTGTAATTTTCTTTGTTGATTTTTCAGGATTGCAAGAATATGTGGAAGCTGTCTCTTTTCAGCACTTCATCAAAACGCGATCATTAATCAGTATGGATGAAATTAATAAACAGTTGATATTTACAACTGAAGACAATGGGAAAGAAAACAAGACTGTGAGAATTTAAAATCATATTTCACATTTATTGCATATTTCATGTAATAGCATAATCACTGTAAGAGACTTACGGGCTAGTAATGCTAAGATTCAGATGAGAATGTTCTTTTTAAAGTGTGGTTTCATAGATTCTCAACTAGGAATGTAGTCTTTTTAAATATGGATAGAAGAACAAGAACAACCTTGAGTATATTGGAGGAAGTAGTACTTTTTACCTCTAAAGCATTATTGAGTGATAACTCTTTAAGTTTATTTTTTATTTTATCATGTTTTTTCAGTGTGCTCTTTGTAAGAACTATTGTATTTAATCCTTTCATTAGCCTTTTGAATGCAAAATTGTCCCATTTTATAAAAAGAAACAGGCTTTTAAATATTTTTAGTAACTTTTCAAAAGCCATACAAGTAGTAAGAATTTGAAACCAGGTGTTTTCAATGTAAGCCTGTGCCCTTGTCCACTCTTCTGGCGCCTCTCAACATGTACTGTCGGGATCCATTGCATCAGGTACCTACCTCAAAGGATTGTTTTAGAGGATTTGACTTAAAGGTTTTTAATTAGGCAGTGTATAGCACTTGACACATGTACACTCAGGAGTTCATTGTTATAAAGAAGTTGCTGCATCGTGAGAGCTGTTAATCACTTACTCAATCCTAAATGCTTGAATCTGAAATTTATAAAGCTCCTCTGAATGAAAAAAAAAAAAGAGAGAAGCTTTTGCAGTTTGACTTTTAAATATGCATTTTTTTTTTCCTCTTGGATTTTAAGATAACAGCATTCAGTTAACGAAATAGACTATTTTGAATTTTTGTACTTTTTTTTTAAACATCATTCAAACATGCAGGTTAGGTAGGCAGGATGTGGAAGAAGCTTCAAAAATAAAATTTTCTTTTTTTCCAAAAAATTTATTTATTTATTTGAAAGTAAGAGTTACAGATAGAGTGGGAGAGACAGACAGAGAATCTTCCATCTGCTGGTTCACTCCCAAATGGCTGCAACAGCCAGGGTTGAGTCAAGAGCCAGGAGCTTCATCTGGGTCTCCCTTGTGGGTAGCAGGGGCCCAAAACTTGGCCTTCCTCTGCTGCTTTTCAGAGGGTATTAGTGGCGAGATGCATCTGAAGTGAAGCAGCCAAAACACAAACCATTGCCCATATGGAATGCCAGTGTTACAGGCGGCAGCGTTACCCACTGTGCCACAATGCTGGCCCCAAAGTAAAATATTCTTGAATATCAACTAAAGGTTTAATACTACAAAATGAAACGAACATGGCATGGCATATAACTTACTTTAAGGAAGCCATGTATTTCAACTTTTTAAATTATAGTAAGTTTATTAGGAAGGAAATTCATTTTGAGAAGTGAAATTCCTTCATAATGAAGATTGTATTACAAAACAAGATGAGTCTAATTTGACGTGCCTTCTTGAAAACATTACTGAAGTACTACATCTTTTCTTTCAAGTTCTCTCTAAATCTAAGTGAAAATATTAGGGAAAAGGCAAAAAAAATGGAGAGTAAGTACATTATTTTTAGGATGCAGGTACTAAATAATTCTAAGTTTATGATGGCATCATGGACTTCAAATTGTTAAGACCATATTCAGAAATAACTTTTCCTTTTAGTGCTCAAGGTTCTTGGTGCTAAATATTCTGATACTTTGATAGGGAAAGGTATTTTGCTGTGACTTGCCTATTGTGAATGTTATTAAAAACCTTTAAATTAAAAAAAAATTAAAATTAACTTTTAAAAGCTTTTTATTATGGAAATATTGCAAACAATCCGAAAAGTAGACAGCATGGAAATATAGCCACCACCATATGCCTACTTCTTGAATTTAATAATTGTTTACATTTTACTATGTTTGTTTTCTATAGATATTTTTGGCTAAGCCACTTTAAGATAAATCAGAGACATCATGATATTTCACCTCTAAATACTTCAATGTCCCTCTTAAAAATGGCATTTTAAGTAATTTTTCCTAGTATTACATTATCAGATAGAATTTATTTCTTTGATAGTACATTAGTTGGAATTTGTTAATTTTTAAAATATCTTTCTCCAAAATCAACTAATTTATAACCATGGAACTCCAACTAAGAGTACAAAGAACATAAATATTTTCTTAAGAAAATGTCACTTATGAATTGCCTTCAAAACGTAAATCCCTTTCCGCACACATACAAAATCTACCCTTCCTAAAAAATATTAAATCTCTGATAAATTAATAGAAACAAAACATCACAGATACATTTGTGATGTAATTTAAAGGGCATCAGAATGATTGATTGGAAAGCAGGCTTTAAGCTGCTTATCCAGCTCTGCTGTTAACTAGCTATATTATCTATGATGTTTTCTGAACCTAATTTCTTAGGCTCTACTGGGAGGTTGTTGGACTAGATGATCTTTGAATAGTCTATAGAGTGTCTGGTTTCACAGATTGGATGCACAGCAACCAGAGGAATCTAACTAAAATTTCCTTTCTTAATTCTCCATTACCTATTAAGATTCCTTAATGTAACAATCAGCCTTACTTCGCTAGCTCCCTAGACTCATGCTGTACTAATCCTTACTTTAAACTTTGCTCGAAAGTGATAACCTTCCTAGTCCCTCGATACAGCACACAATTTTTCCTTGCATGCTTTTGCCCTTCCCACTGCCTGATATGTCCTTTGGTGTAATTGCTGCTTCACCAAGCTAAGTGCCATGTGTTCTTTCAACAACTGGGCATTACCTCTGCTAGTAAGAACCCAGTAGAGAAAGACACCGATGAGAGAGAAACTGAAACCAGTGGAAAGAAAAGATTTACACTGATGGAAATGATGACAGCTAACATTTACTATTTACTTTGTGTTGGGCATTATACCAAGAACCTGGTAAATGTTAACGCATTTAATCCTTAAAATAAACCTCTGAGGTAGGTACTGTTATCCCATTTTACAGATGAGGAAACTGAGGTTTAGAGAGATGAAATAACTTGCCCAAGGGCATACGCCTTATGAAGCAAGGTCCTGGAAGAGGTGGGTGGAGATGGGTCAAGGTCATTTGGAAGAGTTAACCTCAAACACGAGGAGGGACAACTCATCATCTGAGACTGGAGCATAGAAGGTAAAAATGGATGTGGATATGAACAAGGGTTTGTTTTTTGTTTTGTTTTGTTTTTGTTTCTGTTTTTTTTATTTGTTTGCTTGTTATTTTGTATGGATAAAGGTAATTGAGAGAGAGATTGTGCGAGGTGATCTCACAAATGACCAGGCTAGTGAAAGTAGGTAAGATTATCTACTGAAAGTGAAGGTTCATTTGAGAAGAGAACTGAGCAGAGTGGTGAAGGTTTGGAGAGGCTGGAATGAGCAAGTGTAGGAATAGATAGAGGGGTTAGGGAATAATTTGTAGCGGTACAAACTCTGTGTAACTGTGATTATTTTTTTAACTCAGTGGTGCTCAGCCACCTGAATAAAGAACTAAGTAGATTTATTATTGATTTAGGATTCTGTTCCTGCTGGGCAGATGTAGTAGAAGATAATGGGGTCTTAGGGAATAGAGGATATGGTGAGAAAGTAATAAATCTGGATGATCTGGCTGAGTAGGGAGAGAGGAAAGGCCAGAAAGGGACTAAATGACAGAAAAATATGAGTGGATGACAAACTTGAAGGGTTTATAATTTGACATTTAAATAAGTGATTGTCATGCGGTCACTAGGCCTTATTTAACAGTGTTGTCATTGCCTATATCAAATGAAGTTAGGAATGGTTTTAGATTGACAAAAATATCTTGAAGTTCTGTGACTCAGTTCCCTACCCAATACATGGATTCTAATAATATCCCAAATGATTATTAAGCAAAATGGATTGTTTCATTTAGAGATTAGAATGACCAGTCTGCTGTTGATTTTGTACTTTGTTATAAATATGATAAGACCATATTCAGTGTTTTTCACAGTATATTTTCTTTGTGTGTGTGTTGTTTCTGTTTTGTTTTGTTTTTGTTTTTTACCAGCCTTCCTCTGATGCACAAGATAAGCAGTTTGTTACTTGGAGATTGAAAATCACACCGGTTGATTACCTTCTGGGAGTGGCTGACTTAACTGGAGAATTGATGCGGATGTGTATTAACAGTGTGGGAAACGGGGACATTGACACGCCCTTTGAAGTGAGCCAGTTTTTACGTCAGGTGTATGATGGGTTTTCCTTCATTGGCAACACTGGGCCTTATGAGGTTTCTAAGAAGCTATATACCTTGAAACAAAGTCTGGCTAAAGTAGAAAATGCTTGTTATGCCTTGAAAGTCAGAGGTTCAGAAATCCCGAAACATATGCTGGCAGATGTGTTTTCAGTTAAAACGGAAATGATCGATCAAGAAGAGGGTATTTCTTAGAGTGATACCACTCAGTTATTCTTTTGAACTCCTAAGAGAGACCAATTTGTATAAGACTGTTATTTAGTGTTTCATTTGACTTTGTTGTGGCTTTTATGTAGAAATGCTTTTAGTTGTACTTGTTTTAAATTGTACACAAGCTGTACATAAAATTATCCAAATGAGTCATTTCTTATATTCATGAAAATTTGCATACAAATGTTTGCATACATGCCTAATTTGGACTTTTTGCAGGTTAACTATCATTTATCTTTGTTATGCAAACATGCTTTAGATTGCACTTTCTGCCATGTCTGTATTAATTTACTTTGTGAATTTTGCAGTGGTAGTTTTTAGTGAAAGCCATTTATAAATTAAATTGGTGAATTTGAGATATATATATATATATATACGTATATATATATATGGTAAACATTTCTTAAACCTTGCACTTGTGCTTCCTGTTTAAATTTCTTGGTAATATTGTGCCACACCTCCAAAATAAGATTATTCCATGGAACAAGAATTGAAAATTAATAAGCTGCCAATATTTTTAAGTTCAAGTTTATGAAGAACTATAGTGAAAATTCATATTACAGTCCAACTTTAGGCCTTTTTGAATTTGTCTGAAATAGCCTCCCAGAAAAACTGACAGATGTTATTTCTTTCTTTAGTTTTTTGTTCTTTATCACTGAATATCTGATGGAAAAGTGGAGCTAATATTGTAATGCTTTCAGTCTTAACAGTTGAGTTGAATTATATATTTGTGCATACAATTTAAGAACTTATAATACTGATTATTTTACCACTTTGTTGTTATTTGGCATGTTTGGAGGCTTTCCTATTCTAGCATCTATTAGAAATTACATTAACTAATTCTAATGCAGTTTTGAGATGCTAAAGTTAATCCAAGAGTTTTCCTGTGGCATTATCTAATAAATAAAAGTTGCCAAAGAAAATTTACATTCAATTCAGCAATAAGATAATTGTCAACACAGTTGAGAATAGCAGTGGTAGTCTAGTAATATTTAGAATTGGAATTTGCCTATTGAAATTAGTGGTAGATTATCATTTGTGATGTGAAACTGACTTGAGCCTAGCACTGTTGGCCCACAACCAGACATTTCCAATTGGTTTGATGAGTTTTGAGAATCTAAATACTAAATTTTATTTTTGGTAAGATTAGTGCTCTTTGTGTAAGGGCTGATTCTTTTAAAATGTAATTTTCCAAGACATATCACCTATTGGAAAATAAAATGTGGACATGCTTAATAAATTAGGTTTGCTTGTTTGTTTGCTTTGATGATAGTGGGTTTTTTGTTTCCACATTCTGTGGTACACTGCAGAGATATAGTCAGTCCCATTGCATATCTTGTTTCTTCTGCCCACTTGAAATTAAATTTGTAATGGTAAATGTAAAATAATAATGGATTGAAGAATGTTTTACAAATGTTGAAAATTGTGGTCTTTTGAATAAAATATTAAAATATAGGAGTTAAGCTTATTCTTTGATCATCTTGAGAAATAATAAAACTACTATAGAATTTTTGGTTGAAATGTGAAACCTAATACAGACTAGCTAATATGGAGATCTATTATATCTTTTAAAAACCCAGAGAAAGATTTTTCTGATAAGTTAACTAAGGTTGTCAGTGACATTCTCAAGATTCCGTAGTCCTTTCTTTCTGCTCTGTCAGCATCACGCTGTCTTCAAGTCACTCCCCGTGATTGCAGGATAGTTACTGCATTTGCAGGCATCAAGAATACCTGACACTGGTGAACAGAAAAGTAGACTTCACTGTGCTTCCTTAAGAGTAAAAATACCTTTCCATAAGCTCCCAGGGAAGGTTTCCCTTCACATTTCATCGACTCGGTGGCTGCATTCCCTTCCCACTAACCCAGTTCCTTGACCACAGAATGAGTTCACCTTAATACACCAGTTCATTCATCCGAAAGGAAAAGGGCAAACACACAAAGCAAAACCAGGGTTTTGGTATCAGAGAAAAGGGGAAAATGGCCTGTGGGTAGGCAGTCAGTAACTTTGAGTAACTTGGTACCATTGCTGCTGGTATAGTTTCATAATGCATGTAATAACTAATACAGTGGGTGTTGCACTAATATGATGGAGGATCTCCAAACATTCTGAATCTCTGTTTTTAAAACACTTGCTGTGATAGCATCATCTGTTGTAATATTTTTCATCTTTGTTATGAAAAGAAACTGGTTCAAGATTACATGGCAATTTGCTGGCAGAATTCTAAACTGAAATCAAATTCTTTGTTTCATAAATAATTTCCTGCATGTATCAAATCATTGGGTTTTCCAAATAGACATTTGAGAGCCCTAGGGCTTTTTTAAGATTCCTCAAAAGAACAGTGGTATTTGAAGGAGAAATTGGCAGAATGGATCTTTAGTGTATGAAAAAGACTTTAGATTCAAATACAAATATATTTAAAGTGTGGAAAATGATTCCATGTGTACTAGTATCAGATAAGACAAACTTTAAGTAAAGATTTCTTTTTGCTAGAGATATAATAAATGATAATAAATTATAAAGAGATACTGAGATATAATAAATGATAAAACTCAATATATTCCAAATATATAACAATTATAAATGTACATATATGCACCCAATTACAGACCTCCAAAATACATGAAGCAAAAATCTTGCAGAAATGAAAGAAGAAATAAAATGTAACAGTAATTGGAAATTTTAATACCCCACTATCATTAATGGGTAAAAGAACAAAACAGAGTTGATAAGGGAGAAGATTTGAGTAACTCCATAGACCACTGGAACCTAACAGACATACTGAACATTCCAGACAACAGCAGAATACACATTTTTCCTCAAGTGTATGTGGAACATTTGCCACAACATGTCAGGCCACAAAAAAAAATCTCAATAAGTGTTTTAAAAAGACATGAAAAATGCTGGCGCTGTGGCGGAGCCGGTAAAGCTGCCACCTGCAGCATCCCATATGGGCGCCGGTTCGAGGTTTGAGACCCGGCTGCTCCACTTCCAATCCAGCTCTCTACTATGGCCTGGGAAAGCAGTAGAAGATGGCCCAAGGCCTTGGGCCCCTGTACCCTCGTGGGAGACCTGGAAGAAGCTCCTGGCTTCGGGTCGGTGCAACTCTGATCATTGCAGCCATTTGGGGAATGAACCAGCAGATGGAAGGCACCTCTCTTTCTCTCTCTCCCTCTCTCCTCTCTCTCTCTCTTGCTCGCTCTCGCTCTCTTGCTCTCTGTGTGTGTAACTCTGACTTTCAAGTAAAATAAATACATCTTTAAAAAAAAAAAAGACATGAAGTACATTCTCAGACTAGAATCTAGACATCCATAACAGGAGGAAATTTGGGAAATTTGACTAATAGAAATTAAGCAACACACTCCTAAATAAGCAGGAAACTGGAAAATGAGAGGAATGAAAACAAATCATGCAACAATTTATGGGATAGAGTGGTAGCAAGTTCAGATACAACTTTATAGCTTTAAATGACTATTAAAAGAAGAATGATGTCAAATTTGTAACCTAAATTTCAATCATAAGAAATTAGAAAAAGAGCAAACTAAACTACAAAGAAAGCAGAAGAAAGGAAATAAAAGATTGGAGCAGAAATCTGAAATACAGAACAGGAAAACCTAGATTAGGAACCCTTGTATAAAGGAAATTTTAAAATGTCTTCATATGGTACCCTTCATGTGGTAGCTAGAACACTAATAGGTACCTACATAGGATGCTGGTGTTGCAGGCAGCGGCATTACCCACTATGCCACCATGCTAGTCCCTGTATTTTATATCTTAACCAGTAGTTGTCTTGTTTCTTCCTCTCCGTTTGCTGTCTTGTTTTATATACGGTGGGTGGTTGTTGGTTAACCTGTTAATTTAATCTTCAAGTTACAGGATGGCAAAGGCAAGTTGTACTGCACTAAAAAGGATTGAATATCAGATGGAGACGGAGACTGATAGGACTTCAACTCTCCCCTTCTAGGAAGAAGTTGCTCATGCCTTGATTGCATGAAGAAGCACTGCTTCACAGCAGGTGGAAGCATATGCTATTTGAAGTGTAACCCTAGCTACAAAGGTGGTGTGAACTCAGGACGTGGCTCTGCTGGGCACTGACCATTACTTGGTTCTACGCTTGCCTTCTAAACTGTCTATTACAGGGCGTGGAAGCCTGGAAACCATACCTCCTTGATTCTTTGAGAGAATGTTGTTTGCACTCTATTGATAATGAGAGGCACAAGTACCATTTGGAGGACAAAAGAGAAACAAGCCATTACTATTTCTTCAGCACCAGAGGGCGGGCGTATTAGGCGTGTTCACGTGGCATACGTGAGGTTTTGCAGGAGCTTCTGCATTCTGTTCATCACACGCTTCAGTGTTGCAGGCAGCTGACATCATCAGCCCTGGTTTCCTGCGATTCCGTGACTGTGTCATTTCCTAAATTCACTGGCAGATTTTCCTGACCTTCCTTTCCTCCAGTCTTTCCAGTGTTTTGGAAGCACCTGTGTTAAATCCTTTCCTGGCTATAATACCTAGAATGATTTCTGTTTTCCTGATTGGACGCTGACTGATATAGTTTTCAGATATGAAACACAGATGGGTTATAAGCACAGGAAAAGTTACACAATCATGGTTCAAATAAGAGAACTGCAAATTGGAACTGTAAGTTACCACTATTCACTTATCAGATATGTTAAGCTTTGAAGTTCAACAGCACCATGTTGTTTGGGGGAAACAGACACACTGCTATGAAAAGTACGCTGTGGCATAGCGGGTAAAGCGCCTACAGTGCTGGCATCCCAAATGAGTGCTGGTTCGAGTTCTGGCTGCTCCACTCCTGATCCAGCTCTCTGCTGTGGCCTGGGAAAGCAATAGAAGATGGCCCAAGTCCTTGGGCCCCTGCACCTGCGTGAGAGACCCAGAAGAAGCTCCTGGCTCCTGGCATCAGATCAGCCCAGCTCTGGCCGTTGTGGCCTGGGGAGTGAACCAGCAGATGGAAGACTTCTGTCTCTCTCTCTGCCTCTCTGTAACTCTGCCTTTCAAATAAATAAATCTATTTTTAAAAAGTAGAAATTAATACTGATCTATATTCTAGCGATTTGGGGAATAATTATCAAACTTATCCCTACCTTTGTGAGGTTGTATGTTTAAAAACTACTCACTATAGCATTATTTTGAATATCAAAAACTGAAACATCAGTGTCCTTCAGTGGAGAACAAGTAAATTATACTATAATTTAACAATTAAATGTTATAAAGCCATTAAAAACAATGGGATAGCTCTGCACGAACTGTTACCGAAAGATAGCCAAGTTGTTTTAACTGAAAAAATAAAAAGTGTGTATTTTCTGCAGCTCTCCAAATTTACCCCTTCCAGTATCCCAGATTCTACAGTCCTTAGACTGCAGAGACTTTCACTAATCTTATTACCTGTGAACTGCTCATTAGCATCTTAGTAGTTCCTTTTTCTTCAGCTAAAGTTCCACTGCCAATCATTACTACTCTGCATATACACTCAGATCTCTTATTCCCCCCTTGCTTCATCAGACTCATTGGCAAAACTGCAACCCAGATTAAATCCACCTCCAACTACTCCATACCTGTCCCTTTGACGATGAAAAGTTTGGGAAAAATAACAACACTGACTGGCCTCCCTTTCAGTTCATGAACATAATTGCTGGAAATCCTATTTCCTCAGTACATGGATTCTTCCTTTCATAGATGACTGTTTCACATTGTCTTCTTTTTTCCTCCAAATCCTGTACCTTCTCATCCTCTCGCCCACCTTGGCTAATGGCTAAGAAAACTGAAGTCATGAGAATAGAATTTCCACAATTTCATCACTTCTACCAAAGTACCAACACTTGCGCTCATGTACTCTGCTTTTCTGGTTAATCCTGTTCACACTTAGTTATCTAAGACCAATCTCTCCTATTCGAGGTCCAATTCTCATTGATTCAAGGATTACTCTGGCAGTACTCACCACTACACTCTACTGAAGCTCCCCATCAACATAGAAACGCTTCTACTTTGTATATCTTGAAAAATTTTATCCTCACTTCTTAGTGGTCTCTGCTTCCATTTTGCTTTTCCCCTTTGCAACAAAACCCTCGGTTGCTGGGGAAGGGATGAGGCTGAAGCTAGGAGCTGAGAACTCAATCCAGGTCTACCTTGTAAGAACTCAGTCATTTTGAGCCATCATGGCAGCTTCCGAGGGTCTACCTTAGCAGGAAACTGGAGTTATGGATTCAAACCCAGACACTCTGAAATGGGAGGCGAGTGCCTTAACCAGTGCTTTAACTGCTAGGCTACACACTGGGCCCCTAGCATATTTAAATGTGCTCAAAACATATATGTCAGACGACGGTTAGAACACCAAAACAAAGCTTATTTTATGATAAAGTGTTGAATGTTTCATGTGACTTCTTGAATATCTGCATCCAAAAGATGCTGGCAATACAATCCACTGTAGAGTAATGGCTGCTTACCCCTGTGATCTCACGACTGCAGGGGAGCTGCGGCTTGCTGCTGCTGCCCAGCATCACAAGAGTGTCATGCCTTGCACGCATCACCAGTCTGGGAAAAGATCCAAATGCCTAATTCAAAGTGTGGTTTCTACTGGGTGCATATTGCTTTTACGCATCATAAAGTCAAATACTCTCAAATCTAACCACATTAAATTGGAAACATCTTAGCAATCCTGTTTTTTTTTTTACTTCCAAAGAATTTAATTAGACTTTCAGAGGACTCTAATATTCTGCATTTTTCACAAGAACCCAGATGATTCTAGGTTTTGAATGCAAGTATAGTTTAAGAAAGTAATTTTAACCTTAATTGTGTGTCAGATTACATAAACAATAAAATTAAATTATAAGCCATGTAACTGAACAATTTCTTTATATTAAAATATACCTAAATATAAAGATTTTTAAAATGAAATCATTTGTAGTTAAAAAAAAGATAAGTATGCTAAACCAAAAGCTATACCACAATGAGAAACACTAACAGCAAATCCAAGTACAAATGAAGATACTCCTCTGAATTTGCACATTTCATCAAGCATCAAAAACCACTGATCTTTTTGTCCTTTTCTAGTACATAATTCCATATCCACATTCTCTGCATCTGATTGATCAGATCCCTGAGTTTTACTTCATTTTCAGTGTGACATTCTCCACAAATATATATCATAGGCTGCTGCCTTTGGGGGCTGAACGTCCTTTTGGGTGTCCATTGTTGGTCCCTGTGTAGCCCAGAGAAACTCCTCAGTGGCACCAAACAGAACCCGGTGCATTGCTGTGCAATCCTGTGTTTTTATCTAAAAGGCTTTAGAGATTTTAGTTTTGCCTTTTCCCATTTAGGTTTAGAATCAATCTGGCATTTATTTTGATATCTCAGGGTATGGTGTGTGGTGTGGAGAATAGAAGCTATCTTATTTTCCAAAGTAAACAAAGTTTATCCTTTCCCCATCAATTTTCAATGTCATCTGTATTGTATTCTCGTATGAACCATGTTTTTTTTCCTCTTTCTGTCCCATTGACCTATTTGCCTATCTCTACGCCAAAATTGCACTTTTATAACGAACCTGGACAACTTATTCCCATATTGTTTTCTAAATTGCCTTGATATTCTTAGCTTCTTTTCTCTTTTATTATTATTTTTTTTGACAGGCAGAGTGGACAGTAGAGAGAGACAGAGAGAAAGGTCTTCCTTTTGCCGTTGGTTCACCCTCCAATGGCCACCGCGGTAGGCGCGCTGCGGCCGGCGCACCGCGCTGATCCGATGGCAGGAGCCCGGTACTTATCCTGGTCTCCCATGCGGTGCAGGGCCCAAGGACTTGGGCCATCCTCCACTGCACTCCCTGGCCACAGCAGAGAGCTGGCCTGGAAGAGGGGCAACCGGGACAGGATCGGTGCCCCGACCGGACTAGAACCCGGTGTGCCGGCGCCGCAAGGCGGAGGATTAGCCTAGTGAGCCACGGCGCCGGCCTTCACAGTGCTTTTTAATCACCACAGGAGTCAAATGCAGAAAATTGGGGATCTTCAGGAGTTCTAGATTGCTCTCTTTTGCCATGGGCACACCCTTTTTCACTGGAAAACCCATTCGAACAGGAAGAGGGACGACAGAGGGTTTAAACGGCGCTGCAACAGGGTAAACGCCGGTCCCAGTCAACAACCATTTTCTCTGTCCTAGGAGGCAGTGCCTTTCTCCTCTGTGCCCTCTGACTTCTGGATGTTCTTTGTGTTGTACACGGGCTAGCTCCCGGGGCACCAGTGGTCGGCGACACGCCGGTGGAGAAGGCTCACATTACCCTGGCCCCCGGCTGCCGGGCTAGCCACGCCAGGATTGTGGCGGCCGCCATGGCTGCGAGGACGGCAAGCCGCAGGGGACACGCCCCGCACGGCGCAAGGGCCCAAAAACTACATATTTAAGAGGTACTGTGTGAGGTTTAGTTTCCTGTATACATTGTGTAATGTCGAATCAGCATAAATATTTTTATCCTTTCAAGCATGTGAAACATCCAAATGTTGGAAACAGTATATTGTGGATTCTTTAAAGAAATATACAGTATATTAACATTATCTATCACTATCCATACGCTATCGATACCCTACTATGCAATGTAATCCCAGAACTTCCTCCTTTCTAGCTATGGACTAGCAGTAACCATCAGTCAGCCTTTCCCCATACCTTTCCCACCACTTCTCTCCCCAGCCTCTGGTAACCACTCTTCTATTTTTAGCTTCTATGAGCTCACCTATTTTTGAGACTCCTCATATGAGTGAGGTCATGCGGTATTTGTCTTTCTGTGCTTGGTTTATTTCAGTTAGCATAATGACCTCAAGTTCCACTCAGATTGTTGTAAATGACACGATTTCATCCTTTCTCTCGCTGGGTAATATTCCATTGTGTATATGTACCATGTATTCTTTATCCATTCATCAGCAGATAGACTCTTAAGTTGTGTCCATTTCTTGACTCTTTTGAGTAGTGCTGCAATAAACATAGGAGTGCTGTTGTCTGTTGACAGATGGATTCCATTTCCTTTGCATATACCCCAGAAGTGGGGTTGCTGGATCCCATGGAAATTTATTTTTAGTTCTCTGAGGAACCTCCAAACTGGCTGTACTAATTCACATTCTCACCAACTGCTGTACAAGGTTCCCTTTCCCCCACATCCTTACTGACACTTGGTATCTTTTGTATTCTGGATAATAGCCAATCTTACTGGATGATATCTAATTGTGGTTTTGAATTACATTTCCCTGATGATTAGTTATATTGTCCATGTATCCGTTGGCTATTTGCATATTTCCCTTTGAGAAATGTCTTTTTAGGTCTGCTACCCAATTTTTAATTTTTTTTTTTGCCATTTAGTTATATTCCTTACATATTCAGAATGTTAACCTCTTGTCTCATGTATAGCTTGCATTTTTTTTCTCCCATTCTGTGGGCTGTGTTTTCACTCTGTTGACTGTTTCCTCTGCTGTTTTAGTTGGAAGAAATCCCATTTATTTTTTATTTCTTGTGCTTTTGGGATCTGATCTAAAAATCTTTGCCCATTTCAATGTCATAACACGTTCTCCCTATGTTTTATTTTAGGAATTTGTTTCAGGTCTCATATTTAGTTGATTTTTGTACACAGTGATCGCTCTCTTTTTTTTTATTTGACAGAGTTAGTGAGAGAGAGAGACAGAGAGAAAGGTCTTCCTTCTGTTGGTTCACCCCCCAAATGGCCGCCATGGCTGGAGCTACGCAGATCTGAAGCCAGGAGCCAGGTGCTTCCTCCTGATCTGCCATGTGGGTGCAGGGGCCCAAGCACTTGAGCCATCCTCCACTGCATTCCCGGGCCTCAGCAGAGAGCTAGACCAGAAGAGGAGCAACTGGGACTAGAACCCAGCGCCCACATGGAATGCCGGGGCTGCAGGGGGAGGATTAACCAAGTGAGCCACAGCACTGGCCCCTGTACACAGTGATCTAACTTCATTCTTCTACATGTGAATATCCAAATTTCCCAGTGCCATTTATTTAAAAAAAAAAAAAACCTACCCAATTTCCAATGAATATTCTTAGCACATTGTCAAAGCTACGTTAGCTATAGATGCATGTGTTTACTTCTAGGGTCTCTATTCTCTTCCACTGGTTTATGGATTTTTCTATGCCAGTACCATATTAGTTTTTTCCTAAATATTTATTTATTTATTTATTTATTTTAAAGGTAGAGTAACAGAGAGACAGAGAGAGACAGAGACAGAGAGTGAGAATGAGTGAGAGAGAGAGAGAGAGAGGGAGAAATTGAGATCTTTCATTCACTGGTTCACTCCCCATATGGCCACAACGACTGAGAGTGGGCCAGGCTGAACCCAGGAGACAGGATCTACTTCTGGGTCTCACACATGGGTTCAGGGGCTCAGAGACTTGGGTCATTTCCTGCTGCTTTCCCAGGTGCATTAGCAGGGAGCTGGATCAGAAGTGGAGCAGCTGGGACATGAACCAGCATCCCTATGGTGTGCTGCCGCTGAAGCTGCACCACAGGGCAGACCCTCACCATATTATTTTAATTACTGTAGCTTTTTTTTCCCCCAAAGAAATATTTTATTTAAGGAATACAACTTTAGGAATATAGTAATTCTTCCCACCATACCCGCCCTCCCACTCCCATTCCCAGTCTCATTCTTCATTAAGATTCATTTTCAATTACCTTTATACACAGAAGACCAACTCTATACAAGGTAAAGATTTCTACAGTGTTCTCACACACACACACACACACACAGAACAAGTTGTACAGTTAACTCATAATTACTATAGCTTTTTAATGTATTTTAGAGTCAAGGTAGTAAAGTGCTTTCCATGTTGTTCTTTTCGCTTAAGGTCACTTTGGCAATATGGGGTCTTTTGTGTTTTCATACAAATTTTAGAAATGTTTTTTCTAGTTCTGTGAAGATAACATTTTGATAGGGATAGCATTGAATCTGTAATTCATTTAGATAATATGCACACTCTAAGGATATTGATACTTCCAATCCATGAACATGAGATGTTTTTCCATTACTTTTGTCCTTTTCAATATCCTCCATCAGTAATTTATACTTTCCATTGTAGAGATCTTTCACCACTTTGGTTAACTTTATTTCCAGTTTTTTTTTTTCTTTTTTAGCTATTGGAAATGAGATCACTTTCTTAATTTCTTTTTCAAATGATCACTATTGGTGTACAGCAATGCTATTGATTTTCTGTACCTTGACTTTGTATCTTGCAACTTTACTGAACTTGTTTATTAGTTGTAACAGATTTTTGATCAAGAAATTGGGGTTTTGTTTATGTACAACCATGTCATCTGCAAACAGTGACAGTTTAAACTTCCTCCTTTCTGATTTGGATGCTTTTATTTCTTTTGACTAATTGCTGTATCTAGGACTTCTAGTATGTGTTGAAGAAAGTGGTGAAAGAGGGCATCCTTGTCTTGTTCCAGATCTTAGAGAGAAATTTTTTCCTCAATATGATCTTCGCTGTTAGCTTATTATATATGGCCTTTATTATGGTAAAGTATGTTTCTTGTATCCTTAATTTGTTCAGAGTTTTTATCATGAAGAGGTATTTAATTTTATCTGATGTCTTTCCTGCATCTATTATGGTGATTATATGCTTTTTGTCTTTCATTCTGTTGATGTGGTGTATCACATTTATTGATTTGTGTATGTTGAACCATCCTTGCATCCCGGGGCTAATCCCACTCGATCATAATGAGTGACTGTTTTAATGTGCTGTCTGATTCCATTTGCTAGTGGTTTGTTGAAGACTTTCGTATCTGTTCCTCAAGGACACTGGCCGGTAGCTTTCTGTTTTTGTTATGTACTTGTCAGGTTTTAGTATAAAGATTATACTGGCCTCATAGAGTGAATTCTGTTTTTTGAAATAATTGAAGAAGTATTGGTGTTAAATCTTCTTTAAATGTTTGTTCAAATTCAGCAGTGAAGCCATGTGATACTAGGCTTTTCTTTGATGGGAGATTTTTTTCTGATTTAATCTCAAAAATTGATATTGGTCTGTTTAGGTGTTCTATTTCTCATAATTCCATCTTGGTAAGTTACCTGTATCCAAGAATTGTCCATATCATCTCGATAATCAAATCTGTTGCCATTTAGTTGTTCATAAATTTTGGGGGAGAGGGGTTAAAAATCATTAACTGAGCTGGCACCGTGGCTCACTTGGTTAATCCTCCGCCTGCAACACTGGCATCCCATATGGGTGCCAGGTTCTAGTCCCGGCTGCTCCTCTTCCAGCCCAGCTCTCTGCTGTGGCCCGGGGAAGCAGTGGAGGATGGCCCAGGTGCTTGGGCCCTGCACCTGCATGGGAGACCAGGAGGAAGCACCTGGCTCCTGGCTTTGGACTGGCGTAGCTCCAGCCATGGTGGCCCTTTGAGGAGTGAACCAATGGAAAGAAGACCTTTCTGTCTCTCTCTCTCACTGTCTGTAACTCTACCTGTCAAATAAAAATAAAAAAGTGCTTAAAAAATCATTAACTGACAAGAGCACTTCATTTTGTTTTGTTTTGAGGTAAAACTATTAAACACAGTTCACAAGAAAATACAATGACTATTTAACTACAGTTACACAAGTCTGGAACCTCACTAGTTGTTCATATTATACTTTTACAAATGCATACAACTGTAGAGTCTACTTAAGCTTAGTGTCAACCAAAGGAGGAGTACCACAGGCCTCGGCACACCTGACCACTACTCTCATAGTGACTATACTTTTGTAACAACGTAATGACTGTCACCTTATGAATACACTTTAAAGGGCACCTGGCAAGTGACATGTACTGTTTCCTCACTTTTCAGAGGTGTACATGAAGGCTTTTAGGGCAAACCTCAGCCCCCATTCTGTACACCCTTCTCTCAGGTCAAACTGTGTTAAAAAAACAAATCATCACTGCTCCACCATGAACACAAAAGCATTGGGAATATAGTCCTATAATTTCTTTTAAATGTCCAGATCCTGTTGTAATCCTAACTGCAGATTGTCTGGCTCCACATAAGAGCAGACGACACTGCGGTACCAAAGCACAGTATATGTTTGTTTGTTTGTTTCCAACTGAGCCCAGATGTGAGATTTCCTTTTGTTACTGGACAGCTCTTTGTAATCAATCCCAAAGCCTTTGGAACACTGTAGATTTGCGTTAGACATAGATAAAACAGAAATGCAGTTAAGTCAACTGAGAAAAGAGATTTTCTGTCATGGCTAAACACTGATCTTTTGTTCTTAGTGCACCTTAAACATTTTGACCGACTTAGGGAAGAACCGCAGCCTTACCTGTTTGTCATGAAAAAGTCTTAAAATTCAGCCCGTAGTAACTACAGCTAGAAGAAAAACACCAGTAACACTTGCACTGCAGCACTGCGGTTCACTTTCTGGATTTGTGACACATAAACATCCCATGCATTCTAAGACCGAAGTGAATTTCATCAGTGTCACTAGCAATGTTAATGGAAAAAATAAACAGCAAGTTCAAAACTTTTCAAAATATCAAATTGCCATGTTTTTTAAAGACAGACTGTAATGTTACAAATGATGCTGCAAAATACAAAAATAGATAGGCTTCCACTGAACGTCTCAATCATTTTCCGAAGTCTCATCTTTTGGTCACCCACATCTGGGTACACAGTGGGCTCCTCCCCCTCTTTCAGCAGTTTGCTACTTGAAAGTGAACTGAGTCCCAGGCGTTCAGGTCTCCCGCCGGGCAGGAGTGAGGTCAGAGAGGTCATCATACTCATCCTTTCGGGCTCTTCATCCTGGCGAAATGTGGCAGGTCTCCCGGAGGCGCCTGGTTCCTCGGATCCACCGAACCTGCAGCCCTTGGTCACTCGAACACCTTGCCGCGGATGGGAGTGAGCAGGCGCGGGTCCAGGGCACAGTCCAAAGGCCGCAGCACGGCAGGGGTGAGGCAGGGCAGCAAGGGTGGCTCATCGTCCTGGCTGTCCCTGCTGGATCCTTGGAGCAGGAAGGTGCAGAGGCCAAGCAGCTGCAAGTTGAGCGGCAATGAGAAAATCCCGGGCAGCAGCCCGCCGCCCCCAGCTCGCTCAGGTCGGCGCCTTAGCTGCTACATCACAGCCATGATCTATCTCTTGGAGCAAAGGTTGGGCCCGGCTGGGCAGGGCTCCGGAACTCGCTGACTTCCTCTCCCTCTCTGCCAGCTGGTGGCCCATAGTAATTTCGAGCAACACTTTGTATTTCTGTGGTATCTACTGGAACGCCTCCATTTTCATCTCTGATTCTATGTGTTTCAATCGCCCATATTTTTTTAGCTAAGGGTTTATCAATTTTGTTCAACTTTTCAGAGAACTAGCTCTTCATTTGTTTGATTTTTTTTGGTATTGATTTTTAAATATCTCATTTATTCTCTGAATTTTATTATTTTTTTTTTACTTCTACTAATTTTGGATTTTATTTGTTCTTGATTTTCTAGTTCCTTGAGGTACAGTGGTGAGTTATTTATTTGACATCTTTGTGTGTTTTTCTTAATGCAGACATTGGTTGTTATAAACTTCTATCTTAGCCTAGTTGTGCCTTTTTTGTATCCTGTAAATTTTTCATTTTCATTAGTTTCAAGAAAACTTTGAGTTTCTTCCCTGGATTCTTCCTTAATCCATTGGCTGTTCAAGTGTAAGTTGTTTAATTTCCATTGGTTATGTAATTTCCAACGTTTTTCTTGTTATTTATTTCCTGTTTGTTGCTTTGTGGACAGAAAAGACACTTGATATGGTTTCTAGTCTTTTAAATTTCTTGAGACTTGTTTTGTGACTCATCATATGATCTACCATGGAAGGTATTCTGTGTGCTTCTGAAGTCTTCCTATGTGCTTATGTAGTGATCAGCTGTTGGATGTAAACTTCCGTAGGTATCTTTTAGGACCAACTGATCGAGGGTGCAACTTAACTCTGCTCTTTGTGGATTTTCTGCCCAGATGATATGTCCATTTCTGAAAGTGTGAGGTGTTAAAGTTCCCTACTATTATTTTATTGGAGCCTATCTCTCCCTTTAGGTCTATTAATCTTTGCTTTATATACTAGGATGCTCCAATATTGGGTGCATATATAGTTCATCTTGCTGGATGAAATCATTTATCATTATATAATCACCTTCTCAATCTCTTCTTACTACTTTTGGTTTAAAATCTACTTTATTGGATAGCTGTATTGCTATTCCTGCTTTCTTTTAGGTTTCATTTGCATGGAATATTTTGTCCAGTCTTTTCACTATGTGACTTTAGAGGCCAAGTGAGTTTTCAGTAAATAGCATATTGTTAGTTCCAGATTTTTTAAAATCCATTTGATATCTCAATGTCTTTAAATTGGAAAATTTAGTCCATTGACTAAATTAGT
The DNA here is from genome assembly GCF_033115175.1 of Lepus europaeus. NCBI lineage: Eukaryota > Metazoa > Chordata > Mammalia > Lagomorpha > Leporidae > Lepus > Lepus europaeus. The sequence continues at coordinate 50,423,876 of NC_084840.1, forward strand.
CTTACTACTGCAATTTTGATACTTGTTTTGTATGTTTATTTTGGTTCCTTTCTTTCTCCCTTCCTTACAATCTTCATTTGTGGTTAAGGGATGTTCTTTAGCGGTATACTTTGATTCCTTGCTTAATACTTTTAGTAAGTCTATTAATGGTTTTCGCTTTGTGAGTACCATGAGGTTTGCTGAAAAAACTTTTGGCTATGTTGAAATGATAATAATGTGACATAGATTGTAAAGACAGAGAAAGACAAAGACACACACACACACAGATAAGAAATCCTAATAAACAAGTGCTTTATTTCCTCTCCACACCTTGAATTTTTGATGCTAAACTTTACTTCTTCCTATATTATCTCTTAACATTTTAATGTAGTAATTATAACTTTAGTCTTCACACTAAAGATATAAATGGTTTATATCCCATGTTTACAATATTATAGTATTCTGAATCACCCTTACCCATGAGCTTTCTACCTTCTGATGTTTTCTTCTTACTCATTAGTCAGTGTCTGTCTGTCCATCTGTCTCTCTCAGAACTCCCTTTAGCATTTATTATAAGACAGGTCTGGAGGTGGTAAATTTTCTCAGCTTTTGTTTGAAAATGTCTTTATCTGTTCTTCATATCTGAAAGATACTTTACTAGATACAGTATTCTTGGCTGGCAATTTCTTTTCTATTAGTACGGTATCATCTCACTCCCACTAGCCTGTAAGGTTTCTGCTGAGAAATCTGCAATCAGTAGAATTGGCTCCAGTGGGCCAGATTCATTTGAGTGTGCATGCTGAGCAAGTCTAGCGGCTCAGTTTGTGAGCACTGACTGGGAGTAGAGACCTTTGGGCTTTATCACGTGCTGGGTCTTGATGTTCAGTAGGTGGGGCTGTGAACTCTGAAGCATGGTCTTAAACTCCTTCTCCTGGACTCTCCACACACCTGGAGTCTTACTTTCTGTTGGCAGTTGTGGGGAGAGGCGGTGGAAGCCAGCTGGCTGTGGATGCTTCAAACCACGGATATAGGCAAAGGGAAGGGGGCAGGGGCTAAGGAATTCAGTCTGACTGATTTTTTTTTTTTTTCAGTGTGCCTGGCACTGGGTTTCAGTTCCCTCTCCCTCTCTGAAGTGGGAGCTAGAGGAGGAAGGACTCTTTCTGTCTTGCTTTCTTCACTATGACTTTTCTTATAATTGTAAGAAAAGATTGTAACAAAACAAGGCACTGTAGCTCTTGTGAAGGTGACTGGTGTGTGTATACTTGTTTAAATTGACGTGGTTGTGGGAAGGTGGTCACTAGATCACCTTACTCAGCTGCCATCTGGGTTTCTCTCCAGAATTTCTGTTTTAATTATATGGCAATTTATACGTTAATATTTGGAAAAGTTCCATCTTTATTCTATTAAGCTTTCCCATCCATGGACATGGTGTATCTTTCTTTTTTAAGACTTTCTTTAGCGCCCTTTAGTGAAGCTTTATAATGTTACTTTTGGATCTTGCTCATCTTTTGCTAAGGTTATTTCTTGGTTTGCTACAAGGTGCTATTACTGGGGAGAATAGTTTCTTTCAAAATTTTGCTTTCTCACTTACATTTTATATTAGAACATTATTGATTTTTTTCTACACTGTTCATGTCTCTAACAATCTAGCTGAACTCTTTTTAGTTCTAATTGTTGGTTTAAATTTTACTTGCAACTTCTTAATGTTCATAACCACAACCTCTACAAGTAGTGATAACTGGTTTCAAGTCTTGGCAGCTCCATTTCCGATCCAGCTCTCTCCTGATACACCTGGGAAAACAGTGGAGGATGGCTCAGGTCCTATAGCCATGTGGGAGACCTGGCAGAAGCTCCTGACTCCTGTCTCTGGATTGGCTCAGCTCTGGCTGTTGGGGCCATTTGGGGAGTGAACCAGCAGATGGGCGATCTCTCTCTCCCTCTCCTGTCTCTCTCTCCCGCTCCTCCTCTCCCCCTCTCTCCCTCTCACTGTAACTCTTTCAAATAAATAAAATAAATCTAAACAAACAAACAAACAAAAAAACCCAATCTTACTGCTTGGATAAACCCTACTTGGTCATGATATAGAATCCTTTTAATATGCTGGATTCAATTTTCTAGTTTCTAGTTATACCATTAATTCACATAGTACAACACATTAAGGACAGAGGTCCTACATGGGGAGTAAGTGCACAGTGACTCCTGTTGTTGATTTAACAGTGACTCCTGTTGTTGATTTAACAATTTGCCACTCTTATTTATGACGTCAGTAATCACCTGAAGCTCTTCATGAGCTGCCAAGGCTATGGAAGCCTCTTGAGTTCGCCAACTCCAATCTTATTTAGACAAGGCTATAGTCAATAGTAGAAGTTCTCCCCTCCCTTCAGAGAAAGGTTCCTCCTTCTTTGATGGCCTGTTCTTTCCGCTGGGATCTCACTCACAGAGATCTTTCATTTAGGTCTTTTTTTTTTTTTTTTTTGTGCCACAGTGTCTTGGCTTTCCATGCCTGTGAAACTCTCATGGGCTTTTTAGCCAGATCCGAATGCGTTAAGGGCTGATTCTGAGGTCAGAGCATTGTTTAGGACATCTGATGGCAGAATTTTTGAAAGAAAAACAAAACTCATTTTTTAACATAAGTTTTATGTATACATTGTAGAAAAGTCTAGAACCAAAAAATCATTTATAATTCTATTTGCAGAGATTATTTGTTAGCATTATAGTCATTCTAAATCTATCTTAACTTACTTTTTCGTGTGTGTATGTATGAGTGCAGGTGAAAATGCACATATATAATTATAGCTATACATTTTATAATTTAAAAATTATAAATTTTAGAAAGATTTATATAATTTTTTTATTACTAATAGTAGCATCAGAACAACTTTATGTTAGTCAGTGTATACCTACCATGTGATTTTTTAAAAATGGCAACAAAGTATCCTAGCATAGTGATATATGGCAATTTACTCCTTGGATATTTAAGGGTTATTTTTAATGCTTGTGATTATAAACACTACTGACACAAATGTCATTGTAACTGCATTTTTACTTTTGCCTGTGTTTACTTTCTAAGTATAAAGTGCTTAAAATGGAATAGCAGGGTATTAGGAATGTTTTTATTATTTATTGACAAATTTAGTTGATTTCTTCTGGCACAGTTATTAACCTTTTTTATATTCTTGTTCCCAGATGCGTAAGTTCTAAATGACATGGATATGCATTTATGCATGCATCTTCCCAGAGCTGTAAGCCTTGTACTGTCATTTTCTCCTTAGGCTACTGAAAGAGTCTCCCGCACAGAGTTCCTATCAAACCCCACCCTAACACAGTTAATAGGAATTCCATGTGTCACACGTACTTGAAGTATCAGTACGTGCACAAAAGGAGAAGGATTTTCCTCTGATTATTTTTCAACATGGAAAAGAAAGTGTATATGCCTCACATTTATCTGCTCCATTTACCAGCACCCAGCCCCATCCTGCCTCAATGAACTTAATGAGCTTAACAGATGTTATTTCTTTGGTCTTCATTAGAATACTCTCAGGTAACAAAGTTATTCGAGGGTAACTAGAACTGAAGCATGGAACGCAGATCTGATAGACCAAAACTACAGGAAAATACTCCACAGACCTTCTCAGTGCCAGTACAGTTGATCTACACTTTTCTCAAGGTGTTAACTGAACAGAGCTACTTCAGAAGCCTCCTAAATGGAACTGGTTTATTCTTCAAGTATTCTTTTTGCTAAATTCTTAGCTATGTAAAATATTGCTACTTTTCTTAATTAAAACATTGAAAGAGACATGGTAAGATTCTGAGAGATTATTAGTTTTGTGAAGCGTCACAGTGATATTGTGGTTAGGTGGGTATACGGGCATTGTTTTAGATGCGTATACGGAAGCCTAGAGGGTGCAACAACCTGACGTCTGGGATCTGCCTTAAAATTCAGCAGAAAGAGGGGGTGTGAGGGGAAGAGAAGGGTGATAGATATTTGAAGTATGTATGGCAGAACTTGTTGAATTCGTGTTTTGGGTTTATAAGGGCTCATTGAACATTCTCATTTTACAAACATTTGACATTTTTCACGATTTGATAAAAGGTACTTTTTGTGAGAAGAGTGTGTGTGAGAGAAAATCCTATTAAGTCTCTGAGTTGATGAGAAGAAGTCAATCTGCTTTGAAAAAGGGAAAAACTTGGCTGAGGTTCACTTTGTTATTAACTTCCTGCTGCTGCCTAATGGCACATGTGCACATTGGGATGGATGTGTGTACGTGTACATGCAGAGACTATACACACACACACACATGCACACTTCCATTGCCCTAAACTTGTGTCTGATTTTTAATTAATTCTCGTAATCCCATTATTTGGGATGTGAATTCTAAAAAGGATATTAGGAATAATATAGTCTATACTTTTCATTCCATTGCTAAGAAATTGAGGGAAATATTCATTTCCTGTCATAAATTTCTTATGTCATTTATACTCACCATCTTTTTTAAGAGATTAAAAATGGAGATATTGCTATCTTTTCATACATGAAATTGAGGCACTGGGTGGTTAACTGGCTTCACCACTTTAAAAACCAGAGTGAAATGACTTCTTTTCTAGAACCCAGGCATTTTGACATCCATCCCAGAACTGTCCTTGTTGTGTTTTTATTGTTTACTCACAAAGCACATAAATAAAAGTTAGCAGTGTAACTGAGTAGGAAAACCAACTTGAAACAATATAACTTTTAAAATTTAAAGCCTAGGCCGGCGCTGTGGCTTAACAGGCTAATCCTCTGCCTTGCGGCACCGCCACACAGGGTTCTAGTCCCGGTTGGGGCGCCGGATTCTATCCCGGTTGCCCCTCTTCCAGGCCAGCTCTCTGCTATGGCCCGGGAAGGCAGTGGAGGATGGCCCAAGTGCTTGGGCCCTGCACCCGCATGGGAGACCAGGAGAAGCACCTGGCTCCTGGCTTCGGATCAGCGAGATGCGCCGGCCACAGCGGCCATTGGAGGGTGAACCAACGGGAAAAAGGAAGACCTTTCTCTCTGTCTCTCTCTCTCACTATCCACTCTGCCTGTCAAAAAAAAAAAAAAAAATTTAAAGCCTAAATTTTAATTCTAATGTCACAGATTCCATTATTTGGTTGTAAAATGGTGAATGATCAAATGATTGGATAGATGGCACATCAGAGACGCAGAAAGATGTCACAAAAGAAGTGAATACAAAGGTTACAAGAGCAAGTCTATACTAGTGTTCAAGGAACAGACACCTTAAGAGTTGAAGGGAAGGTGCAAGCCAGAAAACAAGATCAAGTACTAGTGTCCTGGATATATGGCAAAGGACCAAAATATCTGTGCAAGAGTCGCTTCCCACACTAGGGGACTGTACAACACAACTAGAGAGTGACTGAGCCAGACAGATCTGGTGATGATCCAGGCCACTGTCTTTTCTTAGGAAGCTTGCATTATTGTGAAGGCTAGGAATACAGCCAGAAATCCTACCCATCCAGGATCCACTTGGAGAGATAAGGGGAAACACCTGGCAGGAGCAGGGATGGAGGGCTTGCATAACCTGATAGCCACTGATGACCTTAGCACGTTGGTGCCTGTCTCCTGGAAGGCTACCTCACCTTTAGACTCACTACTATTCATTCACTCAAAATGCTTAAACTGAAAATCAGAAAGAAAGTCATTCTCCATTCTCTTGAGATGCTTACAAATTCAGGGGAGGGAAAACACATTTAATAAAAAGGATCTGGCATATGGTTTGGGTTTGACATCTACAGTTTGTGTTAGGAGCTTGATCCCCAATGTGGTGATGGGACCCAAGGAGCTCTCTGACATTCTGTTTTACCATGTGATCTCTTTCTCTCACCCGTACTTCTGCTGTGGTACCATCTGCTGTGATATGATTTAGACATGTGGGCCCTCACCAGAGACTGAAACAGCAGGGCTGTCTGAACTTGGACTTTCAGCCTCCAAGACAGTGAGCGAAATATGTCTCTTTTCTCTATAAGGACCCAACATCAGGTATTTCGTTATAGAAATGGAAAACTAATTCAGAATCCTACAGCATGATAATATAATTCATATAGGAAGTTGGATTTAAGAAAGTCCTTTTCTTGGGTCCAGTGTTGTGGTGTATCAGGTTAAGCCACCACCTGTGATGCTAGCATCCCATATGGGCACTGGTTTGAGTCCTGGCTGCTCCACTTCCAATCGAAAATTACTGCTGATGTGCCTTGGAAAGCAGCAGAAGATGGCCCAAGTGCTTAGGCCCCTGCCACCCACGTAGGGAGATGTGGATGAGTTCTAGGCTTTGGGGAGATATGGATGGAGTTCTAAGCTTTGGCTCTGGCCTGGCCTGGCCTGGTTCTGGCTGTTGGATCCATTTGGGGAGTGAACCAGTGGATGGAAGATTCTCTCTCTCTCTCTCCCTCTGTAACTATGACTTTCAAATAAATAAATCTTAAACAAAAAAGAAAGACCATTTCTCATAGAAAGTTTATATACATACACATCTTAAGGTTATCACTGGGGCCAGTGTGGTGGCGTAGTGGGTAAAGCTACCACCTGTAGTACAGGCACCCCATTATGGGTGCCAGTTCGAGTCCTGGCTGTTCCACTTCCGATCCAGCTCTCTGCTGTGGCCTGGAAAAGCAGTGGAAGATGGTCCAAGTCCTTGGGCCCCTGCACCCACGTGGGAGACCTGGAAGAAGCTCCAGGCTCCTGGCTTTGAATTATCGCAGCTCCAGCCATTGCAGCCAGTTAGGAAGTGAACCAGCGGATGGAAAACTGACTCTCTCTCCCTCTTTCTCCCTCCCTCTCTCTCTGCCTCTCCTTCTCTCTGTGTAATTCTGACTTTCAAATAAATAAAAAAAAAATCTTTAAAAAAATGTTATCACTGGTAGTCCAGTTAGGTAATTATACAAATATATCAAAGAACTAGGTGGTTTGAAACACAGCACATGCAGCTTATCTAACAAGTTTGGAACTTATTATTTAGAGTGTAGTGTCATTGAAATACAAATAGTATTTGTAATGCCCTGGAGAGAGACCTGATATCATTGACTTACTCTTTGAGATACACTTGGTTCCTAACATGGTATTGTTCTACCTTGCTTAGAAATCAGCATAGCTTTTCACTACCTAAATTGTCTGTATAACTCATTTTCTGTTATGCTTAAGATTTTAACTTCATTACTTCTTTTCTTTTTTTTTTCTGATATTCACTGAAGTTTTCTCAAAGTCAAGTGACAGAAAATATATTAGCTGTGTGTATGATTATCAGAAAAGTAAGAACTTAAAAGTATTTTATGCTCTTACATTTACTCAAAAATATTCATATAGCACTTACTACTTGCCAGGGCCCGTTCTAATCTGTGGTTTGTAAAACTGGAATAAAACAGATGCCTCTGACATGTGGTATGTGATAAACATAGGAGAGATCCATTAACGAAATACCAAGTGACTTCGTGCCAAAAGTACACCAGTGTGGTATTTGAGTAAGCACAAAGGAATGGAAAGTTGTTGTCTAGCACTTTAATTATGCTTAAGCTAATGAGATAGGAGACATTGGCCAACTACTAGCAGATATATGCCTTGCAGCAAATGTCATAAATGTGCCTTTTTGAAAAGTCAGTTGGAAAATGGTGTTGTTTGGGGATTAATCCTCTGCCTGCGGCACCAGCATCCCATATGGGCACCAGTTCGAGTCCCGGCTACTCCTCTTTTGATCCAGCTCTCTGCTGTGGCCTGGGAAAGCAGTAGAAGATGGCCCAACTCCTTGGGCCCCTGCACCCAAGTGGGAGACCAGGAAGAAGCACCTGGCTCCTGGCCTCAGATCGGCGTAGCTCCAGACATTGCAGCCATTTGGGGAGTGAACCAACGGAAGGAAGACCCTTCTCTCTGTCTCTCCCTCTCATTGTCTGTAACTCTACCTCTCAAATAAATAAATAAAAACATTTTAAAAATGCATTAAAAAAAAGAAAATGGTGTCGTTTATCTGGACTGTCCCAAGTCAGAGCAAATAGGCTGGTCAGCAGTTATTCGACAGGACCCAATACCTAGTGGTTCTGAACACTATATATAAAAGGAAGAAACTGAAGTAAGCAATTCTCTAAGGTACCCACATGTCAAACATAAAAAATTTACATATCAAAATCTTAAACTTTCATAGGCGATTAAAGATACTGCTGCCTGGGAAGCTCAAAGATGAGTGGGAAAGGAAGGCTTTTCCGAGAGGGAGACTACAACTGGTGAATGAGTGTTCCTCTGAGCTGTCCTTGGACTGGCAGCATCGGCACCATCTGGGAGCTTCTCTGAGTCTACGGCCAAGTCTTTTTTTTTTTTTTTTAAAGATTTATTTCTTTTTTTTTAAACTTTTATTTAGTAAATATAAATTTCCAAAGTACAGTTTATGGATTACAACAGCTTCCCCCCCTCCCCATAACTTCCCTCCCACTAGCACCCCTCCCATCTCCCACTCCCTCTCCCATTCCATTCACATCAAGATTCATTTTCAATTATCTTTATATACAGAAGATCAATTTAGTATATATTAAGTAAAGATTGCATCAGTTTGCATCCACACAGAAACACAAAGTGTAAAATACTGTTTCAGTACTAGTTATAGCATTACCTTCACATTGGACAACACATTAAGGACAAATCCCACATGAGAAGTAAGTACACAGTGACTCCTGTTGTTGACTTAACAATTTGACACTCTTGTTTATGGTGTCAGTAATCTCCCTAGGCTCTAGTCATGAGTTGCCAAGGCTATGGAAGCCTTTTGAGTTTGCCAACTTTGATCTTATTCAGACAAGGCTATAGTCAATAGTAGTTCTCTTCTCCCTTCAGAGAAAGGTACCTCCTTCTTTGATGGTCCCATTCTTTCCACTGGGATCTCACTCGCAGAGATCTTTCATTTATTTATTTATTTATTTATTTATTTATTTTTTGCCAGAGTGTCTTGGCTTTCCATGCCTAAAATACTCTCATAGGCTCTTCAGCCAGATCCGAATGCCTTAAGGGCTGATTCTGAGGCCAGAGTGCTGTTCAGGACATCTGCCATTCTATGAGTCTGCTGTGTATCCCGCTTCCCATGTTGGATCGTTCTCTCCTTTTTTGATTCTATCAGTTAGTATTAACAGACACTAGTCTTGTTTGTGTGATCCCTTTGACTCTTAGACCTATCAGTGTGATCAATTGTGAACTTAAATTGATTACTTTACAGCCAAGTCTTCATCACAAGCTCTCCAGGTGATTCTTCTACACATGAAAGTTCCCAAGTACTCCAAGTAGAGGGGAGGATGGGAATCCTACCAAGAGGCAGCAAAGGCAGGGAGATTTGCAGAGACTGAGTGAATGATGTCACAAAGACTGGTGGGTCTGAGCAGATTATGAATTTACATTCAAGGTCTTTAGTTAGGGAATGAGAGTCTGTGGAAAAGGCAAACAGGGAAGCAGCACACACATCTGAAATGTCCGGAACTTGAGTTTGTCATTTGAACTAGCATTTTTGTGAGCTGTGGGAAGACTGCCGTGCCTGCCCAACCCCATAAAAACACCTCTTTCACTCCTGTTGGGGAGCAAGTGGGGAGAACCTCTTCTAGCCATGCTGTCTGCCTTATGCCCAAGCAAAAGCCCCCAGTCAACTTTTACTGGATTCGCAGCCTGTCTGTTTCTCTTTGCAAGTGAGCCAAAGAACCTAGGATCAGTAGCAGAGTCTTTTCTCATGGAATACGCTGTAGCAGTTCTGTGGCGCTCACTGTGGGAAATACTGCAGAGGGCAATGGGGAGCCAGTGACTCAGCGCTGGAAAGTGAGATAATGAGAGTGAACTCATTCTAACCATCCTCACCACACACTTTCTCAAAAACCTTCAAAGGAGAACTTTTGTCTGACTTTTCTTCATGTTTATCCCCTGAGAAAACTCAGTCACTTGTTACCTTGTGCAGGGAAATACATTCATCTATTAAGCACAAGAGAGAATGTTCTGCCCAGAACCACAGCAGCAACCTGGAAACCACTGAACCATGGTCTCATGGAAACTCAAATCTCTGTTAGCCTGGGGGAACAGTCATGGTCCATACTGATGATGCATTTTAGTGTGTTCTTCAAATGCCCATCATATTTTTGGATACCCTTTAACTTTAATAGCCTATATTTCTGTGCAGTTTGCAGCCAAGGCATATATAAACTAAGGTAACCTTCTTTTCAAACATGGTTGCTTAATCGTAATTTAACAATAAACTTAAAATTATTGTCTTAAAATATTCTGAAGTTTTCTCTAGTTGTTACAAGGGTCTGCTAGTCTTTTCGAAAGCAAGAATCTTTCTTTAGGCTCACTTTGAGTCCCTCACCAGTAGTGCTAGGAAGTTAAGGGGTTACGATGAACAACAAATGCTGTTGAAAATACAAGATTTCCTGGAGCCAGCTGATGTCCAGATTTGGTAGTGGCACTCAATAGGGGCCCTGTGTTTGAGGTATTCCATCCCGAACAAGGCATCTTTCTTCAGAGGGTTAATTGAGAAGATGACAATTAAAATGTTGAAAGATATTCCAAGAACAGACATTGTGAGTAGGTATTGGTGCCCTAAGGAGAAACTTCAGAAGATGGCAAAGGTGGTGTCACAACCAGCACTGGGGACGCTGCAGGGAGACTTGCAAGAAAGAGAAGGATCAAGACAAAAAGTGAGCCTAGGAGGTTACTTAATGAATTTGGATAAAGGCAAAATGGAGTTCAACCTAAAACCAAGAAGTCAAAGACCTCAGCATGCCCCCTACAACATCTGCCAACAACTCTTGCCTTTGTGTTAAAAGGCAGCCAGAATGGGGAGCAAACAAAACAATGGAGACCAGTTTCCTCTCTTTGTGCCCCAGTTCCCTGTCCTTTGAATTACACCATCCATCCTGAATAGACTCTGGTCCTCAGAGCTAAAATGGAAGGTATTCCTCTTACCAAGAAACAAATGTTGCTGAGCGGGAGACAGCCAAGGACAATCAGAAGGTCAGTATGCAAGAGTAGCACTTGGTGAAAAACAAGTCTGTGTAAGGTAACCTCTGACGTTAACTTAACAAGGCCAAAATTGAATTTGATGGAATTTTCCCCCTCCCTCTCTCTCTCATGAGGCAGAACTGTAACAGAACAGCAACTTGGTGACTTCGTTTTAGATGCTTAAGCCATAATGCCTTTAATCGGTTGTTTCCTGCTTTGACCATTAAAAAATACTAATAGCTTTATTATCACAATTTTTGTTGGAGAGAAGGTTTCAAAGGATATGTAGAAAAATTGAATTTCAAGGTAATGCACATTTTCCACGAACTTTCTGAAGCCCCCTCCCACATACTGTATGAACTGTTTTAGGGACATAGGAAGTTAAGCCACTGCCTACAACATCAGCATCATCTGTGGGCTGCTCTACTTCTGATTTAGGATCCCCTGGCTGCTCTTTTTCTCACCCAGTTCCCTGCTAATGCACCTGGGAAAACAGTAGACGATAGCCCGGGTTCTTGAGCCCCTGCACCCATGTGGGAGACCTGGAAGAAGCTCCTGGGTCCTGGCTTCAGCCTGGCCCAACCCTGGCTGTTGTGGCCATTTAGGGGAATGAACCAGCAGATGGATGATTTCTCTGTCCCTCTTTCTCTCTTCAACTCTACCTTTCAAATAAATAAGTCTTGTTTTTTAAAAGAACTGTTTTAGACTTAGCTAGACATTGATTTTTATATCACCTATCACTCATGTGTGTAGATAAAAAAGAAAATTCAAATAAATTTAATTGGATTAGGCATTCCTAAAAATTTGCATTCAGAGGCTATCTTTAATGTATCATTTCCTCCCAACCGAATGGTATTGAGATATGACTAAGAAATAAAAATCGTATATATTTGAGGTGTACAGCTTGATTTACATATATATGTAATATATATATCATGGAGTTATTACCACAATCAAGCTGATGAGCATATCCATCAGCTTACATCCACCTGATGCCCAGCTCAGTTTGATTTTTATGGTGAGAATGCTTAAGACCTGGTCTTTTAGCCAATTTCAAATGTGTTAGCAATGGTCACTATGCTGTAAGTGTGCACACATACTTATATCAATAAGCGAGGCCTCCAGAATTTATTCATCTTACAAGACCCTCTGATTTTCTCCACCCTGAGCCCCTGGTAACAACTATTCTGCTCTCTGTTACTATGAGTTTGACTTTTTTTTAGACATCACACGAGACTGAGATTATGCAGCGTTTATCTTTTTGGATCTTGCCTATTTCACTAGCATCATGTCTTCCCTGTACATCCATGTTGCAGCTCCGTGGACATTTCCAAGTGAGAAACTGGCTAAAAATTTTCTTGGGAGCTTCTGCCATCTAGTGCCCAGCCTGCATCATAGCACCATACCCTACTTATCCTAGTTTCCCCCTAATACATTCGTGAATATTGACAACATCAGTAGGATGAATCTGAATGGAGCAATGCATAGCAAATCCTATAAAGATTTATAAGAGACGAATTGAGAGAATCTAGCAAACTAGGCTTCAAGGCATGTGTCTGCCAGTGTTTTCCTTTTTCTCCCTTCCCCTCACCGCCCACCCCTGGTTGATTCTTTTCTGTCCCAACTCTTCCCCAGGACAAAGCCCCACCATTGGGCAAATTCATGTATCTCCCACTTTTCTCTGTCCTTATTCCCAAGTAGAGAAGGCCACTTTACATGGTGGAGGTAGAACAGATTTTACAGAATTTCTCTGTGGACTCTTGTGGAAACCATATCTTTGTACAGATTGACCTACATCTGCAATTTATCTTTTAACCCCAATCTTATGAAGATAAGAATAATGCATGCTTGGGGCTGGTGCTGCGGCTCACTAGGCTAATCCTCCGCCTGCAGCGCCGGCACACCGGGTTCTAGTCCTGGTCGGGGCGCCGGATTCTGTCCCGGTTGCCCCTCTTCCAGGCCAGCTCTCTGCTGTGGCCAGGGAGTGCAGTGGAGGATGGCCCAAGTGCTTGGGCCCTGCACCCGCATGGGAGACCAGGAGAAGCACCTGGCTCCTGCCTTCGGATCAGCGCGGTGCGCCGGCCGCGGCGGCCATTGGAGGGTGAACCAACCGCAAAAAGGAAGACCTTTCTCTCTGTCTCTCTCTCTCTCACTGTCCACTTTGCCTGTCAAAAAAAAAAAAAAAAAAAAAAAAAAAAAAAAAAAAAAGAATAATGCATGCTCATTGCAGACATCGTGGAACATCCAAAAAAGTCAAAAGGCAGGCCTCACTTCTCCCTGCCTAAAGACATTACTTGTCTTAGGGAAAGTCAGTTTGAGGGTGGAAAAGGTCAGGAAGTCTGGAATGGGAAGGCAAATCATTGGAGAGAGGGTCAATGGGATTCTGAGAGAGTCCAGTTAGACCTCTCCTGCTGTTCCTCCAGGAACCTCCTTCGAATGCTGATCCTTTTAAGTGCTTAAGGTTTCCTTCCTTGCATGTGTCTAATATCAGCCTACACATTTGCACAGTTCATTTGGCCTCAGGCTTGGGATCTGTGCTCTAAGGATTGGACTGGGATGACCTGGTGGTGTGGGCTGTACGGGATGCTGTGTTGCTGCAGCAGCCAGGCCCTGAGCTGAACAGCTGCTGGGTGGGGTCAGTGTACGTGCTGCCACAGCAGCCCTGGCTGCATCTGATTTCCTCTTTGACTTCATCTGGCATCTCCACCACAGAGGTCAAACAGAAAATAATAACCAGTTTAAATAACAATTGCTTGTTATTTTAAATATGCAAATGTAAACAAGGAAACAAAAATAGTTAATTATTCCACCTCTTTCCAAAACCTATTTTTGTTTTATTTTTAAGGTGGAGAGAGACAGTGAGAGGTTTTCCATCCACTGGTTCACTCCACAAATGCCTGCAACAGCCAGAGCGAGGCCAGGATGAAGGAGAAGCCTAGAAGCCAATCTCCCACATGGGTAGCAGGGATCCAACTACCTGAACTGTCATTTGTTGCCTCCCAGGATTTGCATTAGCAGGAAGCTGAATTAGAAGTGGAGTAGCATGCGAATTAACAGTAAAACTAGTACTCAAACAGTACTTTATACTTTGTGTATCTGCGTGGGTGCAAACTGTTGAAATCTTAGTATATACTAAGCTGATCTTCTGTATATAAAGATAATTGAATATGAATCTTGATGAAGAATAGGAGGGGAGAGGGAGTGGGAGATGGGATGGTTGCGGGTGGGAGGGAGGTTATGGGGGGAAAAAGCCACTATAATCCAAAAGTTGTATTTCAAAATTTATATTTATTAAAGTTTTTTTTTTTTTAAAGTGGAGTAGCTGGGATTGGAACATGACACTCTGGCATGGGACATGGGTGTTCCAAGTAGTGATTTAATTACTGTGGCAAACTCTGACTCATAACCCTACCTCTTAACTACCGTCTCTGAAATTACAAAAAATTATAAATGCAGATTTAACATATGTGAAACAGCATAGAAAGGTTCAAAATGAAAAACAAATAATCTTTCTTCCCAGAAGTCTCTTTCCAAAGACAACTATTATTATGCCTCTGAAAAGGATGTATTTATTTATTTTGTATATTAGGGCACTTAAAGTTCATTGAGAGCCAAGATGGCGGAATAGTGAGGGTGTGCAATGATAGTCTGAGAAAAGATAGTTTAATAAAAGTGGAGTTACTGTAGTTTCAGGGAAAGGCTCGGGAAAAAAATCTGCAGAGGAAACTCTTCCGGATCTAGTGGATGTGACACGGAGGATCTACGGGGAGAGCAAGGACGTCCACGGCTCGGGAGCCCAGGTGCGGAGTCTACCCACCATCGCTGGAAAGGAAGGTGAGGCGAAACCTCAGTAGCCCAAGAGATTGGCAGGGAAATGGCAGAAAGAACCTAGAGGGAACAAGGCTTGAAGCCCTGCTGGGGAAAGTTCACCAGGCTAACTAGAGGAGTGAAAAAAATAAATAAATAAAAGGGACTGGCAGGAACATGAACCTCTCTCTCTCCACTCACCTTACAAAAGCGAGCAAGACAAAGAGCAGACGCCATTTTGGACATATGTAAAGCAGCGCCGGCCATCAGCCAAGTGGAAAAACCTAAATCTGGTGGGGAGAAATAACAGGAAGTTAGGACCTAGTGAAGGTGTGGAGCTAATGAACTGAGACTGAAAATCTGAGGGTGTGGGAGAGAACTCACGGAGTACACAAACTTGGTAACCTTGGCAACCTGGTGGGAGACTACAGAGAAATTTGAGCTTACACTGAGGTCTGCCTAGACCCTTTGTGTGGTCCTTGGGACAGAGCAGATGAATATTATACCCACAGTGGCCAGATTTCATACATTGACCAACCTCAATTCCGCTCAGCTGTGTGGAATTACTTCCCTTCTGAGTTAAAAAGAGAGAGAGAGAGAGAGAGCGTGCAAGAGAGAGAGAAAATTTACCACTCCCAACCTGGGTGAGTCACCTTTGGCACACCCTTAACCCTAAAGAACCAAACAGACCACAATTCCACAGGATCTTAACTTATAGCTCATGGAATCATTGCTGTGTCTTGTTGTGGAAGCTGGGATAGCAGAGCATAAGCTTACTGGGAAAGGAAACAAAGGTTTTTGCAGTGAATCACTAGGCTAAGGTAATCATTTTGCCACAAGAGCTATCTGATCTCCTTGGAAATGGTGCTGAATTGGGGACCCCATGTTGGTCTCTGGTGCTGGCAGATGGAGCACTCAACAGTGACTGTAACCAGATCACCCTTGGTGGAAGAACATATTGCCAGTCCTAGTCATGTCCTCTACCCCTGCTGTCATGGACAGTTTATTCATGATCCCACTGGCCAATGACAGGCGTGACGGGGAAAGAGATTCCTACCTCAGAACATGCCATCCTATCCACTGGGTGTCTTTCTTTGCCATACAACAGACAAAATTATATTTCAATATATAACTTCTGTACAAAAATAAAATGTCACAATATAGTGAGAGAAAAATATGGTATTTTATTTGCAATATGTGACAAAATATCATCATACTTAATTATAAATGAACTCTTAGAAACCATAACAGAGACTAGTATAACATGGGAATTGAATAAAAAGAGACTGAAAGATGACAATGAAATAACACAGTCTATTAATAAGGCCATTTGAAAATTGTTTCACTTAACGTTTGCAGAAGACAAAAGCAACTTTTGTTATAATGCATTATCAATGATGAAACATACTGGTCATTCAATGTTTATGCAAGTTTAGCAAATGAAGACTATCATTCAAACTCCCAGAAAACTCTGTCCAACTGATGGAAAATCACTCACAATGCAGATTTTTTGTATACTTAGTCCTGGCAGTTCCAACCCATAGACATTAACAATGCCCACTGCATAGAAAATCTGTAGCTAATAGACGGCTCACTCAATAAACTAATTACATCAATGTGCTTATGAAAAACTTTCTAATGGTACACATAAACTCCAGGAGCCAGCTGCTTCTCCTGGTCTCCTATGTGGGTGCAGGGCCCAAGCACCTGGGCCATCCTCCACTGCATTCCCGGGCCATAGCAGAATGCTGGCCTGGAAGAGGGGCAACCGGGACAGAATCCAGCTCCCCGTCCGGGACTAGAACCCGGGGTGCCGGCTCCGCAGGCAGAAGATTAGCCTATTGAGCTGCAGCACCGGCCTAGTGATTACTTTCTGTGAAAGAAAATTCTTCTCTGCTTCCAAATTTTGGGGGCATCCTATATGTTTTTAATGATATCATGCTTTTAATGAACATCTTGCACCTCTTGCCTTACCTGAAACTAGACTTGACTCTTAAAGATATAATTGACCTGAGTGCCCTAAGGCTTGGAAGCAGGGTCTAGAGAAAGTTTATGTGTCCTTGTTACTTTGTAATTTCATCTTTACTCATTCTACTTGGAGTGCAAGGGGTAACATTTGAAGAGTTTCAGTTCACATTCTTCATTGCCCTTTTTTGTTCTATTCATTTAGTTCAGTTGCTGGCAAAACCCCAACTACATGAGAGAGTAATGATCACACTTCCCCTTACCCTCAGGCAGACTTTTCAAGTGCAGCTGAAAAGCTCACAGCCTAATGCACAGAAACCTGATCACCTCTCTAATTTGCATTCACTTTCTTTATGATAATGTCTTTAAATCTCCTCTTTTGGTAAACATCACCCTAGTTCTTCATTCCTAGCTGCTTCAGGCAGCCTTATTTCCCACGACAGATTTCTTGAAAGATTCACCCTTCTCCTTACTGAAATTTCATTCACGTCCACTCTGTTGAAACTGGTCACAAGTAACAGATCACTTAAACTTACCCACCAGGAACATATGGGATGAAAAATCAACAATAAGGAAACAACATAGCTGATGATGAAACCATGATATATTTAATATTTTATAATATTACAGCATACTGATAACAAAAATATGAATGTATAGCTACATACCATTAGCACATAGCCATTAATATATAGGAAGTTCACACTTTTTGCCTATACCTCATAAAGGGAGTAACATCATCTCCTTACTGGTTCATGAAGACACACCCACAGTCTGAATGAAGCCCCAGAAAGAAACTAATTTGGATGAAAAATAATTAATATCCTGCTGAAAAACTGGAACATACCTAAAAAGAGAAATTTCTTTTAAAAGTATACTAATCCCTAGGACCTTGTCTGTTACATCTCATATTTTGCACATCCATTTGTAACAAAAAATTCCTAATATTTTTATCTACATAGTCATTCTTCATAATTTATTATACATCCTCCCAATATTTCCATTACACTTTCATCTCATTTTCATCTTCATTTGAAGACCATGATCATGAGGGATCTCAATGTTATCCAGCACAGTCCAAGTATAAGAACTGTGCTTTGGGTTCCGAATAGTGTCACACTTTGAATTTCTAATTAGTGGGGCCTTGAAATGCCCAGTTAAGCAGGAACTCTTCCATGGGAGCTATCTTTTAAATACTTCTCTTTGAATTTTCCAAGAAATGAGTCCAACAAAGGCTCTTCAGTATTCCTTTTGAAGGCCAGTGGTCAGAAATGAATATGAAGCCCCTAAGGAAAGTGTGGTTACTACAGCATGTATATTAATGAATAAAATTTGTTTTCATTGAAAAAGAAAAAGATAGCCAAAAGTGTTTCCCGTGAGAAGAGCCCCATGGTTGGTTTGCAGGTCAAACATTGAGGTGCCTCACATATTTCACGCAAAGTGGAACATAATGCTGGACACATGGGATTTTACATAAAATGTAAATTGCTGGGCTGGCATTGTGGCACAGTGGGTTAAGCTGCTGCTTACATTGACAACATCCCATAGGAGTGTTGGCTTGAGTCCTGGCTGCCTGATAATGTGCCTGGAAGGGCAGTGGTAGATAGCCCAAATACTGTCTCTTGGCTGTTGTGCTTATTTGCAGAGTAAACCAGCAAATGGAAGATACCTCTGTCTCCTCCTCTCTCTGTGTGTCCCTCTGCCTTTCAAATAAATACATCCTTTTATTTTTTTGAAAAGGTTTATAGTTGGGTGGGGGAAACTCAACAGGCTGCCTCCCCATGCACGAGAGAACAGCCATAAATACACCTTTAAAAAAATAGAAATTACTTCTATGGGTTTGAGAAAATGTGCTGTTTGGTGAGAGATTAAATATACAAATAGACAGAGGCCAGGCCACATAAAAATAAAACTCTGACCCACAACCTGCAGCCATATTCCAAGGAAGGCAATTCCTCTATCTGTAAAAGGTGGCTAGGAAGCCAGCCACGAAACAATATCTTTGGTAAAAAACAGCATGATGTGTCTAAGACTGATTAATAACTGACAGCATCCCTAAATTTTGTCTCCCTTTCCAATTTAGGACCAGTCAAGAAAACCAAATATGCTCCCTTAAACCATCACAGAGGATGCTGGCTTCTAGCCACCTCCCTCCAGCTTCCCCAGGCCAACAGCCTCCATTCAGGGCATACATGACACCTTCCTTTTTCCACACTGGAAGATTCCCACTACTCTGCCCACTCCCCTGCTGTAGCAAGCTCTGAATAAACAGATTTTGCTTGTTCTCATGGATGGGGTCTTTGTTTATTTTCATTCTAGATGGACATGATGTTAGAAAACTCTTTACTCGGTCTGGTGTCTCTGAGCCATTATTCTAAATCAGGAACTTTTTAGAGAGAGGGAAAACTGTGAAGACCACGAAGAAAAGAAGTTTGGGCCAGTGCTCCCAACTGCTGTCTCTTCCCCAGACTCCATTCCTCTGCCACGTGTTGATGGGCTGCACCTGAGTCATTGCCATCCCTTCTGCTGCTTCCCTGCAGCTACAGACAGAGCAGCACCGAGTCTGGCCTTGAGCACCACCCCACCCTTTTACAGACAGCCTCTGCTGTTCCAGGTCATCAAGGTGAGCCCTTGGAAGGCAGCCCCCAAGCCTCTGTGACCTGACTCTTCTCTTCCAGTGACACACAATGTTCAGAACCCACTTGAGAAATTCTTGACAATTTAATAATCTTACTGAAACATAACAAGAGGTAATTTGGGTATAAGACACTTTAGTTTAGAGTATATCATTAGAGATTGCATTATAAAGTTAATTTTATATATAATTATAAATACTATTAATAGTCTACAAGTGGCATTCTTGTTTTTCTTTCACAAATGGGAGTCTATTTATTTTAATTATATGATAAAATGATATTTTTCTCCCCCAAAGGGGTAAAATTGTATATTTTAATTGTTAGAGTGCCACATATTTGTTCAGGAGAGGTAAAATTTAAATGTGTTTTAAATTTTGAACAACTCTACTTCTATTACCTGAAGTATCTAGGGAGACAAGGGTGTATACCTAATCAGTGCTGTCCAGAGCACCTTCCGGATGAGCCAGGAGTCTACTTCCTCCCGAGGGTGGGCCACACTGGTGTAGGAATACTTCTGTGTCAAAGTGGGGAGGCCAAGCAAAGAATACATTATAGGGGTATATTTGTGGATATTCAGGCTAGGTGTCCACATGCAAAATCCATCAGCTGTAAAGGTGGAGACTTGGAGAAGCTATAAAATACATAGGTTACAGGGCCGGCACTGTGGTGTAGTGGGTAAAGCTGCCACTTGAGAGCCAGCATCCCATATAGATGCTGGTTTGAGACCTGGCTGCTCCACTTCTGATCCAGCTTTCTGCTATGGCCTGCAAAAGCAGTAGAAGATGGCTCAAGCCCTTGGGCCCCTGTACCTGCATGGGAGACCCGGAAGAGGCTCCTGGCTCCTGGCTTTGGGTCAACCAGCTCTAGCTGTTGTGGCCATCTGGGGAGTGAACCAGCAGATGGAAGACCTCTTTCTCTATCTTTCTCTTCCTCCCTCTCTCTCTCTCTCTCTAGCTCTGCCTTTCAAATATATATATATATATATATATATATATATATATATATATATATATATATATGTTACATAGGTTACAAAAAGTATAAGAGAACCTTTATGGTAGAGGCAGGAATAAAGGCCTTGTCATTTTTACTAACCAAGGCACAAGGTTTTTTTCAGATATATTTATTTGTTTATTTCTTTATTTATTTGAAAGCAGAGTATCAGAGAGAGAGAGAGGGAGAAAAAAGACAGAGACAGAGAGATCTTCCATCTACTGGGTCACTCCCCAAATAGTTGTGACAGCCAGGGAAGAGCCATGCCAAAACCAGGGGCCAGGAACTCCATCTGGATCTCCCACATGGGTAGCAGAGGTCTCAGGACTTGTGCCATCTTTATTAGAGTGTAAAAATGTTTTAGATAAATTCACACGGGAGATATATTTAAAATCCAGGGGGAACATTTACTGTAGGGGTTCACATCTGGCCTAGCAGTTAAGATGCCTCTTGAGATGACCACAGTGGAATGTCTGGCTTCCAATCCTGGTTCCTTTCAGCGTTCCCGCGAATTGCTACTGTGCAGCCTGGGAGGCAGTGCGTGAGGACTCTAATAGTTGGGTCCCTGAAGCCCATACTGGAGAATATAATTGGGATCCCCAGATCCTGGCTCTGATTAGACCCATCCCTGGACATTGAGGACACATTTGAATGCTCGGTCGCTCTCTAGCACACACACACACTCTCTCTCTCTCTCTCACACACACACACACATACACACACACACTCACTTTCTCATTTCCTCTCCCATTTCTTCTAAAATAAAATTCTAAAAATAAGAATTAAATATAGTATTTACCTAGATAGACTGATTCAAGGGATTCTCAGTTGAAATTATTTTCTTTACCCAGTTACTATCAAAGTTTCACTAAAACTTCTGAATGTAGCATGGTGATTACAAATTCACTTCTAATAATGTAGATGCAAACACTGCCAAGTGCATAGTGAAGAAGAGTGAAAAGGGGAGAAGGGACTTTGGAACTATAACGTGTATCACAGTGTTGTATATTTTGTGGGTAAAGAAGTTATAGCAAAGTATGATGCATGAAGAGCACCACGCAGCGGAACACAATGAAAAACAAAACTGAGAACTTAAGGCAAAATAAAGTGTTATTCTAACCTACTGCTAAAAAATGAAATGTTTAGGACAAGTGGACAGTTATTAAAAATGAAGGTTCTTAAACACTATAAAATTAATCTTGCGTTGATTAAAGATTCAAATGGCGGAAATGAAAGCAAATCTGTTGGACCTCTCAGTTGCAGAGATGCCCACTTGCTCGGGAGGACGCCCAAAGATCCAGACTCCAGACCAGTTGATGCAAAAAGCCCAAGGTTTTTATTGAACGTTTGCACAAACGGGCCCCCACCTCAGGCGGTGAGGAGCCCTGAGCGGCAGTTTCACACAGGTTATATAGGCAACAAATTAGCATATTCCTAATGCGCATGCGTAGGATTGGTCAGTTCAGAGGGCCCATTATCATATGGGAGAACGCTGGCGAAGAATGCTGGTGGAGAGTGCTGGTGGAGAATGCAGAGGTGGCACGGGATTGGCTGGTTCAGAGGGACAATTAGCATACCGGAGAATGCTGACGGAGAGTGCTGAGGGAGAGTGCTGAGGTGTTACAGGATTGGCCGGTCGCAGTGACATCATAAGTGCGCACCTGGAGACTCTCCAAAGGGGAGGGGCAGCTCTGCTCTGGGCGCCCCAGAGGTTTCCCAGAGGGGAGGGGCAGTTCTGCTCTAGGCGTGCCTAGAGATTCTCTGAAGGGGATTGACTTTTCCTTCCCAGAGAACGTCCTGACCGCTAGACTCTGGGGACCATCTAACCTCTTAAGAAGCCCCTCATATTTGCCCAGGCCTAGTTTCTTGTCCCTCCCCCTGTAAGGGTCCTTCAAATCAAAGGTAAATGTAAGCTGGACCAAAGGAGGAGGGGAGCAGTCATGCAGAAATGGGTTTTCATTTCTCCTGGAAAATGGGCATCGATTTCTCCTACGTGTCCTTGGTAACGCCTATGACCAGGTACTCTGCAACGGCCTTTGTGCGCATGCTCAGGCCCCGCCGTCTGCGGCATGCCCCGCCCACTGGCATTGAAGGCGCTGCCGGGCTGCGGTCCGTCAGAGCCCTGAAGCTGATGGCCTCCTACGAGGCAGTAACGGCCAGACCCATGAGTTCGGTATTTGGGAGGCTAAGGACGAAGGGGGAAGCCACCCTTTACTTGTAGCATGGAAAAAAATTTTCCCTGGGGCACCAGAAGAGACCGGGACTGCTGAAGTCCCAGTTCGAGTACCGCGACCAGTATAAGAAGCTCAGGAAGATCCATACAGCGGCCAACCGGGGGAAAAGCCTGGAAATGCAGCACCTGCTGGAGCTACGGTTGACGACGGAGATGAGAACAGGTCACGAACGGGGCCTGGCTGCTGGCGGCGAGGCGGGCTGCAGGTGCCAGAGCGCTGCCTTGCCCGGCTCTCGGCCACCTCAGGTGCCCGCCCTGCTTCCTCCACGGGCGCCTCAGCACCTGGGCCGCGCGCCCCTGAGCGCCCGCCGTCTCCCTGAGGAAAGGACCCAGAACAAACTGCAGCCGGCCCCGATCGACTCTTGACTCCCTTCGCGAGCATTTTGTTGCCCTGGTAAAGCGGCGCAACCCACAAAATGTGGTCTGTGCGGCCGTTCGTGTTCATTGTACACGTGTTCAGAACCTCAGTGCCCTGTACGGTGTAGACGGGCGTGCTGAGAGGAGTTCCATAATGCATCGCTTCTGGGTAAAATTCCTTGAGAGCCAACATCCCTGCACAGCTGTGTACACTTGTTCTTGGCGGAGAGATCTTAGATGAAAAGGTTCAAGAGGGAGTCTGTTCTTAAATAGGGAGACTCATTTTTGTCAAAATGTGAGTTCTGTGTTTGCCACTTCTACCTGAACCAGATAAGTGTATGAAGGCTTTGACGTGTTTGAAATGTGAAGCTGCAGATGTGAAATCCGTTTCTTTTTGGTGTTTTCCTTTTGAGGTCTTGATTCATATGACAAACTTCTCTATCCTGAAACTGCCTCAACCCTCTGAAATTTCTTTTATTTCATTGAATTATTCATAAGTGGAGATATAAGTGTATAATATATTTATAATTCACTGTAATAAGTGGTCTAATCATTGAATCTGTGACTACATTTTACAGCTGTGGTGTCTACCTTAAGACCAGAAGATAAAGATGTAGAATCATCTTCAGATTCTGAAGTACTATCCCTTTTCTTATGCTTTTTATGCAATTTAAAAATGCATTACCATAATATTCCAGAAGTAAATATCTTCTCATGGTAATAAAATTAATGCTTTATATCTTTGAAATAAATGGAGAGATATGTAATTGAAAGTTGAGTGTCATGGTTTTTCACTTCTTTTGTTTTCACTTTCCAAATTTCCAAAATATGTGGAGGTTTGTATTATTTAATTATACCAATTTAGTGTATTATATACAGATTTAGCTTCTTTTTTCTTTATGATTTGTGTCCAATAAGTTTATTCGAAGGAACTTAACAAGTTATTTGTTTCCTTTATTAAACTGATAAGAACAGATACTGCACTTGATCTTACCCAAAAGGCCGAGAAGCGATCTTGTTTCCTTTATTAATACAATGATTTTTATTTTTATTTTAACTTTTTAGTTCTGGGTAGTTTTAAATTTACCAAATAGTGTTTTGAAGTTTTACAGTTACCATACACCAAAAGGTGTACGAGGGCTATTGTTATTGTTGGAACAGAAAAACAAGTTAACGAGCACTAATAAGACCCTACAAAAGTTTCAAAAAAAGAAATCAGAGAATGTATGTTAGAAATGTTGAGGGAATCTATGGTTAGGATGGGAATGGGATTAGGCAGAGAATTATAGTGACTCTGTTGCTGTCAAGCATAAAAATGAGAATGAACTATCCCTGTGAAAGTCCAGGAGGAAGAATTCTGGGAAGAGAGAATGATAGATCATATCTGTTTATCATTTTACTCTTAACTATCAGGCATTGGCACAATGCATGAAGTGGGATAACCATAATTTTTTTTATATTATCATAGGCAAAAAGTAAAGTATGCAAATGAGTTCCTGGCATATGTTATAAGCTTAATCAATGAGCATTCTTAATAAAATGTACAGTCCCATTTCATCAATAGTTGCAAATGAGTTATACATAATATTAATACAATATTTGCTCACTATTAATCATAACATAAAGGAAGATTTTCTCTATTGTCTAGCCATTTTACTCAGCCATTTTTTCCTGAAATACTTTATGAAATAATATTTATGGTACAGGCATTTGGCCTAGCATTTAAGAGATCATTTGGGATGCCAGCAACCCACAGCATGGTGCCTGGGTTCTGTATCCTTATACCATACCCAGTTGCAGTTTCCTGCGATTGTACAGCCTGGAAGCACACCTGGTATGTGATAACTCACATATTTGTGCCCCTCCCACTCACATCAGAGACTTGGATGGAGTTTCTGGTTACCAGTTTTCTGTACTCCTCCCTGGCAATTGGTAACATTTAGGGAATGAACTAGTGAATATATTAATTCAGTGTATCTCTCTACCTTCCTTTCTCTTGGTGATGTCTCTGTACTTTCCCAACTTTGTCAAATTCTCACTTGTAATTTATCTGATTAATTTGATGGCTACTTTTTGTGGTAATTTATCTGATGGAGCCTTATGGAAGTGTGTCATCTCTATTGGTGCCATTAAATCCTAGGAAAGGCCACTTTGGAAACTTTAAATGAATCATTTAGCCTTTCTTGGTTTCATTCCCATTAGGAGTACATATGAGGCTAAAGTAGATAATTACTTATCTATCCTCTATCAAATTATACAATTATTTAATGTGAAGTATGAGAAGCTTCTCATTATCCGTACTGTGAGTCAGTAATTTCCCTCTGTTCCTTGAGGTGTAGAAACTTAGACTGATCTATTTTTGGGAGTGCTTTTGCTTTTTTGATTATTAAAGTATTAGGAGAATGAATAGCTTAATGCAGAGAGGAAACAGCTTCCACAGTATAAAAATTCTCTGAATCTGGCTATTTAAAAAGACAGGAGATGACACATTTTATGTCTTTCTATCCTTATTTTTACCAAATAGGCTACTAAAAGTGTTGGATACTGAAAAGTAGATAGGAATAAAAGTATAAGATTAAGAAGGGCCATTTTTTATATTTTGGACAATTTTCAAAGAATTTTGAGTTCATAAATGAAGCAGAATACATAAAAACTTAAATGGCTTTTGTTTAAAGTAGCTTAAAATATTTTATTGAGAAAATCATGGCAGTTAAGTATCAAATAATAAAGTTAAATCAAAAACTTTTTATTGAAAGAAATAGTAACAGAAATTAAAAAAAATTTTTTTTGACAGGCAGAGTGGACAGTGAGAGAGAGAGACAGAGAGAAAGGTCTTCCTTTTTGCCGTTGGTTCACCCTCCAATGGCCACTGCGACTGGCGTGCTGTGGCCGGCGCACCAAGCTGATCCAATGGCAGGAGCCAGGTGCTTCTCCTGGTCTCCCATGGGGTGCAGGGCCCAAGTACTTGGGCCATCCTCCACTGCACTCCCTGGCCACAGCAGAGAGCTGGACTGGAAGAGGGACAACTGGGACAGAATCCAGCACCCCGATCGGGACTAGAAGTTGGTGTGCCGGCGCCGCAAGGCGGAGGATTAGCCTAGTGAGCCGCGGTGCCGGCCACAAAAACTTTTAATATGAAACTTTCCTTAAAGCTTGAAGAAGAAAGAAAAAAAAATCTCAAAACTAATGAATTGAAAGTATCAGGAAACCTCTGTATATGTGCTGCTCCTGCTGGTGTCAGTAATGATGATGAATGCATTCAACAAGGAAAAAGTGGAAACCCTGAAAACCAGCAATTTACTGTTAAGAATAAGGAAATATTTTATGAGTAAGCCAATAGCAATATTCAACAGTAGATGATGATTATTATTGTTCCATAAAACTATTTCTAATTTGAGAGAATATACATGCTTAACAAACTGTATGCTTTTAGTATAGATCTTAAATGATACTTAGTAATCAGAAACATACAAATTAACAAATGAAATGCAGTTTTTCAAATCAAATTTTTAAGCATGTTTAAAAGTTAATAACCAGTTGGCAAATGTGAGGAAATAATATTTTCATACACTGTTGGTAAAGAAAATTGTAAGTTCTTTGGAAAGGTAACTTAGGAGTATGTATCAAAATTTGAAATATATCCATCTCCTTCAGGAATGAAACCTGAGACAAAACAATGTGTTTCACAAAGTGCATCTCCCTAGTGGGTCTAATGAGATGCACACTTTCTGTAAAGATTCTTACCTTAGTAAACATCAACAAACCCAAAAGAGAGAGACAGTATGAGTCTATTGAGCCTAAGGAACCTCTCATTTACAAATCATACTTTACAATAAATCAGAGAACACATACCCATGGTGGGGGGAGTGGGGATACCATGCGTGTAAATCCAGTGGGAAATCTGTAAGCTGTAAATTCTGCTGTACTGTTCATCATAGAACTCACCTAAGGGAAATGTTGCATGCATGCGAAGAATGTGGGCAAACACTTAGCAGATCTCAGACCTCTTTGGAAATCAAAGAATTCAGATTGGGGAGAAACTTTATGAAGGTAATGAGTGTGGAAAAACCTTTGGACATAAGTCATGCCTCATAAGACATCTCACACGTGGGAGAAACATTATGAATTCATGAGTGTGGAAAGGCTTTTTCCTAGAAATCCACCCTCACTGCTTTTCAGAAAATTCACAAAGGGGAGAAATTTTATGAGGGCAGTAAGTGTGAAAATGTGTTTTACCTGAGATCACGCTTTATTAATCAGAGAACTCACACAGGGAAGAAACCTTATGAATGAAATGAGTGTGGAAAAGCCTTTTGCCACAGTTCCGCCCTCATTAGGCATCAGAGAAATCATTCAAGTTTGCTTTATGAGTTTAGGAAGCATAGAAAAGCCTTTTGCCTGAAGTCATGCCTCATAAAGCATTGGAGAAGTCACACAAGCAGAAACTTATGAATATAGTGAGTGTGGAAAAGCTTTTTGGTTTAAGTCTGACTAAATCAAACATCAGAAAATTCACACACATGAAAATCCTTTTGATGTAATGAATGTGGGAAAACATTTTGCCTGAGGTCACACTTCATTAAGCATCAGAGAATCCACACAGGGAAGAAACCTTATGAATGTAATGAGTGTGGAAAAGACCTAGACAAATCTTACCTCATTTAGGCATCAGAGAATTCACACAGGGAAGAAAACTTATGAAACTATAGTGAGTGTGGAAAAATCTTTAGCCAGAAATCATCTCTCTTAAATATTATAGAATTCACACAGGAGAAAAATCAGTGCATTTAATAGCTGTGGTAAATCCTTTGACCAGAGTTCAGCTCTCAACAAGCATTAGAGAATTCACACAGGGGAGAAAACTTATGAATGTAGTGAGTGTGAAAAAGTCTGTAGCCAGAAATCATACCTCATTAGGCATTAGAGATTCACACAAGGAGAAATCTTATTAATGTAATGAATTTGGAAAAGCCTTTTGGCACGAGGTCAATCCTCATTACACATAAGAGAATTCACAGAGAAAAGAAACCTTATAAATATGGGAAAAAACATTTTCCTGAAATTCTCTTAACTTGTAACAGCTTCACTTCTGGACTTGACCCTGCAGGGAAACTTGACCTGTTGGGCACACATACACGCACCTAAGTTACAGACATTTATGCTGATTATATATAAAATAAAATATATGACATTAAAACTATAAAATACATATTATGAGGATATTTTTATAATAGGATACATGGGCAGGTGTTTGGTGCAGCATGTTAAGTCACCAGTTGTGGTGCCCACATCCCATGCGCTAGTTCCTAGACTGAGTCCAGGCTGCTTTGCTTCCTATCCAGCTTCCTGCTAATGTGCATCCTGTGAGGAGAAGATAATGGCTCAAATACTTGAGTCTCTGCCACCAAAATGGTAGATTCAGTTGGAGTTCAGGTTCCTGGCTTTGGCTTTGCCCAGTCTCAGCTGTTGTGGGTGCTGGGGAGTAACCAGCAGATGGGATATCTTTGTCTGTCTGTCTCTGTTTCTCTTTCTCTGCCTTTCAAATAACATAAAAGTAAATTAACATATTACTTACATAAATATACATGTTAAAGACATTTATTATAGCATGGTTTTATCCTGTTGGCAATAGCATAAATATCCATCAGTAAGGAAATAGATAAGTTTTCATAATATGCTATGCAACATTTTTAAAAATGAGGTTAGATCTTTGTGATTATTTCATAATCTATACTAATTTTTTCATTTCTAGAATATAGTTAATTAGTTTAAAGAAACACCTCAAGCACATTTTATTAAAATATTCATACTGTCTATTGAATTGCAATGTCCATGGCACACTGGAACTCTTTCTTTTAACTAGTAAAATTACTATTCTGTTTATGGGTTTTTTTTCCCAATGCCTGAGTACTCGAATATTGGGTCCACAAGATTATTTGAATGTTGCTAATATGCACAGCATATTCTTATATTCCTATGAACAGTTCAGTACATTGGGTAAATCTGTGAACATGCATGGAAGAATAACTGATGCTCTAAACCAGGGATTGAAAAACATTCTTGAAAAAAAAAACTAAATAAGTGTTTTAGACTTTGTAGACCATGAGGTCTCTGTTGTACTCTGAAATACATTTTAGACAATAAGATATTGGGTGTGGCTGCATGTCAATAAAACTGTATTTGCAAAACCATGCCATAGGATGAATTTGGTTACAGGCACTAATTTACTGAATCTTTTTTTTTTTTTTTTGACAGGCAGAGTGGATAGTGAGAGAGAGAGTGACAGAGAGAAAGGTCTTCCTTTTTGCCGTTGCTTTACCCTCCAATGGCCACTGCGGCCGGCGCATCTCGCTGATCCAAAGCCAGGAGCCAGGTGCTTCTCCTGGTCTCCCATGGGGTGCAGGGCCCAAGCACTTGGGCCATCCTCCACTGCCTTCCCAGGCCATAGCAGAGAGCTGGCCTGGAAGAGGGGCAACTGGGATAGATTCCGGCACCCCAACCAGGACTAGAACCCGGTGTGCCGGCGCCGCAAGGCGGAGGATTAGCCTGTTAAGCCATGGCGTCGGCCTAATTTACTAATCTTATGCCAAAACTCTGGTGCTGCACATGTGGTAAATCTCTAAAAACGTAATCTGCATTCGTGTTGCTTAATGATAATCTATTTCAGTATGAATCATGACATGTGTTTCACGAGTGATGTCAAGTAAAGCTTTCAGAAATTTTATTTATAAAATAAGATTATTTTCTGCATTTCTTTCCTTTTATTCTTATTATGCAATATAATTACTTTGTAGAATATTTTAGATTTAAGTTACTATTTTTTTAAATTTTTATTTAATGAATATAAATTTCCAAAGTACAGCTTATGGATTACAATGGCTTCCCCCTCCCATAACTTCCCTCCCACCCGCAAACCATCCCCTTTCCCGCTCCCTCTCCCCTTCCATTCACATCAAGATTCATTTTCAATTCTTTTTATATACAGAAGATCAGTTTAGTATATATTAAGTAAAGATTTCAACAGTTTGCACCCACATAGAAACACAAAGTGAAAAATACTGTTTGGGTACTAGTTATAGCATTAAATCACAATGTACAGCATATTAAGGATAGAGATCCTACATGAGGAGTAAGTGCACAGTTGTTGACTTAACAAATTGACACTCTTGTTTATGGCATCAGTAATCACCCTAGGCTCTTGTCATGAGTTGCCAAAGCTATGGAAGCCTTTTGAGTTCACCGACTCTTATCATATTTAGACAAGGTCATAGTCAAAGTGGAAGTTCTCTCCTCCCTTCAGAGAAAGGTACCTCCTTCTTTGATGAACTGTTCTTTCCACTGGGATCTCACTCACGGAGATCTTTCATTTAGGTCTTTTTTTTTTTGACAGAGTGTCTTGGCTTTCCATGCCTGAAATGATTTAAGTTACTTTTAACAAGCAATATTACTCTTGAAACTTTTAGATTTTCTATAGTCTTTACTTTTATAAGTGTAAGAAAATGACAGCTTAAGCCAGTGCCATGGCTTAACAGGCTAATCCTCCGCCTTGTGGCGCCAGCACACCGGGTTCTAGTCCTGGTTGGGGCGCCGGATTCTATCCCAGTTGCCCCTCTTCCAGGCCAGCTCTCTGCTATGGCCTGGGAAGGCAGTGGAGGATGGCCCAAGTGCTTGGGCCCTGCACCCCACGGAAAACCAGGAGAAGCACCTGGCTCCTGGCTTTGGATCAGCGAGATGCGCTGACCGCAGTGGCTATTGGAGGGTGAAGCAACGGCAAAAAGGAAGACCTTTCTCTCTGTCACTCTCTCTCTCACTATCCACTCTGCCTGTCAAAAAAAAAAAAAAAAAAAAGAAAATGACAGCTTATATAATAAATGAGGAACTTTTTAAGGGGTTCATTTATAATTTTAGGAATTTATTATTTAATACCTTTGAATGTTTTAGCCCCAGAAGTATTATTTGTTACAAATATTTTATATAATCATTATGTAAGTATTGAAAAATTCAGCTAGACAAGAAGAAAATTAGACCATTCATGATTGTGCCACTTAGTGATGAAATCCTTGTGAAAACTAACCATACTCACTGCCTCAGATTTCCTTTCCATTCAACCTTAAACTCATTCCAGTCATTTCTATTCTCTAAGCCCCTCCAAAACTGTTTTTCCAAGGTTACCCCTGATTTTTCATAAACCTGGACATACTTTTTTTTTTAGTGTCATAATTCATAATTGTTTTTATTTATTTTGTAGCTGTTTGCATGCTTGGGGTAATTTTCAAGAAAGGAAATTTAGGGGTGGTTCTCTAGGTTCAGGACTCAGGCATCTGGGGAACACTAAACAGGTCTTGTTCTTGCAGAAAGTGAGGTGGGAAGTGCAGGGGTGGCCTCGCTGGGTCCTGTGTGTCTCACAGCTGTGCAGGTCCTGTGGCTGTCATCAGTGGCGAGGAAGACTTGGTCAGCCCCCTGCACCACATCAACCATGGCCTCACCACCCCCTCAGCGCTGGATGCAGGGCCCGACACCGTGGTCATTGGCATGGCCCGCATCCCTGTCATTGAGAACCCTCAGTACTTCCGCCAGGGCCACAGCTGCCACAAGCCAGACACGTGTAAGTCCTGGGACGGTGCTGCCCCAAGGGGGAGGGGTGTGGCCGCAGACAATGTAGCTGGGATTACCTGGACATACTTTCATACATCTCGTTTTTCTTAACCTGTCAGCTCAATTTGACCCAAAAAAAACCCACTCTCCTCCAAAATATTTTCCTTACTTGGCTTTCAGGATGTGACTCACTCACCTGGCTCTCCTCCTTCCTTCCTAGTCCATCCATCTTATTCTGTTTCCTTTGTTTCTTTCATCTTCTAATTCTCACACATTGAAGTTTCCCAACCCTTAGCCCTTGATCTTTCCTCTGGTGACTTTTACACCTTGTATATGCAAATTTTTCAGATTTTTACCTCCAACTAAGATCTTTCTCCTTAATTCTACATGTAGATAACAATCTGCCTGCTTAACACTTCTTTTTTGGTCATCCATTTAGTATTTCAAGCTTAATTGGTCCAAAATTGACTTAATATTCATACTAGCTCCTCATGTAGTCTTTCTTCCTTAGGTGTATGGTAACTCTTCCCAGTTGCTATACCAAGACCTGGTCACATTTTTAACAAATGTCTCTCTTTTACACTTCACCTCTAATTTTTCAGCAAATCTTATCAAATATACCTTCCAAATATATTCAGAAGGTAGACTTATCATGTCCAAGCCACCATCCTCTACTATGTGTATTAGTGTGTAGATTGCTAATATTCTTTTCACTTTTTTCTTACAGCCTCTTTTCATCAATTTTAACACAGTGAGCCTCATTAGACAAGTCAGATTTTCTCATTCCTCTGCCCAAAATCTTATAATTCCCTCTGACTTCATCACTCAGTTTAAATGCCAAAAGTCTTCTTAATGCCTACAAGGCAATACATGATATGACTTTATCTCTCTGCCTTAAACTTCTGGTATTTTTCTTCACTCTGCTCCAGTCACACTGAACTCCTCACTATTCTTTTCTTTTTAACTTTTATTTAATGAATATAAATTTCCAAAGTACAGCTTATGGATTACAATGGCTCCCCCCCCCCATAACTTCCTTCCCACCCACAACCCTCCCCTTTCCTGCTCCCTCTCCCATTCCATTCGCATCAAGATTCATTTTCAATTCTCTTTATATACAGAAGATCAATTTAGCATATATTAAGTAAAGATTTCAACAGTTTGCACCCACACAGAACATAAAGTGTAAAATAATTTTGAGTACTAGTTATAGCATTAATTCACATTGAACAACACATTAAGGACAGAGATCCTACATGAGGAGTAAGTGCATAGTGACTCCTGTTGTTGACTTAACAAATTGACACTCTTGTTTATGGTGTCAGTAATCTCCCTAGGCTCTTGTTATGAGATGCCAAGGCTATGGAAGCCTCTTGAGTTCGCCAACTACGATCTTATTTAGACAAAGTCAAAGTCAAAGTGGAGGTTCTCTCCTCCCTTCAGAGAAAGTTACCTCCTTCTTTGATGGCCTGTTCTTTCCAGTGGGATCTCATTTGCAGAGATCTTTCATTTACGTCCTCTCTCTCTCTCTTTTTTTTTTTGCCAGAGTGTCTTGGCTTTCCATGCCTAAATTTAGATCAATTGTTTCCTAAAACCAACTATATAGAGAGAATGACAGCATATTTTATTGTTCGATTAACGGAGATGACATGAAGTTTTTTTCTTACAGAATTTAATGAGATAATGTGAAAACATATACATCATAATGAAAAATATATTCCTTATTTAGTCATCATGTTCCATAGCTTTTGAAAAATCTCAGAGTCTATCCATCTCTTATTTCTGGCTTGACATTTTCTTCACATCCTCATCTCTGTGTCACCGTCAGCCTGCTCACTACAGTCGTTCAAGGAATACAACAGCATCACCAGCTTTTCAGGTTATGAGAGAGATACCAGGCCCAAAACTCCCAGTCACTCATTAATACTTAGTCAAGCAGTTACAATTCTGCTACTTGGCAGATGGCATTTAAGACCTCCAGGCATTTATTTTAGCATTGGTTTAACTTTTACTG
The DNA here is from genome assembly GCF_033115175.1 of Lepus europaeus. Classification (NCBI taxonomy): domain Eukaryota; kingdom Metazoa; phylum Chordata; class Mammalia; order Lagomorpha; family Leporidae; genus Lepus; species Lepus europaeus. Next base: position 50,457,442 of record NC_084840.1, read on the forward strand.
TGAAGAAGAATTCCATATTCCTTAGCATGGAAAATAATCCTTGAAGTCAATTTGGCTCTTGCCAGTTCAAACTAGACTACTTATCATTCCATCAGTTTTCCTCACCTCCAGCTTTTTATAAATACTACGCTTATCCTTCTCTGGTACATATTGTCTGTCCTGTGGATATCGATTTACATAGTGCCTCTGCCAGAAATCCTACAATATTTTCACAAAATTAGAACACATGCCACTTCCATGTGTTCTAGCAGTGCAGGGTTTTATTCCTGTCATCCTATCTATAACTGTATTTGGAAATCACCTGTTTATCTCTTTGTTAGGTTTCAATTTATGATTATTGATGGATAGCCTATATCATTCTTATGTTGTGATTCCACTGTTTAGTACATGGTTGCAGAATCATTGGGTAAACCAGGAATTCTGATTCTTAACATGCAATGATAATTAATTCCATGTAAAATGTGGGAAAACTATTTATAGTAGTAATTTTTTTTGTAGTTATGCTTACATTTTTTCCTAACAGTGATAAAGTTCTCAAGTTTTTAAACACTTAGACTTGTTCACTGCAAAGTCTTTGAGATAAAGAACATAATTCTTTTCTTTTGTTTTTAGGAATTTATGAACTAAGATCTGAAGCATATATTCCTCTCAACAATAATGAGAAGTCAAATCTAAGTCATGACCTAGTATTCAAAGAATTGCAAGATATGTAAATTTTTAAAATAAAAATCATATATTCTCCTGGCTAGACTGTTTACATAACACTTTAATGATTTCCTATTAAATATATGGTATGAAAATGTTCATTAAAAGAAAATACTTTTGCATCATATATATATATATGCTAAAATTTTTTTTAAAACTTTATTTGGAAGGAAGAAAGGGAGCAAAAGGGAAAAACAATCTCCCTTCCACTGGTACACTTAGACTTATCCAGGCCAAAGCCAGTACCACGAACTCAGTTCAGGTCTCTCACGTGGGCAGCACAGATTCAACAACTTGTGTCATTTCTTTCTGCCTCCCTTGGTTCTACTCACAGGAAGCTGGAATCACAATTACAGCTGAAGAACCATGCCAGGGGATACCAAATCAATCCCATCAAGGTGGTATGTACCAATGCCATCTTACTAGTCAAAGTGATCAGTTTAAGTTCATAATTGATCAGAATGATAGGATTAAGTGTCAAAGGGATCACATAAACAAGACTAATGTCTGCTAATACTAAGTAGAATTATATAGCATATATAATTATAATTATATTATAATACTAGAATTAAAAAGGAGAGAACGATCCAACATGGGAAACAGGATACACAGCAGACTCATAGAATGGCAGGTGTCCTAAACAGCACTCTGGCCTCAGAATCAGCCCTTAAGGCATTCGGATCCAGCTGAAAAGCCCATGAGAGTTTCACAGGCATGGAAAGCCAAGACACTGTGGCAAAAAAAAAAAAAAAAAAGTGATCTAAATGAAAGATCTCTGTGAGTGAGAACACAGTGGAAAGAACGGACCATCAAAGAAGGAGGTACTTTTCTCTGAAGGGAGGAGAGAACTTCCACTTTGTCTATGGCCTTGTCTAAATAAGATTGGAGTTTGTGAACTCAAAAGGCTTCCATAGGGTTGGCACTGTGGCTCAATAGGCTACTCCTCTGCCTGCAGCACCGGCACACCGGATTCTAGTCCCAGTCGGGGCACCGGATTCTGTCCCAGTCACTCCTCTTCCTGTCCAGCTCTCTGCTGTGGCCCGGGAGTGCAGTGGAGGATGGCCCAGGTCCTTGGGCCCTGCACCCGCATGGGAGAGCAGGAGAAGCACCTGGCTCCTGGCTTCGGATCAGCGCGGTGCGCTGGCCACAGCGTACCAGCCGCAGCAGCCATTGGGGAGTGAACCAACGGACAAAGGAAGACCTTTCTCTCTGTCTCTATTTCTCACTGTCTACTCTGCCTATCAAAAAAAAAAAAAAAAGGCTTCCATAGCCTTGGCAGCTCATGACAAGAGCCTTGGGTGATTACTGACATCATAAATATGAGTGTCAATTGTTAAATCAACAACAGGAGTCACTGTGCACTTACTCCCCATGTAAGATCTCTGTCCTTAATGTGTTGTACTATGGAAATTAACAGTAAAACTAGTACTCAAACAGTATTTTATACTTTGTGTATCTGTGTGGGTGCGCACTGTTGAAATCTTTACTTAATATATACTAAATTCATCTTCTGTATATAAAGATAATTGAAAATGAATCTTGATGAAGAATGGGATGGGAGAGGGAGTGGGAAATGGGATGGTTGCGGATGGGAAGGGAGGTGATGGGGGGAAAAGCCCATTATAATCCAAAAGTCATACTTTCGAAATGTATAGTTATTAAATAAAAGTTTTAAAAAAATTATAGCCAGAACTTAGTCCAGTGTGGAATGTGGATATCGCAATAGCATCATAACTACTATATTAAATGGTGGGCCCTTTATAATTTTTGAAACTATTTCTTGGGATCTGTAAGTTATTTTTAAGCAGATTTTACAAATGAAAACCTTTTTTAGAAAGCTTTTATTTAATAAATATAAATTTCATAAGTACAACTTTTGGAATAGAGCAGTTCTCCCCCCACCATAACTCCTCCTAACCATACTACAGTCCCACCTCCTACTCCCTCTCCCATCCCGTTCTTCATTAAGATTCATTGTTAATTATCTTTATATACAGAAGACCAACTCTATACTAAGTAAAGATTTCAACAGTTTACACCTACATAAACACACAAAGTATAAAATACTGTTTGAAGACAAATTTTACTGTTAATTCTCATAGTACAACTCATGAAGGACAGAGGTCTTACATGGAGAACAAGTGCACAGTGACTCCTGTTGTTGATTTAACAATTGAAACTCATATTTATGATGTCAGTGATCACTCGAGACTCTTGTCATGAGCTGCCAAGGCTATGGAAGTGTTTTGAGTCCACAGACTCCTTCAGTATTTAGACAGAGCCATAAGCAAAGTGGAAATTCTCTCCTCCTTTCAGAGAAAAGTACCTCCTTTAATCACCCCTTCTTTTCACTGGGATCTCACTCACAGAAATCTTTCACTTAGGTCCTTTTTTGCCACAGTGTCTTGGCTTTCCATGCCTGAAATGCTGTCATGGGCTTTTTAGCCAGATCTGAACGCCTTAACGGCTGATTCTGAGGCCAGATTGCTGTTTAGGGCATTTGCCATTCTATGAGTCTGCTGTGTATCCTGTTTCCCATGTTGGATCGTTCTCTCCTTTTTAATTCTACCTACTGTTATTAGCAAACACTCGGGAAGGCAGTGGAGGATGGCACAAGCCCTTGGGCCCCTGCACCCGCATGGGAGACCAGGAGGAAGCACCTGGCTCCTGGCTTCGGATCAGTGTGGTGCGCCGGCTGCAGTGGCCATTGGAGGGTGAACCAACGGCAAAGGAAGACCTTTCTCTCTGTCTCTCTCTCTCTCTCTCACTGTCTAACTTTATCTGTCAAATAAAAAAAATTAAAAAATTAAAAACCTTATACAGCTTAACACTAAACACACTCCTGCTCCTCCACTAAGCCTATCTCAAACGCAGTGGCTCCCACTACCCTCAAACCACTATCCAAAGCTGTTATAAGGCCCTATTAAATCTAATGAACCCATGACTCTTCTCTCTTTTCTCATCTGCTAATCTTCTCCCCTTGTACACTTCCCTTCACTGTCCTTCCTGCTGCTTCCAAAATGAACACACTCACACCCAAGGCCTTTGCACAGGCTCCTTCCTCTGCCCAAAAATGATCTCTCAAGCATTTGTGTGACTTGTTCTGTCACTTCCTGCAAGTCTCTGATTTAATGTCATCTTACCAACAAGTTCTTTGACAACCCCTCATATTTCCATTACTCTGTAGTCACTTTCCTCACGGTATTTATCATCCCTTCACAAATATTTTCTGTTCTCTGTGTCTCTTTTCTCTTCCCTCAACCAAAAGCGAGCAAACAAAACTACTTTATGGAAGACAGAATTTTTAAAGATTTATTTCATTTATTTGAAAGTTAGTGTTACAGAAAGAGGTAGAGACAGAGACAGAGAGGTCTTCCATCTGACAGTTCACTCAAAAAATGGCCACAATGGCCAGAGTTGAGCTGACCCAAAGCCAGGAGGTTTTTCCAGGTCTCCCACATGGGTGCAGTGGGCCATCCTTCACTGCTTTCCCAGGCACATCGGCAGGGAGCTGGATTGGAAGTGGAGCAGCCTGGACTCAAAACCGCACCCATATGGGATGCCAGCACTGCAGGTCAAGGATTTAACCTGTTATGCCACAGTGTTGGCCCCAGAAGACATACTTTTGCATATTCATTTCTTTACTGTGTCCCCAGTGCTTAAATAAGCCTGGCCTCTAACAAAGGTTCAAGAAAGCCTGGCATAATCTTGAGTTGATTAAATAATGCTGTATTTCCAAAACTGATAATAACTGTTTCTCTGAAGAGGGACAATGGTGGGTTGAGAGATAGTGTGTGAAAATGACTTCCTGCCATTGGCACACCCTTGTATATCTTTTATATTTAAATATCCATGTGTATGTATTTCTTACCCTAAAAAAGAGTTTTTAATTAGGGCAAAAAATAATGGTTTTAATGAAAGGAGCTTATCATGTCATTTTTGTATTAAACATTGAAATAATTTATCAACCAGTTTTTATAATTTGTACCATTTGCAAGTTTAAAGAGAATGCTTTCAACGTTTTTATGCAAGCTGGTTGCTTTGTAGAATACCTAGGCATAGTTAAGAGCTTTATATACACTGGTGATTCAAAAACTGAAACGCTGGGGCCAGCACTGTGGTGTAGTGGATAAGGCTCCCTCCTGCAGTGCTGGCATCTCATATAGGCGCTAGTTCGAGTTCCTGTGGCTCCAATTCTTATCCAGCTCTCTGCTATGTCCTGGGAAAGCAGTAGAAGATGGCCCAAGGCCATCTGACATGATAAGCTCGTAACCACCACCTCACAAGAACTGTTCTCCAAAGACACACCCCCTAATGCCCTAAGGATGTCTCTCCAAGTGCACCTTTTAAGGCACCATAATCAAATTAAGTTGCCACCCTCTAATTACAATTAATATAGAGCTTTAAGTTTAAATATCTACATGATGTTGGGGGGGGGCAAGGCATATTCAAATTGTAGCAGAAGGCAATGACTAGAGCAATGAAATACAGAGAAACCTGCTAAACTACTGCAAGGGAAGGATGATGGGGTTTGAAGCAGACTGGCAGGTGTTCAGGTGACGAAGTGGTCTGAGTATACTAGTAGAGCCAAAAGGATTTCCCAACGCATTGGCTATGGGACAGGAAAGAAAAGGATAAAGCAACAGGAAGGTAGAGTTGCCAATAACTGAAAAGGAGAAAAACGCTGGGTGGAATAGAATTGGAGACAAGTCCAGAAGGCAGAAATGTCTACTAGATGTTCAAATGTGTACCTCAACTACACAGGTGGATATAAAAATTTAAAGATCCTAAGAAAGGTCTGGAAGAGAAGCAACTCCTGGTGCCACTGGTATAGAGAGTATTTTTTTTCATTTATGCAAAATAAAAGCACTTCCAGAATATGCAGAGAGCGGAACACTTCAACATGGAAGGGTTACTCAGTAACAGATGGGAATACATGCTGTCTGCTATTTCTACCTTCCTGGAGGGTATATTATGGACCTGAGAAACAATTTTCCCACCTCTGGCCCAATCTTCCTTTTGCATCTTGCATTCTTGAACATCTACTTCCATACTGCTTTCCAAACTCCCATTTATCAGAATCCCCTGATCCAATACTAGTGCAAGATCTTGTGTGCAAATGAGCTTAACACTCAATAATACAAAGTAGATTTTGTCTGATATTGGATAAAGCTGAGTGGATCTGGAGGTGTGGTACAAAGGGTTAAACTGCATTTGGGACACCAGCTTCCCATACGGGCCTTTCAGTTTGAATGCTGGCTCTTCTCCAAGATGGCGGATAGTGAGGACGTGTGCCTTAGTTTGGGAAAATAAACTTTCATAAAAGTGGAATTACTGTAGCCTCAGGAAAAGACTCAAGAAAAAAACTGCAGAGGAAACGCTTCCGGATCTTGTGGATGAGACACAGAGGACTTACAGGGAGCCCACCGCGTGGAAAACCAACTGAGACGAGCCGAGCGGCAGCGGCGGGAGAGGAGCCAGAGCCACAGAATCTCGCCAGCGCGGGAACGGAGGAGGGTAAGACAAAGACCTGAGAAGTCCGAGACATTGGGGGGAGGGGGAACAGAGGCCTCTCCCTTCACTCACCAAGCAAAACAAAGAGCACCGCGATTTTACATATGTAAAGCTCAGCCAAACTCAGTATCTTTAGCGAAACTGGAGAACACACTGAGGGCTGCATAAACTCTGTGTATGGTCCCAGGGGTAGATCAAACAAATACTCACAGAGGCCAGATTTCAACTACCCTCAACTCCACTCCCAACTGAGTCAAAAAAAAAAAAAAAAAAGAGAGAGAGAGAGAGAGAGCGAGCCAGCAAGGAGCAAGTAATCTGGGAGAGTCGCTCTTTACACAGCCTTAAACCTGAAGAAACAAGCATAGCTCTCTGGCCACACCCATCACAGCCCCTAAGGCTCCAACAAAGCAGACAGCTCACTTAGAGGCATAGTATAACGAGAGAAAAAAACAAAAACAAAAACACCACAAATTATCTCTAACATGCCAAGCAAGAAACATAGAAGCGGAGGTACCAAGAACAAGGAAGGCACTATGACGCCCCCAAGTGAACAAGACACGCCAATGCAAGATTATGAAGATGATGAGATTGAAGAAAGGCAAGAAGCGGATCTCAAAAAATTGATAAGAACATTAAGAAGTTCTCAAAAACAAATTCTTGAACTACAGAAATCCTTAATGGACAAGATAGAAAATCTCTCTCGTGAAAGTGAAATATTAAGGAGGAATCAAAATGAAATGAAAAAACTAGTGGAACAGGAAACTGCGATAGTGACAAAAAACCACAATGAAATGAAGAACTCAATAGATCAAATGGCAAACACATTAGAGAGCCTTAAAAACAGAATGGGTGAAGCAGAAGAGAGAATATCGGAATTAGAAGACAGAGAACAGGAAAGGAAACAGTCAAATCAAAGAAAAGAAGAAGAAATCAGAAATCTAAAAAATACTGTCAGGAATCTACAGGATACTATTAAAAAACCCAACATTCGGGTTCTAGGAGTTCCTGAAGGCATGGAAAGGGAGAAAGGATTAGAAGGCATTTTCAGTGAGATACTAGCAGAAAATTTCCCAAGTTTGGAGAAGGACAGAGACATCCTAGTACAGGAAGCTCAGAGAACCCCTAATAAACATGATCAAAAGAGATCCTCACCACGACACGTCGTAATCAAATTCACCACAGTGAAACACAAAGAAAAGATCCTAAAATGTGCAAGAGAGAAACGCCAGATTACTCTCAGAGGATCTCCAATTAGACTTACAGCTGATTTCTCATCAGAAACCCTACAAGCCAGGAGAGAATGGTGAGATATAGCCCAGGTACTAAGAGAGAAAAACTGCCAGCCCAGAATATTACATCCTGCAAAGCTCTCATTTGTGAATGAAGGTGAAATTAAGACCTTTCACAGCAAACAGAAATTGAAAGAATTTGTCGCCACTCGTCCAGCCCTGCAAAAGATGCTTAAAGATGTGTTACATACAGAAACACAGAAACACGGTCACCAATATGAAAGAAGGTAAAGGAAGGAAACCTCACAGCAAAAGATCACAGGAATCTCAAACCAGATATTAGAAAATATCTTTGGCAAATGGCAGGGCAAAGTTACTCCTTCTCAATAGTCACATTGAACGTTAATGGCTTGAACTGTCCAGTTAAAAGACACCGATTGGCTGAGTGGATTAAGGAACAAAACCCATCTTTTTGCTGCTTACAAGAAACTCATCTTTCCAACAATGATCCATACAGACTGAAAGTGAAAGGCTGGAAAAAGATATACCATGCCAACAGAAATGAAAAAAGAGCGGGCGTAGCCATCTTAATATCGGACAACATAAACTTTACCACAAAAACTGTCAGGAGAGACAAAGAGGGGCACTATTTAATGATTAAGGGATCCATTCAACAGGAAGATATAACGATTATCAATGTATATGCACCTAATCACAGGGCACCAGCTTATTTAAAAGACTTGTTAAGAGACCTAAAGGGAGACTTAGACCCCAATACAATAGTACTGGGGGACTTCAATACTCCACTCTCAGAGATAGACAGATCAACAGGGCAGAAGATCAACAAGGAGACAGTAGATTTAAACGACACTATAGCCCAAATGGATCTAACAGATATCTACAGAACATTTCATCCTACATCTAAGGACTTTACATTCTTCTCAGCAGTACATGGAACCTTCTCTAGGATTGACCACATACTAGGCCATAAAGCAAGTCTCAGCAAATTCAAGAGAATTAGAATCATACCATGCAACTTCTCAGACCACAAAGGAATGAAATTGGAAATTAGCAACTCGGAATTCCCCAGAGCACGTGCAAACACATGGAGATTGAACAACATGCTCCTGAACGAACAATGGGTCATAGAAGAAATTAAAAGAGAAATCAAAAATTTTCTGGAAGTAAATGAGGATAACAGCACAACATACCAAAACCTCTGGGATACAACAAAAGCAGTGCTAAGAGAAAAGTTTATATCAATAGGTGCCTACATCAAGAAATTGGAGAGGCACCAAATAGATGAGCTTTCAAGTCATCTCAAGGATCTAGAAAATCTGCAGCAAACCAAACCCAAAGCCAGTAGAAGAAGGGAAATAATTAAAATCAAAGAAGAAATCAACAGGATTGAATCCAAAAAAACATTACAAAAAATCAGCCAAACGAGGAGCTGGTTTTTTGAAAAAATAAACAAAATTGACACCCCATTGGCCCAACTAACTAAAAAAAGAAGAGAAAAGACCCAAATCAATAGGATCAGAGATGAAAAAGGAAACATAACAACAGACACCACAGAAATAAAAAGAATCATCAGAAATTACTACAAGGAATTGTATGCCAGCAAACAGGGAAATCTATCAGAAATGGACAGATTCTTGGACACATACAACCTACCTAAATTGAGCCAGGAAGACATAGAAAACCTAAACAGACCCATAACTGACACAGAAATTGAAACAGTAATAAAGGCCCTCCCAACAAAGAAAAGCCCAGGACCAGATGGATTCACTGCTGAGTTCTACCAGACATTTAGAGAAGAACTAACTCCAATTCTTCTCAAACTATTCAGAACAATCGAAAAAGAGGGAATCCTCCCAAATTCTTTCTATGAAGCCAGCATCACCTTAATTCCTAAGCCGGAAAAAGATACAGCATTGAAAGAGAATTACAGACCAATATCCCTGATGAACATAGACGCAAAAATCCTCAATAAAATTCTGGCCAATAGAATGCAACAACACATCAGAAAGATCATCCACCCAGACCAAGTGGGATTTATCCCTGGTATGCAAGGATGGTTCAACGTCCGCAAAACAATCAACGTAATACACTACATTAACAGGCTGCAGAAGAAAAACCATATGATTCTCTCAATAGACGCAGAGAAAGCATTTGATAAAATACAACACCCTTTCATGATGAAAACTCTAAGCAAACTGGGTATGGAAGGAACATTCCTCAATACAATCAAAGCAATATATGAAAAACCCACGGCCAACATCCTATTGAATGGGGAAAAGTTGGAAGCATTTCCGCTGAGATCTGGTACCAGACAGGGATGCCCACTCTCACCACTGCTATTCAATATAGTTCTGGAAGTTTTAGCAAGAGCTATTAGGCAAGAAAAAGAAATTAAAGGGATACAAATCGGGAAGGAAGAACTCAAACTATCCCTCTTTGCAGATGATATGATTCTTTATTTAGGAGACCCAAAGAACTCTACTAAGAGACTACTGGAACTCATCGAAGAGTTTGGCAAAGTAGCAGGATATAAAATTAATCCACAAAAATCAACAGCCTTTGTATACACAGGCAATGCCACAGCTGAGGAAGAACTCCTAAGATCAATCCCATTCGCAATAGCTACAAAAACAATCAAATACCTTGGAATAAACTTAACCAAGGACATTAAAGATCTCTACGATGAAAACTACAAAACCTTAAAGAAAGAAATAGAAGAGGATACCAAAAAATGGAGAAATCTTCCATGCTCATGGATTGGAAGAATCAATATCATCAAAATGTCTATTCTCCCAAAAGCAATTTATACATTCAATGCAATACCAATCAAGATACCAAAGACATTCTTCTCAGATCTGGAAAAAATAACGCTGAAATTCATATGGAGACACAGAAGACCTCGAATAGCCAAAGCAATCTTGTACAACAAAAACAAAGCCGGAGGCATCACAATACCAGATTTCAGGGCATACTACAGGGCAGTTGTTATCAAAACAGCATTGTACTGGTACAGAAACAGATGGATAGACCAATGGAACAGAATAGAAACACCAGAAATCAATCCAAACATCTACAGCCAACTTATATTTGATCAAAGATCCAAAACTAATCCCTGGAATAAGGACAGCCTATTCAATAAATGGTGCTGGGAAAACTGGATCTCCATGTGCAGAAGCTTGAAGCAAGACCCATACCTTTCACCTTACACAAAAATTCACTCAACGTGGATTAAAGACTTAAATCTACGACCCGAAACCATCAAATTATTAGAGAGCATTGGAGAAACTCTGCAAGATATAGGTACAGGCAAAGACTTCTTGGAAAAGACCCCAGGAGCACAGGCAGTCAAAACCAAAATTAACATTTGGGATTGCATCAAATTGAGAAGTTTCTGTACTTCAAAAGAAACAGTCAGGAAAGTGAAGAGGCAACCGACAGAATGGGAAAAAATATTTGCAAACTATACTACAGATAAAGGGTTGATAACCAGAATCTACAAAGAAATCAAGAAAATCCACAACAACAGAACAAACAACCCACTTAAGAGATGGGCCAAGGACCTCAATAGACATTTTTCGAAAGAGGAAATCCAAATGGCCAACAGACACATGAAAAAATGCTCAAGATCACTAGCAATTAGAGAAATGCAAATCAAAACCACAATGAGGTTTCACCTCACCCCTGTGAGAATGGCTCACATCCAGAAATCTACCAACAATAGATGCTGGAGAGGATGTGGGGAAAAAGGGACACTAACCCACTGTTGGTGGGAATGCAAACTGGTTAAGCCACTATGGAAGTCAGTCTGGAGATTCCTCAGAAACCTGAACATAACCCTACCATACAACCCAGCCATCCCACTCCTTGGAATTTACCCAAAGGAAATTAATTTGGCTAATAAAAAAACCATCTGCACATTAATGTTTATTGCAGCCCAATTCACAATAGCTAAGACCTGGAACCAACCCAAATGCCCATCAACAGTAGACTGGATAAAGAAATTATGGGACATGTACTCCATAGAATACTATACAGCAGTAAGGAACAATGAAACCCAGTCATTTGCAACAAGATGGATGGATCTGGAAAGCATCATGCTGAGTGAATTAAGCCAGTCCCAAAGAGACAAATATCATGTTTTCCCTGATCGGTGACAACTGAGCACCAAAGGGGAAACCTGTTGAAGTGAAATGGACACTATAAGAAACAATGACCTGATCAGCTCTTGTCCTGACTCTAGATGTACAATGTAATACTTTATCCTTTTTAGTATTTGTTGTTGTTGTTGTTGTTGTTCTAGTACTAGTGGTTGAACTCTGTAATTAACACACAATTATTCTTAGGTGTTTAAATGTTAACTGAAAAGTGACCCCTGTTAAATTTCAGAGTGGAAAAAGAGAGGGAGGAGATGTACAATTTGGGACATGCTCAATCGGACTTGCCCCAAATGGTGAAGTTAGAAACGTGCCAGGGGATTCCAATATAATCCCATCAAGGTGGCATGTACCAATGCCATCTCACTAGTCCAAGTGATCAATTTCAGTTCACATTCGATGGCTTGGATAGGTCTAAGAAACAAAGGGATCACACAAACAAGACACGTGTCTGCTAACACTAACTGATAGAATCAAAAAGGGAGAGAAAGATCCAGCATGGGAAGTGGGACACACAGCAGACTCATAGAATGGCAGATGTCCTAAACAACACTCTGGCCTCAGAATCAGCCCTTAAGGCATTCGGGTCTGGCTGAAGAGCCCATGAGAGTATTGTAGGCATGGAAAGCCAAGATACCATGGAAAAGAAAAAAAAGAAGAAGACCTAAATGAAAGATCTCTGTGAGTGAGATCCCAGTGGAAAGAATGGGCCCATCAAAGAAGGAGGTACCTTTCTCTGAAGGGAGGAGAGAACTTCCACTTTGACTGTGACCCTATCGGAATAAGATCAAAGTCAGCGAACCCTAAAGGCTTCCATAGCCCTGGCAACTCATGACTAGAGCCTAGGGAGATTACTGACGCCATGAACAGGAGTGTCAAATTGTTAAGCCAGCAACAGGAGTCACTGTGTACTTACATCCCACGTGGGATCTGTCCTTAATGTGTTGTCTAATGTGCAGTGATGCTATAACTAGTACTGAAACAGTATTTTTACACTTTGTGTTTCTGCGTGGGTACAAACTGATGAGATCTTTACTAATTATATACTGAATCGATCTTCTGTATATAAAGATATTTGGAAATGAAAAAAAAAAAACCTGGTGTTAAATTGGAAATGACATAGAAAATTAATTAATTTTTTTAAAAAAAATATTATGTAGGATCTCTGTCTTTAATGTGCTGTACACTCTTATTTAATGCTATAACCAGTACTCCAACAGTATTTTTTGTTTTTTTGTTTTTTTTGTTTTTTTTTTGTTTTTGTTTTTGTTTTTCTCACTTTGTGTTGCTATATGGGGGCAAACTGTTGAAATCGTTACCCAATTTATACTAAACTGATCTTTTGTATATAAAGAGAATTGAAAATGAATCATGATGTGATTGGAAGGAGAGAGGGAGCGGGGAAGGGGAGGGTTGTGGGTGGGAGGGAAGTTTTGGGAGGGGGAAGCCATTGTAACCCATGAGCTGTACTTTGGAAATTTATATTCATTAAATAAAAGTTTAATAAAAAAAAATGAATCCTGGCTCTTCTGCTTCTGCTTCAATTCCTGGCTAATGCATCTAGGAGGGCAGAAGAAGACAACCGCAATGCTTGGACATCTGCCACCCATGTGGTAAACCAGGGTTGAATTCTTTTCTCCTAGCTTTGGCCTAGCTTGGCTGTTGTAGCCATCTGGAGAGTGAACCAGTGGATAACAGACCACACTTTATTGTGTGTGTTTATCTACATACACACACTGTACATGTATATAAAATTCAAGAAATCATTCTTGAGGCTGATGTTGTGGCATAGCTGGTAAAGCCACCCCCTCCAGTGCCAATATCCTTTATGGGCCTGGGAAAGTGGTAGTGGATGGCTCAAATACTTCGACGTCTGTTCCCATGTGGGAGACCTGGAAGAAGCTCCTGGTTTTGGAACAGCACAGCTCTGGCCATTGTGGCCATCTGGGGAACAAACCAGTGGGTGGAAGACTCACTCTCTGCCTCTGCCTCTCCCCAACTCTGCCTATCAAATAAATAAAAAGAAACCATTCTTCAGGTAAGTCCCCAGATAGACTCAGACAACAACTTACAAAAACAGTTACAAACATTCAGGCAAACATATGGACAGGCACATAAAGCTTTGTAAGCAAGAAATGAAACCCAGTGTATTAGAAAGTTGATTCCACTTGTAAGAAAAGAAATGCAGATCAAGTAAAAGTTGACATACAAGCTTTGTATTACATATTTATTCTATAAAGACCTTCATCAATGGACCGAGGTCTCTGTGCCACACATTTTCACAATTAAAGTATTCAGAGATAAAAAAAAATGATAATTACAAATGCCATAAAATTAGATTTGACAAATGTAGATCTGGGCCAAACAGACAAATTAAAACTGAAATTACATTTCAGCCTGAATAAAAAATAGCAACTCTGCATAAGAATCTATCCAGTATGAACAAAACAACAAAGCTTAAAAATTTACATGTTGGCATATATAAAACTAGTCCAGGTCAAATTAATGGGAAATCTAGAGGGCCAAAATATTAAAGTCATATGCATTGTATTTAAAAATCATTCATCCTAGATTTTTAAAAAGGGAAGTTTCATGAATTAGTACTTACTAGCCTTTATCATTTCAGTGTCTCATGAATATAGACTCAGGTATTTCTGAATTCAGCATTAAACATGGATGGTTTTGATGACTTCTAAGGAGCAAGAGACAGCAGGAACAGAAATCAGCACAAGACCTAGAGAACAGGCAAAAGGTAACAGAGAACCCTATTCCTTTCAACCTATCTACGCTATATTCCTACTTCCCTAGCCACCCCAAACCAGAACGCATCTCTCCACAATCAACAGGCAGATACTTCTATGATCCTGGAAACTATCTTCAAAACTGCTCCTCAGTTGCTCTAGCACTGAGGCACAGATTAACCACATCCTGTGATGCCGGCATCCCACGTGGGCACTGGTTTGAACCCATATGGGCACTGGTTCAAGTCCCAGCTGTTCCACCACTGACCCGACCTCCAGCTAATGCACCCAGCAAGGAAGCAGATGGCTCAGTATTTGAGCCTTCCCACCAATGTGGGAGACCTGGATTGAGTTCCAGGCTCATAGCTTTTGCGCTGACCAGCCCTGAAATGGCAAACATTTAGGTAGTGAACCAGTCAATGGAAGACTCCCCGGCCCCCATCATTCTGTGACTATCTGTAACTAAGCCTTTAAAAAATTTTTAAAGAATGTTTTTCAGAAGTTAACCATTAAGTTCAAAAAATTTTATTCATCACCTTACATCCTACCCAAAATACCCCAGAGAAACATAATTTTACTAGTATTGCTTTGCTTTTTTGGCTATCAGCTAAAAAAAAAAAAGACTAAAGAACAGGCCAAAGCAAATTTTGGAACGGGCCACAACCGTTCAGAAGCTGCCAAGTGTCAGGTTGTTTCTGACATGTTGTCATACAAACTTTGAAGTAAAGACTAAACAGAAAGTCCAGTGCTAACTGTAAGGAAAAGGGTACATGCAGAGCAGTACCTCGTCATACTGGGCACAAAATGTAGGGAAAAGGGTGCAGATCCACAGCAGTCAGAATACAAACTCACAGCCAGGTCAAACTTAGTAAAAAAAAAATAAACTCTCAGAGTTGGACCAACTGCCAGCGAGCACACAGACTGAACACATGGCAGATGGCCCAGACCCCAGTAAGCTGGGCCTTTTTATATATTAAGTAGGCTAGGGGTGGGGAGCCATAGGCAGATGGGAGCAGTCCATGAAAGTTTTTCAAGTTTTGCCTCCTGGCTTTGAAACCTGGGGAAGAAAGGGAATAACAGAATGAGAGATGAAACTGGCCCCTTGAAAGAAGGCAGGAGTAACCAGAACGTAAAATGGCTGAGGCTTGTATACTTGTTTCATCAATCCAGATTCTGAGTATAGATAAGGAGGTGGGGTGTCGGTCTCTTTCTGGCTACTTCCTGCTGACATGGCGTGTATACATGGGACAGGGTATCTATACACTGGATCGGATTGATTGGAGAAGGAAAGCAAGCAGCCTTTTGTTGCTCCTGCATGATGGCTCCAGATCTAGAAGTCATGCCCTCCTCCAAGGGCTTTTGAATCGTGTTAAATGTACATGGTAGAAATAGGAGCACTGTGATTATGAGGATAAATGGAGAAATTAAAAAAAAATCGTCCCACTGGAAAAGATGGCCAAAATGAGGACAATGGAGGATATAGGACAGAAAGAGTCCTGTCCAATTAGTGGGAAGGCAGTTGTATGCCTGACTGCTCCCACTGTGTTTAGGGTGTCTAACAAGCAGATCAGTACACAGGGTGTAAAACAGAGGACAGAGTCATTATTAGAGGATCAAAGAAAAGTGGGAGTTTTCCTACTTAGAGGTAGGCAGAAACTGACAGAAGGGGCTTGATAATAATCAGGTGGGCTTTAAGGCCTGGCCCAGGTATGTTGTGAGGCCCAGACCTATCTATCTCTTCACAGGTAACACTGGATGAGACATCATAAGGGAGGTGTGAAGCTCCTTGGGGGAAGACACCCTGTTGACGGCCATTACCTAGCTGGCTGGGGAGGAGGGCTGGCCTGAAAAGGAGGTTAGTATCGCATAGGCGGCATCTGTACAGCACTACCTTGATTGGTACTGACCCTAGGCTGTCCTCCTGGTGGCAGTGGTTACTTTGGAAGCTGGGCAGAGGGAAGGGCTTCGTAGCCTGGGGCCAACAGGGTCTGTGGTTATGACCCAGGAGTCCTTCAACCCCTGGGGCAGTCCCATTTCCAGTGGTCTGGCTCTTGTCAGAGCTGACAGTGCTATTCATGACAGCTGCTTGCTCAATGCCCCGATGCCTCATTTCCTAAACAGGTGCCATCCGGGGGTGGACTGGCCTTGTGGGGTCTCCTTGAAGGCAGATCACCATGTAAAGCAGCCACTAATTGGCCTACCACCTAACCTTACATTGCTCCTGCTGCCTCACTCACTCGTATTTCTTCTGGTTTCTGTTAAAATGGAACACAGAAGCAGCCTTTAAAATGTCTGACAACGAATGTCCTTCCGAAGAATAAACGAGAAGGACTCAGCCTCAGAGCAGGACTCCAAGAGGCTGCCTGCAAAAACCACTAGGCAAAGCTCAGTTTTGTGGAGAACTTCTTTCTTTCTTTTTTTTTTTTTTTTTGTTAAGATTTGTGTATTTGAAAAGCAGAAACAGAGACAGAGGCAGAGGCAGAAAGAGAGAAAGAGAGAGAGGACTTCCCAGCTTCACAGTTTGTCCCTTACGGACATCCCGATGTCTTCCTCCAGCCCAAGAAATGCTGAGTGGTCTCTCCTCTCCCACTCCCACACTCAGCACAGGCCACCACCTAAGACCTCACAGATGCATTCAGAGTCACCATTTCACAGACTGGTTCCAAGGCTGTGCATCTCGCCTCACCTCAAAGCTTCTTTTGGCTCCAGTCATCACAGACATGTCACACGCCCTCTCCCAAACCACAGACAAAAATGCCTTATTGCACTGTGCTACACCGGATCTCTGTCTCTATTCCCTTCCCAACTAGAAACGGGAAGTCCCCTGCCCCAGAGCCCGACTCCAAGAGGCCCCATGCAAAAACCAATGCACAGAGCTCTGGTCAGGGCTCAGCTTGTCCAGAATCCCAGTACCCTAATAGGCAGCCCACGGCAGAACGACAGAACTTCCCCTGTGGGTATCAAAGCGATGCATGGCACGTTCATTTCCACAGAACCAAGCCCTGTCTTGGCCATCTACAAGACACTAGGCATATGTGGAAGAATCCTCTGTGGACACCCCAAGGGAGGGACACCGGAGGAGTCATGTGCAAAGGGAAGGGAGAACAAAGAGAGGCAAGGAAAGGACTCGGGAAAGGGGGCAGCCAGTTCTTCCTCCTGCACCTGCATGGAGCTCCCTGCTCCCCTCCAGGCTTTGAGGAAACATTCCACAATCACAAAGTCGGACTCTCCATTGGATCCTGTCAAGCCTCGTATCCCAACATCTCTGTGCGTGCCTGTCGGGTTCTTCCAGTAGACCATAGCTCCTACAAGATCAGAAGACTTTGCTCTGTTTCCTTTGGTTTTTTGTCACTGCCCTCAGCCCTACTGCAAGAGCTCAAGGAGCATGAGCTGCACGAAGGACAGGAGGGCTGTCCTCTCCCGAGTTGCCCCAATGTGAAACTGAAGTCAATTCCATTAGGACAGATGGAAAACCACCCCAACAAATAGCAAGTCCACCTTCTAAGGCCACACAACAGACCCGTATCTTCCTTGGGTTTCTCATGCACCTCTTTCTGGTCTTGGGGCTGGGCCACTTCTCCAGAGAGCACCAAGAAAGGACGTGTGCCCCAGTGAATACTGCAAAGCGTCTCGTGTCCTCCAACCTGGCCGGCGAGGTCAGCAGGGCAACAAGCGTCACCCAGCCATGCTTGCCTCTGGCCTCAGGACATGCCAACACCTGGGACGCATCCCAGGGGAGCACACGCACTGGAATTCGTTTCCCGCACCTGAAGCCCCCTCATTTCAGCCGGGTGCCTGTTTCAAAGCCCACATCACTGGAGGCCTTTTGGGACAGGAGACAAAAAAGGTGAATCTAGCTGTGAAAGGAAGGGCTGCGGGAGGGAGGTGAGGGGCAAGTCCTAGCCTGCAGCATGAGAAGTGTCCAAGCAGGGCCAGGCAACAACTCCCAGATCCCTTGAAGAGGCGGAGCCTGGGGACCACAGTCCCTATCCCAACAACAGACATGGGATCCTATGTCACCGGAACACACATCTGACAATGACCATACGTGTTCTCCTGTCTCCCTGCACCAGCTCCCTCCCCAACACACATCCAAGGAGGCGACCTCACTGACAACCTCCTGAATGAAGGGCCTGGTGTTGCTGGTGGTGCCACTCACGGAGCATCTGGCGCCTCTGCCGAAATTCCTGTCGGGTGCATGGCCCAGCCCTCTGAGAAGTCAGAGAGAGTCCAATGCCACCCGCTAGTCCTACCTTGACCTCACGCTAGGGGGACTCTCCATTCTCAGTGGAGAGGTGGGGGTGACTCTGTGGCCCTTCTGCTTCTCTCATCCTCTGGCCCAGTGGCCCTTTGAGCCCTGTGGCAGGACTAGTGGAGACAACCTGCAGGCCCACCCTGAAACCGAGGGCGGTGGAGGGCGTGTGTTTCCTGAACCCTGGCAGGAAAACCCGCCATGCCCCAGAGCGGAGGATCAGAGAGCATGCCGCTTCCCCCTGCCCTCGTGTGAGGACCAAGCCTCTGCTGGGCCCCACACCTGACCTCTGACACTCCAGCTCCAGGCACCGGGCTTGCCCAACCCCCTCTGGACATCTGGACAGCCTGGGTGTGGGCCCCCAGGGCCCACCCACCCAACAGTCCCAGCGCGCAGTCAGCTTGCCAGCGCGCCCGGGGCTCCCCGCTCCACGCCAAGCTGGGCTGGGCCGGGG
This sequence comes from Lepus europaeus, assembly GCF_033115175.1. Classification (NCBI taxonomy): domain Eukaryota; kingdom Metazoa; phylum Chordata; class Mammalia; order Lagomorpha; family Leporidae; genus Lepus; species Lepus europaeus. Next base: position 50,476,512 of record NC_084840.1, read on the forward strand.
CCTGGGACTCGGCGGCATTTTGGGGGCCGACGCGCAGCTTCTTGACCTCCCCTCACAGAAACTCACCATTTCCGTGGGTCGGGAGGAAGGTGGTTCCCCGACGGGGACAGGCGGGGGCACATCTCGGGCTGAGGCGATTCCTCCAGAGGTCACCTACCACTCAGCCCGGGGCTCCGACTCGCCTTCCCTCACTGCTCCTGGACCCGCAGAACTGACCACCTCCACTGGGTCACGCCCCCGCCTTCTGCCCACGCACGCACGCAGACACGTCCTGACGTCACAGAGGGCGGGGCCAAGGAGACCCGCCCCAGGACTTGGTGCTCATCTCGATGCCCCGCCCCTTTTCTCTCACTACTGATGAAGAGGCTGTGGTGGATCTTGGCAAACCCAACTCAACTGTGAACAGCACGTTTGAAAAAGAAGAACTAGGCCGGCGCCGCGGCTCACTAGGCTAATCCTCCACCTTGTGGCGCCGGCACACCGGGTTCTAGTCCCGGTCGGGGCACCGATCCTGTCCCGGTTGCCCCTCTTCCAGGCCAGCTCTCTGCTATGGCCCAGGAGTGCAGTGAGGATGGCCCAAGTGCTTGGGCCCTGCACCCCGTGGGAGACCAGGAGAAGCACCTGACTCCTGCCATCGGATCAGTGCGGTGCGCCGGCCGCAGCGCGCCTACCGCGGCGGCCATTGGAGGGTGAACCAACGGCAAAAGGACGACCTTTCTCTCTGTCTCCCTCTACTGTCCACTCTGCCTGTCAAAAAAAAATTTAAAAAAATTATTAAAAAAAAGAAAAAGAAGAACTAGAAAGCCATTGAGCTGTGTATATTGGTGTGCACGTCCCGTTCAGGAAAGAGTCGGCGGCGTCACAGACATCGTGGGCACAAACATCATCACCAGAGAAGAAAAGATTTGGATAAAGAAGATGTAGAGAATCTCCCTCTTATGATACCCCTTCCCAGAGAGTTCAGTTTATTCTTGGTACTGAGGATGACGACAAAGAACATATTCCCTACGATCTGTTCACGGAAATGGACGAACTGTGTTACAGAGATGGAGAAGAATATGAGTGGAAAGCAACTGCCAGAAGGCTGAAATTTGAAGAGGATGTTGAAGACGGAGGAGACCCATGGAGTAAACCTTATGTGGCAACTCTGTCTTTGCACAGTCTTTTTGAACTAAGGAGTTGTATCCTAAATGGGACAATCACGCTGGATATGAGAGCAAGCACTCTAGATGAAATAGCAGATATGGAACTAGAAAACATGGTAGCCTCTGGCCAGCTAGACGAGTTCATCAATGGCAGTTCATATCATGCTTAAGTGATACATGCTTAATGCATATATTTATAAACTTTTCTTGAGTTTCTAACATTTTCCCTATATAGTCACAGAAATGAAATAATTAGTGTTAGTGCTTTATGGGAAGACCAGGGAGTCTTTATGTCAATGCTGTGGGGGAAATGGTAGCATCTCAAGGCTTCTGTCTGTGTGTATGTGTGTGTATCATATCCAGATGTCCATCATATTTCACAAATGATGGCAATTTCTTGGCCATAGGGGTGAATGTAGAACAATGCAAACTTCATAGATAAGAGCCATAGTTTTTAACCTTTATGTTTTGGGAAATGTTTTAAATCTTAAAACTTGCTTATCTAGGTTTCCATTCTGACACACAAGTAAAATTGCATTTGATTTGGTAATTTAGCATCCATACCAGCCATAATTTTGAAAGCTATAAATGCCAATTTGCAGTAGTTCAGTTTTGTTACTTTTGGAGAAATTTTTTGAATCTTTAGGCTGTTTTTAGAGCCCCTATTTCCATTCAGTTTTCAGAGAATAAATGAGATACTTAAAAATCAATACCAAAAAAAAAAAATCAAACAAATGAAGAGCTAGTTCTCTGAAAAGTTGAACAAAATTGATAAACCCTTAGCTAAAAAAATATGGGCGATTGAAATACATAGAATCAGAGATGAAAATGGAGGCGTTCCAGTAGATACCACAGAAATACAAAGTGTTGCTCGAAATTACTATGGGCCACCAGCTGGCAGAGAGGGAGAGGAAGTCAGCGAGTTCCAGAGCCCTGCCCAGCCGGGCCCAACCTTTGCTCCAAGAGATAGATCATGGCTGTGATGTAGCAGCTAAGGCACCGACCTGAGCGAGCTGGGGGCGGCGGGCTGCTGCCCGGGATTTTCTCATTGCCGCTCAACTTGCAGCTGCTTGGCCTCTGCACCTTCCTGCTCCACAGGATCCAGCAGAACAGCGAGGACGATGAGCCACCCTTGCTGCCCTGCCTCACCCCTGCCGAGCTGCGGCCTTTGGACTGTGCCCTGGACCCGCGCCTACTCACTCCCATCCGCGGCAAGGTGTTCGAGTGACCAAGGGCTGCAGGTTCAGTGGAGCCGAGGAACCAGACGCCTCCGGAAGACCTGCCACATTTCGCCAGGATAAAGAGCCCGAAAGGATGAGTATGATGACCTCTCTGACCTCACTCCTGCCCCGCGGGAGACCTGAACGCCTGGGACTCAGTTCACTTTCAAGTAGCAAACTGCTGAAAGAGGGGGAGGAGCCCACTGTGTACCCAGATGTGGGTGACCAAAAGATGAGACTTCGGAAAATGATTGAGACGTTCAGTGGAAGCCTATCTATTTTTGTATTTTGCAGCATCATTTGTAACATTACAGTCTGTCTTTAAAAAACATGGTGATTTGATATTTTGAAAAGTTTTGAACTTGCTGTTTATTTTTTCCATTAACATTGCTAGTGACACTGATGAAATTCACTTCGGTCTTAGAATGCATGGGATGTTTATGTGTCACAGATCCAGGAAGTGAACCGCAGTGCTGCAGTGCAAGTGTTACTGGTGTTTTTCTTCTAGCTGTAGTTACTACAGGCTGAATTTCAAGACTTTTTCATGAGAAACAGGTAAGGCTGCGGTTCTTCCCTAAGTCGGTCAAAATGTTTAAGGTGCACTAAGAACAAAAGACCAGTGTTTAGCCATGACAGAAAATCTCTTTTCTCAGTTGACTTAACTGCATTTCTGTTTTATCTATGTCTAACACAAATCTACGGTGTTCCAAAGGCTTTGGGATTGATTACAAAGAGCTGTCCAGTAACAAAAGGAAATCTCAGACCTGGGCTCAGTTGGAAACAAACAAACAAACATATACTGTGCTTTGGTACTGTAGTGTCGTCTGCTCTTATGTGGAGCCAGACAATCTGCAGTTAGGATTACAACAGGATCTGGACATTTAAAAGAAATTATAGGACTATATTCCCAATGCTTTTGTGTTCATGGTGGAGCAGTGATGATTTGTTTTTTTAACACAGTTTGACCTGAGAGAAGGGTGTACAGAATGGGGGCTGAGGTTTGCCCTAAAAGCCTTCATGTACACCTCTGAAAAGTGAGGAAACAGTACATGTCACTTGCCAGGTGCCCTTTAACGTGTATTCATAAGGTGACAGTCATTACGTTGTTACAAAAGTATAGTCACTGTGAGAGTAGTGGTCAGGTGTGCCGAGGCCTGTGGTACTCCTCCTTTGGTTGACACTAAGCTTAAGTAGACTCTACAGTTGTATGCATTTGTAAAAGTATAATATGAACAACTAGTGAGGTTCCAGACTTGTGTAACTGTAGTTAAATAGTCATTGTATTTTCTTGTGAACTGTGTTTAATAGTTTTACCTCAAAACAAAACAAAATGAAGTGCTCTTGTCAGTTAATGATTTTTTTTTTTTTTTTGACAGGCAGAGTGGACAGTGAGAGAGAGAGAGACAGAAAGGTCTTCCTTTGCCGTTGGTTCACCCTCCAATGGCCGCCGCGGTAGGTGCGCTGCGGCTGGCGCACCGCGCTGATCTGATGGCAGGAGCCAGGTGCTTATCCTGGTCTCCCATGGAGTGCAGAGCCCAAACACTTGGGCCATCCTCCACTGCACTCCCGGGCCACAGCAGAGAGCTGGCCTGGAAGAGGGGCAACTGGGACAGAATCTGGCTCCCCGACCGGGACTAGAACCCGGTGTGCCGGCGCCGCAAGGCGGAGGATTAGCCTGTTGAGCCACGGCGCCGGCCAGTTAATGATTTTTTTTGGACAGACAGAGTTAGACAGTGAGAGAGACAGAGAGAAAGGTCTTCCTTCCATTGGTTCACTCCCCAAATGGCCCCTACGGCCGGCACTGCGCCGATCCGAAGCCAGGAGCCAGGTGCTTCCTCCTGGTCTCCCATGCGGGTGCAGGAGTCCAAACACTTGGGCCATCCTCCACTGCCTTCCCAGACCACAGCAGAGAGCTGGACTGGAAGAGGAGCAGCGGGACTAGACCTTTCTCTCTGTCTCTCTCCTCTCACTGTCTAACTCTGTCAAGTAAATAAAATTAAAAAAAAAAAAAAACACGCTTTGCCCTTCCTTATCGCACTGTTCTATAGCATGATTACATGGGGGATTCTCCTTGGCTCTTTTGAATGAGCCAAAGAGAAGGTGTTAGTAGGCGAGTCAACGGTGTAGATGCTTGGAACTGAACTAGACGCTTGGAATGGACTGTGGCCTGCCCAGTGCTGCCCGAAGAGTCTAAAAGCTGGAATTCTTTTTATTTCTAAACAACTGCTTTCATGCGTATCCTTCGATGTCACCTTTGGCACTTGCGCTGCACTTGGAATAAAATGAGTCTACCTGATGCTATCTCCCGCACTCGCAGTTTGGTCACTTCCCAAGTCTGGGCATCTGGGAAGAACCTTGCTAAGGTCCTATGCTGAAGGCCGCTCGGCCTTTCCTGCCTGCATCTCCCTTGTCCTGCTTTTGTCCAGAAGGGATCCAGAGCGAAGAACAAACTTTCTGGGGTCCCGAGGTACTAGGCACCGACTGTGAGCCTGCCCGCTGTGCCTGTCCCAACCAAGGGACTGGATGTGTGCTTGCCCTGTGTGTGACCCAGCTGCATAGGAAACCACTGCGCTCTGCAATGAGAAGGAAGGAGCCTCCCTCTTCTCCCTCAGCCCCCTCCCCACTTCCCGTCCTGAGCGCTACTTCCTCCCAATCCGCCTCCCTCAGCCCGGGGACCCGGAGCAGGAGGCAGCCAAGGCGGAACTGGAGGAGCCAGCGGCCCGGCACATGTTGCGCCGGGGTCCCCAGGGCGCCCCGGCCGGCGGAGGCGGCGCGGACCGCGGCGCAGGTAGGGGCTCTGCCACAGCAGCCACACTGGGCCCCGGGAGGTCTGGGCCGGGCCGGAAGTGCGCCTTTCCCCCTTAGCAGGTCTGGGCGAGCCTCTCTTCACAGCTTCGGTTCGGTGCGCCCCTTCAGTGGTGCGGGAAACCGCAACAGGGCGCGTGAGCTGCAGGTTTGGGAGGCGAGGGTCTGGGGCGGTCAGCTCCGCGCCCAGCCCTCCAAGTCCCTCCTGGCCCTCAGGTCTCTGCAGAGCAGTCCGCGGCGGACCCATGCTGGCGACGGGTCCTGGGCTGGGCGGAAGGCCCCAGGGGCGTGCTTGGAGTTGGGATGGGTCCTGTCCGTCCGTGCTCCCGCAGGACAGAGCGGCCCTGCACGGCCTCGGCCCCGGGACCCGCGGGACCCGCGGGACCCGCGGGACCTGGAAGGTGGAAGTTGAGAGTGGGGTAAGGAGCTGCTGAGGGCGCGTCCTCCACAGGCCACGGTGCACTCTCACTGCAGGCTTGGAACTTGGCGACGGCAAAGCCCTGGCCGGAGCTTCGGCGGGACACCACTGCCCAGACCCTGATTACAGCTCGCAGTGGTGACGCTGAAGTCATTGCGTAGATGTTTGCTTTCCAAGCATGACAGGACTTGTATCTCTCGCTCTTAAAATACATGCAGAAGTATTGGAAGCTTTCTGGAGACCGTGAGATGTGGAGTCAGGGTGTGCATTATGTCCTGGGTGCAGCCCTTCCCTCAGAAGTCCCAGCGGCCACTAATGACGGGGCCTCCCTGCCTCCTTGGGTCTGTGGTGTGTGAAAGCACTTTGCTAAGTGTCTCAGTGGGCCATCTTCTACTGCTTTCCCAGACCATAGTAGAGAGCTGGAATGGAAGTGGAACAGCCGGGACTCGAACCGGTGCCCATATAGGATGCCAGCACTGCAGGCGGCGGCTTTACCTGTTATGCCACAGTGCTGGCCCCTCTACTTATCAGTTTATATCTATATAAAAAATGGTAGGCAAACTGCTATTGTTTTTATTAAATGCCAAAAATAGTACTTGCTCTTTGCTCAAACATTAACACATTAGAAAAACAAAAGAATTGGATTTATTATGCTCACTCAAACTCTTCCTTTCAAAAAAAATCTTATTGGGTTGATTGGAGAACAATCAGAGATTACATGGTTATTTTTGAATTTTATTGTGGTTTTGGTTAAAATTTGATGCAAGGCCTTACAAGGATGCAATGATGTTCTTTAAATATATGACATGTAGGCTAGCACAGAAAAAAGTTTCTGCGTAGAAAAGAGGTATCATTTTAGATTAGAGTTATTAGGGAAGAAGGAAAATCATCTTTTTAATAATGATAAGGATAACTCAATTATATGCTGTGTTCTCATGCAACCCAAATAGACCCATTGCTTCAGAAAGGCCTTTGTTTGTTGTCCTAGGATTGGGGCCACTTGTGAACAACCATTCTAGAGTCAGCAGCTTTAGTAATGCAAGAGTTTAGCCTTGGGAGGCTTCTGCTTTTTTCTTAATTTGTTCCTAATTTTAATAGCTTTATGGTATAAAATGCCTTAGTGAATGATTTCTATGTAAAATGATACCATTAAAAAAACCCAGATACTTTCATCATTGAGATTCCATTTTCTCTTTTGAAATCAGTTTAGCAGCTGCTCCTTTGAGCACAGACTTTGCAATCAACTTCCATTTTTTCACACCAAGTAACAGCAGGAAAGGAGAACTGTGGCTGACCAATGAATGATACTTATATTTGGCTTTGCAAGGTCATCAGGGGCCTACATGTTGTTCTCAGCTCCTTGGATGTCCACCATTTTTCTGTGTCTGCTTCTTTTCCTTGCTGTCCTCCTTCTGACCTCATACTTTTTGTCATGGCTGAGAAATGGATGGTGTTCATAGTGGGGCTTCCTCCATTATTTATTTATTTTTGACAGGAAGAGTTAGACAGTGACAGAGAGAGAGAGACAGAGAGAAGGGTCTTCCTTTTCTGTTGGTTCACCCCCCAAATGGCCTCTACGGCCGGCACGCTGCGCCGATCTGAAGCCAAGAGCCAGGCACCTCCTCCTGGTCTCCCACGCGGGTGCAGGGCCCATGCACTTGGGCCATCTTCTACTGCCTTCCCAGGCCACAGCAGAGAGCTGGACTGGAAGAGGAGCAGCTGGGACAGAATCTGGCGCCCCAACCGGGGCTAGAACCTGGGGTGCCGGCACCACAGGCGGAGGATTAGCCAAGTGAGCCACGGTGCCGGCCTGGCTTCCTCCATTATTAGGCACACTGGTCACTGACTGCTACAAACTGACCCACAGAATGTATTGCTGGATGGAGCTTCAAAAGATCAATTGGTTAACCCCCTTGTGTTCTGGCAAGTGTAGATGTCTCTAGTTAACAAGCACAGCCCTTGAGAACTATCCTTGGGAACCAATCTCAAATTAATTGAAATTAGGGCTCCTACATGACCTTTCTCTTGTCAATTTTAGGTCAATTTACCAGGCACACACTCTGTACTCATCCTGAGGAAGAGTGGATGACATTCTACCTGTTCAGCTCTACTAGTTGCCTGTCATAGTAGGATTTTACCCTCTGTGAACAATTATGTATCGTGGAGTATTCAAAATTGTTAGTGACAGTAGAGGTCATAGAATTTGGCTTCCTTATGTTATTGGTGAGAAAAGTAAGAGAGTAGCAGAGTGAATGTTAGACTCTGAGTCCTCTTAGAATTGTTTCCATTAAGCTGTGTTTCATTCCATAGTGCTGTACAGTTCATCGATGCTTCATATACGGATTAATCCATGATTAACATATATATTAATATAATAATTGATTGAAGTCCTTAGGTTTCTTGAGCCATCATGGATCTTACAACGTGGAGTTTCAAACGTTAATTCTGTCACATTAAGTGTCAACTGGGCTTTAAGAATTCATTTGTTCACTTACTCATTATTCACTCATTCAACAATCATCAAGTGCCTACTTGGCCCTTAATTAGAATTAGCATTAAAGCCACATGTTAGTAAGGAATAAATTTTTGACTTAATTTCAAAAGAAATTTGCTAAATATGATACTTGCCATTCATGGAACAGGCTACCTTGTAAGTAGTCAGCTTTGAATGACTCTGAGGTGAATACCGTGGGGGTCTGCACTGAACCTGTGTTGGATAATATGTGTGAAGCCTTTCAAGTCCAGGATTCTTGTCCTGGAGGCCTGGGATTGTCCAGGATTTGTACTACTATATACATTTCCTATGGCCTGCTCATCGGGGTTTGACATTTGCCTCCTCCTCCTCCTAGCCAGGTGGTTCCATTTCAAGGGATCTAGACAGCTCCCTGCAGTCAGGTGCCTGCATGCAGTAGGCATTTTGCCTCCCTAGGGTTTTACATGTCTAGGATTGATATGAATCATTTACAGGATAATGTTTACCCAGTTGAACAAATCTACCAGGAGTGGAAACTGGAAAGGAGGCCAACTGCTTTCACCTGTTAAAAGTGAAATAATGGCCGGCGCCGCGGCTCAATAGGCTAATCCTCCGCCTTGCGGCGCCGGCACACCGGGTTCTAGTTCCAGTCGGGGTGCCAGATTCTATCCCGGTTGCCCCTCTTCCAGGCCAGCTCTCTGCTATGGCCAGGGAGTGCAGTGGAGGATGGCCCAAGTGCTTGGGCCCTGCACCCCATGGGAGACCAGGAGAAGCACCTGGCTCCTGCCATCGGATCAGTGCGGTGCGCCGGCCGCAGCGCGCCTACCGCAGCAGCCATTGGAGGGTGAACCACCTGCAAAAAGGAAGACCTTTCTCTCTGTCTCTCTCTCTCTCTCACTGTCCACTCTGCCTGTCAAAAAAAAAAAAAAAAAAGTGAAATAATGGAAGTTTAATGAATTAATTGTGACTTAAATGTGAAATCTGAATTTAAATTTCCTTTTGTGATGTTTACATAAATATAACTTTTCCTTTTAATACCTGCTTTCTCTAGATTTGTGAGTGGAATGATCAAAGTATTTGGTGTAATTACTGGGCTTTATGTTTAATCCAAGAGAATGAATATGTTTTGTATTTATAATTGAAAGTATACCTCATGTTACTCCAACACTGATGGGAAAAGGAGAATGATTTTACAGTAGTCAAGTAAAAAGAAGTAAATGCAGAGATAAATTAGGGTTCTCATATCTAATACAGTGAAAACTTAGAATTGTGGTATCGGGGCCTGTGCTGTGGCACAGTGAGTTAATCCTTCGCCTGTGACGCTGGCATCCTAAATGGGTGCTGGTTTGAGTCCGGGCTGCTCCTCTTCCAATCCATCTCTCTGCTATGGCCTGGGCAAGCAATAGAAGATGGCCCAAGAGCTTGGGTCCTTGTACCAGTATGGGAGACCTAGAAAAAGCTCCTGGCTCCTGGCTTTGGATCGGCCCAGCTTCAGCCCTTGCAGCCATTTGGGGAGTGAACCAGTGGATGGAAGTCCTTTCTCTTTGGCTTCCCCTCTCACTGTCTGTAACTCTAACTCTACTTCTCAAATAAATAAATAAAATCTTAAAAAAAAGAATTGTGGAATCTAATCCTTTTATGAAATAAAATTTGTATATTTTAATACTATGCTTATTATTTCCATAGTACTTTGAGTTCTTGCTATGAGGCCAAGCAAAATGAAATATGAGATGTACTTGGGGATCTACAGTCTGTATTCAATTTAAACAGTGGATCTTAAATTACTTTAGCTGTATTAATCCTTTGATCTTTTGTCTTGGTTATAGAATTCTTTTCTAGGGACATTAATTCATTCATGTATTTCCTCCATTAATTTGCACACTAAAATGTTTATTTAGCACCTATTATATGCATGACATTGTGTTGTGCACAGTAGGATGTGTATTGCAAGGTATAGTAGGTTATTCTCAAGGACCATCTTGTCTAGAGGAGATCTAAGGAAACCTGCTATTCTTTACAAGAGTTAAGTCAAGTGTTAGGTCTTCACAGCTGCTCCTAGGAGCCTCTTGAAGGTGCTTCAAGCATTCCTTTTGTCTTCCCAGTGGCGATACTTGATTGTACCCGTGTATCTCTGCTCAGTGACTGCTTTCAGGCGGGCCTGTACACCACTGCCAGCCTGACCTTCTCAAAGCACACATCTGATGAGGTTATTATTCTTCTGTGTAGTTAGCTTTCTTCTTCTTCTTCTTTTTTTTTTTGACTGGCAGAGTTAGTGAGAGAGAGACAGAGAGAAAGGTCTTCTTTTTCCGTTGATTCATCCCCCAAATGGCTGCTATGGCTGGCGCGCTGCGCCAATCCGAAGCCAGGAACCAGGTGCTTCCTCCTGGTCTCCCACGCGGGTGCAGGGCCCAAGCACTTGGGCCATCCTCCACTGCACTCCCAGGCCACAGCAGAGAGCTGGAATGGAAGAGGAGCAACCGGGACAGAATCCGGCGCCCCAAACGGAACTAGAACCTGGGGTGCTGGCGCCGCAGGCGGAGGATTAGCCAAGTGAGTCGCGGCGCTGGCCAGCTTTCTTTTTTTTTAAAAAAGATTTATTTATTGACTTGAAAGTCAAGAGTTACACACAGAAAGAAATAGAGGCAGAGAGAGGTCTTCCATCCACTGGTTCACTCCCCAATTGGCCGCAATGACTGGAACTGCGCCAATCCGAAGCCAGGAGTCAGGAGCTTCCTCTTGGTCTCCCACAAAGGTGCAGGGGCCCCTGGAGTTGGGCCATCTTCCACTGCTTTCCCGGGCCATAGCAGAGAGCTGGATGGGAAGTGTAGCAGCCAGGACTTGAATTGGTGCCCATATGGAATGTTGGCACTGCAGGAGGCGGCTTTACCCACTTTGCAATAGTGCTGGCCCCTAGGTAGCTGGCTTTCAAAAAAAGTCATTATTGATCCCTCAGAAAATTATTAGCATCCCTTTCCAGCTCTCCCTTAACCTAGCCACTGAATATCTAATAGTGACATTCTGGAACTTTCATTGCACACATTATTCTGCCAACTGAGAATATTGTGGCATCTGTCCTTCTTGTGCTCAATCTCTGCTCATCAAAAATGTTACCTCTCATTTGTGATCTCACCAATAATACTCCTAGCCTTCATTGGTTCTCTGGCATGAGATGCTCCTTCCCTTGTGTTACAGTTCATTATGGATGTAACCAGTTTTTCCCACTCCAAGCTGACTTTCAGCACAAAGAGGCTGTCTCGTTTAGCTCTTTACCTCTTATCTATGTGATACATTCACTCTCATTAATTTTGATTATGAATTAAAGCTTCAACTCTTAATAATCCAGTATGTAGTCTAACCAAATGTATTGTTTTTATATTTTTTGAAACCAGTCACAGTTTCTGTAAGTTCAGGTCAGTCTGAATGTTGATTGAGATGCATAAACAACGTTCCCAGGTACTATGTTAACACTTGGAAAAAAAGCATCCCTCCTACGCACAGTACTTCAAGACATATGTGCAAAAAAATTTCAAATCCATGCGTACAAGTGGTGTGCAAAATGTTCATGAGAGGTGTATATTATAAATCCATGTGTGAATTTGAAAATTTTTCTTAAAATAGTTTTAATTTAATTGTACAAGTCTCACATAAGTACAAAAATTTTGTCTATCCCTTTGAGAATTTCAACAGAATAGTTGGACATTTTGGTGTGTACAAAAATCATTGAGAAGTATCTAGCACATGGTAAACATCCACTGAATGTTTTATAGGATGGCTAGAAAGGCAGAGAGGACAGAAGGAATCCTTTACTGTGTGATTTATCTGCTACAGTGTTTATTCCTGGGCTTGGTAGTTTTGAAAGTAATTTATCAAATATTGATTCCCTCACTGTATTTGACATGTGCCATTCTTCATCTAGGACGAGAAAAATAGTTCTCCAGCTGTAGGATACCCAGTTCATTTCCTGGAAGAGGTGTTGCATTTCCTTACTGTCATTCTCAGGTAGGACTGGTCACACTTTTTCCAGTCCAGGGGAGGCCTACATCTCTCTAAGTGCCCTGGGAAAGAAGAGTGATTCACTGAATCAACACTCAATGATCTTATCCTCCACTCAGCCAGTTCACTGGTCCTGGGAGACAGAAGGAGGTGCTCTGAACTCCTTCCCCATCATGCAGCTTTTGTGTGTCTTTCTTTAGTTAACTTAAATCATAATTTGAATGGAAAAATGGAAAAAGTCTCTCATTTTAATCCAACAGCTATATTTTCTTGACTCTGTGAGTTAGGATTATCTAAGTACATTTAAAAAATATTAATTATATAATCAATGCTTTGTGAAAGATTTTGGAAAAGTATAAGGTAATACGTGATAAAAAATCATGTCAGACTCAGTGGAGATAAAATGAGATGTTCCACAGAAGATACTTTACCTTAAGCCATTCATATGGCTTAATATTCATATGGATTAATATTGACACTACCTTTAAAATTTTATTCTGCTTTTAATGAAGTAAAATAAGTCCAACAGTCTATCCAAATTATGAGGCTGCTTTTCCCAATAAAATGAAAAATTGTTAGTTACTCTAGGGCTAGGAAAAGAGTGGATCAACAAAGAATTTAGTGGAGAAAACCCTACTCTTTTGGGTAGGTCTTTACATTAGGTGGAAATGAATTTCTGGAAGACATAAGTTGTCTTATTTATGTATTATCAATTACGATAGAAACACAGAAGGAAGAAGCACTTATAAATTGTGTTGGTTTAAAATAACATGTGCAATAAAGACACTGTGATATGCAGGAGTAAGTAGAATAGCTTCTCAACCAGTAGTGGCTCCTGAAATGATACACGAAAAGGAACAGGCAGGGTTTGGTTCAGAAAGGGAAGTATAGGGCACTCGTGTTCAAGTTGCTTTTGCTCACAAGCAGACTTTTTTTTTTTATACGTGTACACTTTTTTTTTATTTAGTAAATATAAATTTCCAAAGTACAGTTTATGGATTACAATGGCTTCCCCCCCCCCCCATAATTTCCCTCCCACCCGCACTCCCCCATCTCCTGCTCCCTCTCCCATTCCATTCACATCAACATTCATTTTCAATTATCTTTATATACAGAAGATCGATTTAGTATATGTTAAGTAAAGATTGCATCAGTTTGCATCCACACAGAAACACAAAGTGTAAAATACTGTTTGAGTACTAGTTATAGCATTACCTTCACATTGGACAACACATTAAGGACAGGTTCCACATGAGGAGTAAGTACACAGTGACTCCTGTTGTTGACTTAACAATTTGACACTCTTGTTTATGGCGTCAGTAATCTCCCTAGGCTCTAGTCATGAGTTGCCAAGGCTATGGAAGCCTTTTGAGTTCACTGGCTTCGATCTTATTCCGACAGGGTCATAGTCAAAGTGGAAGTTCTCTCCTCCTTTCAGAGAAAGGTACCTCCTTCTTTGATGGCCCTGTTCTTTCCACTGGGATCTCACTTGCAGAGATCTTTCATTTAGGTCTTCTTTTTTTTTCTTTTGCCAGAGTGTCTTGGCTTTCCATGCCTACAATACTCTCATGGGCTCTTCAGCCATATCTAACTGCCTTAAGGGCTGATTCTGAGGCCAGAGTGCTGTTTAGGACATCTGCCATTCTATGAGTCTGCTGTGTATCCCGCTTCCCATGTTGGATCATTCTCTCCCTTTTTGATTCTATCAGTTAGTATTAGCAGACACTTGTCTTGTTTGTGTGATCCCTTTGATTCTTAGACCTATCGGAGCCATCGAATGTGACCTGAAATTGATAACTTGGACTAGTGAGATGGCATTGGTACATGCCACCTTGATGGGATTGGAATCCCCTGGCACATTTCTAACTCCACCATTTGCGGCCAGTCCGATTGAGCATGTCCCAAATTGTACATCTCCTCCCTCTCTTATTCCCACTCTTATATTTAACAGGGATCACTCTTCAGCTAAAATTTAAACACCCAAGAATAATTGTGTGTTAATTACAGAGTTCAACCAATAGTACTAGAACAAAAAAATACTAAAATAGATAAAGTATTACATTGAACATCAACGGTCAGGACAAGAGCTTATCAAGTCACTGTTTCTCGTAGTATCCATTTCACTTCAATAGGTTTCCCCTTTGGTGCTCAGTTAGTTGTTACCGATCAGGGAAAACATATGATATTTGTCCCTTTGGGACTGGACAAGCAGACTTTTTATATGGATTGCATGTTAAAAATAAACAATAGTGGCTTCCAGTCATACATTTTATAAGAGAAAAATGTCAGCCGCCTGCATCAAAACACATTACCATGATTTTAACTGAAGTAGAGTTAGAGGAGTGAGGAGGCAGGCAGAGAGCTACAACATTCTCCAGTCCAACCTTTATACCACATCTCTGTAAGCACCTCTCCAGTGCTGTCTCCCATGAGGTTCTTCATTTATCATCGAGTATAACGAGTTCCGGCACAGGGACATCTTCCAGAAGCAAATTTCATTTAAATTATCATCACAGCTCATCATTGCTGTGGATACGAGATGATTAAGGCTGATTGGCTGAGTAGCCAGAAGGAAAGGACATTGGACTGGGGTTCAGGACTGTGGGAAAGTCCTGTAATTACTTTAAATCTTCCTGTACCTCCTTAAAAAAAGATACAGTAATATCTGCCTTCAAGTTTACAGACCTGTGTTGAAGATCTAACCTGATCATATGTCAGAGCTCATCACAATTCATAACATTTATGAAGCATTGCTTTTATTATAAACTTTCTGATATTTTCCTCAACAACAGTTCTACATATAATTTCAGTGTGTTGTACAGCCTTTCCAGTGCTCTGTGACTGTCTCTCTCTCTCTCTCTCTCTCTCTCTCTCACACACACACACACACACACACACATCCTCTTCTAGGTCCATAGTGCTTTATAGGAATTGCATCAGTGTTTCTACAGAAAAACAGTGCTCCCAAGTAGGATTAAAAAAAATGACTAAATTGCTTCAATCTGTTTTTCTAATATGAGTTTAGGTAGGTCATTTTATTGCCAAGTAAATTGGAGAAAGCTGTGATTGTCAGAATGTCTTGGGTTTTTGAGTTAGAGATGATGCATCATGGACTTGTACTTACCAGTCACTCCTCTGCTGCTTCTCCTTGTTCTTCCTTTGTTGTCTATTCTTCAAATCCTTTGGAACCTTACAAATCCTTTACTAAATCAGTAACTTATGTGTCATCTGTGCTATTTCTTGAGATAGACTGTGGATGTGCTGCCTTTGAATGCCAATCCATCAAGCACCATGCTTCCTCAAGGGGTGAGCAGCCCATCCCTGGAGCTAGAGAGCAGCCTGGCTCCTCTGCAAAGTGGCATTGCAGTACACTCTGGCTGATGTGTCACCCACACTCTGTTTTCCCCACACTCAGTGCTCACAGGTCACCCTGTTTTCTTTGGTTACTTTTAATTCTTATTTATTTATTTGAGAGGCAGAGAAACAGAGAGAGACAGAGAGAAGGTGTACCCATTCATTGGTTCACTCCCTAAATGTCCAAAAGGGCTAGGGCTAGGCCACATCAAAGCTGGCAGCTAGAAACTCAATCTAGATCTCCCATTTGGTTGGCAGCACTATCCACTTGAACAATCACTACTTCCTTCCAAGACCTATATTATCAGGAAGTTCGAGTCAAGAACCAGGTTAGAGAATTGAACCCAGACATTCTGATGTGAGACGTGAGGGTTCTTACTGCTATCCTAACTGCTGGGTCAGATGCCTGTCTGCTCCCTGGCTGTTGATCCTCAGTTTGACACCTGGATGTTCCCATTTTGCCTATTATTTCTGGAGGGCCAATTTGTGCAGACAAATCACATTGGATTTTATTCTTCTCTTGATGCTACCTCTTGAATGAATCCTTTGATGGCACATTTTGTAGCCTGAGAACAAATGATTCTCTACAATGCAGTCTGCTCCCACACAGGAGACCCTGCTGGTCTTGGAGAGTGAACTGGGTGGCCGTCATTGTCATTGACAGACCTGAAGAGAAATGGCTGCAGGTGTCAAGGTGTCTCTTTAAATGCCAACGGGAGAAGACAATCAAGGTCAATACTGCTTCGGCACCTGAGATGCTGACTTGGAGTTTGGGCATGTCTGTTGCTGCTGGTGAAGAGAAAGATTAGTCGGGATGATGGATGCCAAATATGCCATGGGAAGTGAAGGCCGCGTACCGACAGAGCATATCTGGCTTGGCTCTGCTGAGGGAATTCCAGTTCTAGACCCAGTAAACGTTCTTTTTTTTTTTTTTTTACTGTTCAATTTGCTTTTGGTTTTGCCTTTCTGAAATATTTCAGCTCTGTGAAATGCAGGCTTTGTAAATTCTTCACTAGGACGTTGTTCCAAATGTGGTTCCTCTGAACCTCTGATAGCTCCTGTCTCACAAAACACTGCACTCTTGCCAGTATGATTTTGCACCCGAAGAGGGCAATCTAACCTTAAAAAGAAGTTGAGCTCAGTAGAGTGCCTGACATTGTTTTTCTGCTAAACACAGAATATTCCTTCTCCCCTGGCTTCTCCAATGTTTTGACTCCAGGATGGACAAAGTCACATTTCAGATCTATTTAATAAAAGCGTTATAAAAATGTACCCACTCCCAGTGCACACTAAGCCAGAAGAGGGCTCAGCTTACTGTCTTCCCAGTGAACCTCGCAGGCTCCCTGTAAACCTTTGGTTGCGTTGTTTGCTGTTTCTTCAGAGTGTCTGTGAAGCTGGCATACAAGTTGCCTCCTCCTATGGGTGTTCCTTTGTTACTGTCTTCCGCCACTGTGGGAATCAAGGGCCCTTCAGTGTAGAGATAATGCCAGTTTGTTCACTGAAACTGAAATGGAAGCCAAAGTCAAAGGGAGTTTTGTTGCACTAAAAAAAAAAAAAAAAAAAAACACAGGAAATCCCAACTTTTGATATTCCTTTTCAGTCTCATTGTCCCTTCAGATCTGGCTATGGTTTAGCTTCCTCTGTGTGATGCAATAGCTAGTACAAAAATGAATAAATGAAATAATGCCATGCATAGTGGCTCGGAGGCTAAGCACACACATTGTGGACGCTTACATGTGGCCAGGAGCTTCCTCCAGCCTCTCGTCTTAATTCTCCTAGCAGACAAAAGCTGACCAGTACAGTGAAGAGACTACTGTCCACCTCATGCTGTTTGTGAACTGACTGTGTCGTATAGGTCAAAATCCAGGTGCACTGCCTGCCTCATTCTGGGCATTCACTATGTTTATTGAGGAGCTATGTTTAGAGTTCTCATCTCTACTGACTCCTTTGTCACCCTCTATGTATGTGACTAGGGGCAAGCCATTTAATTCTCTCTGTGTGCATGCTGGACAATAACAGTGCTTATTTTGTCAGACTGTTGTGTGGAATATAGGATAATATATGATTAGAAAACTGTAGCATATTAAAAGTGTGCTGTAGCCTGTGGCAGTGCAAGTGATGTCCCCCGTAGTTTCATTAAGGAGTACAGGGGGCATATGCTGAGGGAGGGGCACCTTCTTTCTTTTTAATTAAATCTTTTTTTTTTTTTTTTTGGATAGGCAGAGTTAGACAGTGAGAGAGAGAGACAGAGAGAAAGGTCTTCTTTCCGTTGGTTCATCCCCCAAATGTCTGCTATGGCAGGCGTGCTGCACCGATCTGAAGCCAGGAGCCAGGTGTTTCCTCCTGGTCTCCCATGAGGGTGCAGGGCCCAAGCACTTGGGCCATCCTCTACTGCCTTCCCGGGCCACAGCAGAGAGCTGGACTGGAAGAGGAGCAACCGGGCCAGAATCCGGTGCCCCAACTGGGACTAGAACTCGGAGTGCCAGTGCCACAGGCGGAGGATTAGCCTAGTGAGCCATGGTGCTGGCCAGAGGCACCTTCTAATTCCTCAGCTCAGAGCTTCTCCTCTTTTATAATTTACCCTCTCTCAGTGAACATCTTTTTATATCATCATTCCAGGTGAGGGTATATTTTAAAAAGTTAGCACAATTGAACTGTAGGTGTTAGCAGCAACCTTGTCAATAACAGAAAGATGTTATTAGTAAAGCAGAAAGTCTTCTGAAGGGAGTGCATAGCATGATTTATCTATCTCCAACTTGGTCATAGATGAAAGAGTGGTCAAGGAAATACTACCAAATCAAATCCAACAACACATCAAAAAGATCACTCACCCTGACCAAGAGGAATATATCCTAGGGATGTAAGTATAATTCAACATAGGTAAATCAATAAAGGTTTTATATCACATCAACAGAATGAATGATAAAAATTGTATGATCATCTCAATAGACTTAGAGAAAGGATTTGATAAAATACAACATTTGTTAATGATAAAAAGAAAATGAGCAAATTAGGTATGGATGAAAAATAACTTAACACCATAAAAGAATATATTTGAGAGGCCTGAAACCAGCATCCCATTGAAAGGAGGAAAGCTAGAGGTATTAAGATCTGTAAGCAGATAGGATGTTCATCCTTGTTAGTCTTATTCAAAATAGATCAGGAAGTATTATCCGGGGCCATGAGGCAAGAGAAGGAAATAAAATGCCTACAAATAGGAAAGGAGGAAGTAAAAGTATCCTTGTATACAGACAACACAATTATATATGTAAGGGAATGGACAGATACCATCAAGAGACCATTAGGACTGATAAGTAAATTCAAATGTTGCAGGGTACAAAATAAACCCTCAGAAATATGGTAGCATTTGACACAGCAGCAACATGACTGAGGAAGAACTTGTGCGAGCAATCTTATTCACTGTAGCTACAAAAAAGTTAAATATTTTGGGATAAAGTCAGAATATGAAAGAGATACCTGAGCTCCTATGTTTATGTAGCAGTAACAATAACAAGGACTTGGAATCAACCTAAATGCCCATCAGTGAATAAATGGATAAAGACGGTATGATACATATACACAATAAAATGTTACTCAATCATACAAATGAATGAAATCCTGATATTTGCTGTAAAGTGGGTATAAATGGAGATCTTTATGCTAAATGAAGTAAGCAAGACACAAAAAGACAAATGCCACATGTTTTTTTTCTCATGTGGGGTATACATAGATATGTGTAAATGTTATCCTTATATCATTAAACCACTTACAGAATACATATTCTCTTTATTTTATCTTTTTCATGAACCACTCCATTATGTGATGGTGATGTATCCAACCCTGCTTCCATTTTTCCTTTTTTCTTTTTTAAAGATTTATTTAGTTATTTTAAAGTCATAATTACAGAAGAGAGAGAGGAGAGGCAGAGAGACAGAGATCTTCCATCCACTGATTCACTGCCCAGGTGGCCACAATGGCCAGGGTTATGCCAGACTGAAGCCAGGAGCCAGGAGCTTCCTCTGAGTCTTCCATATTGGTGCAGGGGCCCAAGCACTTAGGCCATCCTCTGCTACTTTCCCAGGCCATAGCAGCGAGCTGGATGAGAAGTGGAAGAGTTGGGACTTGAACCTGTGTCCATATGGGTAGGCGGCGCTGCAGATTGGGACTTAATTTGCTGCTCCACAGTGCCAGTCCTCCCAACCTTGCTTTCAAAAAATTGCATTGGTGTGTAGATAATATTAACATATAATGAAAATTTGTCAAATGTTAAAAATAGTTTTAATATCAATGTGTGTCAGTTGATCTCTTCTTTATACTTTTGTGCTTTACTTGAAATATTTTAAATAAAATGACTAGCTTGTAAAACAATTGTAAATCTATGTTAATGAGAAGACAAATATATAAGTATGCTACCTGTGACTTCAGTGACATAAAAGGGAATGGATAAAGCTGTATATAAGTAGAGTTTTTGTATGCTTATTAAGTGGCATGTTTATTTAAGCAGTTTAGCAATTTAAAATATATTGCTGTTGCTGCAGAATATTATATGTAATCTTCATGGTAGCTCCAAAGAAGATATCTGTAAAGTATATATAAAAGGAAGTGAGAATGAAATAAAAAAATAAATTAAGCAACAAGGAAAGTATGAATGGAAGAAAAGTAGGGAGGAAATTCTTATATACAAAAACAGACAGCAAAATGACAGTGTGAGTCTTTCCCTGAAATAATTTGTTTAAATGTAAATGGGTTAAACTCTCCAATAAAAGGTATAAGTTGGCAGAATACATTCAAATAAGCATAATAAAACTATATGCTGTCTACATGAGAGTCACTTTACTTATTTTTAATGTTCATTTATTTGTGTTTCTTTAAGAGAAACAAAGACAGAGATAGGCAGGCAGAATTCTCACCTAGTGGTTCACTCTCTAAATGCCCACAGTTACTGAGACTGGAGCAGGTTATAGCTGGGAGCCAAAAGCTTAATCCAGGTCTTGCATAGGAGTGACAGGGATCTAAGTACTTGAACCATCAACTGCTACCTTGCAGGATGCGCAATAGCAGGAAGCTGGAATCAGAAGTGGAGCTGGAGTTGAAATCAGGCATTTTGATATGATATGTGGGTGTCCCAACTGATATCTTAAATGCTGGACAAAAATACACCCCAAGAGACTCACTTGAGAACTGAGGACACACATAAGGTGAAATTGCAACTGCTGAAAAAGATATTTGATGCAAATAGTAGCTAAAAAAATTGGGGTATTTACACTAATATCAAACAAAATTGTATTTCAGTCAAAAATTATTATAAGAAACAAAGGACATTACATGTTTACAAAAAGGTCAATTTACCAAGAATATATAACAAGTATTAGCATATATGTAGCAAACAACAGAGTTCTATAATAAATGAAGCAGATGTTGACAGAATGGAAGGGAGGAAATAAAGACCTCTATTGTAAAATACCTGAGTAATTGAGTATGTGGGCTACATTACTTGTACCACTTTACCTTTGACCTGTTGCACATATCATGTATCTATTCATTTAGCAAATCACATTAGATATTTATTTGGCATCTATATTTATGTTTTGCTTTTATTTTGTCTTATTGACCAGATCTTCCGTTTCCTAAGGGTAAATGATCTGTTAAGTCCTTAGCATTTAGGTGTATAACCTGCATGTAGCATCTTATTTTTCTATTGAGCAAACAGGTGCTTCCTTAAATTAAGCCCAATATTTAGGAGTAGTTAATAGAAGTATAGTAGATATTAAGTTGGCAGACAAGGCCAAGGTACATAATCTTGTAAGCCTTAGTTTCCTTATATTTACACGTAGGGGCCATTTCAGACCATTAAGTAGATGTATCTGTATCCATTTCTGTATGTCTGTATTGATATAGGTAGACACATGAATACCTCACTTGGTCATCAAAATAACATATGGAGAGAGGTAGTTTTCTCTCTCTCTCTTTTTTTTTAAAGATTTATTTGTCTATTTGAAAATGAGAGTTACAGGGAGAGAAAGAGAGAGAGAGAGAGAGAGAGAGAGAGAGAGAGAGAATCTTCCATCTGTTAGTTCACTCCCCAGATGGCTGCAACTGCCAAGGCTGGACCTATTGGAATCCAGGAGCCAGGAGCTTCTTTTGGGTCTCCCACATGGGTAGCAGGGGCCAAGCAGTTGGGCCATCTACTTCTGCTTTTCTCAGGCCATTAGCAGGGAGCTGGGTCAGTAAAGGAGTTGGTGGGACTTGAACCTGCCCCTATATGGGGTGCTGGCATTCCAGGTAGCTGCTTTACCCACTGCATCACACTGCTGGCTCCGGGTAACTTTCTTATCCTGACCTTTCAGATGAGGAAACTGTGGCCTGGAGACATTAAGTATTTTACTGAAATTCCCCAGCTCATACATGGAAGAGCTGGGATTTGGACCTAGGTCTCCCTGACGCCATTGCTAATTGATATTTTAAAGATTCCCAAGTACTTATCTCTCAATCCTTTAACTTCATCTTGTCTCTGATCTCAGTTCAAGCATTTCATTACTGCCCTACCCCTATGTCTAATGATAGCCCCATGTGGCAAGCAGTGTAATGGCTTCCTGCAAGTCTACTTCCAATCCCTGGAGCCTATGACTTTGTTACTCTGCATGGAAAAAGGGAAGTGGCTGCTACGTTTAAGTTAAGGATCCTAAGATGGTGGAGACTACATTGGATTATCTAGGTTGACCCAGTATAATCACTGGGTGTTTAAAAGGGAAGAGTGAGTCAGGAGTCAACTCAGAGAGCTTGAAGCTACTAAACTGCTGGTTTCAGAGGACGGGGCCAAGGCCAGGGATTTCAAGCAACTTCTATAAGTTGGAAAGAGAGATTCTAAGAGTCTGTCCTGGAGCCCCCAGAAGGAAAGCAGCCCTGTGAAACTTTTTTTTTTTTTTTTTTTTTTTTTTGACAGGCAGAGTGGACAGTGAGAGAGAGAAAGACAGAGAAAAGTCTTCCTTTACCGTTGGTTTACCCTCCAATGGCCGCTGTGGCCGGCGAACCGTGCTGATTGGAAGCCAGGAGCCAGGTGCTTCTCCTGGTCTCCATGCAGGTACAGGGCCCAAGCACTTGGGCCATCCTCCACTGCACTCCCGGGCCACAGCAGAAAGCTGAACTGGAGGAGGGGCAACTGGGACAGAACCGGCGCCCCGACAGGGACTAGAACCCGGTGTGCTGGTGCCGCAGGCAGAGGATTAGCCTATTGAGCCGCAGCGTCGGCCAGCCCTGTGAAACTTTTTCAGTCCATTGAAACCCATTTTGATCTTCTGACCTCCAGAACTATTGAATAATAAATGTGTGTTGCTTTAAGGTGGCAAGCTTGTGGTAGTAGCAGGAAATGGTTATAAAAGTTTTCTGTTTTCCTTACCCTCTCCATGATTTCTGAACCAGTTACCTAAAATTCCCTCTTTTCTTTAATATCATTCCCTCCCTCTACCACCATTCCAGGGGAATACATCATCACTCTCTGTGGGTGTGGAAAGGTTCTCTCTTTCACTTAAGGCTGTGTATAATAATTACCTGTCTGGCTGTTTTTGCTTAAAAGGTGGTCCCCAGAAAGGAAGAGAATAGTCCACGTGTAGTCTTGATAGGAGAGGGTGCAATAAATCTTCTACTGCTATTCATGTGAATGCAAGACCTCTTCCATGTGAGCCAAAATAATGTGTAGTTTTTCATGCACACATCATGTACATGCTCACTCTGGCTGAAATTATTGCTACCTGCAACCCCTAAACTTTTCACATCATTTTAACATAAGCAACTTCCTGAGTTGTAATTGTTTCTTGCAGAATGGCTGCCATCTTATAGCATGTAGCTGTTGTCTCAAAGAGGAAAAATGGTACTGAATTAATTTCTCCAGGAAAAGATTTAAAGACCAAGTTAATAAGGAGAGACAGATGGAATTCTGAGAGAAAGATGGCAATTTCGTGAGCTAATCTAATTAACAGGACATGAGAACTTTTCACTGGTGCATAAATATAATATGACAATCAGTGTGGGCTAAGAAACCATCAGCAATTATATCATCTCATTATTTCATTTAACATGTAAAAGAAGCTGAGAACCATAGAGACACACAGGGAAGGCATCTACCCACCCTCTCTGCCAACTTCCTGGCTACATACACTTAAGTAGCATAGGATTTCCCAACCACTTGAATCTGTGATGGTTTTGCCCACTGGAAGGATAAAAGGGAATGTTCTTTGGGAATCCCAGTCATCATCTGAGAAGGACTGGAAACCTGGAGAATCTGGAGAGGAGGAAAGGTTCAGGTTATCTTCCTGGAAGGAGGCTGCAAATGTTATTGAGAATTTTCAGAAATGGAATAGTTCCTTTACATTCAAAATGATTGTGCCTGAACCCTCTAGGCTCCCTGGAATTTGCATGTAAAAGCCTGTGCATTCCAAGGCCAGAATTTCAAAGAATGTAGCTGAGTTGCTGCACCCTGGAGGCAGGTAAGCCAGGTGGCTCTGTTAAGGTCATCTTATTCTGTCTGGCCACAGGAAGGAGAGCCCATATCCTGAAGTCTTACAGAGCAGCTTAGATCTGGTGCCCTGTAACAGAAGGAAGGGAGGATGAGATTATTACATAACATTAAGGTCCCCAGTGGGACCAGGAAAGACTCATTCCTTGTGGGTAAATCTGAGTCGGTACCCAGATTGCCCAAGGATGTAGTGAGAAATTTTTGATGTGCATACTTGGGTTTTCCAGTCCTTGTGACTCATTTGGAGTTTACCTCTTTCTAATTTTCAGGATTGGTGCTTAAATACTTCCTTTCCTTCGGTGACACTTCCTTAGGCCTCCCCTTCTTGTTAAGTTGAAGTGAACTCACTCTGCAGGTATGATACATTGTCCTGTTAACACACATACAAGTGCCATTTGAACTTCCCTTGGGTGTGCTTCACCTTCTTTAAGATCAAATTGCTTTATATTTTTCTTTTTAAATTATGTACTACTTTTTTGTACTACATTTGACACTAATAAAGTTTTCTTACCAAGCTTTTAATCACATTGTCTATCTTAGGGGGCTTCACAAAAAATGCTATTACTTTGTGTTTGTTGCCCCAGAAGTTTCTTGGCTTCATTTTGCTCATAACAAGTTTGCTTAAGCATTCATGTGGCATTATATACAGTATACACATTTATACTAATCTGTACCTCTCAGCTTTTACATGTCTACATTTTCTCTTCTTAAGCCAGAACACTTAGTCTTTGGGAGTCTGTGAGCTCTCAAAGCCTATGGAGTGTAGGACTATTTCAGTGATCATGTCTGTGAGTTCTTTCAGTACTAGATCATGATTGCCTGACCTCATCTGGGGACATGGGCTCATTTGAAGTTGTTAGGTATTTTCTTTCCTTTGACCTCTCTTGGGATTCAGTTTCTGCTCAGTTATGTTGCCACTATCCTTTTCAGTCTGAAGATCATTTTCTTTAATAGAGATGAAAGCTGACAATTTGAGCTGTGTAATTCTGCCCTTTCTTCTCTCTTATCTGTTTCTAGTGTGGCCTAGATAGTGAGACTGGTCCTACAGAGTTGACATTCTTGTCCTTGTCTGCTTGTATCTGCTTCTGCTGTCATTAGCATATTTACAGAAGGTGGAAGTTATTCTGGCCTTCATTCCTTATGACATTGCTCTTGCTGCTTCATGACCCTTGGCCCTTATTCATGGATACTTCATTTCTGCTTTCCTTGTACATGTCTTGAAAATGTCTACCTGACAGACAGCTTCCCTTGCAATCACAGAAGTACTTGTAGATGCCTCATCCAATTTGTCTTCCTTGGGATTAATGTGCTGGTTGATAACCTGGGACGTTTTTGAAATATATACATTGTTCCTTAATTTTCTGCCCTAGGGATTTTGGCTGCTGTGCAGAGTTGGGGAGATGTCTAGAAATCTTCAATGCATTTTCAGAGGTCTCCAAAGAGATTCTGCTGCAGGTGACCCCCAGACCACACTCATCCCTTCTTATTTAGGAACAGAAACTGCCAAACTCTTTCCTTTCTCAAACCATACAAGACAATGAGTTGATGAAGGGAACTCCCTGGGGCTTATTCCAAGGAACGTGATCTTGGCTAGCAACCACCTTTATTTCTGCTTTCCTTGCCCATTTAAGAAAGACAATGGAATATGATTGAGGGTAATATTACCTTAAACATGAATATGAATCTGTTCTAATTATAAAAAGTTAAAAAAATTGGTAGTTTTAGTGCTTGTAACTCTCCACAACATGCCTCCCAACTAATCACTCCTGTACTGTCCCTGAGAGGTGAGAAAATGACTTGCCCAGCATCCTCCTCATAGCTATTTCTATCTCTAGCTTGACTTGATCACTCTTCCCAGAGGTTTCCTTTTTCCATTTGATCCACAAATTCCATCTGGATCAGATTAAGTCTGCTGGTATTCAATGGGGACAGTCTTTGTTTAGGAGCTTCTGCTAGAAACCAAATAGACAAGCACATTTTCAGCTTGGAAAATTTTTGTATAAAGAACCTGGTGTATCTTGTGAAATATGTTGGGAAACTATTGATATGTCATGTTTACCTTAGAGATCTTAATAATGTACTTGTTCTGAGAGTTGGTAATTCTATTTTTGGTAATTCTATTTTTGGGGATTTATATTTTATATTTTTTGTAATTATATTTTGAGGATCACATCTGAGCATGGGCAAATGTAAAAACACACCAGACTCCTGAAAAGTTGAACTTCATGCTTTGAGAGATGTGTTTGTATCCCAGACTCTCATATGGAAAGTCAAGGCCTGTTTGGTGCAGGGTGGCATTAAGGCTAAGAAGGAGGCCAACGTTCCTGGGATGTAGTCCTGACTTCAGCACTTCCCACTGAAGATTATTTCTCTCCTGTAAATGCTAATAAATCTATTTTTAAAGGATAGTAATAATTCTTTCCTCACTAGATTTTGGTGAAGATTAAATGATGGAAAATGTGTTGAGAGTTTAGAATGAACCTGGCACTTAGTAGGTGCTCAGTGAATGTTTGGTGAGCAAATAGGCACCGTATCATGTCAAATTCATCAAGCTGGGTTTTGATGTTTGTTTTCAAATCACTTGTGTTTTGTTTATCCCCCTAAATTGTATCTGTTATATGTATCATAGTCTTTTGATTTTTGGAGAGAGGAGGTAGTTGAGGCTAAATGATGTGTATAGTAAAAGAGCAGTTACTATAATGATATTTGATCCATAAAATAATGGTATAAAAATGAGCTACTACTCTTAGAAAGTAGCATTACTAAAACTCCATTTCTTTGGCATTTTACAGTTTACAGTGTTTTTTATCATGTCCTAATTTGCTTCAACAAACTGAACAACAACAACAACAAAAGGAAGTGCAGAGAAGCAGCAGATTTTCTGTATGTTGCATTACCAGCCTGAGTATGCTCCAGGCATGTAGCCTTAGATCCGTGGCCTTGATGCCTTTGGAGAAACCCTCTATAGTACAGTGGAGCACTCGTTGGTTACATAGAGTACTGAACTCCGTGCTAAGCCTCAAAGGACGTTATAAGAAAAACAGGATTTTGCTTAAGAAGATACTCAAAAGAACTTGTAGTCAATAAAATGACAGATCCTGTCGACAAAAGCATTGCAAAAATAATCTTGTAACTTACCTTCTAGGTGGAAGGAGGATGCATGTGGTATTCCTGATGTCCCTTTGTTTCCTACCCCCATCCAAATGTACCCTATCCTGGCACTTGGGGTTGTTGAGGAGTCTGGGAAGGATTTCAATCCTGTGTAATGAAAATGTGCTCACATGCATCATCTCTGAATTGGCAGATTTAAAACAAAGCCAACTAGAGACTTCCAACTGTACCTGTGGAAAGAAAATCTCTTTGAATGATATTATTGATACTGAAAACCTGGGGGACTTAACACTGTGCACAGCTGTTGTGGGCTTTATATACAGCATAGGCATCTCTCTGTGTTCTGCTCATTGGTCCTTAGGCTGATCCTGGATGCAAAATATGGATTGTCTTGATGGATCTTGCCAAAATGACACATCTACCGTCCCTTGCAATGGTTGCTGGGCCCTGGGGTCACTCTTTCTAGCTCTTCCACAGCCTTACTCTATCGCACTTAGTATGGCCTTGCACTGGTGCCTCTGTGGTGCCAAATATTCATCATCAGAGTAGGGTAACTAAGCAAGAAGGAGGATTTCATGTGAAAATAGTTGGAAGTTGATTTTTGACTACGGAAATAGTTCATCTTACAAGTAAAGTGATATATACGAGAGGTCTTCAGAAACATCAATAAAAATGTGTTATGGAAAAATTAGGCATGAGTTTCAAAAGCTTTGTATCCAAGTAAACTTATCTTCATCTCCATTTTTCTCATGGTCTTTTGAAGTACTCTCATAGATGCTATTGGTACATTTTTCTTTTATGCATCTACACTCACTCTCAAAATTGTGTAAGCTAGTCAGTCTCTCGAGGTGGCTGACAGTTCCTAGAAGGTGCCTGTGTGCCCTTGACCTGCATGTTAAAGGTGCTGCTGTGAGGGAGAAGCACAAAGAGGCCCTTGGTGCACTGCTCTGCATTCCCAGTGAGAATGTCTTTGCCTTTCTTTGTCTTGCTACTTTAAGGCATTTCCCTTACTTCCTGGCCCATTGTGTGACATCTTTCCCCCATGAGGCAGATTTCCTGGTATTTTTGTTACATTCTACAGGTATATTACACTCTTTTCTCCTCCAATTATTTGGTTGAATTATTTCTATTTGCCTTAATAAATGAAGAGATTTCTAAAAGTTTCTGGAAGAATAAGATTGGGAGTTGAGCTTAATTGGGTGGAAACATTTTGAAATTCATGCCAAGATCTTTTGTAATGCACATTTCCATTAACTTTTTGAAGACACTCTCTCATATACAGCTTCAAGATTTTTTTGTACCAAACTAGATTTATCTATATACAATTATTCTGTGAAATTTTTGGAGTACCATCATATTAGTCTCATTCATTTTAGAAAATATCTAGGTCTTGAGACTCACATATCACTTTGAAGAGGATATATCAAAGGAAAAAGCCCTGTGTAAGGAAACTGGGACCCTCCATGCATACCTTTCGAGATATGAATCCCATTGTCCCAGAAAGGTCATTAGTCAGCTAAGAATCCACTGCCTGTCCCAATGTCAAGAACATTGGAATAGGTAGGTCACCTTAAATCTCATTGATAGTGGGCCAGCATTCAGGCATAGCTGGTAAAGCTGCCACTGGTGATGCCTGCATCCAGTATGGGAACCCACTGTATTCCTGGTTGCTCCACTTCCAGTACAGCTCCCTGCTAATGACCTGAGAAAGCAGTGGAAAATGGTCCAAGTACTTGGGCCTCTGCCCCTTCTCATTTTGTAACTCTGCATTTCAAATAAATCAGTAAATCTTTAAAAAGGAAAAGAAAAAGAAGCATCTTCCTAATATATTTGACTAAATCAGTCTCATATGATGTAGTTCCCTCCCACCCCTGCCCCAGAAGAAGCTCTTGGCCCCTGGCTTCAACCCAGCCTAGTCCTGGCTGTTGTGGCCATTTGGGAGTGAACCGGCAAGTGGAAGGCCGGTCTCTCTCCCTCTTTCTCTCTTTGCAACTATGATTTTAAAATAAATAAGTTTTTAAAAATATTTTATTTATATATTAGAGAGAGAAACAGAGACAGAGAAAGGTCTCCCATCCTGGTTCACTCCCCAAATGGCCGCAATGACCAGAGCTATTCCAGACTGAAGCCAGGAGCCAGAAGCTTCTTCTGGGTCTCCCACACAGGTGGACCATCTTCTACTGCTTTCCAAGGCTGAGAGCAGGGATCTGGATCAGAAAGGAACAGCGAGACATGAACTGGCTCCTATATGGGATGCCAGTGCTGCAGGCAGAGGCTTAGCCCACTACTCCATGGCACTGGCCCAATACATAAATCTTTAAAGCAATCCCTTTGATAAAGTCTAGATGTTTATGACTTCTACCTTTCCCCTAATTTATGATTTCTGATGCATAGAATTCTCATTAAATGCAATTGCCTTCTTCTCTTTTGTATTTCCAGTTTAAATAAAATGAAGGGAGAGAACAGGCATTTAGCTTAGCGCTTGAGATACCTGTGTCCCATTGAAGTGATTTGGTTCCATTCCTGGATCTAGCTATTGACTCCAGTTTCCCACCAATGCAGACACTGGGAGACCATGGTGATGGCTCTAGTAACTGAGTTTCTGGCCCATGTGTTGGAGATCTGGACTGTTTTCCTGGTTCTGGCTCCAGCTCTGACCCATGCTGTAGAGGGCATTCAGGGTGCGAACACATAGGTGGGAGCTAGCCCCCTTCCCGCCCAAATAAATAAAAATAAAACTCAAAAAGAGTAACATTAATTCGACATGGTTATTGTGCCCATGTAGTCTCTTCCTTTTGTAAGTGGTCACAAATACCCTACTATAATTATTCAAAACTTTTCAGGATTCTTTTTCTTGTGCATTGGTTTGCAAATCACTGGATTTCAATTTGCAGAAATATCCTCTTTCCATTTTTAGGGCAGGGGAGGATGTTTGTTTATATCTACTCCATTGACCTATTTCCAGTTCTCTCAGATTGCTCAACATTCACCACAGTGATTTACCAATCTCATCTCCACATTTCTTCAGTAAAGAAAGCGAATGTGAACTCCTTTGTTACCGAGGGTTACTTCATTTATTTCAAAATAAGCTGTATACAAAGGAAACATATTTCCTAAGATAGGGCTAATTCAAATTTTAAAGCCCATTCTAGAGAGAAACAGACTTATCTAGTTTACTTTAGCTATGAAAGACCTTTTTAAAAAAGGAAATAGGTCTTTGGATATAGCTGGAGGGTCAGGAACTGAAAAGGTAAATGGGGGCTGGCGCCATGGCGCAGTAGGTTAATCCTCCGCCTGTGGCGCCAGCATCCCATATGGGCGCTGGTTCTAGTCCCGGCTGATCCTCTTCCAACCCAGCTCTCTGCTGTGGCCTGGGAAAGCAGTGGAGGATGGCCCAAGACCTTGGGCCCCTGCACCCATGTGGGAGACCAGGAAGAGGCACCTGGCTCCTGGCTTTGGATCGGCGCAGCTCTGGCCGTTGGGACTGTCTGGAGAGTGAATCAATAGAAGGAAGACCTTTCTCTCTGTCTCTCCCTCTCACTGTCTGCAACTCTACCTCTCAAATAAATAAGCAATAACAATCTAAAAAGAAAAGGAAAATGAAGATAGAAGGAAGAAATCATTTTGAGGGTTTAGAGTAAGTGCAATGGTGCATTTTTCCTTAACAACTCCCACAGGAGAATGAGAAGGATTTTGGTCAGGGCATGCACATGTAGAAGATTTCTATAATTCTGGGGGAAAATATAGATATTTAAATCTTTAAGAGTTTCTTATTTTTTTGAGAAATTGCTTACAGGTTATTTGATATTTTCCTGATAGAAGACTCTGAATGTTTCCAAACTATGTGTTGACACTGACCCATTTATTTCATCTTTACTATAGTTTACCTTCTTAAGAAGTTTAGACAACATAGCAAAAAAACCCAGAAATTAAGCATGAAGCAGACTTTTGGATTTCATTACTTTAACTGATTAACAGCTTTTCTCCAACCAACGAGGAAAAAGGAAGCAGTGGCTTCTTCCGCCTTTGAAATACTGTCCAGGAAAATCCTGAAGTGTTATCAGAATTTCAAGATGTTATCAGGGATGACCTTAGGTGTATGGAAGAACCTGAGGAAAGAAACTAAAATTTATTGAGCATACAGTACTACGTTTTATAGGCTTTGATTTTTTTTAAATATACACATTGGTGACTTTGTTGTATCTTTACAATAGCCCTTCCAGGTGTGGAGATTATCCCCATTCCCCATATGAGCAGACTAAGCACAGACATGTAAATAAGTTGTTTACAATCTCTCGGGTATGAACTGACAGAATCAGGATCCAATCTTTCAAGTTGCTGTAAGGCCTTTTGTCTGGATGTCAAACTGGCAAACTTCATACGTGGTAGAAGAGAGGAGTGATGTGTAGAGTAACTCTGGGCTTGTCTGCAAACATCCTCAGCTCCAACGTGACTGCTGTGTAACCTCAGGAAGGCGGGACTGCAGTGTGATTGTAAATGAGAAAACTGATTTTAATACGTCAGTTTCATCTTGCCGGAAGACAGACAGCTAACAGAGAGAACTGTTCAGCATGGAGCTGTGCACGGAAGGTGGAGGAGGACACATGCATTGTTCATGCTGTCGGGAACCAGGATAGGGTAGTGATAGGCAGCAGATACTTGTCCTGCTTGGTGGGCAGCCAGCTCTGTACGGTGCAGACATTTGCTCCCACTGTTATGAATGAAACGAGCAGCTGTATGATCACCTGAATGCTAAGGGAAGGCGGAGGACAAGTAGCTGGGAGCATAGGTTCTCCCTAGGGAAACATGGGCGTGTGACCACTGATCTATCTTCACAGCCACCCTGCAAGGGAAACAATACAATGAACTTTCCCCAGGTGAGAAAACTGAGGGTGAGAGAAGTTATTAACATTATACTTAGCGAAATGAGCCAGTCCCAAAGGGGAAAATACCATAGGTTCTCCCTGAATGGTGATAACTAACAGAGCACCTAAAAGGCAGTCTCTAGAAGTGAGATTGACACTTTGGGAAGCAATGACTTGAACAGCCCTTGTCTTGACTGTCAAGGGACAGTTGTTGTTTCTTAATGGAGAATGGGACTGGGAATGGGACAGGGAGGAGGAGGTGTGGTGGGGCTGGAGGGTGTGATGGGAAGAATCACTATATTCCTAATGTTGTACTTGTCAAATTTGTACTCATTAAATAAATAGTTTCTTGGGGGGGGGGGATTATTCATTGGCAGTCCAAGAACCATGATGGGTAGAAGGGAATTTGAACCCAGTCTAACTTCAGAGCTCTTTGATATCATTGCTCTAGCTTCTGAAAATCTTGTTACTCTGAGGTTGTTGAAAATCATTTCCCTTCTCTTCTCTTCTTTGTAATAGGATTTATTTATTTGTTTATCCAAAAGGCAGAGCTACGAGAGAGAGAAAGGAAGACACACACACAAAGAGAGAGAGAGAAAGAGTGGGCTTCCATCCCCTGGTTCACTCCAAGATAACCACAACAGCAGAGCTGGGTCAAGCTAAAGCCAGGAGCTAGGAACTGCATTTGAGTCTGTGTCTCCCACATGGGTGGTGGGTGCCCAAATACTTGGGCCATCTTCTACTGCCTTCCCAGGCACATTAGTAGGAAGCTGGATGAAAGCAGAGCAGCTGGGACTTGAACCCACACTTAGATTTGGGATGTAGGCTTCACAAGTGGAAGCTTAACCCACTGTGCCACAATGGTCTGACCTTATTTTTCCTTTTGGTGTTGAGTTGACTATAGAGGTGGGCTCTGATGGGTGACTTGAGTTCCATGGAGAGGGGTAATGTCACGGTTTGCTGGCCAGGGTGTGTCTAATGGGGGATTTCGCCTTCTCTGATGCTCTTTTACCCCTGGATCCTGGGGCACACTCACCTGCTGGTGAGCACTGTCTTAGACTACAGGAGTGATTTCCCTTGTTTGGTGTCTGACTGCTCCAGTTACCTAACTCCATGCTGATCCATGCCAGTCCATGATATCTAAGCGTGAGTCATTGTGATGCCCCAAATTCTTTCCCTCTGAGGAGCAGTAGTACTTCTGGCTCCATGCCTCTTCTGGAAGATGGCTTTGATCTGAGAATTTATGTGATATCTATCTGAGAGAAGTGACTGGTAGGTACACTAGCATCTCATTTTAATAATTCACAAATAATAAAATATACCACTTTGGGTACAAAAGTTGTCCAAAGGAGTTCAGTAAAGATGTGTAGTTACTTTACACTGTGGAGGAACATAATGATAGAACCAAAGCACACTTCAGATATTTAAACATGGAAACATTCCTGGACACTTAATCTGAACAGGAAAATGTACTGCTTTGTTCAAGATGATTCCATAGTGAAGAAGCATTATGGAGGCCAGAAGAGGCAAGATTTTGTTATGATTTGTGCATGCAATTTGCATTTAAATGAGTTCTTGAAAACAGGCTGTTCTCAGAACATCCTCATATTCCCCTCTACAGTCTTCTGTAAGACTGTTTAAATAAACACTGCATTCACTGGTAGTGCAAAGGTTGACTTCAGGCAGTCCAACCCCTGACCAGTTATCAACTTCAAATGCTAATAGTGTTTGACGTAATCACCCAGAATTCAGCTTCCTATATGGAGACAAGGCCTCTTCAAACTTGGAAGTTACAGGTAATGCCTCAGTATGAAGTAAGGCTTGAGATGTTTTATGAAAAAAATCCTTGAGTGAAGACAGAGACAATTTTATTTATCATCAGTGTTTGCCTGCATCTTAGAGCCAGTTAAGTTACAGCTCACGCCCGCATTCTGTGCATAAAGCAGTACATTTTTCTAACATACAATGGCAGGGAGTGCAGGTCATTGTAACATGAGCCATATAATACTGATTTCCTTCTTATTTCTGTGCATCAACTTCCACTAAATGTAGCAGGAGGGGGGACAGACCTGAATTTCCCCTCTTTTTCTGAAGGACCATAAAACAGGACATTTGCAATGCAATAATTGTATAACTTCTTAAGATCAAGCATTTAAGTGGCACAAACCTTTGATGTGGGATTAAATTCTGAGTATTATAAAGTTTTAGTACAAAGTAGGGACATACTTGAAGGATGCTCCAGTCTCCGGGGTACTACTATGTGTGAAATGCTGACACTTTGCAATCACTTTTTAATAAACGTATCTCAAAATTGTCATGCAAAGTGGGGCTCTTGGAAAGCCATGAAAATAAGCCCATGCATAAAATATGGCATTAAAAAGGTAACTGCAAACCTTCCAGATGGACTAGTGAAAAAAAAGCTATCTTTTGTTTGGGTGGATGCAAGAGTTTGCAGCTCTTTGTTGCAAAAAATAAGGGCAGAAACTTAAGTTGTTTAGTTGTTTTGAAATAATAGCTACAGAGGAGGGCTCCTTCTGGTTCATCCATATTTTATTAGGGCAGCAGTTAAAAGATTCATTAGAGACACCCATCTGTGGCTAGCAGCACCCTTGAGGGGTGTTCAAATGGTGATCACATTTTGAATAGCAGTTTATATGAGGAGAAAAAGACAATCATTTATGAGAATTAATAGTGTAGTGGAGAGAGGCTGTTCAATGCATTTCAAAGCATACCCATCCATGTCGTTTATGAATCTCTGGTTGTTGAATTCCCCGGCCACCCACTTCAGCTGGGCAAAGGAACTGTCAGTACAAAAAAGAAAAAAGTGCAGACAGTTGGATCAGTGAGTTGGGAATGTATTATTTGATGGAGAACACAAGTTATGTGTCTACAACCTGATCACATGTTGGACACTGTGTGAGTGTATGTGTGTGTGTACGTGTGTGTATATGTACGTGTGTGTGTATGTAGATTGTGTTGGACCCTAGGAGCCTCATCAGTATAGAAAAAGGCTCATGGTCAAAGTTGAAGCTACTTTGGTTGACCTTTGCCTTGAACTCTGCCACCATGGTAGTCTTTTGGCGGTACCTTTGATTTAAGTGGATATGCTTTTCTTTATGAATGAATTGCAAGCAGCATTAGCTATTGAATGCTGATGGAGGGGAGAAGACATCTTCATTCTACTCTCCCAGACTTCACAGCTAAGTCTAAAAAACAAACGCAATAGATCTGATAAACAGGAGAAAAGGTGTACACATTTATTATTATTATTTAAAGATTTATTTATTTGAAAGAGTTACACAGAAAGAGAAGGAGAGGGAGAGGGAGAGGGAGAGAGAGAGAGAGAGAGAGAGAGAGAGAGGTCTTCCATCTGCTGGCTCACTCTCCAGATGGCTGCAATGGCTGGAGCTGCTCTGATCCGAAGCCAGGAGTCAGGAGCTTCCTCCGGGTCTCCCACACAGCTGCAGCGGCCCAAGGCCTTGGGCCATCTCCCCTGCTTTCCCAGGCCATAGCAGAGAGCTGGATTGGAAATGGAACAACCAGGACTGGATCCTGCGTCCATATGGGGCACTGCAGGCAACAGCTTTTCCCGCTATGCCACAGCATCAGCCCCATACATGTTTTTTAAATAAAACCTTTCTTCTGGAATAATTGTAGTTTTTATAAATTTGAAAAAATACTACAAAATTTCCCTCACCCAATTTTCTCTAACGCTAATAGTTTATATATAATCTCGCATTTATTCAGACTCAAAAGTTAGCATTGGCATAATGAACTAAACTACAGATTTTATTTGGATTGCACCAGTGTTTCCCACCAACATCCTCTTCTCATTTTAGGATCCCACTGCTGCATGTTACATGTATGGTCCTTGATCATTCAACACAAACTGGGCTGAATATTGAACTACCTGTAGGGCCAGTTCTCCTCACCACCAATTAGGGAAGTGGGATTGTGACTGCAGTTGAAGCCTGATGGAAATCCTATTTGAGGTAGAATGCTTAGGACATACAGAGGGAGATAAATTTTAAATGCTTTCTCTACTTGTAGCCATTAGTCACCAAGTTAGTTTTATTTTGTTAATTTCAAGAGATAAAAAAGGTTGGTAGAAAGAGAAAATTCTACAGAGAAACAACCTCTGCATTGTTAGGAACTTTACAAAAACCATGTGTTTTGCCTGATCTGTGGTAACTACTGTAGAGTAACAACAATGTAATAATAGAAGTGAATTTGAGATTTTGAGATTCGATGATTATTTAGAACCCTTATCTCTACTGTTGAGGGACGATGTTTTTTATTTTTCTGATTACTATCTGTTGAACTCACTACTAAGTGTGGGGTTGATGAGTATAAAGTAAACTGAAAGTAGATCATTGTAAAAATTAAGAGAGGGAATAAGAGAGGATGGCGGTGGAAGGGTGGGAGCATGGGCGGGAGTCAGGGTTGAGTGGGATGTACCACTACATTCCTAAATCTGTATATATGAAATATATAAAATCTGTATAACTTAAGTAAAAGTTTAAAAAATAAAAAATAACCAAATAACAATAAATAAAATTTAAAATGCAGTTGAATCTCAAGTGTACTAGGGGTTAAGTGGGACTTTCTCTTAAAACAATTTCCTATCAGCAGTAGTGGCAGAGCAGCAGCTCTTGTACATGTGCCTGGCAACCAGCTGTGAGTAAGCAACCAGGTGAAATGATCAGGGGCTGTGGCTGGTGGCTCTCGTACATGTGTATGATCCAGGGATTCTACCAGAGGGAAAAATCCACATCCCCTACTGACTTTGAGTCTGGTGGGGAGGATTGACAGGGGGCTGGGAACCCACATAGGACTGTGAGCTGATCCAGCCTCTCAATATATCACTGGCTTCAGGGTTCAGACTGCCTAAGTGGGGTTTCCACAGGCAACTGACTCTGGGAACATCTGCCTCTTGGTGGACAGGACTGGCTAGCAGGGGGGAGTGGATTCTCTGCACCCTGAGACTGTGAGAGCTTTGTGGGCTGACTTTGGGAACTCTGATTGCACAGGAGAGTGCAGGGTATAGCAAGGTCTCTGGGCAAGCAATGTGAACAGCTCCACATACCCAGAGCTCCCTGATTGCCTGCAGTGGGTCATTGCAGTGGGATCTGTGCTCACACTGAGACCTGCACACATCCTTTATGTGGTTCCTGTGGCAGCATACACGTGTATTACACCCACTGTGGGATAACACTTGGGGGCATCAATCACGTTGGAAGAAAGGAGGTGAGGGTGTGATTATGCCAACAAAGGTCATCATACCCTCTTTCTGCTAAAAAGAGCTCTACCATCCCCAACTTGAGTGACACCTGGATACTTGCTCCACACTGGAGCACTCCAGAGCTCCCTGGCCATATCCAGCACACACTTCAGGGTATTCACTGAAAGAGCAGACATTCCACTAAGCCACACAGGCATAGTTCAGACATAAAAGCCATCAGAGCACCGCACTGATCCGATGGCAGGAGCCAGGTGCTTCTCCTGGTCTCCCATGGGGTGCAGGGCCCAAGCACTTGGGCCATCCTCCACTGCACTCCCTGGCCACAGCAGAGAGCTTGTCTGGAAGAGGGGCAACTGGGACAGAATCTGGCTCCCCGACCGGGACTAGAACCCGGTGTGCTGGCGCCGCAAGGCATTTCAACTGAAGGCTAAAAGCTAAACAAAGACCAGCGCAGCACGCCGGCCGCAGCAGCCATTGGAGGGTGAACCAACGGCAAAAGGAAGACCTTTCTCTCTGTCTCTCTCTCTCACTGTCCACTCTGCCTGTAAAAAAAAAGAAGAAGAAGAAGAAGAAGAAGAAGAAGAAGAAGAAGAAGAAGAAGAAGAAGAAGAGTAATGGGATCAGGCCTGTATTTATTTATTTATTTATTTTTAAAGATTTATTTTATTTATTTGAAGGAGTTAGAGAGAGAGAGAGGTCTTCTATCCACTGGTTCACTGCCCAGATGGCCACAACAGCTGGAGCTGAGCCGATCTGAAGTCAGGAGCCAGGAGATTCTTCCAGGTCTCCCACGTGGGTTCAGGGCCCCAAGGAGTTGGACCATCTTCCACTGCTTTCCCAGGCCATAGCAGAAAGCTGGATTGGAAGAGGAGTATCTGGGACTTAAACCAGCGCCCATATAGGATGCTCATGCTTCAGGCCAGGGCTTTAACTGTGCTACAGCACTGGCCCCAGGCCTGTATTTATGGTCTTGATCTTCTTTAGCTGAGTGACCCACAGATATGTTTGTGTCACTCATTATTGCAAAATGCAATGTGAACCTTTTACTGCTCGTAGAAATTAGATGTATTTGCTGCAGCCTTCACTCCTTTCTCAACAAACACAACACCATTCTTCCCTTTAATTCCATGATGTGGTTTTTGGCATGACATATAAGTTGAGGCATACTATGTAACTATGGAATTTTCTGCTTTGCTAAAAGCCCAGGTACTGCCAGATTAACCTACTGAGCTTGCCAGTTTATTCCATTAGCTTAATTTCGAATTGAATTCTCCTTACCCTATGATTCCAGTAACAGTTTTTGGGTGTGTGGTTGATATCTCCTGCTAGAGCTTAAGCATTTGGGGGTCAGGAGTGGTATCTTGTTCAAGTCTGCATCCCTGCAGAGCACCTAACATTCAGGACAGGTTAAATGACTTAGAGGAGATCATCTGGTCAGCCAGGAGTACATTCAGGTTTGGAGCAGATTGTGAGATGTCAGTATTTGTAATCGCTCCTCTGCCTATAGCACAGCTAAGAGGAGAAGATAGCCTTTGGTTTAGAGAACACCTCCAGGGGAACTCCTGTAATCTACCATGTGAGGTGACCTTGATCTACAGCCAGCTAACCATTGTGTACAACAATGTAATGGGTGTATGGGACATGGATAGCCTAGATAATAAAGATTTACATGCTGTTCAATGCAGAGCTAAAATAAATGATCAAATCTTAATTTGAGGCATGGTCTTGCATTCTGGTTTCAAATCGTTTGCTTTCCAGACTTGATCTGGGATACAAAGCGTTGATGTGCCCTAGGACACAAAGGGAGGATGCTAGAGGGCTTAGGGATTGCCAAGGTTGTGCCTCCAGTGTTCATGCTGACATGTTGACATAACTTACCACGGCGCCAGCTGATCTGCTACATTGAGGTTAAGGGAGCCACTGTGTTGATTTCTACACGTTCAATGCAGATGTTTCCAGGTGATTGTCAGAATTTTCATATGGGTTTGGCCCAGGGGCCATGGAGCCAGCATTTGTCTTTGACAGCTGCACCAGGAGATGGCTTCTACATAGCGGGGTGTTCTCCAAGCACAGTTCCAGTGGAGTCAGTGCTGTTTGCCTGTTCATGGTGCTGTTTTCTCTTTAATTCCCAGGCAGCTGGGATTACTTACCACCTGCATCATCTTTTCGGAGGCGGCGGCTGGCACGGAGGCCGGGCTACATGAGAAGCACAGCTGGGCCTGAGATCGGGTTCCTCTCTCCAGCAGTGGGCACACAGTACTGTGTCCTGGAAGGGGCAGGCAGCCAGGAGTCCCACAACTCAGAGTCCAGTGCTGAAAGCTGTGGCCAGCGGCGAAGCCCCAAGGTAGGGACTTCTGTTCCCCAGAGCACAACAGATCCTCCTGTGACCTCTCTGGACTGTGTAGGCGGGGCTGTGACCACTGCAAGAGGAACGTCAGCATGCTCTGGGATTCAGCTCAGAGCTGATAGGCTAACTGGGCCATGTGGCCCTGTGCACACTGGATGTCAGCAAGAATTTTCATCCATGGACTGTGCTGAGGCCCTGGGTCCCAGCCAGGATGCAGCCTGTGGTGAAGGCAGAAGGAGATCCCAAGATACAGGCTCTTTGGCACCAATAGAAGTGAGCAGGAACAACCACAGCCTCAGAAACAGCCTCAACGCCCCTTCAGCCATTCCTGGCTCTCAGGATGTCTTTGCCTCAAGCTTTAGTTTCATTCAGCAGTCGCTTGGCTTTGCTGGGGAACGTGGAGAAGCAGAAGGTTGCCTGCCATCCAGAGAGGCTGAGTCCCCTCATCAAAGTCCCCAGGAGATAGAACTCAAAGCCTCCAGCTTGGACACACCCCATGAGGACCCTCCATATCTCTCTCAGTGCTTTGGTCTTCCAGCCCCTGGGGGCTCTGCAGACTTGGCCCAGGTGGTGGGGAGCAGCCGCTGCCCAGAACATGAGATGCTTTCTTCAGTGGACATGGACCCTGGCTGCTCCTGTTGCCCAGCTCCCTCGCTGGCTGACTGTCATGGTGAAGAGCACAGTGGCTCAGTGAATGCCCACTGTTGGACGGCGCTGCTCAGCAAGTGGGAACCTGCACTGCTGGACTGCCTGTCAAGCAACCAGAGGAAGCTAGAGGTTGGTATTTCCCCCACCCACAGTTGTCATTCAATTAGTACTGAACAGAGGGCAGGAACGGAGGGTGCTGGGCTAGGTCAAACTTCCCATGAAAGCTGTAACAACCCTTTAGTGGATGGCCACAGAAAGACATGTGCTCTTCTGTCTTGGTATGAACACAAATCTCTTTTGTGCAGCTTCTCTGCCGCTCAGATGCTCATATTTGCTTTCCATTGGCTTCAGGCTTCTCTATCCTGGAACTAGGTGACATGTGATTCACTTAGCTCAGCTGTGGTTTGAAAGAGGAAACCAGAGGGGACAGAGGAGATTGAACTGTCCAAGGTTTGTCAAGTGCTGAGAAATGTAAAAGTGGAGACATTTTGCTTCGGACCTATCCTGGTCTTCATTTGTGTGTACTCAATTCATCCCATGCCATCCTACTGCAGTGGGAGTGTCTTACAAAGTGCTGGGGACACTGTTTCTGGTTATTTCAATTCTCTGGTCCTCCATTGACTTATTTAGAGATAAGAACACTTCATAGGATTGTTTCGTGTCATGGATAAGACTGTCAGCACTTTGGAAGTTAGAACAAG
Organism: Lepus europaeus; assembly: GCF_033115175.1. Classification (NCBI taxonomy): domain Eukaryota; kingdom Metazoa; phylum Chordata; class Mammalia; order Lagomorpha; family Leporidae; genus Lepus; species Lepus europaeus. Next base: position 50,517,346 of record NC_084840.1, read on the forward strand.
CTAGATACAAACAAGCCCTAGCTCGATACAAACAAGCCCTAACTGGATATAGCAAGCCCTAGCCATTTTCCATACAAGTAACTGAGATTTATGGACAAGCAGGAGTGGGTAGGGTTGTTCTATCACAGATAGAAAATAATCCAAGTAGAAATAATCTATGAGTAACTATCAGGCAGTACCACACATCCAGTTAAAAACTATGTATTCACTCTGGTGTGTTGTTTGTATGTGTGCATGTGCAACCTCTGAGTAGGCAAATAGAACTTCCACTCATCAGACATTTGATAGGGAGATCCAGAAATGGTGGAAGTTCATGTTCATTCTCCAATCAAGTCTCATATGATTTCAATTTTTTACCTGTATCCTGATGTTCCTGGTCCCCCTATCACTGTTTGTCCTTTTCTAGCTCTCAAAGACCACAACTCAGCCCTCTGATTTATGACTCAAGGAAGTAGTGAAACCAGAGACACGGACCTCTAATCTGGGTAAAGCATGGAATCCTTGAGTTAGACACATCCACAACCCATGTCACTGTCTTCCTGGCCCAACTCGGTTCTAAGTCCTTTACACTCATCAATATTTTCTGATTTGAATGTTTAGAGTCCATCTCATTCCATAGGCCAGCAACCATCTTCCACATTCTTCCTCGCCTCACTCCCCATATCCAGACTATCTCAAACTCTTTTGGCCCACCCCATGTACTCTGGCCATGTACTCTGTCCTGGCTCAGCTCATGGTTATCTTTGCCCAGATTTTGCAAGCAATTATTAATGTGATTGACTTCCTCTGATGCCTCTTTTCTCCAGTTCATCACCTGCACAAACAATGCAAATATTTTCTGGAAAAACTGGTGTAATAATGTTATTCTTTAGCATTTAAACCTTGTTATCTCCTTGCTAGTCTCAGAACAGCACCTGAATCCCATATCTTGCTAATCCAGCCCTTTCCCATTGTTCTTTACCTGCCTCAACAACTCAATCCTGCTGGCCTCAACCATGTAGTCCTGAAAACAGCAAGGAAACCTATGCCTTTGTTTGCAGTTTTCCTTCTTTCTGTAGTGATATGAACACTTTTTCACTGCTTATCCCATCTGGTGCACTTCTGAAGGCATTTGCTTATGAGACAGTTCCTAGCCTTCTGTACCAAATGAATCTGTCCTTACATTTATTCCTATAGCATGTTGGGCATGCTTCATTATAGCCCTTAGCATTTTCAATAAGCATTTGTTTATGAGTGCAAATTCCTCTTGCAACCTTGAGTTCATTCAGGATAGTCACTTCCTTTAGACATTCTGGGATCCTGGTGCCTAGTACACTTAAGGACCTTCAGCAGGTGCTTGATTACTATTACATCTTGTTAAGATGGATCACAGGGCTGGTGCCATGGCTCAATAAGCTAATTCTCTGCCTGCGGCGCCGGCACACCGGGTTCTAGTCCCGGTTGGGGCGCCAGATTCTGTCCCGGTCGCCCCTCTTCCAGGCCAGCTCTCTGGTATGGCCCGGGAGTGTAGTGGAGGATGGCCCAAGTCCTTGGACCCTGCACCCCATGGGAGACCAGGAGAAGCACCTGGCTTCTGGCTTCGGATCAGCGTGATGCACCGGCCATGGCGGCCATTGGAGGGTGAACCACGGCAAAAAGGAAGACCTTTCTCTCTGTCTCTCTCACTGTCCACTCTGCCTGTCAAAAAAAAAAAAAAAAGATGGATCACAGACATGTAATTGACTTATTTAATAGTTTGTCCATGGCAGAAGAAGAGAATTTGAGAGGCAGACACACTCATGCACAAAGGCAGTTTCCAATTCTTAAGTGTTAATTTTCAAAAATCTGTTTCAGAAATCTTTATAAAAATCCTTTGCAACCCATCTGCATTTCTAAATCTCCAAATTAAAAAGCTTTTATGAAGGCTGGCTTTCCTCCACCCTAAAGTAACCAAGCAGAGACTTGCCTTGAGGACAATTCAGCTGCACTCAATAAGATTGGGCTCCCTGTGTTCTGGGAACACCAGTAGTTTCATCCTTACCTTTGATTCTTTTTACCTGGATATAGATCACAGCCTCCTGAAAACCTAGAACTTTTCACAAATTGGGATCTGTGAAACCCCCGAGCAAATATAGTTTTCTGGGGCCAAACCATGTCACAATTTCCCATGCCAGTTCTCTGAGATCCTGGTAGCTGAAATTCCAGGGTACTTAACTTGATTTACCTTTTGAAATTCATAAGTTTTAGATTTAGAATGAAAAAAAATCAATCCTTAATATGCCCTTTCCTTTCTCTTTTATTACCTGAACTCAGCTACTAAAAGAAAATAACAGATGATAGCTTAATAGAAAATTGTTTTTTGAAAGAAAGGCATGGTTGCTGCTGGTTCACTGGTGGGACTTGCATGCTTAGCACATCCTTCACTCCTGGAATTGTTGAGCAGTAGCCCTGCAGCTAGGGAACTCCTGTTGGGTCCTGTGAACTGTCCCCACAGGACTCTGTAGCATGAGTTTCCCCTTCCCTTGCCTTATGCAATTTGATTAATTGCACTGTGCCTCAAGATGATCCTATACGAAATGGAGATGACAACAGTACCTATCTCATTAGTTTGAAGGTTACACGTTCAGACATGCAAAATGCTTCAGACAGAGTCTGACCCCAAGCAAGTACTCACAACATTGCCTCACTAAGGAAAATGCTTCATTTAGGAAAGTTTCTGGTATTTCTTTTGATTCAGCCATAGGTAAGTGTTTAATAATATCATCATTTGAGTATGGTAATGGTAATGTTAAAGCTTTATCTGGGGACTGGCACTGTGGCACAGGTTAATCCTCTGCCTGTGGCACCATCATCCTATATGGGCGCCAAGTCTAGTCCCAGCTGCTTCTCTTCCAGTGCAGCTCTCTGCTGTGGCCTGGCAAAGCAGAAGATGGCCCAAGCACTTGGACCCCTGCACTCACGTGGGAGGCTCAGAAGAAGCTCCTGGCTTCTGACTTTGGATCAGCTTTGCTGCGGCCATTGCAACCATTTGGGGAAGAAGACCTTTCTCTCTGTCTCCTTCTCTCACTATAACTCTACCTCTCAGATAAATAAATAAAATCAAAATAAATAAATAAATAAATAAAATCTTTAAAAAAGCTTTATCTGGCAATCAAACCAGTCTCACAGCCTTTCTTCTATTCCCTAATGTATAGAACTAACTTACTGCTCAGATTTAATGTCATAGTACAGAGCAATTCAAGGAAAACAGGTGGATATGATTATACATAGAAAGTATTTACTGATGCCTATTAGTACAATGTGGTCTGCTAGGCTTTGTTAAGGATAGTGTCAAGAATAGACCAGCAATAAATGGCAATATTATACAGAGGCTCAACACAACACAACTCTATTTCTTGCTATGTTTCATGTTCTAAATCAGTTTGGAGAAGTTCTGCTCCATAGAGTGGCTCAGGAACATAGCCTTCACCATCTGAACACATGGCCCCTTAGTCTCTGTGACATGGACATAAACACAAAGGAGTCCTACAAGAACACTTACAGCTTCAGCACAGAAGAGATAATGAGCAGAGCAAGGAGGAGAGGCATGTGTCATCCTTTTGTGTACTCAGCAGTGGAAAACCAAAAACAGTTGAACTTTAGCATTTTTAACTCTGATACACCATAGTTCTTCCTCTCCAGATGCTCAAGGCTAAATGGAGTGCACAGACAAAAAGCAAAACAGAATAAAAAAGTAGTTACAATATGGGGTGATAAGCACTATGATCGTTTCCTGCAACTCAATTCTAGCTGGGACTCAGATCTGAAATTTTGACATCATCGTTGACATTGCACTGGTGATTTGTAGTAAAGCCTCTTGGACACTTCTCACTATCACCGTTCTACCAGTCTACTCACTACAAGCCCAGGCTGCCATCATCTCCTTTCCATGCTATTTCCAGTGCTTCCTGCTTGGTCTCTGTTCTTCTGCCCTTTCTTATAATGGTTCGAGAAAAGTTAAAAGCTAATTCAGATCGTGTGCTCTTTTGCACCAAACCCTCCAATGGCCCCCTGTGGCCCTCGAGTAAAACTTTTATGTGACCTTCATGTGTCTTCATGACAGATACCTTGTTACCTCTCTGATGCCATTTCTGTCATTCCTCCCTTGTCAAGCCACTCCAGACCCAGTGGTCTTCTCTCTTTTTAAAAGACTTATTTGAAAGGCGGAGAGAAGAGAGGCAGAGGTGCCCTGACAGAGATTTCCTATTCACGGTTTCACTTCCCAAATACTCAAAACAGCCCTGGCCAGGCCCGTCCAAAGCCGGGAGCCAGGAACTCAGTCAGTGTCTCCCACATAAGAGCAGGGACCCAGCTGCTTGAACCATCATTTGCTTCCTTGCAAAGGGCATATTTAGCAGAGAGCTGGATGGGGGAGCAGAGCCAGGACTCAAACTCAGGCACTGGGCTATAGAATGTGAGCATTCCAAGCAGCCTCTTAACTGCTACACCATACACCTGCTCACTCCCACCCCCACCTCACCCTAAGGGGCCTTTTTGCTCCCATTTAACAGTTCCTGAAATGCATGTGCCCAAAGCTCTGACACTGGCTCTTCTGTGAGATTTTTTTTCCCCTTCCAGATAGCTTCTTGGTTTATAGTCCCTTATCACTACTAAATCTTTGAATGTCACTTCCTCATGACATTGCTTTAAAATCACAATCTCCATCCTCTACTAGAACTTACAATCTTCCTAACTTGATTCTCCTTTGTTTTGCAACTTTTCTAGTATACATCACTGATTACAGCACTATAATGCTTACGTTTTTTTGCATTGAATATAAGTCTAGAGGATTATTATTATTATTATTGTTTTGTTGCTGCTGTATCCCTGGCATCTCGAACAATACCTGCCCACTAAGAGGTATTCAGTAAACATTTGTTGAATAATTCTTTGAGTAGAGCAAGTACAGGTCACAGTGGCTTTGAGAGAAAGTAGCTCAGATAGGGAGAGGTAACACCTGAGCTATGTGACTTAACTTTCTATGTGAGACAGGCAAAGAATGGAAAGTGTTTTGATAACAAGAGAATATATTGCTCACACAGCTGATTGGATGCTGAGTCTGTATGTGGGCTAAGACAAGACACGTTCCCATAGTAAAAAGCATTTGAACCTTAGAGATTCTCAGAAGGGTTCTTTTTTTAGTTTTTATTAAATGAATACATTTTTTTCATAGATACAACTTTAGGAATATAGTGGTTCTTTCCCCCATACCCACCCTCCCACCCCAACTTCTAACCCATCTCTCTCTCCCTCTCTCATCTCCATCTTCATTATGGTTCATTTTTAGTTTGATTTTATATACAGAGGATCAACTCCATGTTAAGCACAGATTTCAACAGTTTGCGCACACACACACACAACATTTAGAATACAGTTTGAGAACAAGATTTGCACTTAATCCTCATAGTACAACTCTTTTAGGACAGAGGTCCTACATGGAGTAAGTGCACAGTGACTTGTTGTTCCTTTAACAATTAACACTTATTTATGAAATCAGTGATCACCCGAGGCTCTTGCCATGGCCTGCCAAGGCTATGGAAGCCTTTTGTGACCATAGACTCCATCAGTATTTGGACATGGGCATAAACAAAGTGGATGTTCTCTCCTCCCTTCAGAGAAAAGTACATCCTTCATTGATGGCCTAGAAGGGTTCTGTGAGGTCCTTTCTGTCATTCTTGTCCAGCCTCAAGGTCAGCCTTTTGAGCTCTAGTTCATGTTCTTCTCTTCATTTCTTTCCCAAGATTAGTTCTTATGTTTACTCTCCTGACTTTTATGTGATGGTTAGAAAAGGGACCAATTTGTTGAGCGACTTCTACTCCTTCTCATTATGCATTTCTTCATGTAGATAAGGTCATTGTGTGATTTTTTTTTTGTTTAAAATGACATTTTTACTATTTCTCTATTTCTGTGAATTTTATACTCAAAGTATACATTTTCTTTTCATAACTTTGAGACACTGCTGCATCTGGATTTAGGGAAGTGTGTAGTTTTGGTTCTTTTAAGAGACAAATTAATAACTGAGACAGTTTCTAAAAGTTCTTAGGTTTTACAAAATAAGTTTGCTTAAATGTTATTATAACTTTATTTTGATTTTTCCCATTCACACCAAAATAGGTGACATCCTTAAGATTAAAGCTTCAGAAACTTCAAGAAAATGCGGTTCAGGATGATGATTATGATAAAGGTGAGTTTTAATTTATGATTTTTTCTTTTTCCTATAATGTGCCACTTGTCTCTCCATCATTACTCATTCCTTGTATGAGTATGCCTGAATTATAACTTGGTCAACTATCCAGAAATATGTGATATAGTTGGGTAATACAATGTTAATTCATTGTGTACCTGACTGTGGTTTAAAACATGTCTAATTTGTTCATTGAACAAATGTTTGTTGAGCACCTGTGCTATGTAATGTGGAAGACTAGGAAACTAAGGTTGACATGATGTCTGCTTTTGTAATGCCAGTAAATGCGCCCTCGTGGGGCTTTCTGACTTCATACTCTTTTTTTCTAAATATTTATTTATTTGAAAGACAGAGTTACACAGAGAGGTAGAGACAGAGAGAAGAGGCCTTCCATCCACTGGTTCACTCCCCAGATAGCCGCAACAGCCGGAGCTGCGCCAATCCAAAGCTAGGAGCTAGGAGCTAGGAGCTTCTTCCTGGTCTCCCACATGGGTGCAGAGGCCCAAGAACTTGGGCAATCTTCCACTGCTATCCCAGGCCATAGCAGAGAGCTGGATCGAAAGAGGAGCAGCCGAGACAAGACCTGGCGCCCATATGGGATGCTGGGGCTTCAGGCCAGGGCTTTAACCCACTGTGCCATAGCGCCAGCCCCCTGACTTCATACTCTTTATGACTAGAGATAGAAAATGAGATGAATTTGGGATACCAGGGTTTGTCAAAGACCAAATTCATTGAATTTTCATATGGCCTAAAATAACACCCCTAAGCACATCTGAATATAGAATAGTAGTTTCTAGATTCTAGGTAGGGTTGTGGGGAAGGTGGATAGAAGGAGGTTAGATACAAAGGACTAAGTCACAGTTTTGTAGAAGGAATGGATTCCTAGTGTCATGCAGAGTTGTGGGGTGACTGTAGTTCAGCATTATCTATTATTGATTTCCTAACAAATAGAAAATGGGAGCTCAAAGGCTCCACCATAAAATAATGAGAAAAGGTGGAAATGTTAGTTACCCAGACTTGATCAGTACCTTTGTTTATAATTTACTGAAATATTACAGTCTTTTATAAATATGTACCTTTATTTTATTTTACTTTTAAAGACTTAATTATTTATTTGAAAGTCAGAGTTACATAGAGAGAGGAGAGGCAGAGAGAGAGAGGTCTGCTGCCATCTGCTGGTTCGCTCCCCAGTTGGCTACAACAGCCTAAGCTGTGGCGATCTGAAGCCAGGAGCCAGGAGCTTCTTCTGGGTCTTCCACACAGCTGCAGGGGCCCAAGGACTTGGGCGATCTTCTACTGCTTTCCCAGGCCACAGCAGAGAGTTGGATTAGAAGTGGAGCAGCCGGGTCTCGAACCGGCGCCCATAAGGGATGCCAGTACTGCAGGCCAGGGCGTTAACCCACTGCGCTACAGCGCTGGCCCCTATGTACCATTATTTTAATCAAAAATGTTTTATGGTTAAAGAAATGAATGTAATCTCATTGTAATCTCCACACATTGAATACATGGATGACTTATCACATGGTATCCCACAAATATATATAATTACAATATGTAGTAAAGAAAGGAAAGACTATGACATGGTACCAGAAGATAGACAAGTGGTCAGAGATCAGACGGAACCATGAAAAGGGCACTACAAAGTAGGAGCTGGGCCATAGCAGACAAGACTGACATTGTGGCTAAATGACAGACCCAGACAAAAACTCCCTGGTAACGTTGTCCTGGGAAACATCATCACTTCTTCAGGTGCTGATGGCAAGATTCCACATGCATTTCTGCTCAATGTAGGGAAGAGAGAGAGTTTAAAATCGCCTCCAGGTTTCCCCCTAGATACCTGTGAACTTGATAGGTATTCCTACCTGGCAGTGAGCAAGTTACTTTTTTTAAAGATTTATTGATTTATATGAAAGAGTTACTGTGAGACACACACACACACACAAGATTGGGGAGGAGAAAGAGAGAGAGAGAATCTTTCATTCACTGGTTCATTCCCCAAAAGGCTGCAATGACCATGGGTGGACCATGCCAAAGCCAGGGGCCAGGAGCTTTTTCCGAATATCCCATGTGGGTGAAGGTGCCCATGCCCTTGGGCCATTTTCCATGGCTTTTCCAGGCACATTATCAGGGAGCTGGATTGGAAGTGGAGCAGCCGTGATTCAAATGGGAGCCTGTATGGTATGCTGGCACTGCAGGTGGAGACTAAACCTGCTACAGCACAGTGCTGGCCCCTGAGAACAAGTTTAACACATCAAGATTGGTTTGGAACTACGATATATATTTAAAGATCCTTCTGGGAGCTGGTTCAGCTTTGAGCTTTTGTTTTCAACTGTGTTGGTCCTTATTCTAGCATTCTCATGAATCCATCACAGACCATTGGAATTAGGGCAATACAAGAATGAGGTGAGTGATTTCCAAAAAAAAAGTTCAAAATCTATTCAAAGACATATTCAGAGCTGATGTTGCCTAGTGTTTTCATAGCATATACCACTGATATTAAGTTGAGAAAGTGATGGGGTATGAGATAAAGAGAGAAGGATTTGAGGACAATGGTGAGACTTTTTAATTCTCCCAATCCACTTTCTACCAGGTGCTTGATTTTGTAATGATGCTCAGTGGAGTAGCCTGAGAGAGGAGGTGAGTCTGAAGCAAGAGGAAGTATTTCATGATCTCAGTGTCACCAGCTTTGGCCTTGGGAGCAGCTGTAGACAGAGAACCAATGAGCTATTACTGGATCAGGGATCACCTGCTGATATTTGTCTGTGAAAGACAGTTCAGCGTAATATTGAACCTCTCCACTGTTGCACATATTTACTTCCTCTGCCACGGGCCAGGTCCTGCTTCCTTTAATGGCACAGCTCTCACTGTGATACACCAAACTTGCAACACAATTGGAAAAGCAGGTCCTGGTTTCTCCTCAGTACCTGGTGAATTTTCTGAACTTGGCTCTCTTACTATCCCCTTCTACTAGGTCATCAAGACTTGGTTTTAGTATGCTTTTTTAATGCTTTGCATATTTATTCATATTCTTACATATTGCATTTCTGGTTTTTTTTTTTTTTTCCTGACAGGCAGAGTGGACAGTGAGAGAGAGAGAGAGAGAGAGAGAGAGAGAAAGGTCTTCCTTTGGCCGGCGCCGCAGCTCACTAGGCTAATCCTCCACCTTGCGGCGCCGGCACACCGGGTTCTAGTCCCGGTCAGGGCACCGGATTCTGTCCCGGTTGCCCCTCTTCCAGGCCAGCTCTCTGCTGTGGCCAGGGAGTGCAGTGGAGGATGGCCCAAGTGCTTGGGCCCTGCACCCCATGGGAGACCAGGAGAAGCACCTGGCTCCTGCCATCGGATCAGCGCGGTGCGCTGGCTGCAGTGCGCTTACCGCGGCGGCCATTGGAGGGTGAACCAACGGCAAAAGGAAGACCTTTCTCTCTGTCTCTCTCTCACTGTCCACTCTGCCTGTCAAAAAAAAAAAGGAAAGGTCTTCCTTTGCCGCCACGGCCAGTGTGCTGCGGCCGGAACACTGCGCTGATCGAAGGAAGGAGCCAGGTGCTTCTCCTGGCCTCCCATGGGGTGCAGGGCCCAAGCACTTGGTCCATCCTCCTCTGCACTCCCGGGCCACAGCAGAGAGCTGGCCTGGAAGAGGGGCAACCGGGACAGAATCCGGCGCCCCGATCGGGACTAGAACCCGGTGTGCCAGCACCGCAAGGCGGAGGATTAGCCTATTGAGCCATGGCGCCGGCCACATATTGCATTTCAATATAAGTGTTGGCTGCCCCATTGACTCAGCTGTAAACTTGCTGGGCAGAGAAAGAGAATCTATCTAATTTTATTTAAGAGACATAATAACTGAATACATTTAAATCAGGTAAATTCAAAAGATGAGTAGTTTTCTTTTTAAATTGATAAACAATTCTTTGTCTAATTTAAACTTTTGCTCCAAACACCAGGCATAGTGCTAAGTCACGCTAGCCTGTCAATACATGACCATTGAATGAACAGCTACATGTTCAAAATGCATTTTATCTACAAGTGATGCTTATTATCACTGTCATCAAGTTATAACAGTGAACAATGCCATAAACATTAGTCTTAAAGTCATAGTGCTTTTCAGTTCATCCTAGTTAAAAATACAGCAACAAACATGTTTTGCCATTTACTAGCCATATAAGCTTGGACAAACTATTCTATATTCCCAAACTTTAGTTTTCCATCTGTAAATGGGATAATAGGCTTGTTTGGAGAATTAAACAGCACATGCTAAGTATCTGGATTATGAATCACACTGAGTGAATGTTAGTCACTGCAATTATATGCACTGGTTAAATATTTACATAATATGGAGTTTAAACTGCATATCTGTATTTTTCTGCTCAAATTTGTTTGCAAATAGGGTATTGTTTTAGATTTCCTTAGAGGGCCTAGTTTTGTGCTTTTTGAGAGTAAATAGAAATCAGAAAGCCTATAGTGGAGTCTTTCCCAGTAAACAAAGCTACTTTCCATTACCGTGTGTGTTGAATGGAATGACCTTTAGCAGTTGACAGTGATGTAGCTGAAGGGACAGTTTTCCACTTGACCTTTATGCAATGTGCTAGCTTGTATCACAACACAAAATAAGTTGCAATTGACAAGCTTGATAGAACACTAACTTGACAGGAGCTTATTGTCTGGGAGCAGATAGGCACTGAACCAGTCCATGTTCGCTACAAAAGTGTGGATACTTCCATATACCCAAAGATGTGACTACTACCTAAGTTACTGCCAGGACATTTAGTGTAATTAGTTCCTTTGAGAGTTTTTTTTTATTATTATTTTTATTATTTGACAGATAGAGTTAGGCAGTGAGAGAGACAGAGAGAAAGGTCTTCCTTCCGTTGGTTCACTCCCCTAATGGCCGCTAAGGCCGGCACTGCGCTGACCCGAAGCCAGGAGCCAGGTGCTGCCTCCTGGTCTCCCATGCGGGTGCAGGCGCCCAAACACTTGGGCCATCCTCCACTGCACTCCCAGGCCACAGCAGAGAGCTGGACTGGAAGAGGAGCAACCGGGACTAGAACTGGCCCATATGAGATTCTGGCGCCGCAGGCGGAGGATTAGCCAAGTGAGCCACGGCGCCGGCTCTGAGAGTTTATTTTTAAATGAGATTTGCTCACAATGAATGTTTATTGCTAAGGACTTGGTTGTTCTGCATGCACTCAGTATACTCTTTTGATTTTTGTTTGTTTTTGGTGCTCTTCTTCCCTTCTTTTCCATTCATCACAAGATTTTTTTTCTTGTCTATTGTTTCATTTCCATCTTTCTCTAAATTTTACCACCTTTAGTTTTCTACAATTAGGCAATTTTTCCCTTGAGATTTCCTACATGAGGATAAAATGTGAACTTGCAAATTTGTTCCTTTTCTCAGATAGGGCAGAACTGGTTCCCAACAGCAGGCCAATGCTGTGTCACAGTTTAGTCTTGCAGGTTTGGTGGAGAAAACTGCTACTAGGAATCTGTGGTTCTGACTCTGGTTCTGACATTACCTGCATTGATAACTACAGGAAATTTAGTGCAACTCCTCCAGAAGCTAGTGGAAAAGATACACTTTTTTAGTGTGGAGTGCGACTGTTGGTCACAATCATGAAAATTAAATGGAAATGGGCGTGCCATCCTCGCATTTTGTCCAGATGTTTCCCATACTAGGTCCATCATGATGCAAGAACTCAGTTCTTCCACCTTCTAATTGGGTACATTAATATCTTCCCTACTAACCTCAATGAACTCATGTGAGAAAAAAGAACAGAATAGATGTGAAAACTATACCAATTGAAGGGAACTGTGGCAACATATTAACTAGGGTAATCTCGAATTAGGGAGCTTTGGGTAACATTTTCTGCTTTTAAATCTGTTTTATATTATAAGTTTTAAAAGTTTCTAACAGAGAAACAGTTATACAGAAATATATAAAAATGTGCTATGGAAAGTTAGAAATCTGTTAAAACCTTTGAGTATCGTTTGACTTAATGCTTACCTAAGTAAATCTCACTGAGATTAATATTCTATGCATATCCACCGAGATTCACTTGCACCTTTGAAATAGGAGTCTGTATGAACCCAGTGGGTAAAAATGATTTAAAGATTTATTTGTTCGAAATGCAAGGTTACAGTGAGAAAGAGAGAGATAGAGATAGAGATAGAGGTAGAGATACAAAGAGAGAGAGAGAGAGAGAGAGAGAGATCTTGAACCAAAAACTCCTATTAATAAATCTACCCACATTTAAATAAATCAAAACAAATAGATATTTTCAATGACTGAGTCACTACGTTTTTAGACGTCGTGAAAATAAAAAAAAGATACAAGTGGAATAATACGCTCATTTAATATAAGGATTAGGATGGGCAACTGGCCTAGTAGTTAGACCACGGGGCTGAGATGTTCACATCCCATATTGGAATGTGTGGGTTTGAGTCCTGGCTCTGCTTTGATTCTAGCTTCCTGCAAATGTGCCTTCTGGGAGGCAGCAGGCAATGAATCAAGTACATGGATCCTGGCCATGCATATGGGAGACTCAGATTGGGTTCCTGGCTCCTGGTTTTGGCTTGACTAAAACTTCTCCATTGAGAGTATTTGGAGAGGAGCTGAAGGATGGATTCATTTTCTCTCTCTCCCTCTGACATAATGAAAGAATGAAAACAAAAAAGATAAAGGCAGCATCTTTTTCCTCCACCTCTTTTTCTCTCAGCATAGCAGCTGTTTGGGTGCTGATTACAGGTCTAGGAAAGTTCAGTGGGCATTTCTGCCCACCGTACAACTTTTCCCACTCTTTTCCCTCTCCCTTGTCATGGCATGTAAAACCACTGTTGGGGCCGGCGCTGTGGCATAGTGGGTAAAACTGCCGCCTGCAGTGCTGGCATCCCATATGGGTGCTGATTTGAGTCCCAGCTGCTGCTCTTCTGATCCAGCTCTTTGCTATGGCCTGGGAAGGCAGTGGAGGATGGCCCAAGTCCTTTGGCCCCTGCACCCCCGTGGGAGACCTGGAAGAGGCTCCTGGCTCCTGGCTTTGGCTTGGCACAGCTCTGGCCGTTGCAGCCAACTGGGGAGTGAACCAGCAGGTGGAGGACCTCTCTCTCTCTCTGCCTCTCCTTTTCTCTGTGTGTAACTCTTTCAAATAAATAAATCTTTTTTAAAAACTGCTGTTGTTCTGAGTTTGAACAGTTTGATTTTCTTAGGGAATTCTTTCCCCCAAAAGTGAATGGAAAATATGCTATGAGTAATTTCAGTTGTGTGAATTAATTTTGGAGGCTTAAGGTGGGAATTTGCTATAGTGGTTAAGATACTGCTACGGCTCATATCAGAGTGCTTGAGTTAGAGTCCTAGTTCTGCCACTAAGTACAGCTTTTACCTAATATCCACCCTGAGAGGCAACAGGTGATGACTCCCTGCCACTCACCTGGATTGAGTTACTGGCTCCTGGCTTATGCACAGCCTAGCGCTGACTGTTGCAGGCATCAGAGGAGTGAACTGTTGGGAAATTTTTATCTCTCTATTTATCTTTCTCTCTGTCTCTCTATTTGTCTGCTTTTCAAATAAATAAAATACATTAATACAAATAAAATAAACTTTATAAGTTTTCAGGATCTTACGAAAGAATTATCCTCCCCTTGGTGGCAGTATGTACCAATGTTTCAGGCGGAACATCCAGGCAGGAAGTGACTTGCCTTGCAAACTCAGGTGTGTAGCATGATCAGCAGGATGCCAGTCTGTTGCTCTGAAGTCCACTGGCTGTGGACTTTCTCCTCTTATAGAACTTATTCCTGGTCCAGTTTAAGCATCTGGATAGTCTCATAGTTAAATAAAAGTCTGCATTTCTTATAACTTCTTGAGAGTATTATAGCATTCCTCATTCCAAAAATTTTAAATGCAGTAGGTACTGGAGAGATAGCAGCTACCTTCCATCCTCAGGATGTTGTGACATAGTTCACAACAGAAGAGCACCTATTGTTAGTTCTCATCTAGGTCCAGGAGTTAGACTTCAAGGCAAGTATGATTCATGCTCTTGTTTTTGTAGCTCATGCTCTTGTTTTTTGTAGCTCAGGGATTTTGAAGCTGTCCTTAGATTAAACTTAACCCCTGGAAAGCCTAATGGCCAAAGTCTGTGACTTCTTGCTATATGAAAGCACATGGGGAAATTAGTTGGTTCTACCAAAACCCAGTGGTATTTCGTCTGTCTTTATTCTCTTACTATTGCATTTTTGCTCAGGGAAATATTTCCACTAACTCAGTTTTATTTCTAAATCTGTATGGTATCTGAGAAATTTGAGAAAGAAATTTTAAACCCAATCTTGTAGTGTCTTCAGTATCCTTTAACTTCTCCTTATTATTTATAGCAGTACTGCTTGAAGCCAGTACTTATGCAGGTTTACAGTATGTAAAGAACATTACTTTTTTTTAAAAAAAGATTTATTATAATTTATTTGAAAGGCAGAGTTAAAGAGAGGTAGAGGCAGAGAGAGAGAGGTCTTCATTCCATTGGTTCAAAACCCCAACTGGCCACAATGGCCGGAGCTGGGCCAATCTAAAGCCAGGAGCCAGGAGCTTCTTCCACGTCTCCCATGTGGGTGCAGGGGCCCAAGGACTTGGACCATCTTCTGTTGCTTTCCCAGGCCGTAGCAGAGAGCTATGCCAAGACTCAAACCGGCACCCTTATGGGATGCCATCACAGCAGGCAGTGACTTAACCTCCTATGCCACAGTGCCAGCCCCCAAACATTACTGTTTCTTAGCGATTCTTATCATTAGCTGCTGTTTTAGATTTTTCTCACCTTTGAATTGAATGTCACTGTTTTATTTGTAAGTAGCTGTTCAGCCAAAGGAAGAGAACCTAACTCGACTTTGTTTCAAGGAACTAATATTCTAGCAAGCTCTATTCCTTGCGATTGGATTTCATCCTAACTGGAACATCTCAGACTACTGGGAATAATTTAATCACTTAACTTTATTTTGAACACTGAGGTTGTATCTAGATCCCTATATGTCACTCCAAGAATTTAAGCTGTTCATCCTGCCATCTTGTTAGCCACAGATCAATTGAGTGCAATGCTCTTGGCACTGAGAGTTGTACTGGTGTGTTCTATTTGTCTATTCCATAAAGATCAGTGTGGTTTGCATTATATATTTAAAAATAATGATAACAGTGTTGTTCAATAGTGCACACCTAATATCCCAAATTCCACTAGAGATTAATGTACTAAAATGTGTTCCACAGGTTGCGGGCCAGTGCCGCAGCTCAATAGGCTAATTCTCCGTGTGTGGCGCCGGCACACAGGGTTCTAGTCCAGGATTCTGTCCCGGTTGCTCCTCTTCCAGTCCAGCTCTCTGCTGTGGCCCGGGAAGGCAGTGGAGGATGGCCCAAGTGCTTGGGCCCTGCACCCCATGGGAGACCAGGAGAAGTACCTGGCTCTTGGCTTCGGATCAGCGCGGTGTGCTGGCTGCAGCGCGCTGGCTGCAGCAGCCATTGTGGGGTGAACCAATGGAAAAGGAAGACCTTTCTCTCTGTCTCTCTCTCTCTCTCACTGTCCACTCTGCCTGTAAAAAAAAAAAAAAAAAAAAGACTACAGGCTGCAGTTATTATCATTAAAAGGGTGAGTAAACCTGTGGTTGTTTAACACTGACAAGCAGATGTATCCAGCTAATTTCTTATGAAAACACCAGCAGAGCAAAGTCTATTCATAGGAACTAATTGAATGCCAGTTTAATAGTGAAAACTGACTATAACCAAAAACAAATAGATAGCAATAGTGAATAGGCATTTTAATTATTTAATTTGTATTATTTCTAAAAATAACCTCTGTGCAAATAGTATTTCCAGGGTCTGAAAGTTACATCAGTCTGTTAAATGGTCTAAAGACCTTAGACATACATGGCTAAAGATAAAAGCACCCATGAGGGAGACACTCAAAATGACCACCTGGTCTTTCTCTAGTGTCATTCTGCAAATGTTAATGTGGAAATGGCCCAAGAATCACTGAATGGAATTTTTTGAGATTTATTTATTTTAAGTGCAAAATGATAGAGAGGGGAACAGAGAGAGGGAGAGAGAGAGAGAGAGAGAGAGAGAGAGATTGAGAGAGATTGAGATTGAGATTCTGTTTGGTGGTTCATTCCACAAATGACCACAACAGCCAGGTCTGGAGGCCAGGCTGAATCCAGGAGCCTGAAACACTCCTATATAGATGGCAGGGGCCACCTTTGGCTGCCTCCCCAGATGCATTAGTGGGAAGGTGGGTCAGATGTAGAGCTACCAGGACTCGAATTGGCATTCTGATATGGGATATTGGTGTCCCAAGTGGCAACTTAACCAGCTGCACCACAACAGTGGCCCCTGCTGGCTGTGCGTTTAGGTGTGTTATTGCTTGCTTGGAATTTCCCCTGCTGGTGTTAGTAGGTGGTGATTGGGGTATAATGATCTGTTATGAAGAATAGTTCTTTTCATTTCTGTCTTAGGTGGACTTTACCATAAACTTCAATACTTAGTATGCAGAATTGGTACATTTATCAGCTCTACATCTAACTTGTTAAGTGGGTTAGTCATTGCCTGAATGATTAACCCATTTTGGTAATATCTGAATATATATCTAAAGTCAATTAAAATGGAGACTATGGCATACAAATTGTTTCACATGGTAAGATCTGACATTATATTTTAAACAAGAGTTTATATGTATTTTAAATGGCTAAAATAAATCACACTTCATATTTCTCTGCATTAACTCAGAACATGAAGATGAAACTTTTGAGTTTGGAGTTGACATTTCTGAATTCTACCCTGTTAAATTTTAAGAAATGGAAGGCATCTTGACGGGCAGGAATTTGGTGTCTCCATCCCACATCAGATTGCTTGCTTCTCTGCGTCTCGTTCAGCTTTCTCCTAAGGCACACCCTGGGAAGCAGGTGGCTCAAGCACTTAAGCCTCTGCAGCACACATGGGAGACTGGATTGAGTTCCAGATTCCTGGCTTCAGCCTGGGCCAGCCTTGGCTGTTATCAGTGTTTGAGGAGCTAACCAGTGGATGGGAGAACTCTCTGTCTCTTTACCTTTCAAGAGGAATGAAAATAAAACGAACAAAAAAGAAAACCAAGAAAAGGTCTTGAAAGAATATTCTCTTCTAAATCAGTTTTTAGAATGCATCACTTTAAAATTTTTGTTATAGATCAGCATCATGCAGGTAGAAAGATTGGACTTAGGGGGCCAGCGCTGTGGTGCAGTAGGATAATCCTCCACCTGCATCCCATATTGGCACTAGTTCTAGTCCTGGCTGTTCCACTTCTGATCCAGTTCTTTGCTATGGCCTGGGAAAGCAGTAGAAGATGGCCCAAGCGCTTGGGCCCAAGCACCCATGTGGGACACCCAGAAGAAGCTCCTAGCTCCTGGCTTCAGATGGACCCAGCTCTGGCCGTTGTGGCCATTTGGGGAGTGAACCAGCAGATGCAAGACCTCTCTGTCTCTCTCTCTCACACTGTCTTTAACTCTACATCTTAAATAAATAAATATAATCTAAAAAAAGAATAAGTGGGCTTAGGGTTAAAGTGTGAATCCGCTGGAGCCTCACTAAGGCATGAAGTGTTCTCTGGCTCATCACTGTCATAAGGACTATCCAAGGCTACATGCAGAAAGTGAGTGGGCAACATATTTTACAGGAGAGTTTGATAGCTTAGCCAGACTTAATAAAAAATAACTAGCTATTTTAAAGTATCCATGTAGTTTTGACTTTCCATATGTCACATCATAATTTTTTCACAATGTTTTATCAGATGTATTTGCCAGAAATGTCACACATATGAGGAGGGCTTCTGTGAAAATTCAGCCCCTGCTCTGTTTGGCTTCAGAGATTCACACTATTTGACCCTAGACAGAACCCTATTTATTAATGCATCAGTGTACCAGTTGGTAATTCCCTTTAATTTCTAAAAGTGGAAATTAAGAATATATAATCATCACAAAAGCAATTAGACAGCTCAGAAATATAAATAAAAAGCAAAAACTCACCTTTATTATTACATAAAAATGCCACTCTTAATATTTAGTGTGTGCTCTTCCTTATGTTTCTCATTGTGCTGAGTGGCATTTCTTCTTTTTTCCCTGTGTTTTGGATTTCCTGCATTGTGTCTATTTGAATATGCTGTTTCTCATTCTCTGATAAATTCTTTCAAATTACATCATCCCTGAATACACACCAGAAAGTCAGATAGTTCTTTCTCCCTCATAATCAGTAGGGAAGATGAGAATGGTGATAATATTGGTGGCTGTGTTGACAATAATCGTAGGTGGGATAGTAGAAGCAATAGTGGTGGTGATGGTGATGTTAGTAGAGTTGGAGTAGAGATGATGGTATAAGTTGTGGTAATAGAAGCAGTGGAAGTAGTGGTGATGATAGAAGAGTTATGGTGATGGTAGTGATAGGAGAGGTGGTGGTAAGAGTGAAAGAGATGATGGTTTGGTTGATGATAGTGGCGAGAACACTGGAGGTGGTGGTAGTGGTGCTTTTCATGGTAGAAGTGATGGTGGGAATGTCTGGCATTGTGGCGTAGCAGGTAAAGCCTCCACCTGCAATGCTGGCATCCCATATGGGCACCAGTTCGAAGCCCAGCTGCTCCACTTCGGATCCAATTCCCTGCTAATGGCCTGGGAAAGCAGCGGGAGATGGCTGAAGTGGTTGGGCCCCTGCCACCCATGTGGGAGACCTGGAAGAAACTCCTGACACCTGGCTTCCTTCCATCTGGCCCAGTCCTGGCCATTGCAGCCATTTGGAGAGTTACCTAGCAGATGAAAGAGTCTCCCCCCACCCCCATTGTAACTCTGCCTTTCAAATAAGTAATAAATCTTCTAAAAAGTAAAAACTGATGGTGATGGTGTAGGAGTGGTGGTGGTGGTGATAGGAATGAGTACTGTGATGGAATGAGTGATGGTGGCAGTGATGGTAGGAGTCATGATGGTAATGGTAAGAGTGGTGATGGTGATGGCAGGAGTAGTAGTGCTGGTGGTGAGAGTGATGGTATGGTAGGATTCACAATATTTAAACAGAAAAGGACAAACTCAGTCCTCTTCCCTGTGGCAGTTGTCTGTGGACAATCCTCCACTCCTGATTCTGAACCATGAATGTAAGTATAGAATTTATATAAGTGATCCATATCTATGGAAACACACAAGGAGTATTCAGTAAATATATGGTTAATTGGGTGTTAAGAAGAAACTACGTATGAATTTCAACATTTTTGTCACCCAAATAAGCTTACATTTTCATTGAAATTTTCCATGAACTCTTTGAAGTTCCAGCATACTTTAGAGGTTTTTATTGGCTCTGGAAATTTGAGAAATGAAATATTTTGATGAAAAATGGCCTGAATGCAGTTGGTTAGTTTTTTTATAGGATATTGGGAGAATGACATTTGATGAAAGAACATTTTGTTACAAATCTTATTTGGAGAATTGAGGCATTAAGGATTTCTGAGTGAAGCCTTCTTTTCAGAAGCTCAGACACTGAAGAGTTTGTATCTGTGAATTGCAACTCTGAGCTTTGTTTGTGATGCCTACTGACAGCACATGTATGGGCTCACGTGCACACACACACACACACGCAGTGCCAGTCATCTGGCACACTTAAGACCTGGGGTAAGTACCTTGTTGTGTCTTTGATTTTCCTATTTTGATCACTCACAATTTAAATATTTTACTGTGTAAATTCTTGCTGGGAAAGAACAGATGCTTCAGACTAGGTTTTCTACTGAAATATGTCAGAGCAAATCAGTTAACATATATCAAGACCAAGACAATTGGCTACTTTCTGAATGGGCAAGGATCACAGTTACATTAGTGCTTCTACTCCAGAATTTTCACATCATCCCTAAAAGCTTTTTTTTTTGTTTTATACCACAACACAATGATTTCTCACATGCAAGTTTAAAATACATTTCTCAAAATCCTATTTCATGTTCACTGAAACCAAGCTCACCCTAAGAAGATTAGCATTAAGAATGTAAGGAAACCAGTTCTCCATTTTTATGCAGATATCAAAGACTGGGATTAGGTGTTTTTGAGTGTAAAATTTTCTTAATAATAAATAGTTAAAGAGTCTCCAACTGCTTTTGTAAGTACAGAAATTGAGGCAAAATTTTCTTTTTTTTTTTTTAAATTTTTGACAGGCAGAGTGGACAGTGAGAGAGAGAGAGACAGAGAGAAAGGTCTTCCTTTGCCGTTGGTTCACCCTCCAATGGCCGCTGCGGCCGGCGCGCTGCGGCTGGCGCAACGTGCTGATCCGAAGGCAGGAGCCAGGTGCTTCTCCTGGTCTCCCATGGGGTGCAGGGTCCAAGCACTTGGGCCATCCTCCTCTGCACTCCCGGGCCACAGCAGAGAGCTGGCCTGGAAGAGGGGCAACCGGGACAGAATCCGGCGCCCCGACCGGGACTAGAACCCGGTGTGCCGGTGCCGCTAGGCGGAGGATTAGCCTGTTGAGCCACGGCGCCGGCCGAGACAAAATTTTCTTAATCACACCAACTTATCACCAAAAGTCTTTGTTCCTTCCAAGTTTTTATTTTTTTTAACATGCTTGTAATCATAAAGTTCAGGTAACATACGCATATAATAATATATCCTGTTTTTATCTTATAACAGTACAATGTTTCTCAACTGTCTTCCTAATGGTTCTATGAATTTTTGCCTACAATTTCCTGAATGCATAATTTACTTTTTCATTCCCATAACTTTGTATCTGAGGCTGTTTCCACTTTTAGGAGTTTTTCTTTGTTTGTTATGACTGCTGAATACTTTCTGTGAGAGAGAGGCACACAAATGAGAAAATGAATTGATATAATAATTTTCATGTGCATAATTCATTCAAATCTGAATGTGAAGGGTCAGTATACACAAAAGGATGTGCTGTTGATTTTCCCCATAGGAAGTGTGATCTTGATGTTCCCCATAGGAATAACACAGTGTTTAAGAACACAGGCTTTGGAGTCATATGAACCTTGCCTTTATTTCTGAATCTGCATGGCCGTGTGACTTCACTAGAAAAATCCCTTTAACTTTCTATAAGCTTCAGTCTTTATTTGCCAAGTGGGAATACCCATGTTTCTCTCATGGAGTCACTGTGAGGATAAAATGATGGATTATAGTAATAATCATGGCAACTGACAGTACCTATAAAATGGGTCCTCTCTTTGTATGTCTGTGGTACCCCTCATCCAAATGGAAACGTCCATTCAATTATTTATTTAGCATTTAACCAATGCCCATTTGTGTGTCTGGCACTGGGGTAGATACTGAGCAGACAGAGAATAGGTCTCAGACCCTTCCCCGGGAATTCCACCAGCTCCAGGGACCCAGATAAACGAATAAACAGGCCAGAGCTCTGAGTGGCTGGGGAAACCATAGCCTCAGGTGCTGCTTCAGCAATGGCTCCTGGAAAGTGTAAGAGAAAAATCCCAGAGGTTGGCACCAGAAAAGATGAAGGTTCACATTCTGCCTTTGCTACTCACTCTGTGAGGCATTGAGCAAATGACTTACATTTTCTGAACTTCACTCTCTGCATTTGCATTCCTACGCTGCGAGTTGTTGTGAAGCTCAGAAATAATGTATATACAGCACCAGGCTTGTAGTAGATGCTCACAAACGATTTTATGCTTGAAGGCTTCAGTGCCCAATGATGGCTGATGTTTATGAAAATGAACCCAACAAACTTCAATGTTCTGAGATGTCAAAGATTGGCTCAGTTGTGCTCAGGTTAGTCTGAAATGCATTTCATTACAGTTTAATTCTTTGCAAACTGGTCATTGACACATGATATGTATGGTAATGTGAATGAGAATAGTCAGCTCTCAATGGATTGCATTTCTTGGCCATTATATACAAACCAAAGCAAAATGCCTCAAGAGAACTTTGATTGCTTCTTAGCTTTAGAGGGCCTCCTTAGAATGTAGAATGGCTGCAAGCCTCTAAGAACACGGTTTATACCATATATTCTGTCATCCACAGACAGAGCAAGGCAGTAGGAACTGAATCTATTTAGAGATGTCTTTATGTGTCAAGACTGCTCACTGCTCCATCAGTGCTTATTTACTTATTCAGTCATAGATGTAGAAAGCACTTTCCCTGCATTTTGCCTCTGTATTTTTCCCCCAAGTAACAAATACATTTTACTGGTGTGCTAAGGAATAACTGATGAACACACTGGCCCTCAATTAAACATTAATAAATATATTGCAGTTGCATAAAAAGTAAATTTACTTGCTCCCAAGTAGAATGAGATGATGGCTAACATTCCTATTGTTGAGGTCCTATGAGTAAAGTGGATTATAACTATATATATAACTAATATATATACTGTAAGTTAGAAGATATTCTTTAATGTAGCATTTGCCTTATCTGTTTGATAATATTATCATTGCTTAATTTTGAATTTATTTATTTTTTCTTACTGTTCAGATTTGTGTGCCAAATGCAACAAATATTTCTCGCTATTGCTGTTTTACTAGTGAGATCATTGGTCAACCACATTTACTCAGCAACTGATTGTGCAGAACATTCTCCAAATGTTGATCTTAAATCATTATACTTAGGGAAATAAATCAGTTCCAAAAATACAAATAAATGTTTTCTCTGATTTGTGGTAACTAATATAAGGAGTACAAAAAACATAATGTATATGAGCGAAATTGACATTTCTAGAGTTGATCAATATTCACAGCCCTTGTCTATATACTCTTGAGGGACAGTGATTTTTTTTTTTTCCTTCTTACTACTTGTTGAATTCTTTATTTAGTGGAGAGTTAAGCTTGTGGCTATGAAATAAACTGAAAGTATGTCATTATAAAAATTAAAAAATAAGAAAAGAAGGAGGAGGGAGGATGAGATCATATGCACGAGGAAGGGTAGAGTGGAAAATAGCATTATGCTCTTCAATCTGTGTATATGAGATTTGTTCATCTTATGTAACTAAAAAAATTTAAAAATAAAAACTCAAAGAAAACCCCCCAAAACCAAAAACCAACCAACCAACCAACCAAACAGAAAAAAACATCTGCACTACAAATTGAAATCATAATATGATATCCATGGAAAAGTTGCAAAAATTTAGAAGAAACAAATCCAGAGAAAAATTAAAAATGTGTCCTCCACCACTCGACCACAAGAGAAAAGATTAGGAAAGTTTCCATAAAGGCACAAAAGAAACCACACACATAACAGCCTTTGTATGTATTTTTGGGGTTATCTATTTTTTACTTTAAAAAATTATTTTGAAGTAATTTCGCACTTACAGAGAAGTTACAATTACTGTACAGGACAAAGAACTCAGACACAAGCATCTCTTTCATTCTTATTCCCCAACTGGATACACACATGCACGAGCAGGAGTCTTCTGACCACTGGAGAGTGAGCTGAAGTCAGGATGCCCCATTATCTTTCAGTACCCCGTTGGATATGGCCCCAAATAAGGCCCCTCTCCTGGTCACCTGCAGCTGTACAAGTCAGTAGTCAGCAGTGATATTGGCAATGCTCCTCTCCAGTTCGCACGTCTCCTCCCCATTTCATCCCTGACCCCAGCCACACTCCTTCCTCCTTTCTAATTGAGGAACCCACTTTGCATGCAGTTGTCTCTTTGGTCTCCTCCCACTTGGAGCAGTTCCTCAGTGCTTCATCTCTCTCTGTCTTCTGTGTTCTTGACTGATCTACTGAGTGCAGACATTACATTCTGTCAAACAACCTTCATCCTCGGTTCATCTACTGTTTCCTCATGGTCAGGTTCAGGTCATGCAGCCCTGTCAGGAACCTTCTGGAGGTGGCTCTGGGCATTCTCAGGGCCTCCCCTTAGGTGTTACACAGTGTGGACTCATCCCCTCAGTATAGGTGTTCCCCTTCATCACCTGGCCATCCTGGGCTCTCTGTTTTCTCCAACACAACGTCACCATTTCCCCTGTGGTAATTGATTAGGGTCTTGTGGGAGAAATATTCTAAGATTACACTGGCAACCTCACATGAAAGACCCATTTCATTCACTGGTTCAATCCCCAAATGGCTATAATAGCCAGGGCCGTACCCAGTCAAAGCTATGAGCCTGGAAGTCTATCTCGGTCTCCCACATGGGTTACTTGAGCTCAAGCCCTTGGACCATCTTCTGCTGCCTTCCCAGACACATTAGCAGGGAGCTAGACTGGAAACCGGGCAGCCAGGGCTCAGATTTCTGCTCTGTTATGAATGCTGCTGTTGCAAGTAGTGGCTTAACCTGCTGAGCCACAACACTGGCCCTTGTGTTTTAATCTTGAATTAAGTGTTATAGAAGTGGCTTCCGGCTGGCACCACAGCTCACTTGGCTAATCGTCCGCCTGCGGCGCTGGCACACCGGATTCTAGTCCCGGTTGGGGCGCCGGGTTCTGTCCCGGTTGCTCCTCTTCCAGTCCAGCTCTCTGCTGTGGCCCAGGAAGGCAGTGAAGGATGGCCCAAGTGCTTGGGCCCTGTACCCACATGGGAGACCAGGAGAAGCACCTGGCTCCTGGCTTTGGATCAGCGCAGCGCGCCAGCCGTGACGGCCATTTGGGGGGTGAACCAACGGAGGAAAGACCTTTCTCCCTTTCTCTCTGTCTCTCCCTTTCTCACTGTCTAACTCTGCCTATCAAAAAAAAAAAAAAAAAAAAAGAAGAAGAAGAAGAAGAAGAAAGAAGTGGCTTCCCTGAGAAATGTCCTCTAGAGCCATAGGATCATGGAAGGCATACTGTGACCTAGAGTAGAGCCTCTAAAATGTTTACAAGTAAGAGAAAACAGAAGAGTGATATGTGCATTGCACATTGGAGTAAGTGGTGGGTGCTTATGGTCCAAGGTCACTGGCTGGGATCTCAGGCTGCCTCAAGTTCACCCTATACCCCAGGGTGAGGGGATTAAGGTCTCAGTGTTCCAATCTGGCAGGGACCCTGGGAAAGAAGCGCTGATGGATGCTATTGTTAAACTCTGTCTTTACATTTCTGCTGAAATGGCTATGGAAAAATTCCTATTCTTTAGGTATTTTACAAGGAATACTTACTATTTATTGATGAGGAATCTAATTTCTGTAATTTATTTATTTTAAAGAAAAACTCTTGCAGTGAAACTATTTAAACCTGTCCTAGGAGACCTGAAACCATTAAAAGATAAGAGCACCCTACTCTATAATGGAAGGAACCAGATGGTCATCTGTAGCGTCATAGAATTCGAGCATTGCTTCTGCCACTTCAGTGATTGTTACTGATTCTCTCCTGACGTACAGTTCCAGAGGGAATATTTCTCTTTTGAAAGATTTTATTATTTATTTGAAAGGCAGAGTTACAGAGAGAGAAGGAAAGATGGGAAGAGGGAGAGGGAGAAAGAGAGGTAGAGAGAGGAAATATTTAAAGTTAACATCAGGTACTGATTTTTTTCAATTGATTATATAGATAGAGCCTATTAAACTAGCATATTATTTCCAAATTATTGCTATAGTTTTAAACATAATTCATATTTAGAGAAGAGAATAATTATAACCTGGATCTGGGGCAGGATTAAGATTGGGTACAAAGTTACATTTAGATAGGAACAGGTGATTGTGTTTAACTATGGTTAATGATAATGTATTATTATGTATTATAAAATATCTAAGGATTTTAATGTTTTCATTTCAAAGAATGATAACTGCATGAAGTGATAGTTGTGCTAACTACCCTGATCTGATGATTAAATGATGCCTTGAAAATCACGTTTTACCTCATAAATGTGTAAAATGTTCTATAAAAGGTACCACTCTGTGGGTCATAATTATGAGTATGATATAAATACATAAACCTTTACATCTGAGAGTTGGAAGAATGAAAGGAAGGCAGACCATGGCATTGGAAAAAGACGGAAGGTTCTGAGAATCAGCACCGAAAGTACTGGCCTGGAAACCAGTAAGCCTTGCAGGAGTCAACATCAACGTGGAGTCGGGCTCAGAGACACCGGCTTATCTGTTTTGAGTTTCATGGTTTTGCACCCCTCACTTTCATCATTTTGGGTTTCCAGCTGAGATACTAAAACAAAGATTAGAAGATCTGGAGCAAGAGAAAAGCAGCCTGCACTTTCAGCTCCCTTCCAGGCAACTGGCTCTCAGCAGCTTCCTGAGACACTTGGCAGCACAGGCCCAGGCTGCCTTGCACCAGGCCATCCAACAGTGAGTACCTGTGATTGACCCTGCTCTCTCTTAGCTCCCTTGTTGTGAAGGGCTGGAAGGACTTAGAGACCCTCAACTACTTTTCCCTGGGAAGGGTCCTTTTGTTGTTTGGGCAGCTGTGGGGCATGGTTTTCTAGAAAGAACCCCCTTCTGCCAGTTGACAGGGAATGACCCCCAATAAACACAGTGACAGAGTGGGTACTAAGCTTCCCCTGGAATCCCTATCTTCCTAGAAAGGGTGAGGAGGATTTCTTCTTGTCCAGGGCAGCTAGTCTCCTGTGACCATGGTACGCCTGTAAGACCCACACACAGTTCCCTCTTGATTGAAGGATAAAACCTTATCCTCCTCCCGACTCCACCTCCAGCTCCCTTACCTTTACTTATTTCGTTATGTACTAAAATGTTCTATCATTATTTTATCTTTAAAGTTCATTGTCCTATCTTCACCTTTACTAAGCTGGCTGCCTTTTGAAATTATTTAATAAGTTTGCTTTCTCCCCAATCAACTCCTTCTCCTATATCCCCAGTCTCAGTGACTCATATCACCATTCCCCCAACTACCCAAGCAAGACCTGGAGACATGTTGGCTCCTCTCTGTTCCTCACTCCTGACAGTCACTGCTCACCAAGTTCTTTCACCCTGTTGTCTCCCTCTCTCTCATTCCCAGTCACTTTCCTACCTCCTTGATAGTGCCTTAGTTCTGGTCTTTACAATTTTGAGTGTGGATTATTGCAAATGTCTCTTTGTTGGATTCATCCTTACTCCCTCTTATCCATCTTCCACTGGGCTACAGGTGGAAGTATCATGTCATGCTTATCAGTTCCCTATTGCTTCCCAGATAAAATTCATGGTGTTCAGCATGACATTCAAATCCTTCATGATCCATCCTTTGTCTAGCTGCCCAGATTTAACTAAACCATCAACAGCGCATGCAGTCCATGCATACCAAAGTATTTAAAGTTTCTAAATTCTGTGATGTTGCATATCTCCATTGCCCTCTATTGCTCATTCTTCCAGGCTCAACTCAGCTTCCATTCTCACCAAGCCCTGTTCATCAACCACACTGTCTCTTCCTTGAAAATTACTTGAGCACCTTGCATTATATCACCTCTGTCTTACATCTTCAGTAAGTCTATTTCCTTGAATATCTGTTTACTCTGACAGATGACAAGTTCTTGCAAACATGACTATATTATATTTATCTTTTTATTCCTACAGAGTAGAACAGTGTCTGATCCACAAGTGGTATTCTATAAATTTCAATGGAATGAGTGAACTGTGACATATATGTTTATAGCTCTATTTCTTAAAGATTTATTTATTGTATATCTCTATATATAGGTTGAAAATACGTGAATATTGAGAAAAAGACTTTTAAAGGTATTTCAAAGTGTTCATGGAAAGTGGAATTGAAAGATTTCTTTGACGCAAAATTTTTTGAAATCCATGCATAATATTTTCATAATACAATTGTTCCATGAACTTGTTGAAGACTCCTTGTATATATATAGTAGCAGGTTGTCTCACCACATTACAGAGGTTGAAAAGTTCAACATTGGCCATCTGCTACCTGGAGAGCCAGAGCAGATGGTAAGGATCTAGAATCCGGAAACCTCAGAATAAGAGAGGCTGGCCATATGGCTTCTCTTCAGAGGTCAGAGGCTCGAGACCCTCTGAGGGCTGCTAGTGTAATCCAAAGGCTGAAGAACCTTGAATCTGAAGTTCACAGGCAGTAGCAGGAGAAAACACATTCCACTCAGGGAGGAAGAACCAGGGAGAAAGATTTTTCCTGTCTTTGACTTTTCTGTGCCTTCTGGGCCCCCAGTGGAGTTGGTGCTCATCCACATCGAAGATGGCTCTTCCTTCCTCAGTTGGCTGATGCACATGCCAATCCTCATGGACACACCCAGAATTCTGCTTTCACAGTTCTCTAGGCATCCCTCAATCTAGTCATGTTGACATACATCAGAGTGTCAAATGAACCATTAGAGGACAAGAGCTGGGGGTAGGAGGCAAGGGGAGAAGGGGTGGAGAGTGAGGGGGGGAGGCTTCACTTTGGTGTTTTTTGGTGGTTGCTCTAGAGGAAAAGTCTCCTTCAGCTGTTCTTCTGAAACGCTCAGTAAGGAAGCATTACACAACCTCTTCAAAGAACCCTGGCTGGCTTGGAGGTCAGGAAACCTGAGTTCTGACCCCACCTCTTCCACTAAGCATCTGTATGCTGTTTGATGTGGTTTCCTAAATTCTCTGCACTTCCCTCTCCTCATCTGAAAATGAAGGAGTTGAATTAGGTCATTGTTTCAAAGACTTCAGTTATTTATGTGTTATCTTGGTTTCTGTTTTGCCAAATTCACCTGCCCTATCATGGACATAACTAGAAAATTATGAAAAATATAAATATATTTCTATCAACTTTTCCCTTAAATTATAAAATGAATATTAAAATAAATACATAGTTAATAATTTTTTAGGCAAAATTGTCTTTTTCTGTGCCAACTTCCCATGTAGCCTGTGACATTTGTGAACTTTGTTATCTGGATCTGTGGACTCTCCTATCGGAGGAGCGGTAGCTGCAAGTCTCATAGAGGCCACAAGGGGGAAATAGTGCCAAGCAGGAGTCCACAGAATCCAGTGCTGGAATAGAAACAGTTTTCAGTGGGACTCTATCTGAATCAAAGAAAACTAGAATATTTTCAAATAAATGTTATTTTTCTTGCAGAAATAAAATAGTTGCATTAACAATGCAAATTTTCAGTACTGAAAAATAGCACAAATAAGTGTGTTGCAACCTTTCTGGGATCAAGTATTTCTTTGAGTATCTGATAGGAGCTTTAGATTTCTTCCCTCAAAAACCACATAGGTACATATATACAAAATATTGGGTGCAGTTTCATGGGACTCACAGATCTACTGAAGCTCACCCGTTCCATCCTTTGGGGTCCTTGGGTCCTAGATTAAGAATATTTAGTTTTGTGTAAGATTTAAGGAAATATAAACACAGAAGGTATAATCAGGTACTTCATTTTTTATTATATTGTCATTCTATTCTTAAAAATCATTGTTACATTCAACTTTTTAATAAACACTGTCCTTTAACTTGTGTTGAAAACACAAATCACTCATGATTTGTTCAGATCTTGTCACCAGCCCAAGGAGTTTTAACTATTTTCTGGGATTCAGCAGGTTCCTCTAATGGTAGACATCGCTACTCAAATTGTCTGGCTCTGTCTCTCTGCACTGGTGGTTTCATGTTGAGGTGTCTCAACTCAATAGGAGTCCACATGTAAAATAATTTTATTATTCTGCAGTCTCTCTTGAATCCACTTTTCCTATTTCTATATGATATCTTAGCTAGATGACACAGATGCCTGGGCTATTTTCAGTTACTGACATTCAACCAGTCCAATCCAGTTCAGTTTGCGGCTCCAATTATAGATCCAGTTTAAAGCTTGTCCTGCCCAATGTTTGGAATCCTCTCCCTATTGTCATCACAGCTTCCCTGTCCTTGTGCTCTCTGTATGTAGATGTTGACATCCTCACTTTCTCGTGGGACACAAACCTGGGTTCCTCAGGAGCCCAACCGCTCAGGACCTCTCAACTGCCCAGATCTTGATGTGAACACAACTTCACCCCCACCCCCACCCCAGCAACCATTGCTTTCAACATCTCTCTCTGCCTCTTCTGTTGGGACCTCTTACCCAACAGGTGCATTTTTGAGGGAATAACTTTTTTATCATGTGCACTTGACTTGTAGGAAGTTCACTTATCTTTACCACAAAAAAAAAGTGTGTATTAAGAACATACCATAATAGACCCTCTCACCCTGCTTTGTTTTTTCAGTTCCTTTACCACTACTTGAGGGCACAGTGATAAATTGGAAGTCAGTGGTTTAATCAGAGTTGCAGCAGACCCAACTGATGTTTGCCATCTGATTTCTTCTATCACTGGGGACAGTTCAGTCCTCACCCAGTAGGTTTCTGTACAGTGGGCATTCTCTGAAGCTGTGTGAGGAAGGGCAGGGGCATATGATGCTCCTAAAGGCAGCTCTCAAGACAGTGCCCTACCTGCCAACTTCCAGGAGGATAGTTCTGGGACATGCTGCACTCATTTGCTTTCTGGAGAAGCCCTGGAAGGATGAGACTTCAGCTGCCCATGTGGTATGGTGATCAGCTTAGTAGTGCACCTTTTGATGACTTTTTCTCCTCACATCCTTACTCCATTTTCTTGGCAATCATTGATCCAAAAGATAACCTGAACTCAGAAATTTGTCACAGACTCTGTTATTAGTATAACCCCAATTTAGCCAGATGTTCATATAACAGAGCCATATGTCAGTCTTGCCTAGCATCCCCTCATTGTATGAATGAGTCCACTGGGATATTTTAGACTCGATTTGAGCTGGGAGGTTACGCTCTCCTTGTTCCCCTGGGATAAAGGAGGAAAACAATTTCCCCCAAAGGTTCCATTTCCTACAGCAATGGGTGGGTGTTGAGAGTGGTATTTCATTGTGGCAGCAAATGTTTTGCAGTCCCTGGAGTTGGGAACCCTAACCCTGTTGTTAGTGATTTAGAATGGAGGGCACCCAGGCCAGTGTCGTTCAGCTTCAGTTTCTAATTCTGCAGTAATAGGAAAATTCCACTCAATATCCTCTCCCAGCAAGGATCAGAAGAGAATAGAGAGGCATCTGTTCCTGCTGTATATTCCATTCAGTCAAAGGAAAGATTTTTTTTTCCCTTTCTGCTATGAGAGAGGTTGGCCTACTATTTACAAATAATATTGATAATTTTCTATGATTCCTTTGTTTCTGTAATTATGAATTTACCTGTTTCCCATCATATTTTCACCAACATGTACATATCCACTGTTCACATTTGTAACTTAAATTGAACGTGTGTACACATGTGCATTTTCCATTGGATAACTTAAAATACCCCCCAAAATACACAAAGATTAACAATGAATGTATACAATGGTTTTGCAATGGGGCTTATCAGGGCAGAGCTCTGGTTTGCCTGTCCAAATATTTCCTTCTCACATCCTTCCTTTGAGATGGAAACAGAAAAGATAAATGATGTGCAGCGTCATGATGCTGCAGGACTGAGTCATTCTTCCTCTGAACAGCTCTTCCTCTACTCCCTTTATATCATGTGATCCTTTTTTCCCCTTTGGTTGTCAAATGGGAACAGTTTAGTATAACAGGATTCAGTGATAATCAACTGTAGGAAAAGATGCAGTGTACCAGACCAGAAAATAACTGTTGCAGCCACATGTTACCAAGGATATAAAATGATATGGGATAAAAGTAATCATGATTACCAGTGTTCTAGGATACATTCCTGAACCCTGGATCAGAGCTGGAGGTGGGGATCCCCAAGAGCACTATCATGCCATGTGTCCTACTCTTGGGGACCCATCCCAACTTTCAGGAAGAGAAAGCAGAAAGGAAAAGAGGAGGAAAATAAGCTTAGGTGACTCACAGAGGACTCAGAATTTGTTTTAGGAGCCAGCATTGTGGTTTAGCAGGTTAAGCCACTGCTTGTGACACTGTCTTCCCATATGAGTGCTGTATGTTCAGGTCATTGCTGCTCCGCTTCCTATCCAGCTTCCTGCTAATGTGCCTGGGGAAGCAGCAGAGGATGACCCAAGTGTTTGGGCCTCTGCCACCCATGCGGGAAACCTGAAAGTCTCCTGCCTCCTGGCTTCAGCCTGGCTCAGCCCCGGCCATTGTGGCCATATAGGGAGTGAACCAGTGGGTGGAAGATTCTCTCTCTCTATTTCTGTGTGTGTGTGTGAGACTCTGCCTTTCAAATAAATAAATAAATAAATAAATCTTTGCATAAAAAGAAACTAAAGTAGATTCAACTGAAGTCTGCACTGAGGCCAGTGGCATCTCATGTAACTATATAAGCCCAAATAAATCTTTATGGGTCCACTAGCATGGAAGTCATTTCTATGAATGAGACAAGACTATACAATAGAGAGAAGATCGGTTTCTCAAGGAATATAAATTCTCCATTTTGTTTCTTCTTTAGACCCAAATCACGGATGTAAAGAATTATAGTTACCTGGATAATACCTGGTAATTTTACAATGTTTTATTGTGCCAAAAATGCTGCTGTGGTGATCTAGGACATTATTTATTGGATGCAATTGCTACCTGTAGGTTTAAAGCACTATTCTATGGTTCTATGACTTGTTAAAACCACTTGTTTGCCACCATCTTCCAAAGAGGAAGAGATGGAAACACATGAATGATGTGACATGAATTTGATGAAGTAGACACTAGTAGAGAACAGCAATTAACAAAAATATTCAGAAAGGCCACATTCAGTTTTTATAGCCACAAACAGTTGTCTGAAGTGAGGCAGTGTTCCTTCTGGGCCTCATTTTTCTTTTTCTTTTTGAATGTGTAAAATGTTTTTATTTTTTATTTTTGTAACTTTTACTTAGCAAATATAAATTTCCAAAGTACAGCTTATGGATTACAGTGGATTTCCACCCCCCATAATTTCCCTTCCACCCACAACCTTCCCCTTTCCCGCTCCCTCTCCCCTTCCATTCACATCAAGATTCATTTTCAATTATCTTTATATACAGAAGATCAATTTAGTATATATTAAGTAAAGATTCAACAGTTTGCACTCACACAGAACATAAAGTGTAAAATACTGTTTGAGTACTAGTTGTAGCATTAATTCACATTGAACAACACATTAAGGACAGAGATCCTACATGAGGAGTAAGTGCACAGTGACTACTGTTGTTGACTTAACAAATTGACACTCTTGTTTATGGCGTCAGTAATCACCCTAGGCTCTTGTCATGAGTTGCCAAGGCTATGGAAGCCTTTTGAGTTCACTGACTTTGATCTTATTTAGACAAGGTCATAGTTAAAGTTCACTCCTTCCTTCAGAGAAAGGTACCTCCTTTTTTGATGGCCTGTTCTTTCCACTGGGATCTCACAGATCTTTCATTTAGGTTTTTTTTTTTTTTTTTTGCCAGAGTGTCTTGGCTTTCCATGCTGGGCCTCATTTTTCTAACTGTGACAATGAGGACAGTGGCCTTGAAAGTTTTTGATTCTTTCTAAGACTGAAATTGTATGATACCAGCAGTAGTACACAATAGCAATTTTTTTTTGCACCATGAAGACTGACATCATAGGGTATGAGAGAATGGCAGCATGTGTTACACTGAAAAGCTGTATAAAGCACAGCATTGCCTTGAGCAGTTCTGGTTCAGGATCTCATCACGGATGGATTTTCTGGCTTCTCTACTCCTTGGACATCCTCACTTGCCAAAGTTTCTGAAGGCAGACCACCATGCAAAGCCAAGGGCACTGGATGGCCCTGGGGATCTGGGTGCTAGGCTGGGAGGAGAGTGCTCTGTAGGTTCACATCAGGCAGTCATTAACAGCTGGGAAGGGGCACCAGGGAAACTCAGAAGGTTGCTTTGGCCTTGTCTCAATATTTCTCAATATGCATTCATAGCAGGCCTATTGAGAATGTTATCAATGGATTGAAATTTTTCTCCTGTGCAATGTAGAGCTAATTTTTCTCTGTGTATAGGATATTATTTTACAAATGAGTTTTATCCTTTTTAAAATCATTGGTGGAAAAGCAGTATAGAAAGGCCAATATTACTTCAGGACTGGGCTTTTACAAACAGGGTCCTGAGGAACACTAGATTTGAGAGTGGGGTTTTAGATGCGCAAATCCTCACTGGCCCCAAAGACTGATCTGACATTTATCCCAAGTGTTCTTAAGTCTTGTCCCTGAGGGATTTGTGCATTTTACATACTGATTAGTTTATAGCAACAATGCTAATTTGCACTGACTTCAGGGATTATACAGTAAGAATTATTAACTATAAAGGTAACAGCATTGCAGAAGGAAGAGGGCAAACAACTCAGAGGGCTGAAGAGTAAGATGGGAACCTGTCTCTTCCTTCATTAGTGAGCCACAGTTGTCCTGGAGTCATCACCCAGCTCTGGGTGGCTTTCCGTACCCAGAGTAAGAGGTGAGAGACAGAGCTTTGGTAAACCACTGGGGCTTTTCTTATGGATTAAGTAATGAATGTGATTAACAATAATATTGAGAATTCCCAGTTACCTGCCTTGTAGCTCCTCTGTAGCTAATTTTCAATTCTGTGTTCATTTCCTTCAATAACTCCCATTCCAACCCAGATGGTGTCTATTTAGGAAATTCAGAAAACTGTTGATATTAGCATAAGCAGAACAAATTGGGAAATGAATTAGTGCAAAGAAATGATCTAATGCAATATTAAACTGAATACAAACAACTTCTGAACTGTCTATGCCACCGACTCATTCCTCACTCAACACATATTTGCTAATCCTCTGCATGATGCTGGACATTGAGGTGAAGTCTGTCCCTTCCTCCCAAGGCTCACAGTCTAGGCTAAGTGAGCAATTGTGCTGGGACTTTGGAGCCCAGAGGTGACTCCATTCTCATAGATGTCAGGAGCTGAGGATGATTTGATTCCAAACACTGCCTGTTCTGATGCATGCAAATATGCTCAGACACACTGCATCTTTAATCTCCATTACTCTGTGTCAGGCACTATGGCCATCAGACAAGACAGCATTCAATTTCCCTATGCAAACACTGAAATGCTGGGAAGGTCGACAGCAAGTGCCATGAAGGGAGAGGAGCTGTCTCCTCCCCGTATGGCCTCACTTGAGAGTGAAGCTGCCTACTTTAAGTACTCAGTGGCCATTTGTTGAATAAATTTGATCCTCATTATTGTTGTATCATCTTCATCATTCTCATTTTGAAAACAAGGGAAGTTAGAAAAAAAAAGAAAGATACATTAACAAAAAAGCCAAGAAAGTTGACATTCAGAGAGATTAGGGAAGTTCCAGCACACGTAGCTAGAAAAAGGCAGGGCCAGTCGCCAAACCACGGCCTCTGCCTGCACTTGCTGCCCTCTCTCTGCCATTGTGCTGCACCTGCTGGAGAGCCAGCAGAGGGCCTAATCACTGCTTGTGCTTGGAGCATGACTGAAAGCAAGGAGAGACAAGTTCCCGATTTTCCTACCAACCTGTAATTGGAAGATGGTGTCCCTGAGAAGCCTGGAAACAAGCAGTCAACCTGATGTGCTTTGAGTTCTAAACTCCACTCACTGCTCTCCAAGAACAAGTCACCTGATTTCCCTGAGACCTGGTTTTCTCATTGACAAAACCATAATGATAATAAAATTCTTCAGTAAGAAACAAATGTGATAAAAATGATAATGTGTGGCCTTCAGTATTTACTTATAGATCATTTTATTATCATATTAAGCATTTTAGTTATCTCTTCAATTGTTATTTGTCTTTAAACACATCAAAGAGTGAATGTAGTTCTAAATTGTGTGGGATGTTATACTATTACTTATTGTGATAAGTGATCTTTAAGATTATGCACTGAAATTGCATCTGTTTCAGGTCCTGGAATTAAAGCATAATTCCTTTTACTGTATCTGCTCTTTTCTTTTTTCTAAGATTTATTTATTTATTTGAAGGGATTATACGGAGAGAGAGAGAGGGAGAGAGGGAGGGAGGGAGGGAGGGAGAGAGAGAGAGAGAGAGAGAAACAGAAACATCTTCCATCTGCTGGTTCATTCCCTAAATGGCCACAATGGCCAGAGCTGGGCTGATCTGAAGCCAGGAGCCAGAAGCTTCTTCCGGGTCTCCCACGTGAGTGCAGTAGCCCAAGGACTTGGGCCATCTTCTACTGCTTTCCCAGGCCATGGCAGAGAGCTGGATGGGAAGTGGAGCAGCTGGGACTCGAACTGGCGCACAAATGGGATGCTGGCACTGCATGAAAGTGGTGGCTTTGCCTGCTACACCACAGCGCCGGCCCCTCTTTACTAACTGTGAAAAGTGGACAAGACCTTTTCCAATATTATTTCTAAACCTATTCGGGCTGCTTCCCAGCAGTGTGGTGGGTGGGCTCATTTATCTTAAAAGTGCTTCTCTAAGATTTAGGAAGCCAGAGAGTCATCCCCACCTTCAAACTGCAACCGAGTCTGTGACTTGAAGGGAGCTCCATCTGGCATCCCTGTGTACATGGCAGGGACCCAAGTATCCGTGCTGTTATCCACTACCTCCCATGTGAATCAGCAGGAGTCTGGATTAGAAGCAGAGTTGGGACTCCATTTTAGGCATTGCAATGCAGGCTGTGGGCCTTATAAGTGGTGGCTTAACTGCCATACCACAACATGCATTGCTACCTTTTGTTTTAGTTGATGCCATTTCCAACAAACGGCTTCCTTCAGTTGTGGAGCTAGTTTTGCCTAGAGTACATTTTTTCAGCCCACCTGCATTGAGCTAGACATTGAACACTTTAAGTGTACGTTTGTCATTCTTGGAGAATGGATTCCTACAAGGCTCCTGTGAAGGCAGCCCACCAGCATAAGGCTCTGTCTGCAACTACATTTTCAGCAGCATCACTGCTGCCGAATCTTATTCCTGGAAGAGAAAGAGAAGGCGCCAAACAGATTTAAAGCAGTTCTTGATCATTGTTTTTAAAGAATCATTTTACAATGAATATATGATATTTTATCTTTAAAAACACTGCTTCATTTAAAAGGCAGAATTGCAGAGAGAGAGAGAGAGAGAGAGAGAGAGAGAGAGAGAGAGAGATCTTCCATTTGCTAGTTTATTTCCCAAAAGACTGCAACAACATGGGCTCATTCAGGCCAAAGACAGGAGCTTAGAACTCCATCTGGCTCTTTCATGAGAGTAGCAGGGGCCCAATTACTTGCTCCATCTTCTGCTGTCATCCCAGGCACTTTAGCAGGGAACTGGATTAGAAGTAGAGCTGGCAGGACTTGAATAAGTGCTCTGATAAGGGATAACAACGTTACAACCAGTGGCTTAACTTGCTACACCACAGTGCTGCCCCCTTTAACAGTCCTTTGACAAACATTTTCTGGAAAGTCCTGACCCACGCATCTGCAAATAAACTGTAACTTTTAAATCTTGAGATTCAAGATCAGTGCGGGAATTTGGCTCTGTTTGGATGGTCCAAGGAGATTGCTGTCTAATATAACATAATCTGAGCATCATGCTTGATTTTAAATGGACTTAGTGGCCACATTTTTTTAAATTTAAAAAGAAACAATAGAGCTTCATTTGAACACTACATTTAATTCAGCCTGTTATATCCAAAATATTAATTCAGCATGTAAACAGCATAAAAATATTAGTAATGTATTATTCTACACTCTATTTTCATTGGAAATCTTTAGAAATCCCATATGTATTCTACATTTTCAGCACATTTTAATTTGAGCTAGCCATTTGTCAAGTGCTTAATAGCTGCATGTGTCCAGGGGCTACTGTACTGGACGGTACAAGTCCAATAGTAGAAATTTTGCTACAGGAAAAAGGAAAAGCTCAAAGAGATTATAATGAAAATAGGAACTTACAATAGAGACCTCATACATGTGACCTCCCTAGGTGAGAACAACTAGGGGCACTTTGTCAAATTTCTTACTCTTCAAATATGCGTAAACCTGGAAATTTTAGCTTCTCCACACCTGTACTAATATGTGTGTGTTATTTTAAGGGCCAGCAGTGACAACACCCAGGCCAGATGCAGAACAGATCCGAGCCTGTTGGAATCCACTGCTCAGGAAAACCTGTGCGTGTCCCTCACCAGGCGAGACTGGCTTCTGCAGGAAAAGCAGCAACTGCAGGTGAGCATGTGCAGAGTCTTCAAGAAAGAGGACAGGATTTTTCTTTTTTTTTTTTAATTTTATTTTATTTTTGACAGGCAGAGTGGACAGTGAGAGAGAGACAGAGAGAAAGGTCTTCCTTTTGCCGTTGGTTCACCCTCCAATGGCCGCCGCGGTAGGTGTGCTGTGGCCGGCGCACCGCGCCATTCTGATGGCAGAAACCAGGTGCTTCTCCTGGTCTCCCATGGGGTGCAGGGCCCAAGCACTTGGGCCATCCTCCGCTGCACTCCCTGGCCACAGCAGAGAGCTGGCCTGGAAGAGGGGCAACCGGGACAGGATCGATGCCCCGACCGGGACTAGAACCCGGTGTGCCGGTGCCTCAAGGCAGAGGATTAGCCTAGTGAGCCGTGGCGCCGGCCAGGATTTTTCTTATGTAGTTAATCCAGATGCAGAAAAGTGTGTCTAGGCTTTGCTTGAATGTAGCAATTAGAGCCTTGGCCATCTACGCGGAGTACAGAAAGAAGAGGTGGTAGGGAATGACAGCGAGAGGGCGTGTACCAACCTCATTACAAATGAGGAGTTGAAAGCTCAGCAGCATTTGTGCCTGTATCTGATTTTCTTCATTACCTGCTGAATATGCTTTCCTTGTCTCCCAGGCCAATTTGTCACCTCTTATCATTTTGACCTTTAGGAAGCTTCCCTTGAAAGACATCTGTGCTGTGAGGCTATGAGAATCTTTTATGGAAATGCCGGTGATGGTGGATAGTGAGCAGCAGTTAGGAGACAGAGTTTTGGGGCTGGGCAAGGTGGGCATGTCTGGAATGCCTGTCGGCTACATGGCGGGCCTAGAGTACTGGATGGAAGGTGGCTAAAAAGCACACAGGGGCTTGGACTCTAGGTAGAGAATTGAGGATATAGGCAGAGACCAGTTGGGAGCTGTGGAAGCTGACAGGGAGCCCCAGAGACAGGGAAACCTGGAGCTTGAACCTTGAGGCCTGAAGAAAGAATGGGGAGTGGCAGGGAGACATTGATTAGAGGCAACAGGACTCCATGGCAAGAGTGTTTGTCATCAACACTGGAGTCCAGATATTGCCTTGGAACTGAATAAATCTGGACACGATATGGAAGCCTGGACAATTTCTGTCCCCACGAAGAGTGTTATTATTAGCTGAGTGTGCCTCACACAAATTGCTCTGGTAACAAGGTGGCAGAGGGAGGCAAAAGTCATCACAATGTCAAAATATTCCCCAATAAACAGTTATAGTTATATAACAGAGTAGTTATTATTCAGTTAGCATCTTTGTAAAGTTTAGACATGTGGAAATGCTAAGTCCCATTATGAGTTTTCAGTAGTATACATAAATTTAACATCCATACAATTCCTGAGAATGTCACAGTGTATAGAAAATAATTTTAGCCCCAGGTGCTTAGTTTTTGAGGCATTCTGTGCTGTAGCTTAGTGCTAGCAGCACTCTGGGAATGATACCAGAATATGCATGTATTCAATAAGTATTTATTGAGTGTCTGCTATGTGCCGGACACAGTTGGAAATGCTCAGGATTTCTGTGGAGCTTATGTTCCACTGTGAGTGGGGGTGGGAAGATAGATAATAAATGATAAACAATAAATACCCACATTAGATACCTACTATGTTATAGTGTGGTAAGAACTATAATGTCTAGACCATGATCATGGGGAATTGTGTCTACTCCTCATTGTGATTGAAGCGAACCTTTGAGAGCAGAGGAGAAGTAGGCCTTGCAGTTGTTTCTGTTAGATCTTTCTGGGCAGAGGGGCAGTCATCCAGAAACAAAAGGGGCCTTGTGGGTTTGTGAGGCTTAGGCTTGTCAGTGAGCCACTGGATGGTTTTGAGCAGCAAAGTGATGCAATCAGAACACAATTTAATAATTGCTTTGATTTCTGTGTAATGTGGTATAGCATCACTTTGGAAAACAATATAGTGGTACTTCAAGAAGTTAAAAGCAGATTCACCATAGGATCCAGCAGTTCTGTTTCTGGGTATATACACCCAAGTTGAAAGCACGAACTAAATAGATATTTGTATATTCATGTTCAGAGCAGCATTATTCACAATAGCCAAAAGACAGAACCCATACTCATCCAAATAGTCACCAATGTATGAATGAATAAATTGTCATAAAGTCATACAATGGAATATTAGCATTGAAAGCAAATTTTGACACTTGCTGCAATTTGGACGAATTTTCAGAATATTATGCCAAGTGAAATAAGTTAGGAATGATAGGACAAATATTGTATGGTTACATTTATTTGACGTACTTAGAGTAGGCTAATTCATACAGACAGAAAAAAGTAGGGTAGATGTCAGGGATTACATAGGGAAGGGAATGGAAATGATATTTCAGTTTTGCAATGTGAAATGAGGCAGCGGATCCAAGGTGGTGGAATATGGAGGGAGATTACTACTTTAGTTAGAAGATAGTTTTTAAAAAGTGGAGAGTGCAGTCTTAGGGAAGATTAGAGAGAAAGTGGCAGAGGAAACTCCATGCAAATTAGGATGCTGTGGACCTATGTGGAGGGTGTGGACATGCACAACTCAGAACCCCAGTGCCAAGAACCTCAGCACCAGCTCTGGAGTGAGGTGAGACCAGTCTGCAGCAGCCCAAGCCAGTGGAGATAAGGCTGTGGGAAGAGCCTGGTGGGAATCCAGCGTGGAGCCCTGTAGGGGACAGTGTAGCTGACAAACTAGAGGAGAAAAAAAGGGGGGCACATTTTTCTCTCCCTGACCACCCTGTAACAAGATGAGAGAGTGCGGGTGTCATTTTGAACATAAGTAACCGCTGTGCCAGCTTGAGTCCATGAGCCCAGCAATTAGCCGAGCAGAGATGCCTGAGGCTGGCTGGGAGAACTGACAGGAGGCTGGGTGCTTGTAACTTTGGGAGGCTTGTGTGCTGGGACTGTGAAAACATTGTGACTATGTGGGAGGGTGCAGGGTGTGGCTAGGAATTTGGTAAGTCACTGTGGGTAGTTCCATATGCTTGGAGTTCCCTAATTTCCTGGTGAGGCTCATTGTTGTGGAATCTGTGCTTGCATCGAGGACTGCATGGATAATTTAAGAGGTTCTTGTGGTGATCTGGACAAATATATCCACTGGGTCAAGTGCCCAGGCTTGGGTCTCCTTTGAGGAGAGGTGGAGAGTGTGAGACTATGCCAACAGAGAAGAACAAACTTCCCCTTTGATAGAAAAAAAAATGGTTAAGCCACTATGGAAGTCAGTCTGGAGAATCCTCAGAAACCTGAATATAACCCTACCATACAACCCAGCCATACCACTCCTTGGAATCTACCCAAAGGAAATTAAATTGGCAAACAAAAAAGCCGTCTGCACATTAATGTTTATTGCAGCTCAATTCACAATAGCTGAGACCTGGAACCAACCCAAATGCCCATCAACAGTAGACTGGATAAAGAAATTATGGGACATGTACTCTATAGAACACTATACAGCAGTCAAAAACAATGAAACTGGTCATTTGCAACAAGATGGAGGAATCTGGAACACATCATGCTGAGTGAATTAAGCCAGTCCCAAAGGGACAAATATCATATGTTCTCCCTGATCGGTGACAACTAACCAACCACAAAAAAAGGAAACCTGTTGAAGCGAAATGGACACTATGAGAAACAGTGACTTGATCAGCTCTTGTCCTGCCTGTTGATGTACAATGTAATACTTTATCCATTTTAGTATTTTTTTTTTTGTTCTAGTACTATTGGTTGAACTCTGTAATTAACACAATTATTCTTAGGTGTTTAAATTTTAACTGAAAAGTGATCTCTGTTAGGAATTTGGAAAACATTATGCTGGGTGAAATAAGCCAGTCCCAAAGGGACAAATATCATATGTTCTAGCTGATCGGTGACAACTAACCAAGCACCAAAAAGGAAACCTGTTAAAGTGAAATGAACACTATGAGAAATGGTGACTTGATCAGCCCTTGCCCTGACTGTTGATGAACAACTTAATACGTTATCCCTCTTAGTATTTTTTTTGTTTGTTCTACTTAATACTTTTGGTTGAATACTGTAATCAATACACAGTTATTATTAAGTGTTGAAACTTAACTGAAAAGTGATCACTGTTAAATATAAGAGTGGGAATAAGAGAGGGAAGAGATGTGCAATTTGGGACATGCTCAAGCTGACTTGTCCCAAACGGTAGAGTTAGAAACATACCAGGGGATCCCAATTCAATCCCATCAAGGTGGCATGTACCAATGCCATCTCACTAGTCCAAGTGATCAATTTCCGTTCACAATTGATCATAATGATAGGACTAAGAGCCAAAGGGATCACATAAACAAGACTTGTGGCTGCAAATACTAACTGATAGAATAAAAAAAAAGGGGGGGGGGAAGAGAACGATCCAATATAGGAAGCGGGATACACAGCAGACTCATAGAATGGCAGATGTCCTAAACAGCACTCTGGCCTCAGAATCAGCCCTTAAGGCATGGGGACCCAGCTGAAAAGCCCATGAGAGTATTTCAGGCATGGAAAGCCAAGACACTCTGGCAAAAAACAAACAAACAAACAAACAAAAAAACCAAAAAACAAAAAAACCAAAAAACCTAAATGAAAGATCTCTGCGAGAGAGACCCAGTGAAAAGAACAGGTCATCAAAGAACGAGGTACCTTTCTCTGAAGGGAGGAAAGAACTTCCACTTTGACTACAACCTTGTCTAAATATGATCAGAGTTGGTGAACTCAAAAGGCTTCCATAGCCTTGGCAACTCATGACAAGAGCCTAGGGTGATTACTGATGCCATAAACAAGAGTGTCAGTTTGTTAAGTCAACAACAGGAGTCACTGTGCACTTACTCCTCATATAGGATCTCTGTCCTTAATGTGCTATACATTGTGATTTAATGCTATAACTAGTACTCACTTGATCTTAGCCAAAAGGCCAAGAAGCGATATATAATAACTAGTACTCAAACAGTATTTTTCACTTTGTGTGTCTATGTGGGTGCAAACTGTTGAAATCTTTACTTAATATATGCTAAACTGATCTTCTTTATATAAAGAGAATTGAAAATGAAACTTGATGTGAATGGAAGGGGAGAGGGAGCAGGAAAGGGGAGGGTTGTGGGTGGGAGGAAAGTTATGGGGGGGGGGGAGCCATTGTAATCCATAAGCTGTACTTTGGAAATTTATATTCATTAAATAAAAGTTAAAAAAAAAAGAAAAAAAAAGATTTACCATGCCCAACCTGGGCATCACCTTGGAAACTCCCTTCACTCTGGAGCACTGAACAAAGCATCCTAGACACACTGACCACATGCCTTTAGGTGTTCACTGAAAAAGTAGACAGTCCACTAAGCCACAGAGGATTAGTCCAAAGATAAAACCCATCAAAGGAAAAAACAAAACAAAACAAAAAAGAAACCAACAAATATCTCTGCCAATGATGAATAATAAGCACAGCAATTCAAGAAACAAGAATAAGGAAGACAACATGCCCCAAAAGAACACAACACTTCGATACTAGAATGTGAAGATGAAGAGATTGAAGAAATGCCAGAAATGGAATTCAAAGATTGATCATAGGATTACATAGAAGTAATCAGAAGCAAAACAGGGACTAATGAAATCTATACATGACATGAAAGAAAAAAATCTCCCATGAAATTGAGATCTTAAAGAGAAATCAGAATGAAATCTTAGAAATGAAGAATTAAATACAACAAATAAAAAAGCCTTAACAACAGACTCGGTGCAGCAGAAGAAAGACTATCCAAGTTGCAAGACAAATCACTGGAAATTTTACAGTCAGACCAAAAAAAAAAAAAAAAAAAAGAAATTAGAAAACGAAAAAACACTATTGTAGATCTATGGGATACTATCAAATAGCCCAACATACAGGTCTTAGGAGTTCCTGAAGGTGTGAAAAGAGAGTATGGATTAGAAGGCATTTTTAGTGAAATAATTACAGAAAACATCACTAATTTAGAGAAAGAAAGGGGCATCCAAGTACAGGAAGCACATAGAACTCCTAATAGAAATCACAAGAAAAGACCTTCATCATGATATGTGATTCTAAAATGTTCATGAGAGAAACACCAAATTACTGTCAGAGGATCTCCAATCACTCACAGCTGAATTCTGATCAAGAACCCTAAAGGCTAGGAGAGAATGGCAAGATATAGTCCAAGGCTTAAGAGAAAAAAACTGTCAACCTAGAATACTGTACCCTGCAAAGTTCTCATTTATGAATGAAAATGAAATAAAGACCTTCTATAACAAACAGAAATTGAAAGAATTTTTCACCACCTGTCCAGCCTTGCAAAAGATGATTAAGGATATGCTACACAGAAACACAGAAACATGGTCATCACTAGGGAAGAAGATGAAGGCAGAAAAAGTACATTTTCTCCCAGTAAAAGCACAAAGGAAATCCAAAGTAAACAACAGGAATATTTATGGAAAAATTGCAGGGCAAAGTCATTAGTTATCAATTGTCACTTTGAATGTAAATGGTCTCAACTTTTCAGTTAAAAGATATGGATTGGCTGAATGAATTAAACAACAAAACCCATGTATTTGCTGCAAGAAACACATCTCACTGAAAATGAAAGGATGGAAAAAGATACTCCATGCTAACAGAAACCAAAAAAGAGCTGGTGCAACCATATATCAGAAAAAATAGACTCTTAAAAAACATTTTTTATTTATTTGAAAGAGTTACACAGGAAGGGAGGAGAGGCAGAGAGAAAGAGAGGAGAGGTTTCCATCTTCTGGCTCACTCCCCAAATGGCCGCATTGACTGGAGCTTTAGCTGATCTGAAGCCAGG
This sequence comes from Lepus europaeus, assembly GCF_033115175.1. Taxonomy (NCBI): domain Eukaryota; kingdom Metazoa; phylum Chordata; class Mammalia; order Lagomorpha; family Leporidae; genus Lepus; species Lepus europaeus. The sequence continues at coordinate 50,562,236 of NC_084840.1, forward strand.
AGCCTGGAGCTTCTTCTGGGTCCCCGAGGTGGGTGCAGGGGCCCAAGGGTTTAGGCCATCTTCTGCTTTCTGAGGACATAGTAGAGATCTGGACCAGAAGTGGAGCAGCCGGGACCGAAACCAGCACCCATACGGAACGCTGGCACTGCAAGCAGTAGCCCTGCTCTCTATACCACAGCGCCGACCCCAACAAAATAGACTTTAACACAAAAACTGTTGATCGAGACAAAGAAGGTCACTATGTAACAATTAAGGGATCAATTCAACAGGAAGACATTACTATTATAAACATCTATGCACCTAATTAGAGGGCACCCGGCTACTTCAAAGAAATGTTAATGGATCTAAAAGGAGACATAGACACCTATTACAACAGTAATAGATGACTTCAGTACTCCACTTTCAGCAATGGATAGATCAACAAGGCAGAAAATCAGCAAAGAAACAACAGAGTTAATTGACATTATTGACCAAATGGACTTAACAGATATCTACAGAACTTTCCATCCTACAGCCACAGAATACACATTTTTCTCACAAGTATATGGGACTTTCTCTAGGATTGACCATACACTAGACCATAAAGTAAGTCTCAGAAAATTAAAAAAAAATCAAAATCATACCATGCATATTCTCTGATCACAATAGAATGAAGCTGGATATCAACAACTCAGGATTCTCTAGAACATATACAAATACATGGATATTTAACATGCTCCTGAATGAACAGTGGGTCATTGAAGAAATCAAAAGAGAAATCAAAAAATTTCTGGAAACAAATGAAGATGACAATACAATATATCAAAACTTATGGGATACAGCAAAAGCAGTGTTAAGAGGAAAGATTATAGCAATCGGTGCCTACATCAAGAAATTAGAAAGGCACCAAATAAGTGAGCTTATTATTATGCATCTCAAGGACCTAGGAAAACAACAGCACACCAAACCCGAAAGTAGCAGGACAAAATAAGTAATTAAAATTAGAGAAGAAATAACCAAAATTGAAACAATCAAACAAAAAAAACCCACAAATGATCAGCAAAATATAAAGCTGGTTTTTTGAAAAAAATAAACAAAATTGACACAGCATTGGCCCTACTAACCAAAAAAAGAGAGAGAAGATCCAATCAATGAAATAAGAGATGAAAAAGGAAATGTAACAGCAGACCCCACAGAAATAAAAAGAATCATCAGAAATTACTGCAAAGAGCCATATGCCAACAAACCAGGACAACTAGAAGAAATGAATTGATTCCTGGACACATACAACCTACATAAAAATTCAGCCACGAAGACATAGAAAGCCTAAATAGACCTGTAACCAAGATGGAAATTGAATCAGTAACAAAGACCTTCCCTAAAAAGTAAAGCTCAGGACTGAATAGCTTTACTGCTGAATTCTGCCAGACATTTAAGGAAGAACTAACTCCAATTCTTCTCAAGCTATTCAAAACAATTGAATGGGAGGGAATCCTCGCAAATTCTTTCTATGAAGTCAGCATCACCTTAATTCCTAAAATTGAAAGAAGCAATAGATAAAGAGAACTATAGGCCAATTTCTCTAATGAACATAGATGCAAAAATCCTCAACAAAATTCTAGCCAGTTGAATCCAACAATGCATCAGAAGGATCATTCACCTGGACCAAGTGGGCTTCATCCCTGATATCCAGGAATGATTCAACATATGCAAGTCAATCAATTGTGATACATCACATTAATGAACTGAAGAACAAAGATCATATGATTATCTCAATAGATGCAGAGAAAGCATTTGATAAAATACAATACCCTTTCATGATGAAAACTCTAAGCAAATTGGGTATAGAAGGAACATTCCTCAACACAGTCAAGGCAATCTTTGACAGCCCCATAGTCAGCATCCTATGGAATGGGGAAAAGTTGGAAGTATTCCCACTGAGATCCGGAACCAGATGAGGATACCCACTCCCACCATTGCTATTCAGTATAGTCTTGTAAGTTTTAACCAGAGCCATTAGGAAAGAAAATGAAATCAAAGAGATACAAATTGGGAAGGAGGAAGTCAAAGTATCCCTATTTTCAGGTGACATGATTGTATGTATAGGAGATCCAAAAACTTCCACCAAAAGACTATTTGAACTCATAGAAGAGTTTGGTAAAGTAGCAGGATATAAAATCAATACACAAAAATCAACAACCTCTGTATAAACAGACAACGCCATGGCTGACAACCAAAGATGTCAAAGACCTCCATGATAATTATAAAATATTAGGTCCTGGGCAAGATGGCGGAATAGGCAGGGAGCACACTTAGTCCGGGGAGAGAGAAAGTTTAATATAAGTGGAGATACTGCAGGGTCAAGGAAGAGTGGGGGATGAAACAGCAGAGGAAACTCTTCCGGAGCTAGTGATTCACAGTGGACCTGCGTGGAGAGCGTGGGAGCCCAAGTTCGGGACACCAGCGGCAGACTCAACGCACCAGCGCTGGAATGCGAGGTGAGCCGAAACTCCATAGCCCGAGATACCAGCAGGCAAGCGGAAAGAGGAGGCTAGAGGGAACGAGGCTTGAAACTCCGTGGGGAAAAGTTCACCAGGCTAACTAGAAGACAGAGAAAAAAAAAAATAAAAAAAGTGACTGATACGGACACAAGTTTCTCTCTCTCCGCTCACCTCTCAAAGGCGAGCAAGACAGAGCAGGCGCCATTTTGGACATACGTCATAAGCAGGGCGACCTCAGGTCTGCACCAGCCCTGAGCCTAGCAGAAAAACCGGTCTCTGGGGGGAGGGGTGAAATAACAGGAGATTAGCATCTAACTTTGCAACCCAGTGGGAGACTGCAGGAGAATTGGAGCCCACACTGAGGGCAGCAGAGATTCCCTGTGTGGTCCTTGGGAAAGAGCTTCCGATCTCTGGCTCCTGTGGGTATATCATTTGCCTGCTAACTACCTCCAATTACGTTCAGCTGTGCGGAATTACTTCCCTTTTAAATCAAAAAAAGAGAGAGAGATTTACCACACCTAACCTGGGAGTGTCATCTTTGACACACCCTCAACCCTGAGGAACCAAACACAGCTCTCAGTCCACACTCATCTCAAGCCTCTAAGGCTCCACTGAAAGCAGACAGTCCACTTAATATAGAGCCATAGTGTAACAAGAAAAAGCACCACAGTGAAGAAACCAAATATCTCCAACATGCCAAACAACAAACGCAAAAACCAAGCTAACAAGAACAAGGAAGAAACTATGACACCCCCAAATGAAAAAGACACCCCAATTCAAGATTATGAAGATGATGAGATCGAAGAAATGCAAGAAGCGGATCTCAAAAAATTGATAAGAACATTAAGAAGTTCTCAAAAACAAATTCTTGAACTACAGAAATCCTTCATGGACAAGATAGAAAATCTCTCTCGTGAAAGTGAAATATTAAGGAGGAATCAAAATGAAATGAGACAACTAGTGGAACAAGAAACTCTGATAGTGACTAGAAATCATAATGAAATGAAGAGTTCAATAGATCAAATGACAAACACATTAGAGAGCCTTAAAAACAGAACGGGCGAAGCAGAAGAGAGAATATCAGACTTAGAAGACAGAGAACAGGAAAGGAAACAGGCAAACCAAAGAAAAGAAGAAGAAATTAGAAATCTAAAGAATATTGTCGGGAATCTACAGGATACTATTAAAAAACCCAACATTCGGGTTCTAGGAGTTCCTGAAGGCATGGAGAGGGAGAAAGGATTAGAAGGCATTTTCAGTGAGATACTAGCAGAAAATTTCCCAGGTTTGGAGAAGGACAGAGGCATCTTAGTACAGGAAGCTTATAGAACCCCTAATAAACATGACCAAAAGAGATCCTCACCACGACATGTTGTAATCAAACTCACCACAGTGAAACATAAAGAAAAGATCCTAAAAGGTGCAAGAGAGAAACGTCAGATCACTCTTAGAGGATCTCCAATTAGACTCACAGCAGACTTCTCATCAGAAACCCTACAAGCTAGAAGGGAATGGCGAGACATAGCCCAGGTACTAAGAGAGAAAAACTGCCAGCCCAGAATACTATATCCTGCAAAGCTCTCATTTGTGAATGAAGGTGAAATTAAGACTTTTCATAGCAAACAGAAACTGAAAGAATTTGTTGCCACTCATCCTGCCCTGCAAAAGATGCTTAAAGATGTGTTACACACAGAAACACAGAAACATGGTCACCAATATGAAAGAAGGTAAAGGAAGGAAACCTCACAGCAAAAGATCACAGGAAGCTCAATTTCTCTTTGACATAGAATTAAACTCTGATGCTCTGTTAAAGCAATGTGTTAAAGTAATCTATTATGTTCTCTTGATGTCTGTTAAATTCTAATTGTTCAAAAACAGCTGAATTCTTATTAAGAGCTATGGGTTATTTAAATATGTGCTTATTTTCAAAAATTTGAATAATCACCTTGTAACAATGATCAAATTTGGTCTATGTTATGTCATGATTTTAAGAAATCTTATTTCAACCAGATATTTTGGATTTTGAGCCTTCTTGGCATTCTTGACAGGCATTCAAAAAATCAAAGTTTCAAACAATCTGGTCTCTAAAATTTCCAGTAAATCCTGGACTTTGGTTTTTCCAGTTTGGGCCCAACTGAAAAAATCGAAGGACCTATGTCTCTCATCTTATAGAGACACCAACTAATCAGTCTATTTGGATGATATTAGAAGTACTGTCAAGATGTGATGTGGTACCAGATTTTAAGTTTCTATAATGGAAAATGCTATTAATACAAATGTTTGAGAATTAAAAAGTCTAATGAACTTGTGTTACTAGACATGATAGTTATCTTAATGAGAAAGCCCCAGAGGCTTAAAGGGTTAAATACTTGTAAAATCCTACAGGTGCTTTCAAAAATACTGTGAAGTAAGCAAGTGTCTCTTGTTGGTTGATGAGTTTATAATTTTAAACATGGCGACTTAAAGTCTTTTGTCATCCACAGTTATATATGATCTGCTGCTCATAAAACTAAAGCGTTGTTGGTTCTGTGTTTAGCTGTCCTCCTATAGGTTCCTATGGACTTTTTCCAGTCACTTTTATTGTATTCAGTACTTTGGGATGGCTCTGTAAACAGATGAAGCCAATAATGTATTAACAGTACCAACTGAGAGAAAGTATGGTTAACTGAGGTTACTAAAAAGAAAAAGCAATTCAAATCAATTGGCAATCTACAAAAAGAGTTAAAGATTTTAAAAGCTATTATTAAAATTGCTATATTGGTCTATTATGCTATATTATATGTGTGTACATATTGTATGTCCACATGGGGAAATTTTATTAAGAGTTTTATTTTAAATGGCTTATAGATAAGATTGTCCATAAATTTAAGCTGCTAAAATCAATCAAAGATACATTTTAATTTGTGGGACCTGAATCTGTGTATCATATGTTTTAGACTTGTTGGTAGAAAGAAACTAAAAACATTTTAGATGGTTGTGCTTAAGTTTACTGGTTAAACAGACTACACCATGTTAGATATTTAAGAGGTGTTTTCAAATACATGATTCTTAAAATTTCTAGAAGGCATTGGACCTTCTGGTAAATGTTTTCTTAAGTTGTTATCTAATGGTTGAAACGGTTTGCTAAGTATTCATGTGATATTGCTATTGTCAGCAAGCGATCTAGGACTTGCTCCCTCATTTCTCTATTCTAAGCCCAACTTCTTCTTTCATTTCTCTATTCTCTTCAAGGTAGGAAACTAATTCTATTATGAAGGAATCTGTAGGATGCACAATTTAATCTTTAGACCTTATAAAAGAGATGGCTAACATTTTTCTGCAATAGCATAGCCAAAATAAGAACTTAAATAATAATCTCATAGCTAGATTCACTTCGCCATCAGCGAAGTATACAGTAAGTAGAAAAAACCTCCCTTTCAGACCAAAGGGAAAGAAAGTTTTAAAGTGAGAATATAATTTTCCTCATGGGCATTGTCTACCTTAGAAAAACTACTACAGAACATGCCTGTGACTATAGACTTGTAGTTCAGGCCACCGAAGATTAGAGATGGGAAACGGGCACTCCCTTGACTTGCATCCTCTGGTCTACTTTAACACAAACCAGGAGGAAAAGAAAGCTCGGCATCAGAAGCAATGGGTGGCAGGCCTATTAATGGCTGATCTGTACAGTGATCTGCCCTCAAGGAGACCCAACAGGCCAGTCCACTGCAGTGGCTTTCAATGTGGTAAGCCTGGGCTTCAGCAGAAGTCAGCTTGTGAAGAGCCCTGGCAGCTCTGCCAAGAGTTGGATCACTGGAAATGGACCTGCCCTGGAGTCGAAGGATGCCACGGTCAGAGCCACAGATCTTATTGGCTCTAAGCTGAAAAGCCCTTCACTCAGCCCAACTTCCAAAGTGACCACTGCAGCTGAGGGTTTGGTCAAGTAGGGTCAGCAACATTGCAGGCAGAACTGTAAATTTCTTGTTAGAGATGCCACCTGCCTTTACCTGGCCAGCTCTCCTCCCAGGCCAGCCAAGTAATGAAAGTCAACAGAGTGCCTTCCCCTAGGAGGTTCACACCTCCCTTAGGATATACCCCATGTGAAGAGATAGATAGGTCTGGGCCTCTGAATTTACAAGGCCTAAAGCCCAACAGATTATTATCAAGCCCCTTCTATCAGGTTCTATTTGCCTCTCAATCAGAAAACTTAATTGTAGCTTAGACAGCACCTTTCTTAGCTCCTCTAATAATGACTCTGTCCTTTGTTCTAGGCCCTGTCTAGTGCACTTGGGCCTCATTCCTTTGTAATCATAACCTCTACTCTACCACCAATGGCTCTACTCCCAACATGTGTGTACTGATGGTCCTCTTCCCCACTTAATGCTGTATAATTGTTCAAACCTGGTAAATGCCACTCTTAGGATCATTGGTTACTATCCTCACTCTGTCTTTTATGACCTTGTCTAAATATGATCAGAGTCGGCAAACTTGGAAGGCTTCCATAGCCTTGGCAACTCATGACGACAGCCTAGGATGGTTACTGGCGCCATAAACTAGAGTGTCAATTTGTTGGGTCAACAACAGGAGCCACTGTGCACTTGCTTCTCATGTGGGATCTCTGTCCTTAATGTGCTGTACATTGTGATTTAATGCTATAACTAGTACTCAAACAGTATGTTTCACTTTGTGTTTCTATGTGGGTGCAAACTGTTGAAATCTTTATACTAAATTGATCTTCTGTATATAAAGAGAATTGAAAATGAATCTTGATGCAAATGGAAGGGGAGAGGGAGCGGGAGAGGGGAGGGTTGCGGGTGGGAGGGAAGTTATGGGGGTGGGGGAAGCCATTGTAATCCATAAGCTGTACACTGGAAATTTATATTCATTAAATAAAAGTTAAAAAAATTATAAAATATTAAAGAAAAAATAGAAGATACAAAAAAAATGGGAAAACCTTCCATGTTCATGGATTGGAAGAGTCAATATCATCAAAAGGTCCATTCTTCCAAAAGCAGTTTACAGATTCAATGTGATACCAATCAAAATACCAAGGACATTCTTCTCAGTTATAGGAAAAATGATGCCAAAATTTGTATGGAAACACAGGAGACCCCAAATAGCCAAAGCAATCTTATACAACAAAAACAAGGCTGGAGGCATCACAATACCAGATTTCAAGACATACTACAGGGAAGTCTTAATGAAAATAGCCTGGTACTAATAAAACAAAACAAAACAAACAAACAAACAAAAAAACAGATGGATAGGCCAATGGAACAGAATAGAAACGCTAGAAATCAATCCAAGCATCTACAATCAACTCATATTAACAAAGGAGCCAAAATCAAGCCCTGGAGCAAGGACAGTGTCTTCAACAAATGATGCTGGGAAAACTGGATCTTCACATGCAGAAGAATGAAGCAAGACCCCTACCTTACACCTTACACAAAAATCCATTATAAAATGGATTAAAGTCCTAAATCTGTGACCCAGTACCATCAAATTATTAGAGGATATTGGGGGAAACCCTGTCAGATATTGGCGCAGGCAAAGACTTCATGGAAAAGACCCCAGAGGCATAGGCAATCAAAGCCCAAATTGACAAGTGAGATTAATTCAGATTGAGAGGCTCTGCACTGCAAAGAAACAATCAGCAAAGTGAAGAGGCAACCTACAGAATGGGAGAAATTATTTGCAAACTATACAACTGATGAAGGGTTAATAAGCAGACTATATAAAGAGATCAATAAACTCCACAACAACAAAACAAACAACCCAGTTAAGAATTGGGCAAATGTGTAAAATGAGTTAGGCATGGATTTGATTTTTTTTTGCAAATAAAATTATCTCTTACATCCAAAAAAAAAAAAAAAAAAAGAATTGGGCAAAGGACTTAGGCATTTATCAAAAGAGGAAATCCAGATGGTTAAACAGACATATGAAAAAGTGCTCAAGATCAATAGCTGTCAGGGAAATTTAAATTAAAACCACAATGAGAGGGGCTGGCGCTGTGGCATAGAAGGTAAAGCTGCCACCTGCGGTGCCGGCATCCCATAAGGGCGCCGGTTCGAGACCCGGCTCTCCACTTCCGATCCCAGCTCTCTACTATGGCCTGGGAAAGCAGTAGAAGATGGCCCAAGTCCTTGGGCCCCTGCACCCACATAGGAGACCTGGAGGGAAGCTCCCGGCTCCTGGCTTCAGATTAGCGCAGCTCTGGCCATTGCGGCCAGCTGAGGAGTGAACCAGTGGATGGAATACCCTTCTCTCTCTCTCTTTCTCTCTCTGCCTCTCCTCTCTCTGTGTAACTCTGACTTTCAAGCAAAATAAATAAATATTTTTAAAAAAAACACAATGAGGTTTCACCTCACCCCATTAGAATGGCTTTCATACAGAAATCAATAAACAACAAATGCTGGTGAGAATTTGGGGAAAAAGGTACCCTAATCTTGTGTTGGTGGGAATGTAAACTGATAAAGCCGCTAAGGAAGACAGTATGGAGATACCTCAGAGATCTGAATATAGACCTGCCATATGACCCAGCTATGTTACTCTTGGGAATTTATTCAAGGGCAATGATATCAGCATATGATAGAGTTAGCTATACCCCCATGTTTATTGCAGCTCAATCGCAGTAGCTAAGATATGGAATCAACCCAAATGCCTGTCAGCTGAAAACTGGATAAAGAAATTATGGGATATGTACACCATGGAATACTACACAGTGGTTAAAAAAAATGAAATCTGGTCACTTGAAACAAAATAGATGAAACTGGAAAACATCATACTTAGTGAAATAAGCCAGTCCCAAAGGGACATATACTATATGTTTTCCCTGACCTGTGATAACTAATATAGAACCTAAAAGGTAATCTGTAGAAGTGAAATTGACACTTTGTAAAGCAATAACTTTGAGCAGCCCTTATCTTAACTGTTGAAATACAGTTTTTTTCATACTATGCGTTCATCTCTTTATTTAACATAGAGTTAATCATATGTGTATAAACTAATTGAAAATAGATCTTAGTAAAAAAAAATAAGAGTGGGAATAGGAAAGGAAGGAGGAAGAGGGGTAGGAGAGTAGATGGGTGGGCTGGTATAGTGGGAAGAATCACTTTGTTCCTAAATTTGTAATTATGAAATATATGAAGCTTTTATTCCTTAAATAAAAGGTTTCTGGGAAAAAAGATGAAATGAGTTCCTGAGGTAGATGATGGTGATGGTAGCAGAACCATGTGAATGTCCATATTACCATAGAACTGGATACTTGAAATTTTTAAGATGCTAAATTTTATATTATGTGCATTATATCCAATTTACAGATGAGAGAAAAATGTTTTCCAAACAGTCTATATTTTTCATTCAAAGTACTATCAACATCTTGTTGTACCTGAGCGAGTATGAACAAAGGAGCTCCACACATTGATAAAATTTGATGGTCCTTTATTTGCTGGCGGTGGAGAGTGGGCTTATGCCCTAAAGAACTCTCGACCCTGAAGCCTAAAGCAACAGGGTTTATAAAGGCAAAAACCACAAAATCGGGAGGGGAATTCATGGTTGCTAGGAACAGGGGGGAATACATGGTTACCGGGGTCAAGCTGACCTAAAACCTATGGGAAACTAGTATCAATTATAATCTTGACAATACCAGTTACAATCTTATAATCCTGACATTAATCCAGGTATTGATTTTAATTATATGTAGGACATAGACAAATTACATTTTTATCATTAACCCAGGTGCAACCTTTCTACTTTCAAGCTTGAACAATTATGCTAGGGGGTTCCTATGCTCTGCCAAGTGTGATGTAGTGGACTGCTATTGTTCTACTGTTTTAGATCATAGTTTCAGACCAGAGTCTCATGGGGGGGGGGGGGGGCGGTGCTTTCCCAGAATGGAGTCTTAAGTGCTCCAAAATGGAGTCCCTACTGTCAAGGTGCTACTTCAATCTTAGGCAGAAGAATTATGTACTCTATAAGGAAGTTTGCAAATCATTCCCCATCATGGCATCCTACCATACTAAATGCCAGAGTTTTGTTTGCTTTGTTTTACTTCAGTTGACAAAATTAAAAGAAAGAAAAGGGTAGGGTGTGGGCAATTCCAGGTGGTTGCAAAGAAGTTAGTTGACAGACATTGTCAATTATGCTTTAATCTTGGACTTGTGGGGAACATGGAAACATTTTTTTTCTTAGAACATCTTGGTAGTAGATCCTCAGTACTGTATCCTCCCTATATCCCCTCCCACATTGAAAGTGTGTTCAGGAAGTAGAAGCTGTAGGTGATGGGAAATTTGGGGCTGAGAGATGATAAATAAGAATTGGGGAAGATCTCAGGATTATAGTGGTGCTCTTATCAGCGTGAAGCCAATGCAGGAAACACAGGAGTATGTTAATTAAAAGAGTCCAAATTCAAATTCAGAATGATATGGTAAGTGAGATGATCATCTGATATCACTCTGTGCACTCAATGGGTGTTCGGTTACTTGTGGCTTGTTTTATTCATTGATTGGATAATACTGTATGATTATTTAAGTTTCAGTTGACTATCTTAGTGAAGATTAGATGTACTTAATATTTTTGTGAACTTCAGACTGCATGAAACTATTTGTAGCATCTCCTTGTTTCTTCAGTCCTATAGACCTAAACAGGAGTGATATTAAAAAGAATTTCTCTAAAGTCTCATGTTTTGGAACAGTCCAAGCAAGGATGATTTGCTTTTCTTGTCTTGATCTGTGGCTAGTATTATGCAGTTAACTCTTGGGTCAAGTGCATGGCACTTGCTGCCCTGTGTTCTAGCTCTTCCATCTGCGATGAAGCCAGCCACTAATGTGCTGGGGGTTTTCAAGTCAAATTGTTGGCTCACTCTCCATATTCATTTAATGCTTGGGAGAGAATGCCTTTCCATATGCCAACTCATCAGAAATACAAAGCTGGCATCATTTTTCCAGTTCAGCAAGTCTCCTAAAATCTGCCTGCCTCAGATGAGGAACTTTGTGGCTCTTATGCATATGGCCGACTCTCATTTAAATGAGTCATTATCTGCGGAGCAGTTTGCTATGAGCAGGGTTAATTTATAAAATCTGGTCTCTTCATTCTCTATAGAAAGAAATTGAATCTCTCCAAGCAAGGATGTCTGTGCTGGAAGCAAAAGATCAACAGCTGCGACAGGAAATAGCAGATCAAGAGCAGCAACTCCAGTGGCAGGGCTGTGATTTGATGTCCCTGCTGGGCCAGCTGTCCCCTGGCCAGCTGCAGGACATTAGCAAAGCCTTGCGGGATACCCTGGACTCAGCCAGTCAGGTTCCTTTCTGTGTGGAGCCACCTGAAACCATAAAGAGGTACTGGTCATTTTCTAAATAATTTTCTCTAAAGATTATTTGTTTGTTTGTTTGTTAAAAAAGTAGAGTGGCTGAGAGAGAGAGAGAGAGAGAGAGAAAGAGATTGAGAGATCTTCCATCTGTTGGTTCATTCCTCAAATGTCTGCAACAGCTGGAATATATGCATATATATTATATAGTATATATTATATAATAACATATATATATAATATATGTAACATATATAATATATGTTATATGTAGCACTTAACCAATGAGCCAAATGTCCACACCTCACTGTCTTTTTGTTTTGGGGGTTATGATCAAAATCAAAGCAGCAGTTTAAATTGACTTTTCCTATGTGCATTTTGGAGCAAATACCTTAGCAGAAGGGCATGACAAGCAGAGCTGTCCAAGCTGCCTGTGTACATGTGCTAGGCTAAGAGCATGAGTCAGGAACTTCATCAAGGACTCCCATGTGGGTGGCAAGAACCCAAGTACTGGGACCATCACCTACTACCTCCCAGGTATATTAGCAGAAATATGTATTGGAAGCTGAAGCAAGACTTAAACCTGTGCACTCTGATCTGGGATGTTGGCATGCCACGTGGAGGCTTAAAGTGTTGTGGCACCATACCCACTCCCCTAGCTGATTTTGGATTGCTCATCTCTTTGACCTGTTCATTGAAATTATTTTGCTTGTATTGTCTCATCTTTAGTTTTTAGGTAGTAAGTATTTTTCAGTGGAAGCACTATCATTTTGGGGGTGGGGGGTAAAGTCTTCACTGTGTGGGGCATCCTGAGCATTGCAAGTTATTCCATCCCTGCCCACCCAGCTCACTACATGCCAGCACCTTTCCCCATTCTTATAAGCACCCTCTTCATTTACAAATACCCCCATGAACACTCTCTTTCCCTTTGAAAACTACTGGAGTTCAACTGGCTAGAAATTCTGATGCCAGTAGTTGCTAAGGATGGCTCATTGGAGAGAGGTAAATGAACTACACCTTTCACCAAAGTAGATATGTGTTATCATTACAGGGATTGGGGTGGGTATTGTGCTGCAATAGGTTAAGCCACCACTTGGGATACCTGAGTTCTCTATTAAAGTGCTGGTGTGAGTCCTGGCTACTCTACTTCTGATCCAGTTCTTGCTAAAACATCCTTGGAGGAACAAATGATGACTTCAAGTTTCAGGTTCCTGGCTTCAACCTGGCCAAGAACTGGCCGGGGTGGGTATTTGGGCAGTGAATCAACAAATGGAAGACATTTGTTGCTTGGGCCAGTGTTTTTCAATAACTGTACAGGATTCTGTTCTTAATTTTTGCTATGAAGTATTGGTTGTCATTAGGAAAATGCAGACTAGAAGGTGTATTCTGTAGGTGACTCAGCCAGATGAGTGCCTTTTAGATACAACACAAGCTGCTTTTGTTGTGAATGGAAACAGTCTTTTCTTAGGTTGAAAGGAGAGATCAGGACAAATTGTGAAATAGGGAAATAATGAAATTTTATGAAAGAGGTTTCAGAGACTAGTATTGTTTTAAAATCCTGGATAAATGAACCACTCAACCTTGTAACTATCATTATCACCACCCACAAAGATCTTCAAAAAGGCTACTACAAACTCAGAGTGCTGTCTCCAGAAAAATGGCTTCTGATTTACTCGTCTCGACTTCATGCAAATGCATAGGGAAGAATAAGTGACACATGAGCTTGCAAAGAACCTTCCTAACAGCACTTGGCATTTCTGAGGGTGTCACTGGTGAAGACTCCTGTGTGCATGTGGAAGCCAACATCTTTTTGTTAGTGTAACTTGTTGGGAATCTGCCAGCCAGGATTATTGGAGGACTACAAGTAGATGGGCTTGGTTTGGAGCCAAGAAGACTCAGTGTCTTAGAAATGGTTATTTATGGCCGGCGCCGCGGCTCACTAGGCTAATCCTCCGCCTAGCGGCGCCAGCACACCGGGTTCTAGTCCCGGTCGGGGCACCGATCCTGTCCCAGTTGCTCCTCTTCCAGGCCAGCTCTCTGCTATGGCCAGGGAGTGCAGTGGAGGATGGCCCAAGTGCTTGGGCCCTGCACCCCATGGGAGACCAGGAGAAGCACCTGGCTCCTGCCATCGGATCAGTGCGGTGCGCCGGCCGCAGTGCGCTACCGCAGTGCGCTACCGCGGCGGCCATTGGAGGGTGAACCAACGGCAAAAGGAAGACCTTTCTCTCTGTCTCTCTCTCACTGTCCACTCTGCCTGTCAAAAAAAAAAAAAAAAGAAAAAAAAAAGAAATAAAGAAACGGTTATTTATTTATTTCATTTATTTCACCGGAAGAGATAGATGTATCTGCTATCTGCTGATTGTCTTCCCAAACTTCCACAATACCTAGGCCTGGGTCAAGTCAAATCCAGGAGATGGGAATTCAGACGAAGTCTCCCACATGAGTGGCAGAAACCCAAGTACTTTAGCCATCACATGCTGTCTCCCACAGTGTGTATTAGCAGGAAGATAGAATCAAGAGAGGAGTCTGGACTCAAGCCTAATGTGGGATGTGGATGTTATATACCGCACCTTAACCACTGAGCCAAATGTCCACACCTCACTGTCTTTGTTTTGGGGGTTATGATCAAAATCAAAGCAGCAGTTTAAATTGACTTTTCCTATGTGCATTTTGGAGCAAATACCTTAGTAGAAGGGCATGACCAGCAGAGCTGTCCAAGCTGCCTTTTGAGTAAAGGCCACAAACATGGTTTCTTCCAATAGACAAAAGGAGAACATTGTTTTAAGCACCTGGAGAATTGTGAATTCTACAGTATGGAAATGGACAGAACAGGGGTATGCTAATGAATAGGAGCCACTTAAAAGACATGTCCATTTGATTTCCCCTCATCTCAGAGATTCCAACACCTGAGCTTTAAAAAGCTCTTGTTTTCTCTGGCAAGTCCCTCTCTGAAGAGTCTGGAAGAATGACTTAAAAATGAACTTAACTCTCCTCCAACTGGTTCCATCCCATGCTGATGCTACTCCTGCTTTCTAGAATGGTATTGGGATGTTGGGTGGGAAAAGATCAGGGGTACAGTGAGAATGCCACTGCTTCTAAGGCTTTCCATGAGTCACATCCCTGTGTGGAGTGTGACATTCTGTGTTTATTTGGCATAAATTGGGAAAAAGGATTTGCAGCTGCCCTCTCCCTGGTGCCATTAACTCAGCCTCTTCTGACTTTTTGTTGGTTTTGTTCACCTCAAAAACCAGCAGAGGACAGCCTGTGACTTGGTCTCACCTGCATGTGGCTCACCATACAGTGAGGTCGGAACCATTAGAATCACAACAGGTGACACGGAGGGCTGCATAGGATGTGGTCAAACATTCTTTAGAAATGCTGGAGTGGCTTGTGTTAGTCTGTGGTTGAGTTCTTCATTCCTCAGCTCTTGAGATTTTTCACGCTTCATGTGAAATGAGTTCTGGCAGCTTATGGAAGGATTGTCTCTGGCTGTGCATTTGCAAGAAACATGTCGCAACTTTTTACAAACCGCTGGCACAAACTGTGAGACGAACCCCACCTCTGGTTTACCGCAAAGCTGGCTAGGCTTTGGCTGCAGATTCTGGGAGCCTTGCTGCACACCCGAATAGAGAGGGTGGTAGCCAGGTAGGAACTAGGCCTGCAGCTCTTTCCTCCATGAGCCAAACTGCTCAAGGCATGGGAGTGTGGGGCACAGCCTCTCAGGTAGCTGCCGGCATTCCTGCCACATGTATCAGCTCCACAGTGCACGAACCAGGCTGATGTCAGGGCTCCTTGCCAGTGAGATTTGAAATAATGAAATGCAGCAGATCACAATTGATGGGGAAAAAATCAATAGTCCCATGTCCCCCTTAGATGCATATCTTATTAGAGGGAGAGGCCAAGGCCTGATTTGAAGAACAGGCTCCGGAATCCAGGGGAGCACAGTAGAGATTCCCAGAAGGTTGCAGTAGGCACTGTGTGCAAGACTCAGCATCCCATTAAGGTCTTCCAGGCTGTGAGGGGCAGCACAAAATTGGAGGGATGCAGAGCGTGCAGGGGATTTGCACCTGCAGCAGATCATGGGCAGTCCCTGGGCAGCTGCTCCAGTGCCCATGATTTCTGCCCTTTGTTCTCCTCCTCTGGGGTTCAGTCTTTTTGTCTGTACCTTCTCCCTGGTTGGTTTGTCAAAAACAATGGCTTTGTGGGCCTGGAGTGTTAGAGATCACATGGAGGAAGCAGAGAGCTGTAAGTTGCAGTTGTAGGAGATTTGAAACTTTCAACACAAATACAAAGAGGACAGCTTGCTTTTCCCTGAAATTCATGAGCACAGCCATTCATTAGGGTCTGAATGATGTGAGTATGACAGTTGTCTGAGGTCAGGCTTTGTGATGCTAGCAGTATCCTAGGTGTTTGGACTCCTCTGTAGGTGTGTCCCCTCAACAATCGTGTTTAGCCTGTTTGTCCTTCTCAGTTGGGTGGGTAATGATAATCAAACATTGATTCCAGTATCTCTAATGTTTAAAAATGCTTGTTTTTGCTTATAATAATCCTAGAGGGTATAAAAGGCAATATATTGTTTTTATGCCTGTTCTGCAGATAAGGCTGCTGAGAGTCCAAACTCACACAGCAGAAAGTATCCTAATGGCTTTGGCCAATTTTTGATATGGGGGAGATGGTTGACATTGATGGCTTTGGAGAGAACAGGGCTTGAGCTGAGTGCTTAAAGGAAGGAACTTAAGCCAGGCAGAGTTGGATCCCTGGGACCAGCCTGGGCCCCAGCAAAATACAGAGATGTCATTCTGGGGCAGTGGTGGTTGTCTCTGTGACCTTAGAGAGCCTGGTGTCACTGGAGAGAGTTGGAGTCCAAGCATCTCTAAAATCCAGCAGCCCAGGGAGACGGAGCAAGCAACTGGCTCAAGCCCTGTGAGCAGTTGCAAAGAAAGCAATGCAGTGGAAGAGGAACTGGAAGGAGTGAGGACTGGCCCCAGGACTAGAGGAATTGGTGTTACTCCTCTGATAAGGTGAAAGTTTTATCAAGATAGTGTGAAGATCCCTTCTGGTTCTCAATCTTTGTGCATTTTAGGATTTTATGAAATAAAACTGTCTAAGAGGAGAAACAGTAATTCTGTTGCTAAGAGCCACCAAATTCCCCCACAAAGCTCCCCAGGTGGACTGTGGTCATCACAGCCATGGGGCTCAGGTTCGTCCTTACCTAAGGGTGGGCATGAGGACTCCCACCTGAGCTGGAACTCCAGCAGCCACTGTGCAGAGGCGTTTGGTGTGCCTCTCCGTTTGGTGTCCCCTCCTTTCGTCCAGAAAGTCTTCATGGTAAACAACAGGAAAAGGCTACCAAACCACAACCTGGCAAAGAAGGCAGGGACTGGAAAAATCTATCTGGATGAGTGTGGGTGCTGCTCGCTGGGAAACGAGTCCGCGAGGCAACCGGACCCTCCTCCCCGTTTCTCACGGAGCATGTTTGAGACGCTCCAGGAAGGAATCCAGGCATACTCACTGTAAAAAGGCCTTATAAAATGTGCTGTGATTTTAAAAAGCACAGAACAGGGTATATATCTTACAGTATTACCTTTAGAATTGCACAAATTCCACGTGCTTTCTTATCTTTAAGGAGTTTACAGCATGATCTGTTATTATTAAGGTGACTCTTCGGCAGCTTATTTGTAGACTCATTCATTGCTTTTATAAATTAAATATCAATTAAATTGTTTTTCCCTGGAACTCCCTGGCTTCTCAAAGATTGGAAATAGTCATCTGAAAATGACCCTCCCTAGTTCTTATGCTGTGGCTGCAAATCAGCTCTCATACTCATGAATGCATGAGGCCTATTTTAAAAGTCTATATTCTGGTTACTTTTAGTTTCGATTATTATCACTTTGGGACATGTTCTGTACTTAATTTCACTGTGGTTTTGATGTCTCCTAAAGTCCCCTATTCCTTTTCATTAAATGTTTGTATTCTTTCCTATTTGTTCGTTGTATGATACTGTTCTTTGCTTACACTTTCCATTGGTAACTGAATTCACCAGTCTAAACTCTTCTTCATCTCTTCAGCTGGAATTCTGGAGAAAGCACAGAGGTTTAAGAGTCTCCCAGCAGAAGGTAGTTCTCCTGCTTAGATAGCCCTTTCTCCAGGGACTTGGGGGCCTATCCCCGGGTTGGAAACACCTGCTCATTGCTTGCTGCGACTTCCATCACTTATGAGCCTCTTGTTTCCAAGCTGCTGAAGGGATGATTTATTTACACTGTGCTGAGTGCTAGGCTTCTGGGATAACCCTAACCAGAATAGAACTTTTAGATTTCTTTAGATGCTTGCAGGGGAGTCTTGTGTCTTATAAGTAATTGTCATTTATATAAACCATTCATTTAAAAAATTTTTTTGACAGGCAGAGTTAGACAGTGAGAAAGAGAGAGACAGAGAGAGGTCTTCCTTTTCCATTGGTTCACCCCCCAAAATGGCCGCCACAGCCGGCGTGCTGCGCCGATCTGAAGCCAGGAGCCAGGTGCTTCTCCTGGTCTCCTATGCGGGTGCAGGGCCCAAGCACTTGGGCCATCCTCCACTGCCCTCCTGGGCCACAGCAGAGAGCTGGACTGGAAGAGGAGCAACTGGGACAGAATCTGGTGCCCCAACCGGGACTAGAACCCGGGGTGCCAGTGCCGCAGGCGGAGGATTAGCCTAGTGAGCTGCGGCACCGGCCTGTTACTACTATCTTGCTCTTCCTCTTTAGCAGATTTCCTCAGCTTCCTCTTTGAGTCATATTGATTTCAGTGTTTAAATTCCTATTCAGTTACTTGTTAGCCAACTGTTTCCTCCTGTTCCTTTCAATTTCTTCAAAATGGTCTATTTGTGCATTTTATATCCAGTAATTGTTTTCATCTTTAGTTTACCCATAGAAACATTTTAGGAAGTGAAATTGAACATATGCCTCATTTCAAGAATCAGACTGGTCTCTTGCTTTGTCAACAGATTTTGAAAGACACCTGAGAGAGGAATGTAAGATTTAAACTGTCTCTGCAAATTTGAGCTGTGCACATCCTGGGTTTAGCCACATACAGATAATTAAAGAGGAATCAGAAAAGCATAATAAATCCAACACAAAAAGTACAAGTTCATCAGCAAATTTCATAGTTATGGAAAATGTATATGCTTAGAAATTTAGGAGAAATGGCATACACAAAAAATTCACTATTCAAAAGAAATGCAGGCAGTTTAGGGTATTTGTTTAAAAATCATGTGAGCAGAGCAGCAGTTTAGCCTAGTGGTTAAGACAGCCACATTCTGTACCAGAGTGACTGAGTTCAGTTCTCAACTCTGGCTTCTGACTCCAGCTTTTTGTTAATGCAGACCCAGGGAAGCAGGGATGGCTCAAGTAATTGGGTTCTTTCCATCCTTGTGGGAGGCCTGACTGTATTCCTGGCTCCTGGACCTGGTTTTGGGCCAGACTTTGCTGTTGTGCACATCTGGGGACTGAATCAATGGAAGGGACATCTTTGTGCGTCTCTCTATGTCACTGTGTGTATGTGTTTTTCTGCCTCTCAATTTTTTTAAAAAAGAGCAGTTGCCCATTACTTGTTAAATACTCATGTTATGGGAGAATGATCACAATGGAAATATGGGCCAGCGCTGTGGCTTAACAGGCTAATCCTCTGCCTTGTGGCGCCGGCACACTGGGTTCTAGTCCCGGTCGGGCGCTGGATTCTATCCCGGTTGCCCCTCTTCCAGGCCAGCTCTCTGCTATGGCCCGGGAAGGCAGTGGAGGATGGCCCAAGTGCTTGGGCCCTGCATCCTCATGAGAGACCAGGAGAAGCACCTGGCTCCTGGCTTCGGATCAGCGAGATGCACCAGCCGCAGCGGCCATTGGAGGGTGAACCAACGGCAAAAAGGAAGACCTTTCTCTCTGTCTCTCTCTCTCACTATCCACTCTGCCTGTCAAAAAAAAAAAAATGGAAATATGAAGCTGACTTTGGATCACTGAATGATCTTGGAGGCAGGATTGTGTCTCCCTGGAGCAAATTTTCTCAAGGATTTAACTCATAGCTTTTTGGAGGAAAAAAGCTCTAGTGTCCAAGTCTTGAAATCTTCTTTGGATGTTGAAATATATTTTAGTCATGAGAATAGCTAAAAATGTGGAATCAATTTGTGGAAGCAATTGTGAGCTCCAGGACTAACACAAAGGTACCATAATCTTTTTTTTTTTTTCTTTGTTATCACCTATGTTCTCATATAAAGCTTTTGTCTAACCACTCTTCCTATTGATGGCTCTTAGCTATGGAAAAGAATATCTACATTGTGCACACATCTATTATAGCAGCTCTTTGTGCCCCATTGGGTGGGATGGAAACAAAGTCAAGTAAGAGTTGTCTTCTGTTGTCTCACTGCTGTCACGTGGAGTGGCCACCTTTATCCCTTGGACCATGAAGCATTTGCATGTAGGTTCTTTTTTAAAAAAGATTTTATTTATTTATTTGAGAGGTACATTTAGAGAGGCAGAGACAGAGCGAAAGGTCTTCCTTTCTCAAATGGCCGCAACGGTTGGAGCCAAGTCTATCCAAAGGCAAGAGCTCCTCCTGGGTCTCCCATGTGGATGCAGGAGCCCAGGGTCTTGGGCCATCTTCTTCTGCCATTCCAGTCCATAGCAGGCCTGGATCAGAAGAGGAGCAGCTGGGACATGAACTGGTGCCCATATGGGATGCCGGAGCCACAGGTGGAGACTTAGCCTGTGCCACAGCGCCAGCTGCAGCATGTAGATTCCTAGTTGCACGTATAACTAATCATACTGCTGAAAACTGAGAAGTCCACATGCATTCATTTGCTGAGGCTGCCATAATAGTGGAACATACACAGGGTGGTTTGAACAACAGAAGTTAATCTTCTCACAGTTCTAGAAGCTGCAAGTTGAGATCAAGGTGTCAGCAACTCTGGTTCCTTCTAAGGCTTTCTCCTTGACTTGCAGGTGGGTATCTTCTCCCTGTGTCCTTACCGGGTTTTACATCTGTGTGTTTCTGTTCTAATCTCCTCTTACAAGGACACCAGTCATATTGGACTAGGGTCCACCTAATGTCTTGATTTTAACTTAATTAATTTTTAAAAAGATTTATTTATTTTACTTGAAAGTCACAGTTATGCAAAGAGAGAGAGAGAGAGAGAGAGAGAGAGGTCTTCCATTCGTTGGTTCACTCCTCAGATGGTGCATCGATCCGAAGCTAGAGCCAGGAGCTTCTTCCAGGTCTCTCATGTGGGCGCAGGGGCCCAAGGACTTGGGCCATCTTCTAATGTTTTCCCAGGCCATAGAAGAGAGCTGGATTGGAAGTGGAGTAGCTAGGTCTCTAACCGGCACCACAGGCGGCAGCTTTACCCGCTACGCCAGCCACAGCACCGGCCCCAACTTAATTACTTTTTAAAGGCTCTATTTCCAAGTACAATCACTTTCTGAAGTGTACTCTGGAGTAGGATATAAATCTATGAATTTTGGGGGAGGGGTCACAATTCTGCCCGTAACAGAACCCTTTGCACTCAATTTCTTTTCACTCCAATTAGCACCAGGCCCATCTGTCCCTGATATGCTTTTTCTGCAGGACAGTTGTATCAATCATTTTAGCTTTTCTAAAGTTTCATTTATTGGAGTGAAGTTGGGTCACATGATTTGAATGCCAGTTTGTGAGTAAAAAATAGTGGTGTATTAATAATAAAAAAAGGTATGTATTGTGTTGTAAATTTAATACAGTTCTAAAATAGAATTCCAAAAATCAATCTGGGCAATGATAGCATACTTAAAATAAGTACACAAATTCTAAGAAGAGGCAGCGTGAGTTAGTGGTTAGGAGAGCAGATAGCTGGACTGCCGGGGTGATCATTTCAACTCCTCCAGTTCCTAGCTGGTCAGTCTGGGACAAGTCATTTAAGCCTTCTTTTCATTGGGTTTTCTTGTCTGAAAGTGTAACCATAGTTCTTATTTGTTAACACTGTAATAGAAATTTAAGATGCTCATCTATGTAAAGAATATGAAAGAGTATCTTGCACGTAGTAAGTGTTCAATAAATGTTTGATTTTTACTCCAAGAGCAGCTGCTTTGAATGAGGGTACTCATTTGAATAAATTAGGTCTGGTGTGGTTATTAAAACATATCTCCTACTTTGTGTGAATAATTTATAGGTTTTCCAGGGTGCACCATAATTTGATCTGAGAGGATAGTTCATATTTGTCATGAGCAATCTGCAAGCTTAAAGAAACAGGAAGGTTAGTTTTAATCATTGAAGCACATAGAACTTTTGCTTGTTAACACCGAAGTGGTCTAATTTGGTGGTATGGCTTGAGGACCACAGTGTGATTAGCAGTAGCACTGAATGTGTGTGGACAGTTATTGTGACATCCTTGGGCCAGCTACCCACTCCAATAAGAACAGATCTCCTGTTATCTGCATTATATATGACAATTCTGTGTAAAATTTCATTTGAGAGATTTCTACTCTAAAAGTACCTTGAGAACCAGTAGCATAATAGAGATATTCATATTCTTATGCCCCCCACTGCTTTCATTCTGTGTATACCCCAGGGATGCAGCTAATGTTAATATTAGCCTGAGCAAAACATAATTAGGAAGGTAAATCTACTGCAAAAAGTAATATAGCATAAATTAAATAAATTAAATATAAATCAAATCAAGTATAAAACAGTGCATTCAATTATCTGCATCACTGCTTCCTCCCTCTAACATGGATGTTTGAGAGGAGATTAATTTTCTTTCTGGGATAGGATCAAATCTGAGCCAAGGCCAATGAACTGTGTCAACCCCTGGGAAGATGGTGCTTGACCTATTTTTTCTTTGGTATGTTAGGCATTAGCTAAAGGCATGGCTATTTGGATCAGGTAAATTTTCAGTATCAGTAAGATCTGCTCCCTCTCTATCTTAATTGTTAATGCATGAACTAGTCTTTGTGTATGATGGGGAACACCTACTTATAATATGCTATTACATGCTCATATAGGTTCTGATATGTGGTGAGCTATTTATAAGAATATATTAGCTGAATAGACTCTCATGGGCCCAGTGAGTTAAAGTGTGTTTATGCTGAAGGAAGCTTTTGAGTTTTGACAGTAGGCACACCAGTCCAGAGCAGCTGCTGCTCCTAGAGCCAGAGGAAGAACCAGTCCAAGCCCATGTTTGACACTTCTGTCCCACTCCCCCAGCATCGGTTTGATTTGCCCTACTCCCCATGTCAGTCTGATAGTCAGATTTACCTTCTCCATCCATTGGGTGTCTAAACTTCTCTAGGCAGGATTCTGAATCTGATGTGCAAGATTCCAATGTGCAGGATTCCAAATATTTTCCAGTGTTCCCATGGAGCACACTACTTTTTATCAGACGTGACTCTGAATTCAGAAGAATCTGACGCCACCTGTCCTGTCCTTTTGTCTGTGCTTACCTCCTCCATTTGTGTTCACTGCAGCTAGATTAGACAACCTACCCCTGTTGGAAGCAGGTCTAAAATAGAAGGAACTCATGAGCATAAAATTGCACCAGTTCCTGGGCTTTTAAAATTCAAGCAGCTTTGCTTGCACCCATAAATCCCAAATTGGTGGAGGTGATAGCATCCAGAGACAGTTCTTACAGTTGGAGAACAAGAAAAAAAATCAGAAAATTGTTGACTTAGTTTTGACACTTTGCAACCTGTGTTATAAAAGCTTCTCCTATTACCCTGCATCCCAAACCCTTGCCTGCACATGTGCCAGACTTTGATCTTTTTCTTTCTCAGACTTTTTTTTTTTTTCAGTAACCGCTCCTCTTCTCTATCCTGCAACATTTCCTTGTGTTTCTAGCAGTAGTAAGTGGCTGATTGCAGGGAGCATGTCTTTATGCTAAGTCCATAACTTAGTTGGGTACCCCGTAGATCTTGGAAGAATGAGTGTGCACATGAATGCGTGAAGAAAAGAGAAGCCCTAGAGCAGACTTCTCACTGCTCTCCACATCATCAGAACCTACAACCTCACTTGTCTCACTCTCTTCAGGCTCTCAGTCCTCGGGCCTGGCTTTCTGCTGAAAGGGCCTGCCTGGTTTTGTCACATTCAGAGTTTCTTCTTCCGTATTATCTTTCACAGAGGTGTCCAATTAATGTATCACAAAATAGAAACATTTTTCATATGTCTCAACTGTGCATACACTGAATAATGCCCCATTGCCTTGTTGAATAAAGCAAAAAACTCTTTCGTGTGATATCTGATACTGAGTGGAGTTTGTCCTTGAAATTCTTTTAAAATTATTTTCACTGTAAAGATTCCAAACATATTACAGATTCTTATTTACCCAGTGCTTCACTTACAATATTTACTTTGATCGTCTTTCCCTAAATAAAGAAACACACATTACAGATAGTCCCTCACCTCTCTCCCTCTTTCTCCCTTGTAGAGATCATCATTCCCCTGTTTAATTTTATCTTTCACAACTCACCCGTGTGAACCACTTGGTCCATTTAGCGTCATCTTCTCTCTGGAATTTCTTTCTCCCTCCTGGTTTTTTTTTTTCCTCTGAGGCTCTGCTCACTTCCCACATCTTCTAGCAGGTTTTCTCACCAGCCCCCTCCTTTCTACCTTTCCCCACAAGCAGTTGTCTCCATTGCTCATGTGGAGACAAGGATCTGCACGTGACAGTTATGGAGGAGTTTCCTCCTTGTGTGGTGTTTCGAGCCCCCTCACAGTGATGTGGATGTCTTGCTTTGAATTCTGATTGATTGTTTTCATATGTTCTCCCTTCACTAGGGAAAAGCTCAAGAATAATATTTGAATCTTATTTGTGTGGATTAATTCATTTTACAAATGTAAACTTAATGCCTACTAATAAGTTCCAGAAATTGTTCTAAGCCCTGGGAATATAGGAATGAACACAGCAGATAAGTGCTGTCCTAATAGAATTTAAATTACACAGAAAAATGAAACAAACAAGGAATATGTCAAGATGAGAAGTGCTGAGGACAAAAAGATGCAGGAAAAAACCTAAAACACCTATTTTAGCTACACTTTAAGTATATGTATTTCTTATATATTCTGTCAGTGGTAAATGCAGAAGACACCCAGTATACATTAGCTGAATTACAGAATAAACTCAAGTCAGTAATATTTGATTACCTTCACTACTCTGTGTAGACCATCTTTCTAGGAAGGTGAGGATAGGAATGCAAATTTTAATCCTTTACTAACAGGTACATCTGGGCTGTGCCCCTTGTTATCAATAAATGTGCATTCTGGGAATGATAACAGATTTTAATTCTAGTATAAGTAGCATAGCTAGGGAGTGAAGAGATTTTTATTAGCAGAATATTAATTCCACCATCAAGTTGAACCAGTCTGGCATCATCTTTCTAGACTGTTTGCTTCGGTTATTGGCCCACTGTTTGCAGTGTTTCTATATGTGTTGCTATCAAACTGTTTTTACCAAGAAGACCAATGTCCTCTTTTTAATTCTTCTAGCCTCCAGGATAGGATAAAATCCCTCAACTTGTCACTTAAAGAAATCACTGCTAAGGTAAGTACATTTATGCTTCCATTTTCCAAAGAAGTCTAGGAAGAGTTTTCTTTCAGCTTAACTTTAAGTCCAGATCATAGAACACCTGGACTGTGGAAGTAACATAGAGTTTTCCAGGCCATGTTGCGGGGCAGATAAGCCAGAAGAGCCAGGAGACTGGGCTGGGCTGCTGTCCGTGGTGGAGATCTTGACTTACTGTTACCCTAGAAATGGACTGGTTTGGTCTTTGCTTCAGTAGGAGTGGGAAAAGACTGCTGTTGTGCATTTTGAATGCCTTTGCTTAAAAAAGACTTTCCAGATGCGCATCATTTGAGGAATTAATTGTTTCCTCCCAGGTAGACAGTGTTGAGGTTCCTCACAGTGGAAATGAGATAGTAGATGATGGCATTTGTTTCCTAATGTTGTTCAGTTGGCTTGAGAGTGATTTTACCTATTTTGTATGCCATTTAGACTCCTATTTGAAACCTTAGTTTGTATAGAGAAAGAACACTTCTCCATTGTTCTCTGGGAGCTTATAGTCAATTAAATTAAATAGTTAATGTCCTGTTTAGGACAGATCCCTAAATAGTTACACTTGTCAATGTAACTGTAAAGGCTCCATTTGTTAATGAATTCCTTGGGGTCTAATTTTATTTATAAATAAAAGAAAGTAAAGATTTTTCTGGGGTGTATATGTGTATGTATAGATAAGCATGTCCACGTGCAGATATAGTAATGTGTGTAGAGCAGTGTATATTAGCCTGTAGTTTCTAATCACACAGAACTCCATTGTAGACTAGATTGATGCATTACCATGAGGTAAGCATTTCAGCTTGACAGTTTTCTTTCTTTAATGAGTTAGGCACCCATGTGCAATTTGTGAGCATGCATGTGTGTGCACACACACACAATCTGATAGTCTGTAGATTCCACCCACAGAGGGAGATGGAGCCTTCCTTTCAGTCAATTTATTTCTTTATCTCTTATGAGTTACCTAAAGCAAAGTTAATTATGGATAAATGAGATGGAAGAAATAGTTGGAAATAAATGATATCTGTAGGATGGTAGATATTGGATTACACCCACCACAGACTGAAAGAGTGTGCATTGCAATTTATTATGGAGATTTAGAAAGACTGTTTCATATTAATAGTGACAACTTTAAAGATAGATTTGTTCAACAACGGAGAAACTGATTCAGCTATGATTAACATCTACTTCCAACTAAAATCATAACTATTAAACAGAGATTGGATGAGACTAAAAATCACAGGGGGTGTTACAGGATTAATGTAAATGTCCTCGGACTTGTGATGACATTCTTAGGTGAATGAGATGGGATGGGATGTGCCAGTCGTCAGGCCACATCGTGATTTGGTGCTGGGGGGAAGGTGTCCAGGATATCTTCCTTTTCCTCCCCAGTTCTGACATCCTGGTGAATCTCAGGACTCTTGAAGGGCTTTCAAGATTAATCGCTTTGGACATGTAGATGCTGAGCACTGCTGGTGCAGGCTTTGCTTTAGAGGCCACCAAATTCTTGTCTTCATCCCGAGAGTGAGTTTTACAAAGATATTGGAAAATTACAGCCGCTGAATGGAAAAGATCACATATAAGTCCACAAGAGAAATAGTGGAGTTTTAGGCAGGATGGGTGAGGTCTGCTTTGATTCTAAAAATAAACACAGATCTGTCTGAGAAAGGAAAACATTTAAAATTGATCCTATCTAGCAAGACCTAGATTGTTCTGGGAACATTAAATTTTGTATTTTTTCTGGTCTCTGTGAATCTAACTGGGTTAATTCCAGTTTTTAATGAGATCTCAGATTTTTGATAAGAAAAGAGTGAAGCTTTAGGAAACATCCTTTGTGGACACCCCAAGCTACCTTCCCAGATATTTTCATTATTATTCAATCTGTGCTGTGTTATGTTTTTCATTAATCTGAGTGTGGTAACAGGTAGATATAAGGTTCTAAGTATAAACAAAAGAAAAAATGTGAGAGTTTAGAGTGAAACAAAATGAAAGATAACCTAAAGGTATTTGGGGGAAAGAATTTGGAATTTATGATTTGTACTACTCTTCAAGAATAAAATAAAAGCATAGCAAGTGCTTGGAGTCCCAAGGGAAAATAAATGATGCAACCCATGAACCTCACTCAGTTATTTGCCTGTTTCCAAATGTGACTTCCCAGCAAGTATCTGCCCTCCAAGTTCCCCAAGCGACGTCTGTTAGTAATTAAATTTACCTACCACTCTGACCTTGATCTCCATGGCCATTTCTTTATTTACTGCCTGTTACATGCAGGCATAGAACAAAGTCCCTGTTCTCGCAGAGCTTGTGTTCCAGCAAAGATAGACAGTGTAAAAACAAAGGAAGAATGACAAATAGTGTGTCAGCTGGAGAGTGTGCTATGAGAAAATGTCACCAAGGCAGGGGGGTTAGACAAGTAGGGCCAAGGGAGGTTGCTCTTTGGAGCAGGTGATCAACAGGGCCTTTCCAATTGTTTGCACAGAGAGCCTGAAAATGTGAGTGAACCAAACCATGTAGGGCAAGAGTGTATCAGATGTGAGTAGAGAGCAAAGGCCCCCAGAGGGAGGAGATAGAATTAGGAAGTCATTTTAGTTGGTGATTTCTCTGTTGTGTTAGTCTCTGTCAGTTTTATGTTCAGGTGCGGTAAAAGGGAAGAAGAACTAGGCTTAGAATATGCCGATGCCTGCCTTCGCTCCCTCTTGTCTTCCTTCTTCCTTCCTTCCCTTTCCCCTGCCCTTGCCTCCCTTCTTCCATCCTTCTTTTTTTTTTGCTTCCTTGTTAAAAGCTCTCCCCCAATTACTCCATATCACCCTGTTAGTTACTTACACACCTAAAAATCTCTGACCTGGAGGTGTGTGACCTTCTGCACGTAGCTGAGCAGAGGGTGACGGTGACTCTTTCTCCCCCTGTAGGTGTGTATGAGTGAGAAACTCTGCAGCACTCTGAGGAGGAAAGTGAACGATATTGAAACCCAACTCCCAGCACTGCTTGAAGCCAAGATGCTTGCTGTATCAGGTAACTGGAAGTGGAGTAGACAGTGAGGCCTACGGACCAAAATAGTGAGAACCACTGCTTACTGTTATTGCACCCTTACTTATATCACGCTTGGACATCTGAAAGTTGTGAGAAGTTTTACTAAAACTCAAGAAATAGATGGGGAGTATGATTTCTTCATAAAGGATTGGGTAAAATGCATAAGAATACACATGTGCACAAAATAGGACATCTTGTGCAGGTGCTATGTTTTGGACTTCTGGTTTCTGTTTCTTTAAGAGTTACAAGGCTTTGTAGTGCTTGTGCTGTATGATTCTAGCAGATGTTATGTAGAGTGTGTGTCTATAGATGTTCTATGAGAATTATTTTACATGATCAAACCCTTGCTTTTAGGGTGAAGGATGGCTGGGAGCATGAGACAAGTTGATGTTCTCATTTTAAAATCCTAGTGGTAGAGCTTGGAGATTTCCTGGGAGATCATTGTTCTTCTTTATTCTGGTTGTTATTAAAAGATTATTTTTTCCATTCATTAATAGTTTGAAAGCCAAAGTCCCTGGAAGTAGTATCTTACCCTGTCATTTAAATAGTGATTCCAAACATTTCTCTGTATTTCTTATTTTATTTGACGTTCATAGTAGCTTTATTGGGTAGGGGGAGAGAAACTATGATCTCCATGAACAAGTGGAGAGATTAAGGCAGTGTGATGTGTTTTTTGGCTAAGTTCACACAGTTGCTTGAGAGCTGGCAGATAAGGGACTAGAGTCTACACCTCCCAGTGTATGAGATCTATGGATTTTTAATCCAATGATGTAATGATATGGCCTTAAAAGTTCTCTGAGTTTTACAGGATGAATGAACCCACAGCATGTCAACTTCTGAGGAATCATAAAAATTTTACAAAAGGTATAATAATTACATGTATGGGTTTTAAATGGTATTTTAAGAAGGAATACAATAATTGGCAGCATCTCTTGCTCAGATCATTAAACAACTAATGTTGGCTGCTAATGAGCAATTTGGTCCCTCGCGCAGTCATGCATGTTATTTACAACCAATAGAACATCGCAATGTGAATGTGAGGCTTGGCTTTTAACAGCTTCACATGCCATTTACTTGGAATTATGACCCCATTTGCTAAGAGGGAAAAAAAAGAAGATTGAACACAATTTTGCTTCTGAGTTAGAGTTTTTGCCTTTCTCTATCAATATATCTTTCCCAGGAATACAGGTGGATGAGCATCTATTAAGCCCAAGGGAGGAGATACATAATTCAGGCGGCAGAGCTGTTCCTTGTTCCAATATAAATACTCTCTTTTTAGAATCCCAGGGAAAATTCTTAAGATGGAACATACATTGCAAATGAGCCTGGGTTTTCTCTTTTAGCCTTTTGATTGGCAAAGAAAATTGAATCCTAATTGGCTGAAGGATGACCTGAGTTCATTGTAACCTCTTGACCTCCGTGTTTCCTGACTATGCTTTATGTTCTTCGGTGAACGGTGGTCTCAGTGGACTTGTCCCTGTGAGCTATACTGGCTGCAGTGCGGTTATCATTCTTTTGCAGCTTCTGCCTGGAGTGTATTGCTGTTTTCTCATATTTCAGGACCTTCTTAGTAGCAGACTCTCACTCCATTAGACAAAAGCACCAATAGCAAACTTCTCTAAGAGAAGATTTCCCTATTGTGACCCTGCCATGAGAATGCTGAGAGACAGTGCCCTTGAGATCCTTAGAAGTCCTATTAAATGGAAAGCACCCAAAGGGATGTCCTTGACATTTGTGGGCCCTTTGAAAGCTTTATGATTCATTGTCCTGGATACATAGATGGATCCTAAATTTGATCCATGGCCTGAGGCTTTTTTTTTTTTTTTTTTTGACAGGCAGAGTTAGTTGGTTCACCCCACAAATGGCCACTATGGCTGGTGCTCTGTGCCGATCCTAAGCCAGGAGCCAGGTGCTTCTTCCTGGTCTCCCATGCAGGTGCAGGGCCCAAGCACTTGGGCCATCCTCCACTGCCCTCCCGGGCCACAGCAGAGAGCTGGGTTGGAAGAGGAGTGACCGGGACAGAACCAGCGCCCCAACCGGGACTAAAACCCAGAGTGCTGGCACCGCAGGTGGAGGATTAGCCTAGTGAGCTGTGGCACCGGCCGAGGCTCTTTCTTAATTTGGGAATGATTTGGTATCTGTAGAAACTGAAATAAAGAAATTGTTGTTGTTTTTCCAAGCCTCGCAGATCCTAGCTCCTTTAAATTTAGAAGTTTATTCTTTAGTTCATCTCACTTCTCTTACATTTTATCAAGGACAGTGACAAGAAGCCAGTGGGGACTTCTATATTCTGCCTGCAAGTCTCTTTGAGTCTGGGATTTAATTTATAAGCAACTCTTTTATATCCCCCTTAGTTGATACCTGAGTGCCATTTTGTCACTGAAAGGATCTTCTTTCCTCCAGCTTTCAGTAACCATTTTATAATGGTGTTCTTGCTTTTCTTGTAGCCTTATCAAAAGAGAAAATTACAGAAAAAATAGCTTTACAATCTTAATTGGCTTTCATTTGTGAATCTAGAATCAGGCAATACCTTGTTCCACAAAATGAAATGAACGTTCTGATGAATTGAGTAGAAGAAATTGGTTTTATAAATAGAATAGGATGGAGGAAAATGAAACATAACAAACAATGGATTGGTTGTTTCAAGTTACTTTTCTTGTAAAGGTTAGAGTGGCCTCATCATGCCACCTAATGATGGCTAATCTGGGGCTTTGACTTTCTCTCCCTGCCCCCCACATTTTTCAGAATGCCACATACAGCTTTTTATATACAGCTTTGGTTTGGTAGAGTAGAACTTTAGCATGAGTATCTCCATTTGGTTTAGGCTGTAGGGCCTAGTCCAGGAGGTCAATCCAAATCCCAGTGTTCCTATTAATTTGAACAGCCTTCGCAGCTGCCTGTTAGGCTTCTGCCTACTCTGTGGTCACAAAGCCAATGCCTCTGATTTTAGGGTTTTGTTCCAACAACACCCCACATCCAAACAACATTATATATTGCTGCATTATACACAAGTGCAAGACTTGGTGACTTCAGATATCACCAGTCATTTATTTTGCCTACGGCAGAGCTTGGCCAGGAGAGGTCACATAGCTCAGCGGGGGCTGCATTCAAGATGGCGCCCACTTATGACTGGCATTCAGTGATATGTAAGCTTCTGGATGCCGGACACCATCTGCAACAGTTGACCAGACGACAGCCTCACTGTATGTTGGTGGACCTCTTAGTGACCTTTGAAAATTGACTAGATGTGAAGATCTTTAGCTAAACAAACACAACGCTGCTATTTTGGCAGAAAATAAAGGTCAGACTTAAATAGTCTATAAACGTTATGCAGAAACTGTTAATAGAGCCCAGGTACCCTCCCTGATTCAGACGCCAGAGGCAGCCCTATGCTTCAGAGTAAGCTTGCTGGAATTCCCTTACAGTGGTAGAGTGAGTCTTGTCCATCTTCATATTTCTGTTTTCTTTCCAACCCTCACAGAAAGACTATAAATCTGTAGCCCTGGAGTCATTCTCTATACTTTTATTTCTGAATTCATGTAGCCTCCAACCTCATGTTTTTTTTTTTTTTTTTTTTTTTACTCTGTGTATTAAAATCATCTAGCAAATTTTTTTTTTTTAGATTTTTTTTTGACAGGCAGAGTGGACAATGAGAGAAAGAGACAGAGAGAAAGGTCTTCCTTCCGTTGGTTCACCCCCCAAATGGCCACTATGGCTGGCGCGCTGCGCCCATCCAAAGCCAGGAGCCAGGTGCTTCCTCCTGGTCTCCCATGGGGTGCAGGGCCCAAGCACTTGGGCCATCCTCCACTGCCTTCCCGGGCCACAGCAGAGAGCTGGACTGGAAGAGGGGCAGCTGGGACAGAATCCGGCACCCCAACTGGGACTAGAAGCAGGGGTGCTGGTGCCACAGGTGGAGGATTAGCCTATTGAGCCGCGGCGCCGGCCTCAACTAGGGAAATTTAAAAATATTGATATCCAGCTACAGTACCAAATCCTTTCATTTGGAACCTTTGGGGATGGATGTGACTATCGGAATCTTAAAAAATCTTGCTCTCTTTAATGTTCCATGAGGGTCAGATCCACTGTACCAGCCAGAGGAGAGCTGGGTTGCTGGGTTACTCCATTCATTTCTAGTCATATTGCTGGGTGTGAGGGTGGAATGCAGATGGACTCTTGACTTATGCCTTTCCACGCCTGTGTGGTGTGCCAACCCCAATGCCCACCACGGATGAGAAGTCTCCTCCTGCAGCCTTGATGATGGCCCTGGACTTGGGGCACATCTTGCTGCAGCTCTTTGGTCTTACTCTGCTCCCCCCTTATCTTTGCCACAGAAGTGTCCTTGAGCAGAGACTTCCTTGTTTAATTCACCTAGCTGTCTGTTTTAAGAACCCTAGCTAAATGAGTGTTGCAGTACCAGAGCGGCTGGCAGCCTGCCCTAATTGGACGTGGAGGGGAGCTGGGTGTTGGTGTTGATACTGTGCCGTTCACAGCATACTGTTTTCCCTGGCAGATCACCCAAGGCTTCATCACTTGACCCATGACCAGCGGTTCCGCACATCAGAAACTTTTCTTCTGCTGGCGACACCCTTGTGACTCTGGTACACCCTGTGTCCAGTTTATGTCTGTCCGACCTTCTCTTTGATGCTGAGATCCTGACCTTGTTTTCTCTTCAGCATCCGAGGAAAATCAAGCCTAGGGCAGGCCTTGGTTCTTCCAGTGGAAGATGAAAATTCAATGCAGCGTCACAATAAGAAAGAAGGTCAAAGGTTTTTGCATACAGATTCTGAGAAGTGGGGTGCCAAGAGTCAGGAGAGCAGTCCTATTTCCCTGGGGATCTTGTGAGGCGGGAGTGAAGAACCAGGGATTGAGGGGAGGTGGGGGAGGCAGACAACTGGCAATATGTAGGTGGGATATGAGTCACTTTAAGTTCAAAGGCAAATGACTGATTCACTTACGGGAAACATCAGGAAAGCAGGGATCCCGGGCTAAGTGAGTGGGATGTCAGCAAGTTCTGATTTCTAGCCATTGGCTTGAGCAGTTGGGTGTGGTATTCTTGTGCCATCTAGAAAGCAACCTTTGCTCATTCTCATTACACTAGGTGGTCCTTGGACTTTAGATTTTACAGTGCGCATTTGGCAATCCAATGACTGGTCCCCCTTGGCTGATGAGGGAGCTTGGCGAAGGGATTGTCCCATGTCTGGCAGAGATTTCTGCTTGGTTATTAGACTGGACACCTTTGGATCTCCTCTCAGTGTGTGTTGTATTTTTCTTCTTGATGCCCTCTTGTTTTCTCTTTCCTAGGAACAAACAGTCCAGGCAATCATTTGTTTTATAGAGCCTATCAGAATATCTGTGGTGTTCCAAAAGCCGCTTGTTAAAAGATGGTTTTATCCAATTTTGCATGTCCTTTAGAAAGATTAAAAACCGAACCCAAAATGCTCTTGTTGTAGACAAATGTATTTAAATGGTAGGCTATAATCTCTTTTCACTTATGATTTAGGGGAAAAGCAACATTCTGGAAATACACTTGATTTTCTGGATAAACACAAAATGGATAAATGCCACATATCCGATAATTCATTTTTTTTCAAAATTTAAAGGACTTATTTAAATTTTATCTTCTCCTAAACTGATATGTGGCACTCAATTAAAAGTGTAAAAATATAAAACTCATTTTACATTTTTGAGAAAAGATCCTTTTCTTAAATAATTAAAATAAGTAAAATAGACTATAATAATTGTCAAAGAAAAGTAAGAATTCAACATATAGATTATTAATGGTATTTTAATTATATTTAAAACTAAATTTACTATATAATTTTTAATGATACACTCTAAAATAAAATGTCTTATATCCAACTCACCTTTTATTATATATCAATAAGATTATTAAATAGTTTAAAGCTTCTTATGTGGGTTCTGAACAATGCATGTCACTGGGAAGAACAGGTCAGGACACAGAGGCCCAGGAGCTGCCTCCCAAGGGCTCCCCTTGCTGACTCGGAACAGCAGAAGCTGTCTCTATAAGGGGGCAGCCTGGGGGCTTGAGCACCTCTGGGTGTTGCTCTGTCTGCAGCTACAGGAAGGCAATAGAAGGGAAGGCCATGGTTCAAGAGAGAGCCCTCAACATTTTACAGAAGGAGGGAATCCAGGGCAGAGGCAGGAGCTGGGAACATCAGCCAAAATGCTTCTTTACTGTCTTCACTGTTTTCCCTCTCTCTAAAAATGTTCATGAGTTCATGATTTAAACAGATGGCTCAGGAAAATAGTAGACCCAGGAAAGCATTTTCCAAGATGATGTTATCCAGAATGAAAATAAACAACGACTCACCCAGTGAGAGAAAATAGAGTCTGTTTATTCAGAGTTTGCTACAACAGGCGAGTCAGCCACCATCACTTCTGTTTTGGCAGAGGCTCAAAGGCAGGTGGAGCAGGGAGGAGCTTCCTAGTGGGGAAAAAAGAAGGCTTCATGTATCCGCCCTGAAAGGAGGTTGTTGGCCGGGAGAAGCAGGAGACGGCTGGCTAGAAGCCAGCATCCTGTGCGATTGGTTAGGGGAGCGCATTTGATTTCCTCCAACGTCTTAAGTTGGAAGAGAGGACAAAAATTAGGGAGGCTGTCAGTTACTAATCATTCTTAGATATATCACATTGGTTGTTGTAGAGGGTTATTGCTTAATAGCCGGCTTCCTGGACACATTTTATAGATAGAAGAGTTGTTCTGGGAAAGTGGCTGCAGGTTGTGTGTCAGAGTTTTATTTTTTATGTGGTCTGGTTGTTGTCCAATTCTATATTTAGTCTCACCAGATAGCACCTTTTGTCAAGCTGATAGGAGAAATTTACTTTTTTTTAAAGATTTTTTTATTTGAAAGGCAAAGTCACAGAGAGAGGGACAGACACACAGGCCCCTGCTCTGGGGGGGGGGGGGGGGAGAGAGAGAGAATCTATCCACAAGTTCACTCTCCAAGTGGCTACAACAGCCAGGGCTGATCTAGTCCAAGCAAGGAGCCAGGAACTTCATCCAGGCCTCCCAGTTGGATGTCAGGGACCCACATATCTAGGCCATCTTCCACTGCCTTTCC
Organism: Lepus europaeus; assembly: GCF_033115175.1. Classification (NCBI taxonomy): domain Eukaryota; kingdom Metazoa; phylum Chordata; class Mammalia; order Lagomorpha; family Leporidae; genus Lepus; species Lepus europaeus. The sequence continues at coordinate 50,597,647 of NC_084840.1, forward strand.
AAGCACATTAGCAGGGAGCTGGATTGGGAATAGAACAACCAAGACTCATAAGGCATGCAGGTGTCTTTTTTTTTTTTAAAGATTTTATTTATTTATTTGAGAGGTAGAACTATAGACAGAGGGGGAGACAGAGAGAAAGGGCTTCCATCCACTAGCTCACTCCCCAAATGGCAGCGATGGCTGGAGCTGAGCCAATCCAAAGCCAGGAGCTTTTCCCAGATCTCTCACGTGGGAGCAGGGGCCCAGGTACTTGGGCCATCTTCCACTGCCTTCTCAGGCCATTAGCATTGATGCTGGATTGGAAGAGGAGCAGCCGGGACATGAACTGGCACCCATAGGGGATTCTGGTGCCACATGTGGAGGCTTAGCCCACTATACCACAGCGCTGGTCCTGGAATGCAGGTGTCTTAACAGCAGCTGAACACACTGTGCCATAAATGTGGCCCCAGCAATTTACATTTTGTGTAAAATCATGTGTTCAGCATTATGTTCCCCCTTCAGTGAAATATTTGAGGCCATCTTCAGTGTTTGCCTTGCAAATAGTCCATAGGGCTCTGCTCACAGGAAATACTTTTGGCTATCTCAGGAATTCGTGGTGATTGGAAGAAATCAACAAAACTGACAGAATATGGCAAATTCAAGTTGAAGCGGTTTCCACCGGGAGGTGGCGGTGGGGAGAAGTTGGCCGGTGCTTGCTTGCTGCCTTAAGTGCCCCCTTTGTTCAGCAAGCCCAATCTCATAGCAGCTAAACTTGACCTCACCAAGGGAAATCTCATCAAAGGGGAAGATCTCTCCTTTTCTATAAGGTTCGTGCGTTGGGAACTAATCCCCAGTGTAACAGCAATATGAGGTGGGGCCTTTCCAAGGTGATCATGAATGCGCTGATGGTGATACTGCAGGAGTGGGTGAGTTTCAGTGGGGATGGGCTCCTGGTAAAAGGAGGAATGCCTTGCTTTCCTTCTTACTTCATGAGTGCTCACTTGCCCTTCTACCATGTTGCCATGCAGCACAAAGGCCCTCCCCAGAAGCCAGCACCACATCCTAGAACTTCTCATCCTCCAGCACTGTGAGCCAAGTAGGTTTCTACTGTTTGTAAATTACTTTGTTTGTGGTCTTCTGTGATAGCAGCAGAAGACAGATGAAGACCACCTGTGGGTTTGAGTTTGCAATTCCTCAGGAGATCTGATGTCATGTAGGATAAAATATATGGCATTTAATATCATCAGAGTTTGATTATTTTCAGTACTGGTTCTATTCCCTTTTTCCCAGTAAAGATGCTTAGTTCAAATGTGAGCAGTAAGCTGATCTTCTGTATACAAAGAGAATTGAAAATGAATCCTTACATGAATGGAAGGGGAGAGGGAGCGGGAGAGGGGAGGGTTGCGGGCGGGAGGGTAGTTACGGGAGGGGGGGAAGCCATTGTGACCCATAAGCTGTACTTTGGAAATTTATATTCATTAAATAAAAGTTTAATAAAAAAGAAAAAAAAAGTGGATCATTTTAGGAGAATCATAACAAATTAAATGTTTATGGGTCCAGGCAGGTGCCATGTGAGTTGGGTGTCCCCCCTGCTTAAAAACACAGCAAGCCCTGGAGCACAGAGTTCATAAAAGAGCCCAGCACTCGTGCCCCTCATGTATTCCCTCACTTTCAGGTGATTTGTACCCGCCTTTTGACTAAGTCATTATTGACATGAGATCAGAAGAACCAAGTTCAAGTTCAACAGCCTCTCATAGGCTCTTGGAACTCTAAAAACCTGTGACCTTAGAAAGACCGTTCTCCAGATCTGTGTTTTATTAGCTGGAAATCCAGAGCAATTCCTGTTAGACTCCCTTCCTGGATTGTTGGAAAGATTAAACAAGACATTTAATGAGAACACTGAAATCCGTCCATTTGGAATCTCCAATAATGACTTCAGGTGAAGGGAGAACTGATAGAATGACTCCAGGTACTGTACGTACAGGAGGTAGATGCTCATATCTGAATTGAGAGATGGTGAGGAAAGTAAAGTTAGAACAGAATGGGTAAAATAAGCTTTGGTGTTGACATACACCTAATGGTGATTCGTTGTATCATTTGCAGAATAAATAAAATATTTTGACAAATGCTTTCTAAAAACTTGTGAAAATACTCAAATTCCATTCCGTTGCGGAGGAGTGCACTGGTACACTTGGTGGTCAGGTGGCATATGCATCTCCACACTAATCCTCTATGGCCTTTAGCAGGGGCAGTTAAGTTATGGAGATTCAGGTCATAGGTCATTGATCGGACTTCCTTTAGAGGTCAACATTGGCTGCTCTGGATTTTTGTCATCAAACTCTCACACAATTTCAGCAAAGCTTGCTTAAGCAAGGTTTACCTCATAGGCTTGAATATAACGTGTAGCATTTTATCATGGTTTGGGTCTTGATATTAACTGTCTCTTTGGGAATTTGCACTCATCATAAATAAAATGCTCAATTTCTATCACTATATATTTTCCTAAGCCCTATACCTTAGGGTTAAGCGAGGGGCCAAGATTTTAATTAATTATCTCTCTCACGTTTTATTAAATGCCCTAGGTTATGGGAGATCAGATGTGTTTCCTGAGAACCTTCAGTACTGGCCCTCCTCTGTATATGTTGTCTATTTTAATTTGTTTTCAGAGGTCTTTTTGCTCTGAACCGTTAAGAGGAGGAAACAACACACTGTGGAATATTCTGTCTGGTGTGTTTTTGGGTCACAGTTGGTGCCTGCCATTCTTTTCGTTAACTCTGCACTTGAAGATGTGACCCAGCAAAAATTGGGTTCCATACATACAACCTAAGAAGGAACATTGAAGACACTAGGATATGTCCGTGGCCACCCCATCCCAAAGAAGTCACCCTCTGGGATTAGTGCTCCCTCAGTAACCCTGAGGACTTGAAGTCTCTTGTGGTTCTTTGTGGTATGTCAGAGAGGGCTCTACCCAGATGCTATGACTTGGTCACTGCTCAGGATAGAGTCACTCATCTAGGAGAGGCTTTCATTGCATTTAAACTGTTGAAAAGTCAAAAATCCTGGAAGTGCAGTCTGTGGCATCCCTGGCACTTTGTTTTCATCTAACTAGCTTTGCATCTAACTCCTTTGTCAGTCTAGGCTTCACCTAGGTCACCTGCCTGCTGCCACCTTTGCTACGTAACCAGGGTTCCTATTTCTTCCTTTCAAAACCTTAAACCATTTCCTCATGAAACCTGCTTCAGTCTCCCTTCAGGGATAATCCCTGTTCTTCTCTAAGCTCTCCTACTGTGTGTCTATCTATCGTTTGCAAGACATACTAGCCCTTTTATTTTATGGTGACATCCTGGAGAGCAGAGGTAGTGCCTTACTCACTTTTCTATTTGCCATGTTGCATGGAGTTATAGGCAATCAGAGTCTCTAAAGGGGTTTCTCAGTCATTGATTTCAGTGACAGAATATGTTCAGGGTGTCTGCAATGCCTTTAAGGTGGGAAAATATTTTGTAATATTTTCAACATTTATATCAATTTGATATCAACCTAAAAGTAATGAGAAAGAAGTATGCAGCATTGCTTAGTATTGAAGAGGAGAGAATTCAAAGTTATGTTTGAATTGGAAACTTGCCCTGTGGTTTATTGCTGTATGACCTTCAGTGATGTATTTAATCATCTAGATTTCTGTTTGCTCAGCTGTAGAGATAACAATATGTATTTCAGTGACAATTAAAGACATCAGAATTTTATACGCTGCAAAGAAAGAAGCATTGTTATCATCTAAGTGATACAGTGCTTTCTGTAACTTAGAATTTTTATTTCATTTGCATTCAAATAGATCTTTTAGGTATATTTTGGCTTTTAAAGAGTCACATATCACTTTTGTATTTTTAAAATTATTAATATAAATACAAGATAGTTCATGTGTTTAATGATACAATTTTATCTCTTTAAAGATTTTACTTATTTATTTATTTGAGAGGTAGAGTTACAGACAGAGAAGGGGAGAGACAGATAGAGAGGTTCTTCCATCTGCTGGTTTACTCCTCAAATAACTGCAACAGCCAATCCACATCTAGGAGCTAGGAGCTTCTTCCGGATCTCCCATGTGCAGGGTGCAGGGGCCCAAGCACTTGAGCCATCTTATGCTGCTTTCCCAGGCTATAAACAGAGATGGATCAGAAGAGGAGCAACCGGGATAGGAACCGGTGCTCATATGGGATGCTGGTGCCACAGGCGGAAGCTTAGTGTACTATGCCACAGTGCTAGCCCCCAATAAATAAAATTTTAAGAAGATAGCCATACTTTCTTCTTGCCTCCTTCTTTGTCACTCCCTCCCTCCTCTTTCATTAATTTCTTTTTTATTTTAAGTTTTGTAATAGCATAATTTCAATTTACTTTATAATCATAGGATTAATGCTCCCCTAAACAATGTTCAACAAGTAAAAAATAAAAAAAAAAAAAACACTGTTCCATGGGACTATAGACAAGGGCTGAACACAATCATGAAATTGTAAGATGCCAGTTTCATTTTTATGCATTTTTTATTCTATGTTAACTACCATATGTCTTTTTGGGACTGGATTATTTCAATAAACATGATGGTCTCCAGGTGCATCTATTTTGTTGCAAAAGACATGATTTCATTTTTTATGGCTGAGTAGTATTTCATTGTTTATCACATTTTCTATATCCAGTAATCAGTTGATAGATATCTGGGTTGATTCCATGTCTTAGCTATTATAACTTGATCTGTGATAAGCATGGGGTACAAATAACTCTGTCATATGCTAATTTCATTTCCTTTTAGTAAATTCCCAGAAATGAAATGACTGTGTCATATGGTAGATCTGTTTTCAGATTTCTGAGGAATCTCCATACTGTATTCCATAATGGTTGTACCATTCCTACTTTCAGTGTATTAGGGTACTTTTTTCTCCACATCACATAATATCATATAATATTTTTCAATTTTTGGATGATAGCCATTCTAACTGGGGTGAGGTAAAACCTCATATTTGTGCATATCTATGATGGCTAGTGATCCTGAGCATTTTCTCATATGTCTATTGGAAATTTGTATTTCATCCTTTGAAAAGGCCAGTTCATGTTCTTTATCCATTTCTTTTAAAAAATTTTATTAATATAAAGAGAAAATATTTCAAATATTTCAAAAGTAGAGTTCTAAGAAGATGACCACACTTCCTTCCCCTCCCCTGTCCCTCCATCAATACCCCATCTTTCTTCATTTCTTTTTGCTTTAATTTTTTCAAAGATATAACTTCAATCCACTCTATAATCATAGGCTTAATTTACTACAAATCATAACATTCAAAAAGTAAAAAGTATGAGGATCACAGTTCTACAGGATTATTTTGTCCATTTCTTAATTAGATTGTTCAGTTGTTGTTGAGTTTCTTCAGCTTTTTATAAATACTGGATATTAATCCTTTATCATACGCATAGTTTGTAAATATTTTCTCCCATTCTGTCAGTTGTTGCTTAACTATGTCGAGTGTTTCCTTTGCTATGCAGAAGCTTCTTAGCTTGATGTACTCCCATTTGTCTATTTTTGCTTTGATTGCCTGTGCTTCTGGCATCTTACCCAAGAAGTCTTTGCCTATGCCAATGTCTTTCATAGTTTTCCCAATGTTTTTCTCTAATAATTTGATGGTATAACATCATAGATTTAGATCCTAGTTCCATGTGAGTTAATTTTGGTATAATATTTAAGGTAGGTGTCTTGTTTCATATGCATAAGGAGATCCAGTTTTCCCCAAACCATTTGTTGAAGAAACCAGCCTTTCTCCAGGGACAGATGTTAGCTCCTTTGTCAAAGATTAGTTTATTGTGGACGTGTAGATTAATTTCTGGGATTTCTATTCTGTTCCATTTGACTACATGTCTGTTTTTATGCCAGAACCATGATGCTTTGATTATAATTGACCTGTAGTTTATCTTGAAATCCAGTAATGTGATTCCTCCAGTTTTGTTGTTTATGATTGCTTTAGCTATTCAGAGTCCCTTGTGTTGCCATTGGCATTTTAGCATCGTTTTGTCTAGCTCTGAGAAGAATGTTCTTGGTATTTTAATTGGGATTCCATCAAATCTGTAAATTACTTGGGTAGTTTGGACACTTTGATGATATTAATTTTTCCAATCCATAAAACTGGAAGATTTTTCCATTTTTGTGTGTTCTTATATTTTATTCCTTAACTTTTTATAATTATCATTGTAGAGACCTTTCACATCCTTGATTAAATTTATTCCAAGGAATTTAGATTTTTTTGTAGTGATTGTGAATGGTACTGATCTTACAAGTTCTTTCCATGGCATTGTTTGTGTTTACAAATGCTATTGGTTTTTTGTGTGCTGACTTTATAACCAGAAAATTTCTCAAATTCTCCTAATGTGTTCTAATACTCTCTTAATAAAATCTTTTGATTCCCCAACATATAGGATTATGCCATCTGCAAACAGGGATAATTAGACTTCCTTTTTTCCAATTTGTATCACTTCGATTTCTTTTTCTTGAGTGATGACTATAGTTAAAACTTCTAAGACTATATTGCATAGCAATTGTGAAAGTGGGCATCCTTGTCTGATTCTGGGTCTTAGTGGAAACATTTCCATTCAATATGATGCTGGCATTGGGTTTGTCATATATTGCCTTGATTGTATTGAGGAATGTTTCTTCTGTATCCAGTTTGTTTAAAGTTTTTATCATGAAAAGATTTTGTATTTTATCAAATGCTTTCTATGCATTTATTGAGAAAAACATGTGGTTTTTATTCATCAACTTGCTAACTGGATGTATCATGTTTATTAATTTGTTTATGTTGAACCGTTGCTGCATCCCTGTGATAAACTCCTCTTGGTCTGAGTGGATGATATGATGTGATGTGTGTTGGATTCAGTTAGATATTATCTTTTTTTAAAAAAAATTAAAGCTTTTATTCAATGACTGCAAATTTCATAGGTACAGCTTTAGGAATCTAGTGGTACTTCCCCTAATACCCACCCTCCCACCCCTACTTCCAACCCACCTCCTACTCCTTCTCCCATGCCATTCTTGATTAAGATTCATTTTAAATTAACTTTATATACAGAAGACCAACTCTATACTAAGTAAAAATTTCGGCAGTTTGCACCCACCCCACATACAATGTATAAAGTACTTTTTGAGAACAAGTTTTGCAGTCAATTCTCGTAGTACAACTCATTGAGGACAGAGGTCCTACATGGGGAATAAGTACACAGTGACTTCTGTTGTTAATTTAACAATTAATTCTTATTTATGATGTCAGTGATTACCTGAGGCTCTTGCCATGAGCTTCCAAGGCTATGGAAGACTTTTGTGACCACAAACTTTGTCAGTATTTAGTCAAGGCCAAAAGCAAAGTGAAAGTTCACTCCTCCCTTCAGAGAAAAGTACATCCTTCTTTGATGGCCCCTTCTTTGTACTGGGGTCAAACTCACAGAGATCCTTCATGCAGGATATTTTTTGCCACAGTGTCTTCACTTTCCAAGCCTGATATAGGCTATAAACTTTCCTTTTAATACTGCTTTGGCTATATCCTATAAGTTTTGAAATGATACGTTATCACCTTCATTTATTTCAAGAAATTTTTTATTTACCTTATGAATTCTTCTATGACCTACCTTTCTTTCTGCAGCATTTTGTTCAGTCTCCATGTGTTTGTATATTCTCTAGTTTCCAACTTCATTCCACTGTGGCCAGAAAAGATACATATTATGATTTAATTTTTTTTATTTGTTGAGACTTCTTTTACGGCCTAGCATATGGGTTATCCTAGAGAAGGTTCAATGCACTGATACAATGAATGTGAATTCTGTGGCTGTGGGATGAAATGTTCTTTAAATATCTATTAGATCCATTTGGTTGGTAGTATAAATTAGCTCTGTTATTTCTTTGTTAATTTTATGCCTAGTTGATCTGTCCATTGATGAAAATGGAATGTTGAAAGCTTCCATTATGATTGTATTGGAGCATATGTTTCTCTTCAGATCCATTAATTTCTATGGTTACATTTTGTGTTGAGTTGATTCCTTAATCATTACATAATGACCTTTTCTGTCTCCTTTAGCAGTTTTTGTCTTAAAGTCTATTTTGATTGCTATTAAGATAGCTACTCCTGCTCATTTTTTATTTCAATTTGTAAGGAATATCTTTTTTCCATGCTTTCACTTTCATTCTGTATATATCTTTGTTGGGGATGTATATTTCTTATAGGCAGAGTATAGATACATCTTGCTTTTTAATCTTACTCAGCCAATCTTATATTTTAATTGGAGAGGTTATTCCACTTACATTCGAGGTTATTATTGATAAGTAATGGTCTTCCTATTTTTCCATAAATAGGAGGAGATTTTATGCTTTCACATTCTTTCAAAGTGATGACTATCTGTGTTTCTGTGTGTAGCACATATTTAAGCATCTTTTGTAAGGCTGGATGAGTGGTGACAAATTCTTTCAATTTCTGTTTGCTATGGAAGATCTTTATTTCACCTTCATTTATAAATGAGAGCTTTGAGCTTTGCAGGTTAAAGTATTCTTGGTTGACAGTTTCTTTTCCTTTTAAGGCTTGGACTATGTCTTTCCATTCTTTCCTAGTATATTGGAGTTCTGATGAGAAATTAGCTGTCTAACTGGAGATCCTCTGAAGGTAATCTGGTATTTCTCTCATGCACATTTTAGAATTTTTTTTTTTATGTTTTACTGCTGAAAGTTTGACTACAATGTGTCATGGTGAAGATCTTTTCTAGACATATCTATTATATGCTTCCTATACTTTAATGCCCCCTTATTTCTCCAAATTAGGGAAGGGAAGCTTTTTGTTATTACTTAACTGAATATGCCTTCTAATCCACTCTCTCTTTCCACATGTTCAGGAACTCCTAAGACTTGTATGTTAAGTCATTTGATAATATCCCATAAATCTCAAACATTGTTTTTAATTTTTCTAATTTCTTCCTTTTCTTTTGGTCTGAGATATTTCCAGATATTTGCCTTCTAGCTCCAATATTGTTTCTTCTACCTCACCAAGTCTATTGTTAAGGATTTCCACTGTATTTTTATTTGAAATATTGAATTCTTCATTTCTAATATTTCACTTTAATTGCTCTTCAAAATCTCGATCTCATGGGAAAATTTTTCCTCCATGTCATGTATGCATTTCTTTAACCTATGACTTTGCTTCTCATTGCTTCTGAGAAAGCCTGTGATCATTGATTTGAATTCCTTTTCACGCATTTCATCAGTTGTTTCACCTTCACATTTAATATTGAAGTGTTGTTGTGTTCCTCTGGGAGAGTCATGTGTCTTCCTTATTCTTGTTTCTTAAATTTCCATTTATTTTTAGGCATTTGTGGGAATACTTGTTTGTTTTTTCCTCTGATGGCTTTTATGTTTGAATCATGCCTCTATAGCTTAGTGAAAAGTCTGCTCCTTCAATGAATACCTAAAGGCTTGTGCTGGGGGAGGCCGGGGAACTTTAGTCAGTGCTCAAGTGTGGGACAAGAATCCAGAGTGACACCCGAGTTGGATATGCCATATCTCCTCTATTGTCAGTGTGTGTGTGTGTGGGGGGGTCCTGATCACACCGGTTAGCATAATCACAACCTTACCTTCTCTCTTCCAAGGTGACCAATGCCCAGGGTTAGCCCTCAGTGGGTACAATCCTCACCCATGCTGATGCACGGGCCACACAAAGGATCTATGCAGTCCTCAGTGTGAGCATAGAACCCTCTGCAATGACCCATCCCAGGCAGTCAGGGAGCTCTGGGCTTCTGCCAGGGATGGTGATTGCTCAGACCCAGCTATATTCCACACCCTGTTCTGCAGTCACAGGATTTCCACAGGCACAGAGTGCAGGGGATCCCCTCTGCCTGGCAAGCCTGCCTCATCCATGGAGACAGCAGAGTCATTGCCAGAGCCAGCTGCCAGCAGGTGCTCCGCCTTGGCAGTTTGAGCCCTAGAACCTGTGATAGATTGAAAGGATGGGGGTACCTCACAATCATAAGTGAGTGCCCATCCACCTGTCAACCTTCCCAGCCAGAATCAAAGTCATTGGGAAGTGCAGACTTTTTTCCCTCTGGTAAGATCTTGTGTGTGAGAGCCGTGGCAGCTGCTACTGGTATCAGGATGGTGCCTTCTCTCTGCTGGCTGCCAGTCGCCCTTGTTGGCAGGGATGGGGAGAAAGAAATATATTTTTTCCTTAGCTGGGTAGGTGGGTGCCCTGCGGCCCACTAGGACTGCAGACCAGACTCAAGGTCAGTATGGTCCGCAAACTTCCCCCTCATGCAGTATCGCCAGTGGTGTGGGCTGCCAGTCTGCCCTCGCTTCACTCTGAGAACCTGGTGTCTCCTCCCGCTCCTGGCTGCCAGACTCGTATGTGGTGTCCCCACTCGCTGCTGTGCGTCCACATTTCCCATGCTGCGCCACTACATTCCTCTTCTTTTTGTACAGTTTTCATTCCAAACGTCTCTCCAACTCTCCCCTAAGAATACACTTCCTCAACTTTTCTTCTGCTCTCTTCCCCTCATCAGAATCCATACATCTTTTCCCTACTCAGTCATCTTGAAATCTCTTGCGTTTTATTTTTGAAAGTGTTAATTTAATGTCAAGTCATGTCTATTTTAGGGATTCCTGTATGTGGATGTCCACCTCTTTGTACAAATCGGGTAAATTTTCTGTTGTTATTACACTGAATGTGTTTTCTAAGTCATTCTTCTTTTCCATTGCTTCAGGAATGCCTAAGACATGTGTATTTTGTCATTTGATTTTATTCCGTTGATCCTGAACCTGTTTTTGTGTTTTCCGATATATTCTTCATTTTTGTCTGACAGATATTTCAAAAGCTTTGTCTTCTTGCTTGGGTTTTCTTTCTTTTACCTTCCTGAATCTGTTGTTCAGGTTTTCTATTGTAATTTTTAGTTGACAAATTGAATTCTTCATTTATGATATTTCTGTTTAATCTTCTTTAATATTCCTATTTCCAGGCAGAATTTCTCATCCATATCATTCACAGATTTCTTTAACTCATGTAAATAGCTTCTTTATGTTTTTGAATAATCTTAAAATCATTCTTTTGGAATCAGGCATTTAATCAATCTCCTCATCTTCACATCTAATATTGAAATATTATTGTATTCCTTTGGGTAAATCATATTGTCTTCTTTGTGCACATTTCTTGTATTTCTATGCATATTTTTATGTATCTGGATAAACACTTGGTGGCATCTCCTCTGAAGTCATTGCTCTTAGGAATGGTTCTCTATGTATAGTGGGTTACCTGCACCTTCAGGGGTTATCCAGAAGTGTATATTGGGCGGGGCTAGGGAGCTCCGGCTAGGATTTGTGGGTGGGGCAAAAGTCCAGGATAATACCCAAATTGTCTTCTGTAGTCAGTAGGAGAGAGGGAATGATTGCTCTGGCTGGCATGATATGATCACTGCCTCCACCCTCCTCTGTGCCAAGGTGAACGTCTCTGTGCCTGCAGCCCCACTCACTCAGTGTCGTGAACCACATAATGAATCTGTGTGCTCCACGGTGTGAACATGGAGCCCTCTGTGAATTCCATTCCCAGCACTCAGGAGTTCTGAGATTTTGGGGTCAGGCTCAGTAATGGGCCAAGGACCCAGCCACACCTATGCCCTGATTCGTTTCCTGACCTATCGAACAGTCACAGGATTCCCACAGTCACAGGGTGCAGGTAATCTACTCTCTGCACTGTGAGTCTCTCCATCCAGAGACAGAACTGCCTCATCCCTGAATCTGGGGTTTTAGTAGGAAGGGAGCAACGTGCCAAGGGAGTGCCCTGCCCCCTGCCAGCTCTACTCACCTTATTCTGGAAAGATGGTCCTTCCCTGGCTGATTGCCAGGCAACTTAGTGAGGGGGATAGGTGGGAAGCAATGTGCTCTCCATTCACAGTTAACAGGGTGCCCTGCTCCCCCCACCCCAGCTCATCCACCCAAACTCAAAGTCACAGGGGACTGCAGATTTCTCCCTCTGACAAAATCCACCAGAGGCACGCGGGCCACCACAGGCTCCATTCACCTTATTCTGGGGAGATGATGCTTTCCTTGATGGATGCTGGGTGGTGAGGAGAGGGACATAATGTGCCCTTCATTCACAGAAGTGGGAGTCCTGGGCTCTACCGACTCATCCTCCTGAAATCAAAATCAATGGGAACAGCGAGTCTCTTCCCTAGACAAGATCACCAGCAGAACATGGGCTTCTGCAGACTCCTCTCCCTTCAATGCAGGAAGATGGCCTCCTTGCCGGCTGTGCTGCTGTGTCCCACGAGCTGCTGTATCTCTGTACAGTCCTTACTGTTCTAAGGAGTCTCTCTTCTTTCTTTTTCTTTTTTAAATTTTTGACAGGCAGAGTGGACAGTTAGAGAGAGAGACAGAGAGAAAGGTCATCCTTTGCCGTTGGTTCACCTTCCAATGGCCGCTGCGGCCGGCGCACCGCGCTGATCTGAAGGCAGAAGCCAGGTGCTTCTCCTGGTCTCCCATGCGGGTGCAGGGCCCAAGCACTTGGGCCATCCTCCACTGCCCTCCTGGGCCACAGCAGAGAGCTGGACTGGAAGAGGAGCAACTGGGATAGAATCCGGCGCCCCAACCGAGACTAGAACCCGGTGTGCTGGCGCCGCAAGGCGGAGGATTAGCCTATTGAACCACGGTGCTGGCGGAGGATTAGCCTATTGAGCCACGGCGCTGGATCTCTCTTCTTTCTGTAGGCTTTCACTGAAAACTTCTCTCCAGCTGTCTCCCAGGAACGCAGATCCTCCTCTGTTTTTTTCTGTTATTTTTCCATAATCAAACACGCTGACATTAGCAGCCTGGAACTCACCTGGGTCTCCCACATGGGAGTAGCCTTCCCCATTGCTTGCTGGGGTGTGCATTAGCAGGAAACGAGAATCAGAAGCAGAGCTGGGGGCAGGTGCTGTGGCACAGTGGGTTAAGCCACAGCCTGCTCTGCCAGCATCCCGTGTGGGCACCAGTTCAAATCCTGACTGCTCTACTTCTGATCCAGCTCCCTGCTAATATGCCTGGGAATGCAACAGAAGATGGCTCAAGTCCTTGGACTCTGCACTCACATGGGAGACCTGGAATAATTCCTGGCTCCTGGTTTGGGCCTGGCCCAGCCCCATTCATTGGCAGCTATTTGGAGAGTGAACCAGTAGATGGAAGATTGATCTCTCTCTCTTCATCACTCTGCCTTTCAAATAAATAAATGCATCTTTAAAAAAGAAGAAGTTGATCTGGGACTCACATTCAGGCACTCTGACATGGGATGTGTGTATCCCATGTGGCATCTTTCCTGTTGTGACAAATGTCTGAACTCAACCATTTTAAAAAAGTTCTCACCAGAGCTCTTGCATGCATTTCTTCAAGTTTATCCCTGAGTATTTTGAGCTATAAAATATTTTTTCTAGTAGTTCATTGTTGATACTTAGACAATTGATTTTTGTATATTGATCATGTATCTTATAATCTTGTTACAGTCAATGGGCCATATGTTTTTTCTGTGCTTTACACAATTTCTTCTTTATTTTTCCAGCCTCCTATTATTTAGGTGTTGTTACTGTCATAATTTATAATAAGTTTTCACCAGAACTGATAATGTTTTTGCTCTACTTCCCACAGTTTGAATAACACAGGGGTCTAATGCCAAGGCTCAGTCCCTGTCTGCCTCATTATTGTGAGTCATCTCTGACATTTAGATATTTGAGCAATACCTTGTGGCTTTTCTGGGTTCCACTGGGACATTGTTTATGTCATTATGTTTCACAGCAAATGATTTAGCCAATAGAACCCCTAAAACATACAAAATATGTAAAGTGATAAAAAGGCTAGTGATTTTTCTGATTTAAAAAGGATAGTCACAGCTCAGTTCACAATTGCAAAGACATAGAATCATCCCAAATGCCTGTCAACTGAAGACTGGATAAAGAAATTATGGGATATATATACTATGGAATACTACACAGCAGTAAAAAAAAAAAAGTCCAGTAATTTGCCACAAAATGAATGAAACTGGAAAACATCATACTTAGTGAAATAAACCAGTTCCTTTTTTTTACTTTTTTTTTTTTGGACAGGCAGAGTGGCCAATGACAGAGAGAGAGACAGAGAGAAAGGTCTTCCTTTACTGTTGGTTCACCCTCCAATGGCCGCTGTGGCTGGCGCGCTGCGGCTGGCGCACCGCGCTGATCCGAAGCCAGGAGCCAGGTGCTTCTCCTGGTCTCCCATGTGGGTGCAGGGCCCAAGGACTTGGGCCATCCTCCACTGCACTCCCGGGCCACAGCAGAGAGCTGGCCTGGAAGAGGGGCAACCAGGTCAGAATCCAGTGCCCCGACTGGGACTAGAACCCTGTGTGCTGGCACCACAAGGTGGAGGATTAGCCTATTGAGCCGCGGCGCCGGCCTGAAATAAACCAGTTCCAAAGAGATAAATCCTATGTGTTCTCCCTGACCTGTGGTAACTAATAGAGCACCTAAAAGGCAACATGTCCAGTAATTTGTGGAAATGAAATTGAAACTTTGAGAAGCAATGATTTTGAACAGCCTTTCTCTTGACTGTTGAGGAACAGCTTTTTATTTTTATCTTTTCTTTTCCTTTACAATAGTTTCCGTATCTTTTTCTTTCATATGAATCATTGAGCTCTTTACTTAACATAGAATTAACCATATTTATATAAAATTTATTGAAAATAGATCTTAGTAAAGAATAAGAGTGAGAGTAAGAAAGGGAAGAGGAAGGAGAGCGGGAGGGTGGGCACAGAGGGAAGAATTACCATGATCCTAAGGTTGTAATTATGAAGTGTATGTTGTTCATATCTGCAAAATAGTATAGTGCTACATACATTCCTGTAGGCTTATTTCTAAGGGCCATGGAACCCCAAAGTCCATTAAGCTGGCTGGTAAAAATAGCAGTTTAAATGTTATAAAGATCACATGAATAGGATTAAGTGGTAAAGTGACCATATAGATAGGATCAAGTGTTAAAATAATCATATAAGTAGGACTAAGTGTTTGGAAATAATAGAATTAAAATGGAGTAAAGGCTCCAACATGGGAAGCAGTCCACACAGCAGACTCATAGAATGACAATTGCTTTAAGTAGCACTCTGACCTCAGAATCGGCCCTTAAGGCATTCTGGTCTGGCTGAGAAGCCCAGGAGAAGCACTTCAGGCATGGAAAGCCAAGACACTCTGGCAAAAAAGTGCCTACATAAGGGACTTCTGTGGGTGAGACCCCAGTGGAAAGAAGTGGCCACCAGAGAAGGATGTACTTTTCTCTGAAGAGAGGAGAGAACTTCTACTTTGCTTATGGCCTTGTTGTGAGCTAGTGGATCCAAAAGGCTTCTACAACTGAGGCAGCTCATGTCAAGAGCCTTGGCTGATCACTGATGTCATATATAAGAGTGTTATTTGTTAAATAAACAAGAGTCACTATGCACTAACTTCCCATGCAAGACCTCTGTCCCCAAAGAGTTGTCTCATGAGACTTAATGGTAAAACTTGTTCTCAAGAATAACTTCCTTTTAGTGTATTAAGTGGAGGGTATTATGTCTCATAAGTTATAGTTATGTCTTAGAGCTTGCAAAAGATGTATCATCCTTGGGTTCATTAAAGATAGTTAAGCTTCTAAAAGGAGAGAAGGGGGAGGAAAGAAGGGAAAACAGGAAGGGCGGAAAAAATCAAGAAACAATCACATAGAACAGCCCTTGTCTAGACTGTTGGGGAACAGTTTTTTAGTTCCTTCCTTCCATCCTTCCTTCCTTCCTTTCTTCCTTTCTTCCTTTTTCTTCTTCTTTCTTGGACTAAACAGGAGAGGGAGGAGGAAGTGGTGGAGAGTAGGTAGAAGGGCAGGTATGGTGAGAAGAATTACTATGTTCCTAATATTATATTTATGAGATATATACCAAAAAAAAAACCACAAAAAGGGATAATGCTCATTTTCCCACATTTTCCCAGAGAGCACTGTTAGGGAAGTTGCAGAGTTCCCAGTTCCCAGTTGCAGTTCCTCTACCTATGCTGAGTGGATGTCACCTGCTGCTCAGTCTTCCATATTTGCATGTGCAGTAAAGCATCTCTTCCCTCCTTCTCTCCCACAATGTGCCATAGGAAACCACTTCTGTATAGCTAAGGACCTCATGGAGGAAATTAGATTGTTAGCAACAGAGAGAGACGTGCTGGAGGGAGTCCTCAACAAGCTGTTGATGCTGAGTTCCAGGAATGTCCAAAAGTTGAGAAATGTTAAAGAAGATTACACCAGACTGAGCAGAGAACTAGAGCACCTGGAAACTGCCTATGGTGAGTAGTACACAACCGTTGCCTGGTGAAGTATTGATGATATTGATTGTGTTGTGTGACCCTCTGTGCTCCAAGTGAATGTCATGTCAAGGACATTACAGAGCACGCATCATTTTCCCTGGGGACATTTTTGGCAGGAGCCTTGCAAACGATGGGATTACTTGTCAGCTTTTGTTCTGGCATTCAAATGTGACATCTTTTCTTTTTCTGTCTTAACCCTCTACCCTTCATTTGCTAATGTCTTTGTGATTTTTAGAGCAATCTCTCTCTTGGCACAGGTCTGGAGCATTTTGTTTATTTGATAATTATCTCCCTTTTGTCTCTCAGCTCAGTCTTCTGTTCTGAGCAGACCAATACAGGCTGATTCAGAAAATTGAGAAAAGACCATGAAGAGGGCTCTTGTGTGTGTGTGCATGTGTGTTAGTTTGCAGGCTTTTCTGAGAGCATCTTTCCCATGGAAGAGTGGTGTTGCAGATAAAGTACTCTTGTGTTCTTCTTTGTTCTACTTGTTAAGGGTAACTGAAGTCATCTTGAGAAGTGCAGCCTATAGGATTGTCTCAGAAGATGACTATTCATTCCAAATTGAGATAAAAATGTATTTCTTCAAAAACTGTAAAGAATTCTTGATAATTTATTTTCTAGTATATACAGTGAAATCATTAGGAGCAAATTCAGATTTAAAATGTTACATGCTGGAACTTGTGTGTGTATCAGTAAAATGAGTAGAATAACATGCCTTACAGGCAGATTAAATGATGCACTGTGTTTGTATGTGTGTGTCCTCTATTCCCCCTTCTATTCTATTGAAGTTGCTGGAGGATAGCAGTCATATATAGCACATCATAGTCACTCCTTGAATGTTTTTACTGGAGAATGGAAGAAACATAAATGTATGAGTAGCAATATTTACAAGGTGTGCTTATTTAAAAAGAAATATTAAAGGAATTGGGGAGTAGAGAGTTATTAAGAGTCAGATTTAAAAGAGCTTATTTAAAAATATTTCACAAGTTAAAATAAGTGAAGATTAGTGTTTAAAAACCAAATAATGAAATATAAAATTGCAATCAGAAGTTACATGTGTCATTTGGGGAATAAATAAATTTTATTTTGAAGACTTACCAGATTATACAGCGAGGTTGCTTCACAAAGTATCTTGAATCAAAGATAGCAAGTCCCACGGTTATTATGCCTTCTTAGCAGTGAACACTACTAGGCTGGCTCAGTAACTCAGAGCTGGTCTTTTTTCTTTTTAAGATTTGTTTGTTTATTTGAAACTCAGAATTACAGAGAGAGAAAGGGAGAGACACAGCGAGGTCTTCATCTGCTGGTTCCCTACCTAAGTGGCTGCAACAGCCAGGTCTGAGCCAGGCTGAAACCAGGAGCCAGGAGCTTCTTCTGGGTCTCCCATGTGGGTGTCAGGGGCCCAAGCAGTTGAGCCATCTTCCCTTGCTTTTCCCAGAGAATGAGCAGGGAGCTGGATCAGAAGTGGAGCAGCTGGGACACAAATCGGTGCCCATATGGGATGCCAGCACTGCAGATGGCAGCTTTACCTGTAAGGCCACAATGCCGGCCCCTGGTCTTTTCTCTTTTCACTTTTGTGATAAAGGTCTGTTTTTTACCAAATGTGAACTTAGAGACTCTACATTTGAGCCTAAAAAACAGTGGTTCCTGGGAATGATGACATATCCCTTGAAGACGTGCCAGCCTGATTCATGAGGTCATATAGGAAAGAGCATTGTCTCTTTTAAGTGAATTTTTGCTATACATTTCTAATTTTTAAAAATTTTTTTGTTCTACTCAATACTATCGGTTGAACTCTTTAATTAATACACAGTTATTCTTAGGTGTTTAAATTTAACTGAAAAGTGATCCCTGTTAAATATAAGAGTGGGAATAAGAGAGGGAGAAGATGTACAGTTCGGCATGTGCTCAATCGGACTTGCCCCAAACGGTAGAGATAGAAACGTGCCAGGAGATTTCAATTCAGTCTCATCAAGGTGGCATGTACCAATGCCATCTCACTAGTCAAAGTGATCAGTTTCAGTTCGTGATTAATCATAATGATAGGATTAAGAGTCAAAGGAATCGCCTAAACAAGACTAGTGCCTGCTAATATTAACTGATAGAATTAAAAAGAAGAGAACGATCCAACATGGGCAGCTGGATACACAGCAAACTCATAGAATGGCAGATGTCCTGAACAGCACTCTGGCCTCAGAATCAGCCTTTAAGGCATTCAGATCAGGCTAAAATGCCCATGAGAGTATGTCAGGCATGGAAAGCCAAGACACTGTGGCAAACAAACAAACAAACCTAAATGAAAGATCTGTGAGTGAGATCCTGGTGGAAAGAACAGGCCATCAAAGAAGGAGGTACCTTTCTCTGAAGGAAGGAGAGAACTTCCACTTTGACAATGGCGTTGTCTAAATAAGATTGGAGTTGGTGAACTCAAAAAGCTTCCATAGCCTTGGCAGCTCATGACAAGAGCCTCGGGTGATTACTGACGCCATAAACAAGAGTGTCAATTGATAAATCAACAACAGGAGTCACTGTGCGCTTACTCCTCATGTAGGATATCTGTCCTTCTGTCCTTAATGTGTTGTACTATGTGAATTAACGGTATAACTAGTACTCAAACAGTACTTTACACTTTGTGTTTCTGTGTGGGTGCAAACTGTTGAAATCTTCACTTAGTATATACTAAATTGATCTTCTGTATATAAAGAGAATTGAAAATGAACCTTGATGTGAATGGGATGGGAGAGAGAGCAGGAGATGGGATGGTTGTGGTGGGAGGGAGGTTATGGGGGGAAAAGCCACTGAATCCAAAAGCTGTACTTTGGAAATTTATATCTATTAAATAAAAGTTAAAAAAACTAAAAAGTATGTACATATATAGAAACATCAGTTTTAAAAAAATTTATTTGAAAGGTAGAGTGACAGAGACACAGACAGAGAAGATAGAAATGTATCTCTTGTCCAGTGGCCCCAAATTTTGCAATAATCATGGCTAAACCGGGCCAAAACTAGAATCCTGGAACCCATCTAGGTCTCTATATCTGAGCCATCTTCTGCTCCCTTCCAGGACATGTTATCAGGAAGCTGAATAAAACTGGCACTCCAATATGGGAATGTAGACATTCCATGAGGAAGTGTAGCCTGTACCACAACCACGCCCACTCGTATAGATTTTTTTTAAATTTACAAACAGTGGAAACTATGAAATTTCTCCTGTTATGACCATGTAAGTTAAGGCACAAGATGGGGGGATATAATTAAGAATGAAGAAGATGTGAACAAATTTGAGCTTTGTAGTACAGCAATATTTTCAATTGAATAGTTAAGCTCTTCATAGTCATTAATATGTCTTTTTTAAAAATGACAGCACAGTATTTTCTGAATCTCATCATTGTCACTTCACTAGGTATTTTCAAAATGATGAATAAAACATAAACAAATGGAATGAGAGATGGTTACCATGGATGATTCTAAATTGCAGATGGCTTGTTACTGTTGTGCAGGTTCTCTAAATGTTTTGGATTTGGATTTGCTGGATCAACTGATTAGAAATTCCTATATGTTGATTTTTGTATGCTTTATGCTGAAACTAATTTTTAATGAAACTGAGGTGACTTGGCTATGTATGAACCAAATTAATAGGCCTGTGTTGGTGAAAGTGTGTGAAACAAATTTCCAAAAAATAAAGGAGGAATTCCTAGCTAAATTGAAGGATCTAGTTAAACTTAAGAGCATTAGGGCAAAGTCTGTGTTCAACCATTTTCAGTTTTTGAAAGTTAGAAAATCAGAGAGAGCTGTGTGCAAGTGTAGAGCATATGTATGTAAACATCCCCATGTAGGTCCCATGATTCTTTTTCAGTCTTAGACAAACCATTGTAAAATGAAGCTATGTTTAAGAGGACCACTGTGTAGTGCTTGTTTAAAAGAACAATGTTTTCATTTCAGTCCACAGTTGCTGAATGCAGCATTCAGGGGAAAAGTGAATTCAGGGACGGCGAGCAGGCCTGGTTGTCAGGCTCTTCCGTTCTTTGACCCACACTAGGTGACATTGATCTAAAGGTGGCTGACCCAGACACAGGTCTGTCCAGGTCCAGTAGAAGGGACAAGGAAGGAAGACAGCATGCTTTTAAGTGCCCTTTACAGTCTGCACACACTTCTTTAACTGCCATATCCCTGTCGACATAACCTTTTCATCCCCACAGCTAATTGCAACGGGGGAGGTACACTGCCCTTATCTTGGGGAGCCATGTGACCCACTGAAGTCCAAAGTTCTTTATAGCAGAGGGGGAGATTTGCATTCTGGGGGAACAATTAGGCTTGTCTGTTATACAGGGGGGAGTCATTGACGTAAAGTGTATCTCTAAGGACCCACCCTCAGGTGCTCTACTGATCACTTACTACAGTATCATTGTGTTCCACATCTCCGGCTAGAGGGAGACTCCACTGGGATCCGAGCAGCAACTTTATGTTGTATTGTGTTGTTCAGGATCACCATGGTGTCTTTTAAAATAGTGAGAGTACCATAAATATTTGTTCATTTGCTGGAATCAGATGTGAAAATGAAACATTACTCCTTTCTTCACTTGGGATTTCAGATGCAGACCTTGAGGCTCCTGTTTAATTTTTCATTTTCCAGTGTTACGAGAGCAGTGTTTGAGTTTGGCCCCTGCTCCTGCAGCATGCCTGAGTTCTCTGGGATACTCAGAGTGGGATGTCAGCAGACAGAACAATATGGTGTCAGAAAAGGGACTGAACTGTGTCAACTACTCAAGGGCAAAGGCCCACAGACATCACCGCAGAATCCACTGGTTTTCGTCATTGTAACACAGTTCATGAAGGGACAAGAAAGAAGTATACTTTAGCTCCTCCTCTTCAGCTGCTCTTAAGATTTAAAGAGAACACATTTGAATTCTGACAATTTTAAATACAGCTGAAATGGAATGAAAAGCTCAATCTGTCTGCCACTCCCTGAATGCTTATGGAAATTAACTGTAAACCTTTAATTATTGTGGATTTCAGTTTTTTTAAAGGAAGGTGGCATGAAGAAAAAATCGGTGACTTTTTTAGTTTGTTATACCTGCTTTTCAAAAAAAAGGACAACTCTGAGATTTCTGTAACTGTTTTTCCATCCCTTGTGTATAAATTGGTAATCCGTATTGTACTTTATTAATATTGTTGATTTCACACTATAACTCAGATATAAAGGAAGCCGATGTCAAGGGGAGAGATTTAATCACAGAATCATCAGGGCTAGAATTTTAAATAGGACATTATTAGCATGTTAATGGATTTTCTCTCTTTCTGCCAGCTGCCTGAACAGAAAGACACTGCAGATGTAGCTCTGACGTCTGGCTGGGTCTGTGGCCTCTTGAGCTATCAGGAATCTGTATAGGGAATCCTTAAGCTATTTAAAGGGAGTTTTCAATGGAAACCTCAAATAACAGGATCTCATTTTTTTCTGGTGACAATGGATGAGTGTGTCCAGATTTTACTCATTTGACGTTTCAATGAGATAGTGGGGAGTGGAAAATAGATAAGGTACAATTTAAAGATAATAAATCTGGAGTGGGAGCCACTTTCCAAAAATGGTTTGAAGCCCAGTACATTTGCTTTAGATTAGAAAGGCCATATGTCTACACTGATAAGATCCTGCTTTTATTTTTGGACTATCTTAAATTTTTGAACTTGAAATATATAGGGAGATTGTTTCTTAACTCTGAGCTTCACAGATGTGGTACCTTTAAGATGAATACAAATGTTTGAGAATTAAAAAGTCTAATGATCTTGTGTTACTAGACATGATAGTTATCTTAATGAGAAAGCCCCAGAGGGTTAAATACTTGTAAAATCCTACAGGTGCTTTCAAAAATACTGTGAAGTAAGCAAGTGTCTCTTGTTGGTTGATGAGTTTATAATTTTAAACATGGCGACTTAAAGTCTTTTGTCATCCACAGTTATATATGATCTGCTGCTCATAAAACTAAAGCATTGTTGGTTCTGTGTTTAGCTGTCCTCCTATAGGTTCCTATGGACTTTTTCCAGCCACTTTTATTGTATTCAGTACTTTGGGATGGCTCTGTAAACAGATGAAGCCAATAATGTATTAACAGTACCAACTGAGAGAAAGTATGGTTAACTGAGGTTACTAAGAAGAAAAAGCAATTCAAATCAATTGGCAATCTACAAAAAGAGTTAAAGATTTTAAAAGCTATTATTAAAATTGCTATATTGGTCTATTATGCTATATTATATGTGTGTACATATTGTATGTCCACATGGGGAAATTTTATTAAGAGTTTTATTTTAAATGGCTTATAGATAAGATTGTCCATAAATTTAAGCTGCTAAAATCAATCAAAGATACATTTTAATTTGTGGGACCTGAATCTGTGTATCATATGTTTTAAACTTGTTGGTAGAAAGAAACTAAAAACATTTTAGATGGTTGTGCTTAAGTTTACTGGCTAAACAAACTACACCATGTTAGATATTTAAGAGGTGTTTTCAAATACATGATTCTTAAAATTTATAGAAGGCATTGGACCTTCTGGTAAATGTTTTCTTAAGTTGTTATCTAATGGTTGAAACGGTTTGCTAAGTATTCATGTAACATTGCTATTGTCAGCAAGCGATCTAGGACTTGCTCCCTCATTTCTCTATTCTAAGCCCAACTTGTTCTTTCATTTCTCTATTCTCTTCAAGGTAGGAAACTAATTCTATTATGAAGGAATCTGTAGGATGCACAATTTAATCTTTAGACCTTATAAAAGAGATGGCTAACATTTTTCTGCAATAGCATAGCCAAAATAAGAACTTAAATAATAATCTCATAGCTAGATTCACTTCGCCATCAGCGAAGTATACAGTAAGTAGAAAAAACCTCCCTTTCAGACCAAAGGGAAAGAAAGTTTTAAAGTGAGAATATAATTTTCCTCATGGGCATTGTCTACCTTAGAAAAACTACTACAGAACATGCCTGTGACTATAGACTTGTAGTTCAGGCCACCGAAGATTAGAGATGGGACACGGGCACTCCCTTGACTTGCATCCTCTGGTCTGCTTTAACACAAACCAGGAGGAAAAGAAAGCTTGGCATCAGAAGCAATGGGTGGCAGGCCTATTAATGGCTGATCTGTACAGTGATCTGCCCTCAAGGAGACCCAACAGGCCTGTCCACTGCAGTGGCTTTCAATGTGGTAAGCCTGGGCTTCAGGAGAAGTCAGCTTGTGAAGAGCCCTGGCAGCTCTGCCAAGAGTTGGATCACTGGAAATGGACCTGCCCTGGAGTCGAAGGATGCCCAGGTCAGAGCCACAGATCTTATTGGCTCTAAGCTGAAAAGCCCTTCACTCAGCCCAGCTTCCAAAGTGACCACTGCAGCTGAGGGGATGGTCAAGTAGGGTCAGCAACATTGCAGGCAGAACTGTAAATTTCTTGTTAGAGATGCCCCCTGCCTTTACCTGGCCAGCTCTCCTCCCAGGCCAGCTAAGTAATGAAAGTCAACAGAGTGCCTTCCCCTAGGAGGTTCACACCTCCCTTAGGATATACCCCATGGGAAGAGATAGATAGGTCTGGGCCTCTGAATTTACAAGGCCTAAAGCCCACCAGATTATTATCAAGCCCCTTCTATCAGGTTCTATTTGCCTCTCAATCAGAAAACTTAATTGTAGCTTAGACAGCACCTTTCTTAGCTCCTCTAATAATGACTCTGTCCTTTGTTCTAGGCCCTGTCTAGTGCACTTGGGCCTCATTCCTTTGTAATCATAACCTCTACTCTACTACCAATGGCTCTACTCCCAACCTGTGTGTACTGATGGTCCTCTTCCCCACTTAATGCTGTATAATTGTTCAAACCTGGTAAATGCCACTCTTAGGATCATTGGTTACTATCCTCACTCTGTCTTTTATGACCTTGTCTAAATATGAGCAGAGTCGGCAAACTTGGAAGGCTTCCATAGCCTTGGCAACTCATGACGACAGCCTAGGATGGTTACTGGCACCATAAACTAGAGTGTCAATTTGTTGGGTAAAAAAAAAAAAAAAAAAAAAAAAAAAAAAAAAAAGATGTTCACTGCATACCTGGTAAGAAAAGGCTTTTGGTGTAGAGATCCTGGTGCTGTAAGTTGTGCATATAAAGGCACTAAATCTCATTCCACGCACACTGGATTTATTTGGGAAAAAGCTTCTGAGATAAATTAGAACCCAGAAATGAAGTCTGTGTGCTTCCTTCTGTTAGTGCAGGAAGGGAAGAAATGGAGAACTGGAAGCATAACTATCACACAGATATAACAACAAAGTTACCAACTAAAAGCAGAATTTAAAAATAGAAGAAATACTAATGACAGATGTTAATTGTTTTGCTTAAAAAATCATGTGACAAAGAGCTTCCTAGAAACCAATGCAAAAAAAAAAAAAATCATCCATCCATCTTCCTCAAAGTGACTTGAAAAGCATTCAGTTTTTAGGGAATACAGAATGTTAACTTGTTAAAGAAAATATTCTTGAAAGCACAGTGGATATCCACTTGAACAGATTTATAGTACATGCAAAAGCACTTTTCATATGGCTGTTACCACAGTAATATGGGGAAAATGTCAGAGCATGCCTTCAAATTGGGAATTCAAGGATAGAGTAGGAAATGGTACACAAATATTATATATATTGATAAAAATATTTTGCCACAAAATATCCAATTTTCAGCATTTTAAGGGGTCTTTGTTAAGATTTATTTATTTAATTATTTGAAAGTGTTACACAGAGAGAGGAGAGGCAGAGGCAGAGAGAGAGTCTTCCATTCAGTGGCTCACTCCCCAGTTGGCCGCAATGGCCAGAGAGGTGCCAATCTGAAGCCAGGAGCCAGGAGCTTCTTCGGGGTCTCCCACGTGGTTGCAGGGGCCCAAGGACTTGGCCCATCTTCTACTGCTTTCCCAGGCCACAGCAGAGAGCTGGATGGGAAGTGGAGCAGCCAGGACTCAAACCTGCATTCATATGAGATGCTGGCACTAAAGGTAGCGGCTTTACCCGCTATGCCACAGCGCTAGCCAAGGGGTCATTTTAAGAGCCCCCAAATTTTAAAGTGCATTGTTTTAAAGTATAATACCATATGGGGCTGGCACCGCGGCTCAATAGGCTAACCCTCCGCCTGCAGCAACGGCACACCGGGTTCTAGTCCTGGTTGGGGCGCCGTATTCTATTCCGGTTGCCCCTCTTCCAGGCCAGCTCTCTGCTGTGACCCGGGAGTGCAGTGGAGGATGGCCCAAGTGCTTGGGCCCTGTGCCCGCATGGGAGACCAGGAGAAGCACCTGGCTCCTTGGCTTCGGATCAGCGTGGTGCGCCTGCCGCAGCGCGCCGGCCGCAACGGCCATTGAAGGGTGAACCGATGGAAAAGGAAGACCTTTCTCTCTGTCTCTCTCTCTCTCACTGTCCACTCTGCCTGTCAAAAAAAAAAAAAAAAGTATAATACCATATGGATGAATTAGTAAGGGCTTGAACTAATGAAGTTTAATTACAACATCTTCCAGAGATCCGACATGATTCAAACAGGAAATTTAGAACATAGAGTAGATAGACAGCATAATCTATAGAACCATCAAGTGTCACATCTTCCCTCAGAGTCATTGCTAAGACCTACACTTTGTGTGTTGAGGATCTTAGAGAATTATATGGGAAGTGTGTTTGTATCTGCCTTTCTCTACTGGAAATCTTTGGTTAGATTAAAATTTATGCCAAATGGGATTTTTTGAAGGAAAATGTATTTTAAAAATTTCAAAATCTTTCAGCATTTTCATCTCTTATTATTTATCTTCGATTACCTATATCAAGATCTTAGTATCTTCACATTTTACAACTTCTTGCTTTTTTTCTTTCTAATCTTATCCTTTTATCACTATTAATATGATTATTTTTCTATAGCCATTTTTGCCTGTGATTTTCTAAGCTTACAATTGGCAACTAACTTTCTTCCTCTTTTACCAAGCAGTTGTGATAATTCTTTGGGAAACAATCTCCCTAAAGTGTAAAAAATATTCTCAGTTGAGCCTAAGTCCTCACACTTTTTAATCATCTACATAATAGCTGGCGTGTACTGTATAGCAGCAAAATATGTGGGTCAGTGAATGATCTTTGGAATTTTCTATCAGCTTCTTTCTATACAACACAGTAGAATCAGCTCTTAAAGTTTCATTTACAGCTACCCATTTACCCATCCATCCACCCAACCCTCCTTTCAACATGTACAATGTTCCAGGCATCTCATTAGGTCCTCATGATCCAGAGATGGATCAGATAATCCCTATGGCTTCTGAGCTCAGTATTTACCTCAGATCCCTCTGGGCCAATTCCTATAATTCTATGCATACTTTGTTTATCTTTTTCTTACACTCAACCACTTCTGTCCTGCTCCTATTTTTAGTTCATTTTCTGTTTCAAGCAACACAACACCATAGACTGGGCCAGATACAAAATAATGAGCTTTACTTTGGCTCATGGTTCTGAAGATACAGGGTTGAGAACCCACATCTGTTGATGGCCTTAGTGCTGGCAGAGGCCCAAGGGGTTACAGGGCATCCCGTGGAGAGACATGGACTGTGTTGTGTTCATGTATATATATATCTCTCTCCCTCTTCCTGTAAAGCAACCACGTTTTGTTGTCAAGCCCTTGAGAACCAGGCGCTGTGCCAAGGTTCTGCCTGCATCTAGTCATTGCATCCTCTGGACCATCTATGCGATATCCACCAGTTCAGTTGCCATTTTTCAGCTCTAAAGGTACAGCTTAGAGAGGATCACTTCTCAGCACTACGAGGGGGCAGGGAGAACCTGGAATCTTTCTATCTGCAATTTACCTTTGATATTGTTTTATGTCCTGTAGAAACTTGATTCCTAATGTGAGTCTGTACCCATCTCTGAATCTCACCACCTTACATAGATACCATGTAGACTAATGATTGCAAAAGTCCGGTAAAAATGATTTAGAATGCCCTGAAGAGAGGTAATTCTTTCTATGTCTGATGTTTTCATGTTCTTTCTCTGTATTTTGTGCCTGAAATTATGATGCACTGTCTGCAGTTTTACTATACTGCTGATAAGAGGTATTATAGGTTATCACCCTTATGATATTATAACCCAAATTATTAGTTTTTGAAGGGTAACAATGAGGAAAGTGGCAAGCTGCAATACAGCAGAAAGAAGTTAAATTCTAACAATTTAAATTATGGTAAAAATTGTTAATATTAGAACACCTCTAACAAACTTTACAAGGAAATGTTAATGTTTCAACTTCCTATTTGAAACTTCTTAAATGTCAGTATTTTGCTTTGTATTCTTAAAAGCAAAGGCATTGCGCTGTGATACAGCGGGTTAACGCCCTGGCCTGAAGCACTCGCATCCCATATGGGCGCCAGTTCTGGTCCCAAATGCTCCTCTTCTGGTCCAGCTCTCTGCTGTGGCCTGGGATGGCAGTGGAGGATGGCCCGGGTCCTTGGGCCCCTGCACCTGTGTGGGAGGCCTGGAGGGGGCTCCCGGCTCCTGGCTTCGGATCGGCGCAGCTCCGGCCGTTGCGGCCAGTTGAGGAGTGAGCCATCTGATGAGGGACCTCTCACTCTCTCCCTCCTTCTCCTATCTCTGTGTAGCTCTGACTTTCAAATAAATAAATAAATATTTAAATAAAAGAAATGGATATTGAGTTAGTGTAACAGTTTCTGGTATAATTAATATTTTACTCTTTTTTCACAGTTTATTAAGGTATAATTGATATGCAGTAAACTGCACATGTCTGAAGTGTATAATCTGATCAATTTTGACAAATATGTATACCCATGAAATCCACTGTTGCAATCTATGTAATGAACATATCCACCACAACCAAAAGTTTCTTTGGACCTTCTTGCAATTCAACTCCCCAACCCCCACCACCATTCCCATGCAACCACCCATCTTTTTTTCTCTCCCTACAGATTAGTTGACATTTTTTACAACTTCAGATAAATGGAATTATACAGTATGAACTTTTTTAATCTAGATATTCCTTTACTCGGCGTAATTATTTTGGGATTCAGAATCATGTGTGTATCGATATTTTGTTCCTTGATGTTCCATGGTGTGGCTATACCAGTTTGTTTTGTCTGTTGACCTATTGGTAGACATCTGTGTTGTTTCTAATTAGGGGTTATTACAAATGAAGCTGTTCTGAACATTTATATACAAATCATTTGGAAGTATTTTTAATTTGACGACTTCCGCTTTCAAAATGTTTTTAGCTAAAACCGACTTGGCATTTGAGTTATCTTTTTTGTATGCAGGGCTATTCTGGGCAGTTTTTGTTGTTGTTGATGTTTTATATCCTTTGATGTTATTACATATTGTTGATCTTACAGTAGTACCTCTCCCAGCACTGTGAATGGGTTTCTGAAAAAGCCATGTAGGAAAAATTTCAGTTGAAAAATGTAAGACCATGCATATAAAAACTCATCTTGTTTAGGAGGGAAGCCAAAAATCCCTTGTAAATATTTTATATTTGTGAAAACAAATAAACAAATATGAGGGGGCTTCAAAAAGTTCTTGGAAGATAGAATTAAAAATTTATTTTGGTGCAAAAAAAAAAAAAAAAGCAAAGGCATTGATTCAGAATTGAATCCTTACTAAGTTCCTGGTAGAGAAATAGTTGGAAGTCCTGTTTATCTATAGGAAGTCATTAATCATTCTATTGATTACCAAGAATTCAAATTGCAAAATGTAATGGTATTCTTTCTAGGCTTCTTTTGGATGAATTTTTAAATGTTAATTAAATAAGGCAATATTTAAAATGTTCTATAATTTGAGACTTTGAGGAATGAAAGTTGACTTTTAAAAAGCTGAATCTAATTTTGTGAGGTTTTGCAGAATTAATTTTATTGGGGCTGCTTAAATACAGCATCTTTTATGCTGTCACAGTTTTTTTCAGTGATTGATTTTGTAAGAAATACCTTATTTTTTCCTCAGCATTGCATGAATTATGACTTCCTACACATACCCTACCATTTTTACTGCATCCTTCCTTTTCTTTGAAGCCACCATCTGTTAGCAACCCAAGAGGAACAGTACTTACTTGAGAGATCATGATTTTGTTGCTTTTTGATTTTTTGTTTTCCTTGCCCTTGATGGGAGAAGGTGTGCTGATGAATGGCTTTCCTACCTTGATTGTCTTATGGAACTAGTGGTGGTTGCAATGAGCCCATCCTACTTTGCACTGTTATTTTTTGCACTTGAGGATGACTGTTCACGTTCCTTTCAGACCTTTATATTGTTTGGGGGAGGATTGGATCACTGGAGGGGTGGACAGCTCTGAGTGAATGCATCGATATTTATATTTATAGTCACAGTAGAAACCATCAAGCATTGCTTAAGGTCCTACCAACTTGGCATCATCAAAAATTTGTGAATCGAGCAAGCTCATATGTCACATGTCCACATGCTTATAGAAAGTAATTTTATTTTTCTTTTGATATTATAGTTTTTTTTAAGATTTTTTTATTTGAAAGAGAGAGAGGGAGAGACAGATATATATATAAAATATATATCTTAATATATATATAATATATACATATATATATATATATATATATATATATAGAGAGAGAGAGAGAGAGAGATATCTTCCATCTGCTAATTCACTCCCCAAATGGCTGCAAGGGCCAGGCCAAAGCCAGGAACCAGGAACAACTTCTGGGTTGCAAATGTGGGTGACTGAGGCCCAGGTCCTTAGACCATCTTCTGCAGCTTTCCCATGCCACAAACAGGGAGCTGGATCAGAAGTGGAGTAGGCAGAAAAGGAACCAGCTACCCTATAGGGTACAGGCACAATAGGCAGCAGCTTAACCACTACGTCACAATGCTGGCTCCTTGACATTATACTTTTTAAAACTTTATAGATCATTAATTAGTGATTACATACTCTGCTTCAATTTCATTATAAGTGAATTTTATTTGCCAAGAGGATGTTGAATTTTAGTTGTTTTAGCCTATTTTGTGTATTTCTCTTCTCCATGTTTGCTATGGCCACTTTACACTACATATGTAACCAAATTTTATCTTCTCAATCTCCAAGAAAGAACCAAATGCAATTAATTTGTGTTTATAGGGTATACTCAATGAGAAGATATTAGTCTTATTTGTACAAAGTGTCTGAAATCTTGAGCTTTTTGTAAGCCTGTGTAGATCCAGCGTTTGACTTATCCCTTTATACCAATTATGTCAAATGAGACAATAAATTAGAATCTGACAAATGTTTGTGTACCCTTCCCTCAACCACATTTTTCTCAGAGACTAAGAGCGGTGACTGAATACTAACACTATGTCTAGCTGGAGAAGGTCATCAAACACAAATTCTCCAGTGGTCTGGAATCCTAGGAATTTATCAGACTTTAGGGATGAAGTAATTTTTCCTACAGATTATAGAAGATTCCTGTGACATTGAAGCTATTGGATTTTCTGGAGTAATGGAGCTACTCTGGGATTAAGTATATTTTAAAAATATCATCAATGTAAGATAAAATTTTAAACTGAATGCAAAATATTCTTCATACAACTTGAGTGATTACAGTTCCTTGTGCTTGCATCACATGCAGACTTTGAAGTGGACACTATTTGCTGTCCTTACATTTTACAGCTGACAGCATGATGTCATTTAATCCTTGCATCTGTACTTTGAGACAAAATTATTATTTGCATTTTATAGATGGTAAAACTGAGACTCATTGAGCTAAAAATCTTGTTCAGCCCCTGTAGATGGGAATTGAAGAGCTGTATCAAGACTCATCTGACTTCCTAACGTACTCTTCATTATACATTAACATTTCTCTTGTTGCAACATAATCTTCCAGTTTACTCTTTCTTATCTTTATATCATTCCAATAATCAGTTTACCATGGTTTACTTATGTGTTCCCTTATATTGAGATGCTTAATGATCATTTCATGAATTTCTTTCTAGAGATAAAGTCTCAAGACTGGTGGTAGTGTTCCAAAGATTATAGTCATTTTTATGGCTTTGCTGTACATTGACTTTCAAAAGCATTATACCAATTTAATTGAACTAAAAACCCATCTATTCCAAAACTGGACATTATTTCTTTAAAAATCATTAGGATAATTATAGTACTATATAATTTTTGCTTAGTTTTGCACATATTTCACTAATAAGCTGAACTTTTTTTACACTTATAATTCATTTCATTGTATATTGCCATTCTGTTATCCTTTTGTTTAATTTGGGAAAGGGAGTGGGACCTGATGTTTTCCTCATCTAAAATAATAATTATTAATGACTTTTAAATTTGTGTATATTATAAAAATCACTATATAGAATGCTTAATAATTGACTAAAGAGTCAGGTGTTACAGTACAATGAGTTAGGCCATCATTTAGGATACCCTTATTCCATATCAGAGTGCTGCGTTGAGTCCTGTTACTGCACTTACAATCCAGCTTCCTGCTATTAGGCCTGGGAAGACAGTGGATGATGGCTCAACTACTTGGATTCCAGCCACCCACATGAGAGACCCAAATGGAGTTCCTGGCTACTGGCTTTGCCAGACCTAGCCTTCACTATTTTGGATATTTGCAGAATGGACTAGCAGATGGAAGATATCTTTCTCTCTTTCCCTATCTCCCTTGCAAAGAAATAAATAATTCTTTTAAAATGGATCAAAGACCTACATTTGTGACCCAATCCATCAAACTACTAGAGAACATTGGGGAAACTCTGCAAGACCTTGGCATAGGCAAAGACTTCTTGAATAAGACCCCAGAAGCACAGGCAATCAAAGACAAAATTGATAAATGGGATTACATCAAATTGAGAAGCTTCTGCACTACAAAAGAAACGCTCAGCAAAGTGAAGAGGCAACCAACAGAATGGGAGAAAATATTTATAAACTGTGCAACTGATGAAGGATTAATATCCAGACTCTATAAAGAGCTCAAGAAATTCAACAACAAAACAAACAGTCCAGTTAAGAAATGGGCTAAGGACTTAAACAGGCATTTTTCAAGTGAGAAAATTCAAATGGCTAACAGACACTTGAAAAAATGCTCAGGATCACTAGGGAAATGCATATCAAAACCACAATGATGTTTCACCTCATCCCAGTTAAAATAGCTTTCATACAGAAATCAACAAACAAAAATGCTGGCAAGGATATTAGGAAAAAGGTACCCTAATCCACTGTTGGTGGGAATATAAACTGGTGCAGCCACTGTGGAAGACAGTATGTAGATACCTTAAAAATCTGAATATAGACCTACCATATGACCCACATCCCACTCCTGGGAATTTACAAAAAGGAAAAGAAATCAGCATAAGAAATAGGTATCTGTACCCCAATGTTTATATCAGTGCAGTTCACAATAGCTAGGATATCGACTCAGCATAGATGTGCATTATCTGATGACTGGATAAAGAAATCATGGTATAGATTCACTATGGAGTACTACTCAGCTGTAAAAAAAAATGAAATCCTGTCTTTTGCAACAAAATGGGTGCAACTAGAATAAATTAAACAATAGTGAAATTGTCCCCAAAAGACAGATATTATGTTTTCCCTGATCTGGGGTAACTAATAGAGTACCTAAAGTGTAATGTATTGGAGTGAAATGGACATTTTGAGATTCATTGATTGTCTCTACTGTTGAGGAACAGGAATTTTTTTTTTCATACTATTTATTGAACTTTTTACTTAGTGTAGGGTTTACCTTATGAGTATAAGGTAAGCTGAAAATAGATCTTTGTGAAAATTATAGAGAGAATACAATAGGGAAGAAGAAGAAGGGCTGAGGCATGGGCAAACGGGAGGGTAAGGTGGGAAGTATCACTATGTTCCTAAATCTGTATACATGAAATACATGAAACTTGTATACCTTAAATAATTTTTTTAAAAATGGACATAGAACAGAAATATTTATAAACAATGGTAATGTATTAAGATAACAGTTTAGAATGAATTCTGAAACTTTTAAGGCATTAGGGCACAAATGATTTAACAAACAATATAGGTCATCTCAAGTAAAGGCATTCCATTTCCACATGCATTAATATTCATTGGACTTGGCCTTTTAAACAAATGTGATATACAGTCAAGTGTAGCAATTGGGATCCTGAAGCAATTTCACTTTTTTCAATAAATCTGTAGAATGCATAATTTTACTTTTTTCTCCACCATAAATATACGGAAGCTAAGAGACATGGAGTATCCTACTCATTACTTTTTCTTCAAAATGCATCTTCTGTTGGATATTTCACTGGCTTTGACCTATTTGTTCAGTTTTATTTTATTTATTATTTCCCATTTTCTTAAACAAATCCATTAGAAAAACAATTATTTTTCTTCCCCAAACATGCAGTTATTGTGTGGACTAATGGGAAGTGGCATCTATTGATGGTGCACATGCCCAGTGAAGCTACAGTCTGTGGGAGGGGTTCATTGAAATGGTAGATATACAGGTTGTCCCTTTCCTGGAAGGGTGCCAGACAGGATGACCTTTGAAACTGTCACCAGCTTTTTCATTCGTGTGAAAAACAGGCTCGAAACAGCTCCCTGCCCTTCTCTGCATTTGGTATTGATTCAAACATCCTTTTCCACTCATGATGTGTAATCACAAATCATAAGAAATTACTACAATTAGGGCTTCAGGAAGGTGCTTTCTTGCCCATGCCAGTGGTTAGAAATCAGATACTACCTCAGCTCCAACCACATCTCCTTTGGGTTTTGGCTGCTCTCCGTTGGTTTCTATATTCTTTATTCAACCTCTGCGGTAGTCACGCCCTATCCACCATGGACCCATTCTACATTTCCTCCATGCTTCAGCCATACTGCTCGTCAGACCTGCTAAACTTTCCATCGTCTCCACAGGCTCACAATGAAGTCTGACTAGCCCTACCCACATCTCCCAGCGTGATCTGTCAAGACCCATGAACCCTCCTGTAAATACATCACATTGCCTCCTTGGACTCATATTTATAGTGAGAGTGTTTTTGTTCTCACCCTGCCTGGCAAGTGGCCTGATGCTGGGAACATAATCATTTTCCCTCCTTAATGTTCCATGATTATTCATTTCACTTTGCCATGTTTGATGAAGAAGCCTGAAGACTACAAATAAATGCTCTCATTGGTATTGAAAGGGTTTTATACAATAAAAATTTAGAACACATTTTTTTTTCCTCAGGAGCCCTGACATTAATATTCATCATGAGCCCCAAAGAAAAAGCTATTATATTTTAGCATAATGAAGTTTACCATATGTTTCAAAGTCACTTGCAATTGTGCTTCTCATAATGACAATTAGAAAGGTCATCTTGTCTTTCCAGGCACCATTAGATATATAAACCAGCTCATGGCTGTCACTATGAAATGTATTAGGGCACTGTGTGGAAATACAAGAGGGAGACATGATACTTGTTATCCAAAAGTGTAGCTGTTCATATCTAATTACCAGACAAAAACATGCCTACATTTTGGCCTTGGAGTATTCTCCTGTCTCTTCATTGATTAAATTTGTTGAGATCCCATGAAGTATAGAGTATAACATGGTAGTCTCTAAAATATTGACAGAGAATTTTGATATTAAGAAAGCTGGATGTTTATGATCTATATTTTTCTGTCTCACTTGGAAAATTGACTATTTGATTTAAAATATAAAAACTGTATTTAATTTTCTATATGTGAACTTTGATGAAATAATGGGGAAAGGTAAGGAGTAGGAGCATGTGTCAGGATAACAAGGTTTTCTTATGGAAGTTGTAGGGAGATAAATGTACATTAGAACCAAAGAAGGTTGTTTTTGGGAGCCTGCAACACTCCATGGAAAGAGAGCATGGGTCATGGGAACTGAGCCTGGAAGAAAATGGGTCTTAAACTAGTGTAGGCATGATGAATTAGTTTGCCACAGCTGAAATATTAAGGTACATGTCCTCTGCATGAATACTGTTTAATTTTTTTATTTTTAAAAATTTTTTAAATGTATTTTAATTTGTTTGAAATGTAGAGTGACAGAAAGAAGTAGGAGATATGTTCAATCTATTGGTTTACTCCCCCAAATGCCCACATCGCCAGGGCTGAGCCAGACCTGAACCTGGAGGCTGGTACTTCATCCTCGTCTCCAACTTGGGAAGCAGGGATCCCAGTACATGAGCCATCACCACTGTCTTCCCAGGAAGCCAGATAGGAAGTAGATATGGGACTTCATCCTGGCACTCCAGTTTGAGATGCACGTATCCCAGTGGTGACTCCATGCACTTTGCTACAATGCCTGCTCCTCATTTTTTCCTCTTGCTCCCCTGAGTTGCTTTGCTCTGGATTATGAATAAGGCTAAACCTTAAAATTTACAGATATTTATCAATATATTAGAGAGAGAGATATGAAAATCTTGGATTCATTAGTGTCTGACGTGGTCTCTGTAGTTATCAAATTCCTTAACTTGGGAAAACACTGTAGAAGAGTCTGTGGCCCATAAAGCACTTGATTGTTGACATTTCATACTGTTCAGATGCCTTGATTTTTAAATTAATTTATTAATCTTACATAGGTTCAAGGAATGCAGACACTGCCAAGCACTGCCTCATCCCTCGTCCTGGCCTTCTGTGCCTTTGCTCTGTTTGGTTAAATCACCCATCTATCTGCAAATGTGTGTAGTCAGGTTTGCCAGAGGCAAAGGATTACTCAGTCCGTGCTCTTCAAGGTGCTTTTCGGGCAAAGTAATTAATGATTATTATTTTTAACATTAAAATAATCTTACTTGATAGTGATGTAAAAAGAAGATAAAATAATTTTAATAACCTTGGTACACATAAATGGAAAGAAAAGAAAGACCACGTGCTTATGTAAATTGGATAGAAAGCAACTGTAGCATGAATATGAAAAACTTCTTTCTTTCTTCCACTCTTCCCAGTCTTTGTCCTAAAGCTGTTAACACTGGGTGACTGTTTCTGTTGTCATCTTGTATTCTATCCCAAGTTCTGTTTGATGCTGAAAGGGATGGATATTTGAGTCTATTTTAAGAGGGATGTTTATAAACTCTTTCTTTGCATATAAAATTTTCTCATTATGTAGTGCTCCAATGTAGATGCAGTCGGTAGGACTATAAGCTTCTGCTTAACATTTCTGTACAGCAGTAGACTTTGGTACCATCTTCCCGGCCTCTCATTTTGAAGTGCCTCCCATGGGGCAGGCACTGTGGTAACCACTGTGGAATAAAAGGATGGCAGGATACACTTCCCAGCCTCAAGAGCCTTGAAGACATATGGAAAGGAATGAAAGGAAAATGTGTATAGCAAAAGAGCACTGTATGACTTCAACAGACAGTTCTCAAAAGAAGAAATACAAATGGCCAACAAATACATGAAAAAATACCCAACATCTCTAGCCATCAGGGAAATACAATCAAAACAGCAATGAGATATCACTTTGCCCCTGTCAGAATAGCTAAAATCCAAAACACAGTAACAAATACTGGCTAGGTTATGGACAAAGGAGTATACTTACATATTGCTGGTGGGAATGTAAATTAGTGCAGCCACTGTGGAAAATAGTGTGGAGATTTCTTTTCTTTTCTTTTTTTTTTTTACAGGCAGAGTGGACAGTGAGAAAGAGAGACAGAGAGAAAGGTCTTCCTTTTGCCGTTGGTTCACCCTCCAATGGCCGCTGCAGCCGGCATGCCGCGGCCGGCACACCGCGCTGATCTGAAAGCAGGAGCCATGGGGTGCAGGGCCCAAGGACTTGGGCCATCCTCCACTGCACTCCCGGACCATAGCAGAGAGCTGGCCTGGAAGAGCGGCAACCAGGACAGAATCCGACGTCCCGACCGGGACTAGAACCCGGTGTGCTGGCGCTGCTAGGTGGAGGATTAACCTATTGAGCTGTGGCGCCGGCCTGTGGGGAGTTCTTAAACTAGAAATAGAGTTGCCATCTGATCAGCAATGCCACTACTGGGTAAATGCCCACAAGACTTGAATACAATGTATCAAAGACATACTTGCAGCACTGCTCACAACAGCCAAAATTTGGAATCAACCAAGATATCCAACATCAGATAATTGGATACAGAAAATGTGGTGTATATTTACACAATGGAATATTATTCAGCTGCGAAAAAGAGTGAAATTCTACCTTTGTAGCAAAAGGGACACAACTGGAGGACATGATGTTGAGTGAAATAAGCCAGACCCAGAAAAACACCACATCTTCTCTCTTATATGTAGGAGCTAAAATTTAAAAAACAAACAAAAAACAAAGAAATGTCTGTGTGTGTCAGTATTGCTGCAAATATAGTTTCATAAAACTTTGTTTTATAACTTTGTTAAACCAATAGTTAAGAATGTTACACTACTATAGTTTTAATGATCTGCAATTACTTTAAAATTTACTGTGTATAGGTGAAAAGATCATTTTTCCATTCATTATTGTATATAGCCTTTGTATTCCCACTAAGCTAGGGTCTTTTTGCTTTTTAGTTGTTAAATTTCTTAATTGGTGAAATATTAAGCCTTTTAACTGCAATATAAATTAAAAATATGTTATCTCAAAAACTACAAATAAGGAAGGACGGGAAAAGGAAGGAGGTGGGAGGGATAAAGGGAATATCATTATATTCTTAGAAATCTACAAATCATGTTGAATCTCTTAAAAACTAATTAAAAATTAAAATAAAAATTCAAAATCCATATAAACTAAAAACAATAAAAATTTTTAATTTTTTAAAAAAGATATATAAGGGGTATACAAAAGGGACACATAAGGAAAGACAGGGACAATCAAGTATTCCCTGGAAGAGCCAGTGGGAGTCCCGTGAAGGAGGCAGGGAATGGGCTGTGGCTTGAAGGTAGATAGGGGTAGATTTATTCTTGTGCTACTTAAGAGGGGGCACATATTGGGAAGTCAGGGGAGCATGGTAATTTGAGGCATGAGGACAGCAGAAATTGAATCCTAGCCCTGCCATTTAATTTGTAACTTTGACTACATTCCCCATCTCTCACCTTATCAATTTCCTCCCATATGAAATAGAAACACCATGACAGGAGACCCTCATTATATGTGGTTTTGCCTTGCCCAGTTTCAAATACCTGTGATCAACTACATATTAAGAATATTAAGTGTAAAATTCCAGAAATGAACAATTCAGTAGGCTTTAAATTAGGAATGATTCTGAGTAGCATGGTGAAATCTCTCACCATCGTGCTCCATCTTGCCTGAGACATGACTCATCCCCTGCCCTGTGTGTCCACACTACAGGCTGCCAGCCCATTGGATATTTTGTATCTGTCTTGTATTGGAGTTACTCTTGCTTAGTAGCCTACTATTGGGTCACAAAGCCAATGTCATTTGCTTCTCCTCATTTCATCATATAGGTATTATATCATCTCACATCATAAGAAAATATTCTGAGACCAAATTCACTCAACTTTTATTTCTATATGCTACTATAATTTTCGCTTGTATTGTTGTTATTTATCTCATTGTGCTTAATTTATAAATTGATCATTGCATGAGGATACTTCAAAAAGTTGGTGAAAGACAGGCACTATGAAAAACCTATGTATGTATACTATACTTCAAATTTTTTACATCAAAATAAACATCTTTTAATTTCCCAGGAAATTTTGAAGTACCTATATATGTATAAGGTTTGTTTTGTCTGTAATATCAGGCCTCCCCTGTAAGCATATCTTCTGTGGATAAATAGGGACTACTGTACTTCATAAATGAATGTATAAAATGAAATATTACTTCACATGATTATTGATTTGATTGGGTTGAAATGTCTTAAGAGTGAGAATGTCAGGAAGTGAGGCTAGAGAAATAGGAAAGACTAGACCATGAGGCAGCTGTCTTTTTACCATGCCTGAGTTTTCAGTGTTGTCTAAAGGTGGTGGCTGGCCATTAGAGAGCATTGATCCTGCCCCTGAATATTTTTATCTTACAAAATAGTTGATTTGATTAGATAGAATCTTTTATAAATATCTATATCTTAAAAACATTATAAACCTATAATGGCTAAGATAAATACTGACCTGAGCATCGTAAGTGCTGGCAAGAAGTTAGATAAGTAGATTTCTCATGTGTTGCTGGCAAGG
This sequence comes from Lepus europaeus, assembly GCF_033115175.1. Lineage (NCBI taxonomy): Eukaryota > Metazoa > Chordata > Mammalia > Lagomorpha > Leporidae > Lepus > Lepus europaeus. Next base: position 50,637,077 of record NC_084840.1, read on the forward strand.
GTGGCATACGGCAGAGCCATCTGGAAAACAGTTTGGTAAGTTCTTGCAAAGTTAAATATTGCACTTGCCATGTGACCTAGCAATTCCACTTCCCACTTCCAGATATTTATTTATCCTATAGAAACATGTCCAAAAAACTTATACTGAATATTTATAGTAGCATTATCCATAATTGCCTAAAACTAGAAAAAACTAGAAACAAGTCAGATGCCCTTAAATGAATGAATGGAATAACAAACTGTGGTACATTCACATAGACGATAAAGACTTGGCTATATCTCTATTGTGTTATTCTGAGTAAAACAAGCCAGGCACATGGGCCATGTTTTTTATGACTGCATTTATATGACATTCTGGCAAAGACTTCTAGCAACCGGATTAAAGGGTTGGAGGGTGAGGAAGGATCTGATAGAAATTGACAGTGCAAGGGTATCCTTTAGGGGTTTTGGAATTGTTCTGCGTCCTGTCTGTGGTGATGATGACAGGAATACATTCATGTTACAATCCAGTTGCTGTTATAATAACAATACCAAGAAGTGAATTTTGTTGTATGAAAGTGAAAAAGGTTTTAAAAACTCTAAACTTCATAACTCATTTACTGTGTGCGTTACCTGTTTGACCTCACTCGTCCTGTCAGATTAGCACGAGCTGGGTTGGGACTGGAAGTAGAGGGAGGACTCCCTGCCAAACACTCAGATGTGTCCTGAGCAGGGGATTAGCCTGTAGTACCACAATGTGCAAACCCCCAATTTTTTGTTTAAGCTGAGGGAACTCAGTAGGCTAACTTGATAGGGAGACTCAGACATCCCCCTTATGATTATTTTAGGAACTGTTGGAAAAGGGATGTAGAGAGCAGGCAGAACTGGAGTTTACATCTCTGGTCTGAAGGAACTTTAAGGCTGGGCAGGATTTGGAGACAGTTGTGAAAGTTAAGGCAGCATTGATAAGAATGTTCATTAATTACAGAGATCTAGGAAAATTTGATAATTCCTTTATGTCAGTATAAGGGTCATGATTCTTAAATGTGTATTTGATCTGTATTAGCCTGCGAGACTGGCTGTAACTAAGGACCACAAAAGGGCAGCTTGGACAACAGAAATTTGTTGTCTTGCAGTTCTCAAGGCTGGAAGTCCAAGATCAAGTTATTGGTAAGATTGGTTTCTTCTAAAGCCTCTCTTCTTAGGTTGCAGTGCCATCTTCTTCTCCTTGTGTCCTCATGTCGTGTGTGTGTGTGTGTGTGTGTCCTGAGTTCTTACAGTGACACTATCAGATTCATTTAGGGCCCATTTTTACCTCATTGCAACATAATTAGCTTTAAATATCTGATCTCCAAGGGGCTGAAGTGGTGCAGTAGATTAAGATATCTGCCAGCATCCCATGTCAAGAATGCGGGTTTGAGTCCTGGCAGCTCCACTTCTGATCCAGTTCCCTGCTAATACACCTGCAAAAGAAGAAGAAGATGGTCCAAGCACTTGGGCTCCTGACACCAAGTGGGAGACCCAGACAGAGTTCTATACTGCTGCCACCCATGTGGGAGACCCAGATAGAGTTCCAGGCTCTATTTCTCTTTCTGTTGCAGCCATTTGGGTGTGAACCAGTTGGTGGAAGATAAAAAAAAAAATATGATCTCCAAATACAGTCACACCCTGAGGAGCTAGAAGGTTCAGACTTCACCCTATAAATTTTGGGTGACTACTATGTAATCCATAGCAATTTATTCAATAATAGCTTGTGTAATGACTTAATTATATAGAATTAATTTTAATTATAAAATCTTATGATTTGAAATCAGATTTTTGCTTAGCACTCTTCAGGTCACACACAGGCAGTAATCCAGAAGGTGCCTTGTGTGGGCAGGTCCACTTTTGCTGTTGGGCTGTACCTGACTCCTCTCTCTCCCCTCTCCTCTGCATGCCTAGAACCTTCTTATGTGCCTGAAGGCACAAAGACTGTTGCACCTCCAGGGTTTGTTCCCTCCAACAGTGGTTCCTCCTTAGTTTCGCACAGCTCTGTCTTTGTCATTTGAATCTCAGGATAACTCCTGTGCCTCTGAGCATCCATCCTGACCCTCCAGCTGGAATTAGCCACCCAGAGACACGGATCTTATTGCCCTGCTCCAGTTCTCAGCGTGGTGCTAATTGCTGGCATACAGGGCCTCATTTACCTTGTCGTAAGTGTATTCCCAAAACTGAGGTTGTCTCCAGCAGACAGTGTCATGCGAAGGTTTGCTGAGTGAGTGAATCAAGTCTGGAAGAAACTAAGAAAATTGGGCAGAATCTGGAACTTTGAAGCCCAAAGCTCCCTTTTCTTGGGTGGAACCCATCTTGGAAGGGCGATTCATCTGAAATTCCACCTCTTAGAAGAGCAGCATTGGGGCTGGTCTGGCTCCAGGTTGTTAGCCCATCTGATTATTTTAATAAGCAGGTGCATTTGAGTACATAGGTGACTTGGAGATGTGTATGAATTCCTTTCCTCTTTTTTTCCCCTTGTCCCTGTATATCATGCCTGGTATCTTGAACTAAGTGTTGGTCAGCTTCAAATTATGCTACTCAACTGAATTCTGAAATGCAGAAATTTTCTGTATTCATACCTCAGAGTGTCTTGCACATAGCAGGCTTACTGTAAATGCTTGCAGAGTGAGACAATGAATAAATGAGTGAATATTTAAATGATAAGAGCTTACAGCCTTTTAAAGTCCCTCCAGGGAAGTACTTCTCAGACATCCTCATGTGTCTGAACCATCTGGCAGGCTGTTAAAATGCCAGTTCTGATTCAGGATGGCATAGATGGCCTGAGAATCTGCATTTATAAGAGACTTCCAGGAGACGCTGTTGCTGCTGGGCCTTGCCCTTCCTTTGTGTAGCAGAGATCCAGAATGTGTGTGGGGTGGCCCATCTGTAGGCCCAGAGGTAATCTTGTGACCCAACTGATCATCAAAAGACCTGGTTCATATTCTAGTGTGTTCAGAAATCACACATGCAGCTTTCTATAAGTTACTTAACTTCACTAACCTGTAGTTAACACTTGCAAAGAACCTGGTCTACATACCAGCTGATGTCATTTGTTGAGTGTATTCTACCAGCCAGGCTCTTGATGCATGTTACATTTCCTTACCACACCAATCCTGTAAGGCAGAATCCCTGTCCTCCTTTTGCAGAAGAAGAAACTGATGTTCAGAGCAGTTAGTGGATAGGCCCAGTGTTCCCAAATAAAATAACCAGGAGTCGGCAGCTGAGGTCTGATGATGTGTATGGATACGTGTGTGTGTGTGTGTGTGTCTATTTTCTGTTACTGCAACAGAATACCTGAAACCAGGTAATTGATAAAAGGAAGAAGTTTGCTTATTTTATAGTTCTGGAGGCTGGACCTAAGACTGGGCAGTCACATGTGGTACAGCCTCATGCTGTGTCCTAATGTGCAGAAAGATGGCAAGGTGACTATGGAAGATACAGGCAAGAGAGGTCTGGGTTTGCTTTGTAACACTCTGCTCTTGCTGTAACTCATCCAGTCCCATGAGAAAGGCTCTAATCCTCTTCATGACCTCATCACCTCCTAAAGGCTCCACTTTCCTTCCAAACCATTGCAGTGGGAATTAGGTACTAACACACGAACTTTTGGGGGATATAGTCAAGCCATGGCAATGTGTATATTTGCAAGTGAGTGGTATGTGTGTGTATGTGTATACACATGCGTGTATTTATGTATGCATGTGTTTTCCTCGTGTCATTTGTCAAAGGGATTATTTAGGTTCTTTCCATGTATATTATTTTAAGTCAAACACAAAGCACATAGCTCACTGCAAGCTGTGCCTTGTTATATAAGCTTTTAATGGAATCCTAATTACTTTTTTGATTCCCAATATCATCTTTGTCTTCTAACCACCATAATCTATTGACTTTCTTTTAAGGTCCTGATCTTACTGATTCCCATGGGCATAAATGCAGTTTTTTTCTTGTAGGCTGTACACTTTTTAAGAGCAAGGACTGGGTCTTAATTTTCATTTTCCACCCTACAGTACTTGACCATTATTTGTTGATGCAGTATGTACTTGAACAGAACTTGGGAAGTACAGAGCAACACTATTTCTTAAAAACATGTGCTCACCATGATATCCAAAAATGTCACAAAATCTCTGCTTGCTCAGAGTTTTTATCTATTAATTAATCTTGATCTGTGATACTCATTGTTTTTATGAAAGTGCAAATGCCCATGGGAAGGCCAAGCCCTACTTCAACAGGACTCTTGCAGTTAACTGAGATCGAGGGGTTGCTAGGACTCATGGTGTGTGCCGTGTGCTCACTCAGGGCATGGAGGGAGGTGGGACAATCCAGGGACCAGTGGCAGGTGCTTACGGAAATGGAAGACCTTTTCTACCATTGTGTTTATTGGGTCCCCACTGGCTTCATGATGCTAAGTCAGGAAATGGAGGAAACCATGAGGTGGGATCCTATGACAAGCAATGTCAGGGAGTCAGGAATGATGCTAAAGTTTGCCATCAAGTAGATCTGTTGCTGTTTGAAAGACTTGCCTGTGCAATGCATGCCCCAAACTGGAGTTGTTTAAAATTTCAATAAGCCATTAGATTCTCTTATATGTCTTTGGAGTGAGGAAACTCCTCCAGAGTTGTGGAGAGCACAAAAAGGAGCCTCTGCCTTGATACTGATGGGGAATATTCTGAAATTATTGTGTAGACTGTGACAGGTGACAAAATAACACAGAGATATTGATCCTGCATGAAGACTATGTAAATCGTTGCTCTTTTAAGAAATGCTTTTTTGAGTTCTCCATGTACTCAAAAAAGAATAAATAAGAGTTATCTCTTATGAAGTCTTAGAAGGAGAATGCTGGGTTGTTTTTTAGTTTGAATTTTTCTGATATCCCTTCTCTTTGGAAAATTCTGAGGCCCTGACTCTTTGCTCTCTTCTAGTCAGCCATCAGTCAGAGTGGAAACCATGAATAGCTCATTGTTTGACTTAGATTTCCTTAGGCTACCACTGTAACCTCGACATCTCAGACACCTTTGTGGGGAAGCCAGCGCTGGCCAAGTGTGAAGGTCCTGGCAAGGCAACATATTTTCCCAGTTGCGCCTGTTTAGTGAGGTCTGCTACATACCCTTGACTTCCCATTCTTCTGGACAAATGCTTACTGAGCTGTTCCTCAACTTTACCACAAGTTTAATTCATACATTGGTAGTTGTTACTATAAATGTCCTTACTTATTGGTGGCATTTGAATCACAAGGGCCTCTGACTATATTGAACTGTATTCCTTTCTACTATTTATTTAATTAGTTAATTAAAAGGTAAAATAATAGAGAAAGAGACAGACAGATCCTCTGTCTGCTGGTTCACTTCCCAAATGGCCTCAACAGCAGTGGCTGGGACCACATGAAGCTGGGAACTCCACCCTTGTCTCCCACATAGATGGTAGGGGCTCAAGCACTTGGGCCATCTTCTGCTGCTCTCCCAGGCCCATTAGCAAGGAGCTGGATCAGAAGAGGAGTGGCCGGGACTCAAACCTGGCACTCTGAATGCTGGTGTGCAGGCAATACCCTCTGTACCACAATGCAAACACTGTACTGCTGTTTTCTAAGACAATTTTAAGTGTTTAAGGACCCACTTGTATGTGGGTAGGTATTGACTTCAGATTCACTACAGTGTTCTGAGTGTGTAATTTAATTATTTTCTTCAACACGATGTCCTTGAGAAAATGTGAACACACCAATCACTATCCTGTCACACCTCCTGAGCTTCCTTTCCCAGGGCTGGGTAGAGATATATGCTGCAGAACTCCAGTGTAAAACAGAATCAGCCCTGAGCAGCGGGCAATTTAATATAGTTCCTTGTGGAGCCAACCCTGGCTTAGGGGAGACATGCACCTTGTTTTTTCAAGTGGGTAGGAATGGGACCGTGTCACCTCAAGTGGAACTGCTAACCTGAAGAGTAGGATCTCCCCCAGCATAGTTCTGCACATTTTGTAGTCATAGTGTTTTTAAAACTATAATTTTAAAGGGCATGGGGGAGATAGGACTAGAGATAAGCATCTGATGTGATTTGTCACTATTGAGCATGTCGCATGTAAGGGCTGGAGAAGCGAAGAACCAAAGAGCAACCATTAACTTCACTTAGGGTGACCCAGTGGGAAAGCAAGTGGTACACCGACAAGCACACTCCCCTTCAGGATGGTATTTAGGGAGAATGGAGCCACCCACCTTTCTGAGCCTCCATTTTACAAAAAGCTTAGAATATGAAGTTGGGACATTGTTTTTGAAAAAGCGAGGAGCAAAGTATTAAACTGGGAAAGACTAAGGGTGATTTGGAGGACAAGATGAAGGTTTGCCAGGGCTGCACTCTCCTTCATTGGGCAATGTGCATAGGAAGGCATCTCACCCTCCAGTGTGTGGCCTGCCCAGGATGTCCTATTCTTTGGTAGTAACTGCTCGGTGGAGGAGAGGTAGTTATGTTCCTATCTTATAGTAGTGGAAAAAGAACCTTTGAATGGTCTAGTAACTTGTCAAGATCATGAAGCTGGTAAGTGATAGAGCAGCTAGCCTCCAAAGGCTTGAGGGACAGCAGATTTTACATCTTCTCTTCTGTAACAGACCACGAATGACATGTGGAATTGCTCATGTGTTCATTTCTTCTGAATCTCTATTTCTGAGCTTGTTTACTTGGGATCTGGATGTGAAAGGCTCTAAAGTTGCCGATTGGTTTCATTCTGCTTTGCCTTGTTAAGGAAAGGTAGTAGAGGAGAACCACCTGCAGGAATGAGTACAGCAAGGGTGCAAATACATCTATAAAATGAGAATTTAATCCTGTTATGGTCATTGTGTGGGATAACTAAGAGAACACATGTGAAAGTATAGAATGTGTTAGTTAACTTTGGTGAGCAAAGATTGCAAGGATATCAAAACTTGTGCAGCATGTCTTCCTTAGACAGATTAGCTTTAACCAGAAATAGGTTCATTACTCATTATCCTAATATTTTATAAAACACTCAATTATCAACACTTGGGGGACATGTCCCTGATTTAAGTTAGGGCAAGAATGGTTAATTATGTTAATTCCTTAGGCTTCAGAGTTTAACCAGTCCTATTTGTTTTTCAATGTGCGTTTCCTCTCTGCCTCATCTGGCATTAGTAGCATGGGCTGCATTTAGCCCATCGGCTTGATAATGATTAAGACAGCTGCCAATTCCAGCTCCCATATGGGATGAAGTCGGAAGAGAAGACAGCAGAGGGGAATGCGGTTATCAGGCTATAAATGATGGTGGGAAGAAAGAAGTCAGCAACTGTGTGTTTTTTGTTTGTTTGTTTTGTGTTGTGTTTTGGATTTTTTTTTTTTGAAAATTAAATAGAATTGTAGCCACATTTAAACTTCTTTACATTGCAAATCCCATCTTAAGTGACAAGGGATTATGCCAGAGGGTTTTGGACTGGGGCCCAAAACTTGTAACAACTCTATGAGATTAGACTGCACTTTGTTAGAGAATGCCCTCTGGATTTGGTTTTTAAACAAGAACCAATTAATTCCACTCCTTTCTATTCCACTCCTTTCTACTTTTAAGAATAACCTGGTCTGGAGATGCAGCAAGGCTGTGCTAGACATCTCTGCTGGTACTTGCCTTTAGCATTCTTTCTGGAGGTATTATATGTGTTTGATAAAATGCTGCTGTCTTTGGGAAAAAGACTAGAGAGAGAAATATTTGTCATAAATAAAATAGTCAAATACTGACATTCAGATGCTGCTGAACTGAGAAGGCAGAGTGGAAACAGATGCATGATTCTTGTTTTAGGGTTGTAAGGGACAAGAGACTAATCAGGGCAGTGGCTGAAGATGGGCTGCAGGTGGAGGCTGACCCAGGGCCAGACACAGCAGCTGTCCTGGCCCAGTCCTGGCTTAGCATCTTCCGTACCTGTATCTCCGCATTTATAATTAAAGTTTAGGGGAGCCTAGGCTAGAGGAGCCTACCGGAGCTACCTCCTTTCGCAGTTGACAGCCACAATCTGTTGTCCACTGCAGAGGACTGGGACGAGTGTAGCATCATCCCAGACCAACATGCAGGGGTGGCAGGCCTAAGATGGTCTAGGGAGCCTTCCAGGTGACAGAGTGGGGCTGACAGCCAACCCAGAAACAAATAAAGCAACAAAGTGAGACCAGCATCTCTAATGGAATTGCTAGCTGCACATGAGTTTTAATCCTGTCTAGCTGCTTATTGGTTGTGTGTGTGTTAAGTCACTTCACATTTTTCTTCTGAGTCTCAGTGTCCTCATCTATAAAATGAGAATTTAATCCTGTTATGGTCATTGTGTGGGATAACTAAGAGAACACATGTGGAAGTGTAGAATGTGTAAAACTGTTAGTAACTTTGGTGAGCAGATTGGGGATCGGGAATAATGTTACACTCATATCTTTATGTCAAGCCTTGTGGTGGTATTTCCTAAGCATGATTTATTTTCCTTACCATGAGATTATTTTATGAGTGATTATATCCAAAGGAAGGGCTACTTTTCCATCTTTTTCTCCACTTGATCTATTGTCACAGTCACCAAAGGTGAACTTCTAATTTGTGACTTGACTTGAAATCTGGAATAACTCTGGACATACTTCATTATGAGGCTTGTTCACATGCATATTCCATCTAAGATCAACATTTCTAAGACAGCCATTTATTTGGTATAATATCCAACCAAAGTAGCTATCCTACTGTTTAATTTCCTATCTGAACATTGCCCATAGAATGTGAGTGTTGTGAAATGTAAGCTGTGAATCTCCTTGTGATTATCTGGCTATTGTACTCATGGCTTTGTTTTTGCCCTGGCACATGTATGCTGAAGGCTTTAGCAAACATAAACTCATGGAAATGTTCGTTCAGTTGTGTGAGTCTAAACAGTTCATTAACTTCTAAAATTATTGGGTGGGAGTTGCGTTGCTGATTTGGATTGTGACCTTTATGAGCTATTGGCTGGATTGTGTATTTATGTGTCCCAGTGTACTGAAACTGAGTGAATCTGGTGATATATGAGTTGGTACAAGGCAGGGCAGAAACTCCATGCAGTGGTGAAGGAGGAAGAAAGAGGCAAAGATGGGAGCCTGAGAGCAGTTAAGCATCTCCTCTCCCCTAGTCTACATTTCCTGTTGCTCCCTGGGGTTAACCATTGAAATGCAAATGATGTTCTGCAGCCAACATTACTGAAATTTTGTGGATATCTGGCTTACTTTAATGGTGAGTGTGCTTATATGTTCTTTTAGCTACTGCAAGCCCATTCTTACACATTGATTTACTCTCACGACCATGCTCCGTGGTAATTCTCTTGTGCCAAGGAGAAGATGATTTTTTGGTTGAAAACCTGCCCTGAAATCCTGCATCCTTCATGTGGCTGCTGCATAGGGAGCTTGCCCGTCTTTTACAGCAGAGACTGTGGTGTCAGGTCCCAGTTTCCCGCAGTGAGGAGCTGAAGTCATCCCAGTGTCTTCCTTTTTGTTCTCGCCAAGCTTCATTCCATGACCTGGAGACTTCAATGTCAGTTCCAGCTACCTAAGCACAATCTGACCCAGAAATGAAAATGATACCCTTACTATTTTATAAGTATCAAGTCATTAGTTGACACTGATTCTATGCTATCATAGAAAAGCTCTAATGTATTTAATTGATTTAAAATTTTTATTTGGTTATTTGGAACATTATCACTGATGGGACCTAGGGTGTATGGAGAGGCCTCTGTCTGGGAATAACAACAGGTGGGTTTTGCTCCAGGTCTCTGAGTAACTTTGGCTGTGTCATTTATATCTCTGGATCTCAGTTTCCTCACAGCAAAAGTAAGCATTATCCTAGATTGTCGGACCCTCGCCAGCAAGGGTCCAACACAGTCACGACACGGTCACTGTTCATCGGTTCTCAAGGAACTTTCACTTGTGGGGGCAGAAGGAAAGTGGGGAGAGGAGGAAAGAAGAGGGGCCGCGGTCGTGGCCACACCGGCCCGCCCAGATCCCAATGTCCCTTTATGCTGATATTGTCCAATCAGATGAAAGGGCGCGTATAGCCTCAGGTCGAAAGTTCATCTGTTTCACCTGGTTCTTCCTAGTTGTTTATGCAGAGTCCGTCCTGCCTCAACTTCATCTATTTCACCGGGTTCCTCCTAGTTGTTTATGCAGAGTTCATTCTGTTTCAACTGTTTCACCTGGTTGTTTTCGTAGGCCTTGTGGTCGACCGATTGCTGCAAACCATGTAGAGGAGGTTCCCACAGGTGGCCAGCCTGCAGTTCCCACACTAGATGTTCTTCCAGATCTTTTTAGTAGTTTGGGGGGATACTGTGAATTTATAATTGACAAAAATAAACAACAACCTAGAATTGTTATAGAGACCTTTGAAGTTAGCTGATGATTGTCTTTCTCCGAGAATTGACAGAGCTCAAGCTTAGCTGTGATTTCTCCCTTTCAGAACTAAATGAGCCACACTGAAAAAGGTGAGGTGGCTGCAGGGATGTCACAGAACTTTCAAGAATGCTGGTTGGTTGTATTTTTCAATCACTCTCTAAAGTGTTTAGAAAATGAACCCAAGTGCCCTGCACCTGCCACCATCCCACCCTGATGTCATGTTCCTGCAAAGCCACGTGGGCGTAGACAAGGGAACATCAGCTACTCAGCTGTACTCACAGTCAAATTCCAGAGGGAAACTCATTCCAATGACTGCTGTACTACAAGCAATTGTAGATGGAGTCTGAAGAACATTGAAATGACTTGTGTGTCAATTCAATTGTATCAATAAGAAAATGGGGAAAAAAGCAGAACCCAGATTTTATTAACTCAATCTACAATTCAGATGTTCCATAAAATACAGCCTCCCTGAATTTCTTGTCTTATTTTGAAAGACATTGATTCGGTGTTCATTTATAGCCATAGCTCCATTCCCTGGCTACATATCTGGACTAGCTTCTGGGCTCTAGGTCTGGAGTGGGTCCTGGACTCAACAATTTTCAAAACTTCTCCAGATTATTCCAATATTTAGTTGATGTATAATTCACTTAGGGCTGATTATCAAACTTCCATATGAAAAAGAAAACAGATTATTTCTTTTGGATTCTTCATGACGAGTGTGAGTCATGAGCTGTGCTAGGCTGTGCTAGCCCACAGATATGGCAGTCACGCCTGTCTGCCTCCTCAGCTGTGTTGCTTGCTGTCTTCCTGCTTCTCTGTTCTTTCTCAACCTTCCACTCCTCATTTTAGGCTACGTGTTTGTTGTTGGAGTTCAACTGAAGTTTACAGTTTGGAGTTGATTCCTGTAGCTTCACCTTTTCTTAGTTATTTTCAAAAAAGATGTTAGTCCTAGGTTTCTTCTTCCTTTCATTTTCTCTGTGGAACATTGTACAAGTTACTTGACTTTGATGTATGTTTCTGGCTTCTTTAGTATTACAGTTCTGCTTGCATTCCTTAAGATGTCCTTACACTGGGTGTCTTGGGGGAAATGGAAATGTTAGAAAAGGGGTCCTGGAATGTAAGACATTGATGGACTTCAGGTGAACATGACACGTGGCATTGATTGACCAGAGATTTTCAAGAAAAAGACCACAAACAGAAGGTAATCTGTATTTTAAAATCCACTCTCTAGCTCTTGAACACTTGCCATTAAGTAGCTTTGGGGAGTGGGGTCTGAGCTTATTATCACACTTATGGTAGCTGTAACTCTGCACTCACCTGCATTGGAAACCAGCAGACTTTGGGAATTTAGCCTTAACACAGTCCTATTTTTCCTGTGCAGTTTTCTTCCTGAGATGTTTGTAGTGAGTCTCATGTCTATCTGTTTTGTCATCAACGAGCAATGACCACCCTGCTGCATTTCATTTCCATTTCTCTCCATTATATTGGTTCATTTTGGCTTCCATTAATAAAAAGACCATAGAAGCTAACGTTGTGGTATAAGGGGTTAAGTTGCTGCCTACAATGTTAGCATCCCATAAGGGTGCCACTTTGAGTCCTGGCTGCTCCACCTCAATGCCAGCTCCTTGCTAATGCACCTGAGAAAGCAGCAGAGGATGGCTCAAATGCTTGGGCCCCTGCACCCACATGGGAGACCCAAATGAGGCCTCTGGCTCCTGGCTCCTGGCTCCTGGCTCCTGGCTTCAGATTGGCCTAGTTCCAGCCATTTCAGCCATTTGGGGAGTGAATCAGCAGATGGAAGCACGCTCTCTCTCTCTCTGTCACTCACTCAGTGTGTGTGTGTGCATGTGTGTGTGTGTAACACTGCCTTTCAAATAAATAAAATATTTTTTTAAAAAGACTATGGACTGATCTCACTGTCCACTCTGCCTGTAAAAAAAAAAAAAAAGACTATGGACTGAGTGATTTATGAACAGTGAAAGTTTCTCGCTGTTCTCAAGGATGAGAAGTCTATAATTGAGACACTGGCAGATTCAGTATCTGGAGAGAGCCCATCTCCTGGTGCATATATGGCACCTTCTTGTTGTGTTGCCTCATGGTAGATGGGGCAAGGCAACTCTCTGAGGCCCCTTTTCTGAAGGCCCTGAACCTCATGAAGGCAGAGCATCATCATGTTCCAAAGGTTCCACTTTCTTACAGCATCACTGTCTAGGGGGTAGAATTTCAATGTGTGAAATCTGGGATGACACAGGCATTCAGTCAATGGTATCTATAGTTGTATGACTACCTCAAAACTTGTGTTATTGTTTCATCAGAATATCTTCTGGTTCTTTCTGAAAGCAGAGTCTCATGTAACTTATTTCTGTTTCCTTTGAAGTTTGATTGAGGTTTTCTTCTTAAGAAACCAAGAAGCACCAGCCTGGGCTCTCGTGTTATCCTGATTTAACAAGAAACAGAGGACCCAGAGATGTGGTGAGCTTCATTCCTGTGTTGGGAGCTCCTCACTCCTTCTGACACCTATTGACCCAACAGTCTGTGGTATTTCAGAGTATGGGAGTGCATGGCAAAGTGATTGTGTTCATAAACTATAGAAGGCTAAGATTTGTGCTCCCACTTCTCTCACTTGGGTTTGGGTCATGATCTTATATCTGTACCTTAGATGTTCAGTCTTCATGGGTGGAAACCTTTCCAGAAATTTGGTATTGTCTTTTTCGTGTCTACAAACTAAATTAGCTATAAAGAATTTATGGTTTTAGTACAAAAACCTGTAACACTCAAGAATCTGGGATATGATTGATTTCTCTAGTTTATGAAAAATAGACAATACTCTAAGCCAAAGACACATTCAGCATAATATATATGGAGAAAAGAAATCTTGTGTAATGTCTCTCCATGTGTGTGAGGAGGAGGGGGATTTTTGAAACCTCCTCAAGGTCAAGCAGATTTTAAAAGCACAGGTTCTTATGAAAGAATTTAAGTACATAAAGAGCCAACTCCCTTTCCCCTGGGGCCCTGTTGCATAACATTTTTATCCACTTAAGACGGTATACTCATTTATGTCTTCAGATTTATCTCTACCAAACATTTTCTGTTCCTCTTGTTTCTTTTTTTTTCATCTGTGCATACTTGTAAAAACTCAAATTTGGCTTAAATGAGGCACATTTCTCTCCTTTTTATCTCTGACTAGTTCATTCCTTGAATTGAAAGTCTTTCTTAAGACAGTTTCCTTCCACCTGGGCCAGTGGACTCTCCCATGAGGGATGAGTCTGGCAGAACTTCTGATGCATTCTTGGGTCAAGCATCTGAAAATGAGTCTGCACCTCATTGATGCTTTTTACATGGGCAGTTTTGTCTTTTAATGCCAGTGATAAAAATGATCATTTCCTGTTTTCTGTTTCTAAACAAAATCTCCAATTTAATTTTCTTCTGTTCCTACAAATGTTGGCACAGACACATTCTAAACAACATCCACAACAGGGACTTCATCTGGGCTCTCTGGAGAGGCTCTTATCAGAGTAGAAATCCTTCAGGGTGAAGAATAATTGCTTGTCAAACAAATATCCAATGACATGTGATAAGATTGTCCCTAAGATGAATGTTTCTCACATTTTTCTTTAACAATCTTTTCTGTCTTTGTTTCAGACAAGTTTTTTGTTGTTCTTGTTGCTTTGAAAAATTTTTTCTCACAAACAACATACCTACTGAGTTTTTCTTGAGCCTTAATTATTATTTAATTCATTGCCTTTTTTCCTAATTTTCACTATTATACCTGTCAGGCCTGAATGACTTTTACCGATCATCTAACTTGTTTTTATTTTAAAAAAATATTTTATTTATTTGAAAGGTAGAGTTACAGAGAAAGATGGAAAGAGCGAGAGAGAAAAACCTTTCATCTGCTGATTCATTCCCCAAATGGCTACAAAGCCAGGGCTGAGCCAGAAATAAAGCCAGGAGACAGGAGCTTCTTCCAAGTCTCCCATGTGGGTACAGGGGCCGGAGGACATCCTCCACTGCTTTCCTAGATGCATTAGCAGGGAGCTGGATCAGAAGAAGCAACCAGGACTCTAATGGGCACCCATATGGGACCAGCATCACAGTGGCTTTACCTGCTACAATGCCAGTCCTCCCTCCCCCTTATTTTTTTAAGATTTATTTTATTTATTTGAAAGGTGGAGTTACAGTGAAAGAGGGAAATACAGAGAAATATATAACTTGTTTTATATTTGGGAAAATCTTTAGTGATTACACAGCTTGATGATGCCTGTCAAACTCAAGTTCAGACCACAGGATGCATACAAGAGATTGCAGTAACTTGTGGTATTTTCCCATTTTAGTTTCCTACTATGCTCTTCTACTTCTTGCATTGTTAATAAAGTGACTATTATGCCATCTTCTTTTGAGTTTAGCATGTCTGATTTACAGTGAATCTTAAGAACCTGGCTGTGGGGCCAGCGCTGTGGCATAGCGGGTAAAGCCACCACCTGCAGTGCTGGCATCCTATATGGGTGCTAGTCCCTGCTGCTCCTCTTCTGATCCATCTCTCTGCTGTGGCCCGGGAGTGCAGTGGAGGATGGCCCAAGTGCTTGGGCCCTGCACCTGCATGGGAGACCAGGAGAAGCACCTGGCTCCTGGCTTTGGATCAGTGCAGTGCACGGGCCGCAGCGCGCTGGCCGCAGCGGCCACTGGGGGGTGAACCAACGGAAAAGGAAGACCTTTCTCTCTGTCTCTCTCTCTCTCTCTCACTGTCCACTCTGCCTGTCAAAAACAAAAAACAGGCCGGCGCCGCGGCTCACTAGGCTAATCCTCCGCCTTGCGGCGCCGGCACACCGGGTTCTAGTCCCGGTCAGGGCACCGATCCTGTCCCGGTTGCCCCTCTTCCAGGCCAGCTCTCTGCTGTGGCCAGGGAGTGCAGTGGAGGATGGCCCAAGTTCTTGGGCCCTGCACCCCATGGGAGACCAGGATAAGCACCTGGCTCCTGCCATCAGATCAGCGCGGTGTGCCGGCCGCAGCGCGCTACCGCGGCAGCCATTGGAGGGTGAACCAACGGCAAAAGGAAGACCTTTCTCTCTGTCTCTCTCTCTCACTGTCCACTCTGCCTGTCAAAAAAAAAAAAAAACAAAAAAAAAAACAAACAAACAAAAAAAAAAAAACAAACAAACAAAAAACCCAAAAACCTGGCTGTGATATATCATGGCACAATAGATTCCTTTTCCCTGAAAAGGTCTCACTGTAGGCCTAGGAACTTTATATACATTTCTTGCAGTGATTAGAATAAAAGCAAGCTGGTAAATGTTTAATAACCAGTTTTTCAGAAAAGAAAGTACTGTTTTACAATATATGTCCATTCCTAAGGTATACATACCATGGCTGATTTCAAAACAACAGTTGTTCAACAGTAGCTCACAGACTTTTCAAAAACTTGTCATTTGCCTCTCCTCTGAAAGTGTGAGCTGGCTCCAATATAGCAAAACTAACAACAGGTGTGTGTGTATGTGTGTGTGTGTGTGTGTGTAAAAATTTATCTACTTGAGATGCAGAATTACAGAGAGAGAGTGAGACAGAGAGAGAGAGGCCTTCTATCCACTGGTTCACTCCCCAGATGGCTGCAACAGCCAGAGCTGGGCTGATCCAAAGCCAGGAGCTTCTTTCGGGTCTCCCACATGAGTCTGCTTGTGCCATCTTCCACTGCTTTCCCAGGCCATTAGCAGGGAGCTGGATTGGAAGTGGAGCAGCCAGGAGTTAGACCAGCGCCCACATGGGATGCCAGTGCCGCAAGCAGAGGCTTAACCTACTAGCCACAGCACTGGCCCCGACAATAGGTATATTATTTTATAGATGATAAAAATCCTTATCACAATTTCATTTCTGATTTACTGAGCAGCTGTGTGGAGTGGGTGTATTAGACATGAAGGATGTGAGGATTAGAGGCCTAAATGACAAGGGGGTTGCCCTGACAGCTGTTAGTAGGCAGGGCAGAGCTGGAATTCTGGTTTTGAGTCTGGCATTCTTGGTGCACTTGTGCATTGCAGTGGTTCCTATGCCATTTGTTAGTGGCATTGTATTTGGACTCTAAGGAAGTGTGTTCAAGAAATGACTACTTAGATGATTTCTTTAGTTTTGAAGATTATCTGTTTTTAGTTATTGGAGAAGTTTTTTCCAGAATCATAGCTTGCCTATGAAAGTGCTTGGTGAATTTTTCCTTGTCATTTTCAGGCATCATCTCTGTCTTAAACTGTTTTGAGTATGTGTGCTTCTTAATATTGCATTACTTTAAGGGTGGAATTCAAGCAACCCGTAGTTAATGGTATAGAATCATTCCTCGTATAGTATACAGGATTTAACAAATGTCTCTGATCATTTATTGGCTTAATAAATCAAGTGACCCAAGAAGCATTTAAACATCTTTGTTGTATTTGGAAAAACATTAAATTTGGCAATTTTTTTGTTTTACAGTTTTATTTGTTTATTTGAGAGATGAGCAGACAGGTAAATAGACCCTATCTGGTGACTTATTCCCCATTTACCCACAATAGCAACAGCTTGACCAGGCCAAAGCCAGGAGCCTGGAACTCAGTCCAGGTCTCCCATGTGAATGGCAGGTCCCCAACCACTTGAGCTATCCCTGCTGCCTCCTAGAGTATATAGTAGCAGGAAGTTGGAACTGATCCTGCACTGGGGCACTAACCCAGGCACAGTGACATAGAGTCCTAACTGGCAGCCCAGATGGGTTCTTCGCTGCCAGGCCAAATGCCCAACCCCTGGCAATATTTTCAGATCATAGATGTGATCGCGTCAAAGTGACTTGCTAAGTGGATGAAGATGACAACAGTTCTCATTTCCTGAAGAATCCTTGTATGCAGGCACCTTCAGAAGTACTTTGCAAATATTATTTGCTAATTTCTTACCTTGAAGGTAGACACTATTTTTTCAGTTTGCTGAAATTGAAGTTCATGTTGGTAAAACATGTCTATATTCACCCAGCAAATGAAAGAGCTGGTGTTTGAGCAAGTTTTGTTTTTTGTTTGTTTGTTTGTTTTTTTGCTGCCCACAAAGGCCAAAATAAGGAGCCTAGAACTCCATTCATTGGTTCTTGGCAAGAACCCAAATTCTTTGGCCATTATCTGCTGCCTTCCAGGTGCATTAGCAGGAAACTGGATCAGAAGGAAGAGGAGCTGAGACTCAAACATGCACTCTGGTATGGAATGCAGCATCCCAAGTGACAGTTTAACCCACTGTGACACAATCACTACTCCTGGTTGTCTCACTTGGATAAAGCATAATAACAGACGAACAAGCCTTCATCAGCTCACCGATAAGCACCAAGCTGCCACACATACAAAGTTCACACTGATGTCCCCCCAGGGCTTGCAAGCTCATTGCCACAAAAGTGTTGGAGTAATAAGAATTCAGTTATGATTGACATACTTTACAAAACATTCTTTGAATGAAAGAATACTTTTGTGTCAAATTCAGATAAATTTGAACCATTACTTTCAATAAGATATTGTGGTTTCTTTCAGACCCTTTGGGTGATTAAACTCATAAAACTGTCAAGATGCAGATCATAGCTTCTTTCTAATACCAGAATCTTTAGTTCATCCATTTCTTTGTTCTGAACTTTTTAAGAAAGTAGGCTAATGAGTCCCTTGTTTCTAATCTCCATAAAAATAAAAGAATGCTGCTACCAGGATCAGCTACTCCCAGTCCCTGGAGGTGGTGTGTAAAGAAACAGTCTAGATTTGAAGTCCATGAGCAGAAACTCAGAACCACAGAGGGTACTCCGTCTTCTCTTGCATAATCCTTGTAACCCCTGAAGAGAAAAATGCCCTTTGCTCTTACGAGCTCTGTTCTCAGTGCCTGTCTATACAAAATGTGGCTGACATTATAGATACTTAAAAAAAAATTGTTTACTTATTTTGAGAGAGAGAGAGGAGAGAGAGAAAAATCTTCTGTCTACTGGTTCACTCCCCAGGATGTGAAGCTGAGAGCCCAGAACTTCATCAGGGTTTCCTGTGTGGGTGTAGGGGCCAAAGCACTTGGGCCATCTTCTACAGCTTTCCCAGGATTCCCAAACAGTTGGATCAGAAGTGGAGCAGCCAGGACAAGAAGAGGCGTCCATATGGAATGCCAGTGTGGCAGGCAGTGGTTTAACCTGCTGTGCCACGGTATTGGCCCCTAGCTATTTTTTATGAGACTCTTTTTCATGTGGCCTTTTGCAAAATATAGCAAGCTAGCAATATATGAACATTTGAGCTTCAACATTGCTGTTATACAAAATTAATAATGAACACATATGTCACCAGTATTATTTTCTACTAATTTCATTTCTGAGGAGAAATCTTCAAATGGAAGCAGGAAGGTGTTTTAGAAGTTTTCATTTTCTCCCCTTACCTCATGCTGTTATATTATATATTCTAGTCTAGAATACAAGAGAGCCTTGGTCTTCCATTTGTATGGTTTATCATTTATTAGTCTGGCCATCAGAAAATATGAGGGAGTGCTAAACTACATGCATGTCTAACTAAAAAGAATGGGTGAGTGTTAAGAAGATTAGCTTCTTTAAAAAAAACTCTTGTAAGGGCCAGTGCTGTGGGTAGCAGGTAAAGCTGCCGCCTGCAGTGCTGGCATCCCATATGAGCGCCAGTTCAAGTTCAGCTGCACCACTTCTTTTTTTTTATTTTTTTTATTTTTATTTATTTTAATTTTTGACAGGCAGAGTGGACAGTGAGAGAGAGACAGAGAGAAAGGTTTTCCTTTTGCCGTTGGTTCACCCTCCAATGGCCGCCACGGTAGGCATGCTGCGGCCGGCGAACCGCGCTGATCCGATGGCAGGAGCCAGGTGCTTCTTCTGGTCTCCCATGGGGTGCAGGGCCCAAGGACTTGGGCCGTCCTCCACTGCACTCCCTGGCCACAGCAGAGAGCTGGCCTGGAAGAGGGGCAACCGGGACAGGATCGGTGCCCCGACCGGGATAGAACCTGGTGTGCCGGCGCCGCAAGGCGGAGGATTAGCCTAGTGAGCCGCGGCGCTGGCCTAACTGCACCACTTCTGATCCAGATCTCTGCTATGGCCTGGGAAACCTGTGGAAGATGGCCCAGCTTCTTGGGCCTGCATGGGAGTCAGGGAGTTCTGAGCCCGCATGGGAGACCCGGAGGAAGCTCCTGTCTCCTGGATTCAGATCGGCTTAGCTACAGCTGTTGGGGCCATTTGGGGAGTAACCAGTGGATGGAAGACCTCTCTCTCTCTCCCTCTCTCTGCCTCTGCCTCTCTGTAACTCTACCTTTCAAATAAAATAAATAAATCTTAAAAAAATAACTCTGTTGTTCACACCTTGTTCTTTTTGCTTTGGTATATGAAATCCTCTGTTCAGTCTCAGTTCTGCATTTGCAGATTATTGAACAAGGAGAAGGTGATAGTCTCAGTTGTTTAACTGGATCAATCAAATTGAAATGTTTCTACTTTGTAGTTGTGAATCGCACCCTACACCAGGGCCATGGTAGACACAGCCAGAGTTCAGCCCATGTCATGCAATGACTGCTGACTTTTTTTTTTTTGACAGGCAGAGTGGATAGTGAGAGAGAGAGAGAAAGGTCTTCCTTTTTGCCGTTGGTTCACCCTCCAATGGCCGCTGCGGCTGGCGCATCTCGCTGATCCGAAGCCAGGAGCCAGGTGCTTCTCCTGGTCTCCCATGCGGGTGCAGGGCCTAAGGACCTGGGCCATCCTCCACTGCCTTCCCGGGCCACAGCAGAGAGCTGGCCTGGAAGAGGGGCAACCGGGATAGAATCCGGCGCCCCGACCGGGGCTAGAACCCGGTGTGCCGGCCCCACAAGGTGGAGGATTAGCCTGTTGAGCCATGGCGCCAGCTGACTGCTGACTTTACATATCACCTGCAGATCCCCTCATTTCAAAAAGGAGCAAACTGAGGCCCAGAAGAGTTGCACTGCCAGCCAAGGCCCTGCAGCTAGTGAATGGGTGGACTGAGATGCGAACTCCATCTGTGATCTCTGCTGTAAAGCTTTTCCAAACAGACATGGCGACCTGGTGGGTCTGGTAATTCCTGAATGCTGATGTTTCATATTTAAAACCCACATATGTGTTAGTCTGCTTTGAAAGAGAGTTTTCTAATATATCATTCATTAATTACTAGAGTTTTAGATTTTTTTTTATTTACTTGAAATACAGAGTTGGGGAGACAGACACAGAGAGGAAAAGAGAGACCTTCCATCTGCTGGTTCACTCCCTAAGTGGCCATCATGACTGGTGCTGGATCAAGGCCAAAGCTAGGAGACAGAAACTCAATCCAGGTCTCCCATATGAGTGTTAGGGGCCCAAGTCTTGAGCCTTCTTCCACTGCTTTCCCAGAAACGTGAGCAGAGAGCTAGATGGGACAGAAGCAGCTGAGACTTGAACAGGTGCCTATGTGGGATGCCTGTGTTGCAGGTGGTGGCTTGACCTGCTAAGCCACAACATCGACCCCAATGGCCCCTCTTAATGTTTGCCAAAGACTACTAAATACACTGACCAGTTATTACGCTTATACCTGTTTGTGTATACATCAAGGATTCAAAAGGGGCTCAGAAATTCTACCAGTTTACAAAAGAGTATGTTAAGTGCGTTGTATTATAAGTCTTAATCTGAAATAAAATAGTCTTTAGCCCAGTAAATATTAGATTGAGTTTTACAGGTGCAAGAACTAACTAATCTGCAGATTGATGTGCATTTTCTTGGCAGTGTTTGCCATACCCGTTAAGAAGTAATTCCCCATTCTCCTTCTCTCTCACTCCTGGTACCTCTGTTCTGCTTTCTGACTCCAGGAATTTAACTACTCTACATACCTCATATGAGTGAAATCCTACAGTATTTGCACTTTTGTGGTATAGTATCTTATTTAAAAATAAAACAAACCAGACCTTTGTGTGAGAGCAGTCAGTTCTGTAGCTGATGCCTCTCTGTTGCACACTTATACAAGTCCCCTTGCATCCATGGCCATCAGAACTGATACTTCTTAAGCCTGTGGAGTGTGCAACATTGAGGACTTGAAACATATTTAGAACATTAGTTTTATTGTTTTTTGTATATGATCATTTTGAGCTTTCTGAAAGTGGTCAAGGTCAGTATTTCTAGGTCGACTGTGGTTCACATCGTACTCAGACCTGGAGGGAAGTACTGTTTTAAGAAACTCTCATTTTCATGGCACTATCCTAATTAAAAATGGACAAGAGTTACTCAGTACTTCTGTGCCCAGATGTCTGAGCCTGGTTATTTGAATGTAGCTCATACTATTTCTACAGCATCATCCCATGTGCCCAGTGTCCCAGCTCGACACCTTGCACACTCAGGAAAAAAAGGAGCCATTCTACAAAAAGGCCAAGCATCAGGGCCTCACAGAGCTGGAAAAAATTAGATTCTAGTTGCACTGCTGCCACTGAATAACTAGGTGACTGTAGACAGGTCGCTTTGCTCCTTTAGACTGGAGATTTCTCACCTGTGAAATGAGAAAATTAGATTTAGTATCTTCAAAGTCACTTCAAGCACAAGTATAACAATTACTTGATTCATTAAAAAAAAGAAAAAGAAGCCAGAACAGCACCAGTAGTGACCAACAGCTAATGTGTATTACAAATTCCCAGGCGCCTTCAAAACCCTTTACATGTAATAACAGCCAGCTAGGACATAAGCACTGTGATGCTGCGTCCTGAATATAGAGAAGTTAGCAACTTCCCCAAGGATGGAGTGCAAGTTGCAGAACTGTGACGTGAATCCGAAGTGTGACTGCAGCTCCAGACTGTCAGCCACTGCCAGATTCAAAGAGCGTTGACAGGAAGTGATGTCACAACAAAAAGAAAAGAAGGAAAAGAGGCTCATTACTCTCTGGCCATCATGCTCTGTCTAGAATCTTCTTCTAACCTTGATGAAAGGATGTAATTAATCTGTAATTAAAGTAATAACAGGGTTTCTTGGGCAGGGAGCGGGTTAGGAAGTTGCTTCACTGTGGTGCTTTGAACACAAGAGGGCACCATGACAAAGCTTACCGCCTGAATCTTCCAGGTTGTGGGAGGGCAAAACTTGCTGGGACCAACTTCAAAAGAAATACGGCCAAGCTGAGACTTCATTTATCACCTCGGGATAGCCGGTCTTTATCCCTGTAAAAATACAGAATAAAAATAATAGATAAATCAGCATGATCACATTCCTGCTTGATAACATCACCCGTCTTCTAGAGAAGACGGGCTTCAAATCTCTGGCTTTGTGTTACATCCCGAGGTGCACGTGGCTTCTTAATATCCCCCCTTGCTCTAAAGCTCCAGATGGCTGTCTTCTTAGCAGAAGATAGAATTAAGCTTGGCAATGAGGGATATTTTATTTAAATCTGCTTTCTTTAAAAAAAAAAAATCTTTCTTTCATGACTTATTGCCACACTGTTGTTCCATGTGATCAGAAATGAGAATGATTTAAAGAAAGGAATTGGCCCCTTCAATGGAGGAACTTACTGTGCCTCAGGTGAGAAGGGCCAGCACAGAAAAGCTGGGGCTGTTTGGTGTGAGGCTTCCTGGCTGGCCCCTGGAGGCTGTGAGGAATGGCTTAGAACTGTGTTTAAAAGATAAAAATAACAGAGGGAGAGCGGGCACCTGTCCCAGCTGTGGGAGAGTCCCTGTCAGACACATGGATGCTTTTAATTAATTAGAGCGCTAGGAAACCCTCCTGAGTGTGCAGGACAGGAGGAATTCATTTGCAAGCCTTGACAAAAGATGAGTCTTGGGCACACAGCCCCATGGCCCATATGTTATTGTCATGTTACCCATCAGTCAGCAGTTTTCTTCTCCGACGTGCTGACGGGTCTTCCCGTGCAGTTAGCTTTGTTTGGAAAAAAAGTTTCAAGTCCTTGCAAATGACTATAAACTGAAGAACTGGGAATCCTGATCAGGAAACAATCAGAGTACTACGTACAGCTTGATAAAAGTAGCCTTTCTAATCCACCAAGCCTTGAGTCATCAGTGTAATTTAGACCATCTCTAGCAGGTATAAGCAAGGCGTGTTACCCTGCTACTAGGAAGGGAGAGACAACACTGCCCCATGCCCCACCCCCTTGTCTTTTCTCTGCTGAGAACCCAGTTGTAATGCAGTGAGTGTGCTTTGGCACAGAGTGAATTTTAGAGCTCCTGCTTAGCTGGCTGGGTTACAAGACAACTCAAAACAATATAAAACCTCAGAGGACACCCCTCTTGGGAGGAGTAAAAATAAATAGTTATTTCTGCTTTTGGAATAAGGGCTGAGAGCATGTGACTGGGGTTCAGGGCCGGCCCAAGAAGACTGCTCCTTAGCGCCCGGCCCTAAACGCTCTGGGATCCTCCTGTTCTGCTGCCCTGGCCCATCTCTCTGCTTTCTCTCGTCTTTTTCTCCTTTCCTGCTCAGCCCTTTAT
The DNA here is from genome assembly GCF_033115175.1 of Lepus europaeus. Taxonomy (NCBI): domain Eukaryota; kingdom Metazoa; phylum Chordata; class Mammalia; order Lagomorpha; family Leporidae; genus Lepus; species Lepus europaeus. The sequence continues at coordinate 50,660,871 of NC_084840.1, forward strand.
TCCTTCCCCCTGCCTTTTGTCCCTTTTATCTTCATATTGTCTTCTTTCCATCCTTCCTTTCTTCCTTCTCCAGGGTCTGCCATGGTTTCATTGGGCAGTCTTCAGTCCCAGGGTGGCCCTCGTGGGAATTCCTGGCCAGAGCAGCCTCCTATGATGCATCCTCAAAGAAACTGGCAGCCTGGTGGAACTTCATTGTTTTATTGTTTTTCTTTGTGAGAGAAGCAAAGAAGATCATATCATGGAATCTAAATCTACAGCCTCTACAAATAGTTACCAGTTACATCTGGACCTCTGCCACCCATGTGGGAGACCAAATGAAGTTCTAGGTTCCTGGCTTCTGCCTAACCTAGTCCTAGCCATTGCAGCCATCTGGGGAGTGAACCAGCAGACGGCAGATCTCTTTCTCTGTTTCCCCTCCCTGTCAACTTTACCTTTCAAATAAAATAAATCTTTTTTTCAAAGTCAGGTTGCTTGAATGGTGAGTGAGTGAGTGAAAAGCAGAAGGCTGGGCCTTGGAGGAGAACCTGCCTGAAAGATACACAAGCACAGTTTGGTGCTCTTGTTTTCCATGCATCTCAGAAACAGAATTGCTAGGTGTCCCAGGTGTGGAGTGGACAAAGTAAAGAGGACCCCTGACAAAAATAGAAGGCCTGGAACTTTCCAGTCTCTTTGTAAATACCTTGAGATGAAATGGGTTGGGTGTGGAATTCTGAGACTAGTTTTGCCTGTCCGGCGCTCAACTGTTTTCTTGATTGAAGCTCTCACTTTCCTTTTTCACTGGGGGAGAGCCCATGTCTGGTAAGCAGAAACAAGGCTGAATTTCAAATAGGAAAACAGTTAGCAAAGGAACTACCTCCAGAGGTGTTACTCGAGCCAATTAGCACTGGGTATAGGAGGTAGAGGGTCCTAGGAGGCTGGGACAAGTGAGTTCTTAGAGAGGAGTGGGAAGCAGTAGGAGAGTGAGAAAAGCTCATAGGGCATGTTTGAACACCTGGGTGCTATTTGACCAGGGAACATGGCAGAAGTTCTTGATGTGAGGATGTCACTCCCAGGCAGGATAGCAAGGAGCAAAGACTTTCCACTCTCTGCACTAAGAGGGCAAGACAAGAGGCAGCCTGATAAGTTCATGGGGCCCCATTGGCATCCAGTGTTAATGATCAGAATAAAACAGCAACAGAGCACCTTAGTTTAAAAATCATCGCTTAGACCAGCATGGCAAAATGTTCTAATTACAGATACTTGCTTTCCTCTTTTCTCCCTGGAATGGATCTGATGATCTCCTCATGATGGGCTCCTGCTGTATCTAACTAGCTTGTGGTACATAGTCAACCAGCCTGTGCCAATCTTCTGAGACCTGTGGCTCTGAGGGACCTGCACTGTCTGCTGGTGTTATCTGAGAAACCCTTATACAAAAGCTGTTGTATCAGGACATATGTCCAGCTGTGACTCCAGCAGTTCTTACACAGCTTCAGTTTGGTCAGAGCAGCAAGCACTTGTTGCATGGCAGGAGCTAGGAAAACTGGCAGCATCCTAAGAGGTCCTCAGTACATATTAAAGACAAACTAGAATAATGGACATTTCTCACTGTTGCTAGCATGTTTACCTATGATAAACTCTGTTCTTAGAAAGGAGTAATTCATGTTTTCTTCCTTCCTTGTTTCTTTTTTAAACTTATTTGTTTGAAAGAGTTACAGAGAGAAAAGGAGAGAGCGCTTCCATCTGATGGTTCACTCCCACAATGGCTCAGACTGTCCCAGGCCAAAGCCAGAAACCAGGAGCTTTGTCTGCATCTCCCATGTAGGTGGTAGGGGCCCAAGCACTTGGACCATCTTCTGTTGCTTTTCCTAGGCCATTAGCAGGGAACTGGATTAGAAGTGGAGCAGCAGCTGGGACTCAAACTGGCACCCAGATGGGATGCTGGCATCTCAGTAGCTTTACTCACTACGCCACAATGCTGACCCTGGCCTTCTTTAATTGTTATGACTTTGTGGTTCTTCCACACAGAGATATGTCTGGTAGAATTACTTCATTTAAAAATTAAGGTGGATTGGGTTCTAAAGTCTAAATATCTTTTTCAAAGTTATCTTGGTTTTAGAAGATCATGACTAATTTTGCTCTAGTAATCCAATTTCTGAGCATAAACACCCTTCAAGTCTTTTGTATATCCAATCTAATCACCTTCAGGTTCCATTTTGATATCTGGTTGTTGACAGTTTCATTCCTTGTCAGGCTCTGCTGTAGCTGATTTTTGCTTCTGGGGTAGAAGGCTGTGGTTAAAGATCTGTTCTGACATTCTTTTCTCTCTGCCTTTTTAGTGATCAAGCTGTGTTCTTCGGTAACATCATAGTAATATTCTAAGATGGAATGTCTACATACCAAGATTCCACCTGCATGATATCACACACTGTGAGCTCCCCCTTCTCTGTTGGTCTCTGCATGCATCACCTGGCTTTCTTGATTCATTTCTGGGTCCTTTGTTCTATTGAACACCAGCTCGGTAACAGATAAAAGCTTTTGACTGTGTGTCACATACATGCTACCTGACACACGTGGCATGTGACCTCAGCATTCTAAGAACATAGTGATGGAGAATATTATTTCAATCTAGCAAGTGACCTGCGATAATCCTTATGACTCAGGGTGCTGGGGAAAGCGTGCCACCTGCAGTTGGTTGACTCATCTGCCCAAGTCTGCTTGATTCCTACAGTCTTGTGCAGGCCTGGCCCCCGAGGCAATGAGACTTAGCCTGGAGGATTTGGGATAAGGTCTCAAATAGTCTTGTTCCTGGGTCACATGCTTCCTGAATAAATGCCAGACACCTAAATCAGCACTGAGCCTACCAGTCTCTCACTTTGTCTTAGCGATTTTTAAAAAATCCATTTCTCTATTTTCTGGGGACCAGCTATGTCTGTGTCCACTGAGAGGGAAGCAGCCCTCAACTGTGGCCAAGACTACTGACAAAGTACTCTTTAAAATATCATCTATATGAACAGAGAATGAGTGATTAACTTCTTATAAGATCACCGTATCATTCCTAACTCCTATTTGTCTTCAATACCTCCTGGTCTTAAAGAATTCCTATTTCATGCCTAATTTAAACCTTATCTTATTAAATTGGCAAGGTTGACCCTTAGGGTTTTATCTCCCTCAGGACAGGGTCTGGGTGTGGTGTAAGAGGGTCATTTTCACCAGGCAGCAGTCATGTCTGACGGCCAAGCTCTCCATGAGCGCCAGTTCTGTCTTATCAGCCCTGTGCTCCAACAGCTAAGGCCGGTACATAGTCCTGCTCCCAACCTTAAGGACACTCAGAGGCACTACTTAGTGTGATGATGTCCTTTAGGACCCTGAAGACCTTCCACAATGGAGAAGACAAAGAGTAGGGGAAGTAAGAAGAGTGAGTCACAGGGAAGACTGAAGTGTGTGTGTGTGTGTGTATGTGTATTTGAGACCATGTTGAGTGTCCTGTGCATGATATGAGGTGTGCATGAATATGTGTCATGTGTATGGTGTCATGTATGAACACATATGTATTGTATGTAAGGTGAAGTGTGCACTTGTGTGTGTTGTATGTGGTATCAGGTGTAATGTGTTTTATGTGAGGTGTGCACATGAGTGGGTCATGTATGGCATGATGTGTGTACTTGTGTTTGTATTATTTGTGACTAGGAGGTGTGTATGTGTATGTGCCATGCATGTTGTGAGGTGTGCATGTGTGTGTATGAGATGAGTTGAGTATACATGTGTAGGGAGTTCAGTGTGGTACACACATGTGGTGTGTGTGGCATGTGGGGTTCTCAGTGCTGCTCAGGAGCACCCTGACTGGATCATGCACCTGCTAGCTATCTGCTATTTCTGGTCTCCCATCTCCTGTTAACATCCACAAGGAACACCACTGATTATTTATAGTGGCTTCATTTTCAGAGACTCCCGATATCCCATTGCATTACCACAGGGGACACTTGGGCTTCCCCTGGCTTTTCCTGGGGTCTGTGCCTCCTGGAGGCCCTCAGCTGATGCTAAGATGGTTCTGTGGATGGTGGCTAGAAGCCTCCACCAGGGGAAGCACATGCAGACTGCCTGACTGATGCAATGCACAGGAATGTTATTGTCTGGGCAGATCAATACCCACGTCTCAAAAATGAGACCATGTGCTTTAGTACCTGATCACCTACTCTATTGAATTATGCAGGCATTTTACTCCCTTTAACCTTGGCTTTCTTTATTCTTTTTCTAAATCCCCCTTCTTGGTAATGAAAAAAAATGTGTTTGTCATACTGCTCTGGTTGTAAAGTAATTTCTGTCCATGTGCTTGAAGATTCTTTCTCATTACTCCCAACTCCTTGTATTGATTTAATTAGACCAAACGCCCCTGAAAGTCTGACCTTGATAGAGTGATACCCTACTCTCTAGGCCCCTAACAGATTCCATAGTCTGACGCATGTTGCCTGAGGACAGAGTAATGGGGATTCTTCATCTTGTGTCTACATAGTAGTATAGAAAACGCCTTGCTAAACTGAAGTTGTAGCTGTTTCTTACGCTTACGTTTATTTTCTATTTCTTCACCCACTACTATTTGAAATTCTGCTGTTGTTTGCTTAGTATTCACCTGTGTGCCTCTTTCCATCTGTTCTTAAAAACAATTCAGTTTTATTTAAATCAATCCAGATGATGGGAGCATAGTCTTGACAATGCTTTGGAAACCAGTAGAAGAAAATTCTCATTAAATTACTCATCTGCTTAACTCATTTTCCATATACAATCTATTCTTGGGGTTGCTGCATGTTTTCAAGATAACTTCATATTCCAGAGACAGGTTCCTTGTACTCCTGAGAAGCAATCATTTAAGAAATTGACTTTGGGCTGGTACCATGGCTCACTTAATTCTTCATCAGTGGTGCCGGCATCCTATGGGCACTGGGTTCTAGTCCCGGTTGCTCTTCTTCCAGTCCAGCTCTCTGCTGTGGCCCGGGAGTGCAGTGGAGGATGGCCCAAGTGCTTGGGCCCTGCACCTGCATGGGAGGCCAGGAGGGATCACTTGGCTCCTGGCTTCGGATTGGCGCAGCGTGCCGGCCGTAGCGGCCATTTGGGGGGTGAACCAATGGAAGGAAGACCTTTCTCTCTGTCTCTCTCTCACTGTCTAACTCTGCCTGTCAAAAAATAAAAAAAGAAATTGACTTTGACATATGCTTTCAGTTTTAATATTTCTTTTATATTCATAAATAATCTCCTGTAGAATGTAACTTCCCACTACCCATATAAAGATGTATTCTAGGCATCCGCTTGTGAGATTCAGTTTATTTTGTGCAGAGAATGTTGGGGATGAGATGGTGAGGGACCCTAACAACCTTTACATGTGGCCACAGAAGGACTTCGCTTCTAGCTCATAATTTCACAAGGGCTATCTCTGTGCCCAAATTTATGAAATGATCTCCTGCCATAAAATGACTCTTTTCAGGAGAACATAGGAAGAAAATCTATTGTCTTGTATCAAGTTCATCACAAAGGATGTGGGAGCCCTTTCCCATCAGTGCTGCTGTAAGAGAGGTGAAGGGGGATAAGCTTGTTCATTGATAGGTGTTTCAAATCCCAGAAGAGATATGTTGTTTAAAAAGGGCTTAGCTAAAACTTATGAGATATAAGAATAGTCTCCACTTAATGCACTAATACAAAGTAAATCTTTGAGAACAAGTTTTACTCTATAAATAAAAAAATTAAATAAAAATAGATAACTGGAAAAAAAGGGCTATAAACCAGAAGCAAAATTGAATTTAGCTTGATAGCAGTCAGAGTCACAGCACTTTTCTTTGGTGTCCCTTGGCCAGCACTCAGTTCTGTGTCCTAGGATCTCATTGCATTGGATCTTACACAAGGGCTCATCCGTGATTTGAAAGCCAAACTTTGCGGCGCCGGCATACCGGGTTCTAGTCCTGGTCGGGGTGCCGGATTCTGTCCCAGTTGCCCCTCTTCCAGTCCAGCTCTCTGCTGTGGCCTGGGAGTACAGCGGAGGATGACCCAAGTGCTTGGGCCCTGTACCCTACGGGAGACCAGGAGAAGCACCTGGCTCCTGGCTTCGGATCAGCGCGGTGCGCCGGCTGTAGCGGCCATTGAGGGGTGAACCAATGGCAAAGGAAGACCTTTCTCTCTGTCTCTCTCTCTCTCACTGTCCACTCTGCCTGTCAAAAAAAAAAAAAAAAAAAGAAAAGAAAAAGAAAGCCAACTTTAATAGAGTACTCATACAATGTAGTGGAGCACTCACAGAAGAATTGAACAGAAGTGGTTGGGAAAACATATCGACAAGTTTACCAGTGAAAAGGTACATGTTAGGACTATGATTAAGGAAAATAGAAGTGACAGATTTCCAGCACTAAGGAAAAATGGATTCAGCTTACTGTTAGATCATTCTCTCAAAGACCAGGCACTGGAAAAGGCAGGGGTCTCCATTGCTGTGGGGAGTCTGATTCCAAGAACAGAAAGTCAGAAGAGGGGTTCTGTGGGGAAAATGTAATTGAAATCTCTAATTCTGATTTCTATTGCTAAAATAGTGCATCTTAAATAATCTTACACAATGATGCTCAAATACATGACTCTTACATAACTCACTTTTTTTGTTGTAGTATTGTGTCTTCCATTCAAAGTTTTTTTTATGTCCCTCTGATTTAAAAAAAAAAACAGTTCATCCTTATATTTACCATCTGTATTATTAATAACATCATAGTTTTAAGTGAGACACTAAAATGTTTTCCATCAGAATCCCGCGTGTAGGTGTTATTAACCCTCAGTGTCTGTACAAAACGTCATCTGGATGTGACTACAGGACACTAGCTCTCTCCCAGCCTCACTTGACCTCAAACTTGTCTAATACATAAACATTAACAGAGTAGCGTACTGTAAATCTGCCCTGTGTGCGGCTAGCTGGATTTCTATTAAGGCTGTGACAAACATTCGCAGCTGTGCCATTTGGAAGAGATGATCTAAGGTGCATAAGGAGAGGAAGCACCACAGCTGTACCTATAGGGAAGGGAGCTGCCAGCGCTATGTGCCCTGGTGACTGAGGGCCACCTGTCAGCTGAATGCTAGGCTGCTTAAGTCTTCTGAGCCTAGGTGCTCAGGTGGAATGTCTGCCTTCTGTGTGATGGCCAGTTACCTACCAAGCTGCAGCTTTGAAATAACAAATGAAATTGATCACCTAGGAGTCTTGGGCAATTCATTCCCTGGTCTTGACCTTACTGTATACTCATATGTACAAGGGTGAGTGTGAAATCTCCACTAACTCTGCTGGGTTTATCCTGTCCAAATATGCCAGTATGATTAAACTTTTCTCACTCTATAAGGCCAACTGTGAAACCCTGCCATCATTTCCACTTCCTCTGTGGTAATAGCAGGTGCAACTTGGTTTCATCTTGCTTCTCCCTTCCACTTTTCTCCTAAGATCCATAATGGACATCTAAGATAATTTAAGATTCCTCAACATAGTTTGATCTTGGAAGTAGAGCCACAAATAAATAGAATTAAAGGGAGAAAAGAATAGAACAAACTGCATCAGAAGGTATGTAAACAACCAAGCTGCAATGAGTAATGGGCGCATTTCATATCCCCATTAGCTGGGCTTTCCAGGAATGTTCCTCAGGGATAGTAGTCATGAATGTCATGAATGATTCTTTTCCCTGGCTGCTTTAGAGGCAAGTCTGTGGACTTCTCTTGTTCCTTTCACCTCCGTTTGTTCCCCCTGTTGCTAATGATGAAATAAAACCTTGGAGGGATGTGCCAGGGTATTTATAAGGTGTCTACAGCCTAAGAGATGGTCCCCCCCTTGATGGTGACAGCCTGATGGAAGCCACAAAACAAATGCTGATAGTATAGCCAACTAAGGGGCCACTCTCAAGGGGAAGAGAACTAAGGGTTATGTGATCAAAGGATAAAGTCAGCAGTAACAAGGAATCCCCCCCTTAAAGATGAGAAGGGGACCACTTAGCTTAACATGAGGGTACCCCTTCTGTGTAATACCTACCATTCTCAGGGATGGCTCAAATGAGTCTGAGTGCAGAACCCAGCCTGTGTATTGGGAGTGATTCAATACATTGTTCCAAGTGTTCTTTTCATTTATAATATTTCCAAACCTAGATTATTGACAAAATTTATTATGGCTTTGAACCCTAAAGGAATAAGATCATATTCTACTAGTGAATCATCATAAGCTTAATGCTGTTAGATGAGGCTGCAACTCATCTTCTTTACTATCTAGAGAAAAGCCAAGATTCAGTCATCTGGAGTTTTATATTTTTATAACTCACTTGTTGGAGGGGAAATAATAAGTATTAATTAAAAAGCCAAGGTGCTCAATCCAGGCTCCTTTCCTTCAACTCCTGTCTCTGGTTCTTACTAGCTGGGTAACTTTCAACTCATTACTTGAACACTATGAGTTTCTGATTCCTCTTCTAGTTGGTTTCAATGCCATTAAGTATTATTATTTTACTTCTGCTTTACGAGGTTGTGTGATGCAATTATAACCTATTAGCCCATCTGTGAAGCATACATGTTCAGGTCAGTTTGTTCTGTGTAATTTTGCATAGCTGAGTTTACATTTAAACATAATGCAATTGAAGAATAGGAATGATTCACAGATCTGCATGAAATCAGCTTATTTGGACCAAGCAGGTGAAAATCAAAAGTAGCTTCATAGCTCAATTCAGATATGTAAAAATGCATGGTAAATGGAAATTGAGTGGCAAGCATCTCAATTCACATTCATTAAGGGCATGATGAGGATAAACGAACTCAAGATTCAGTGGAAAAGAATTAGGTATTAAGAAGGAAACTTCCTAATCTCAGAGAGTAGTCTTTTGAGGTATCTAATGCAAAGAAAGAACATTGCTGTCTTAGAGTAGATCATTTTTTCATTTCATCAACCTATATTGAGCATACATTGTCAGGAAGGTACCGTGCTTGGTACTGTGGATACAGTAAGGAGCAAGAGAGATAGAAGCCCCAACCCCAGGCCCATAAGTCTAGCTGGAGAGCAGATGACAATCAGGCACAGATAGTTTACTCTAAATTGTAACAGGTGGTATGAAGGAAAGTATTTGTGTAAGATGGGGAATCTGACAAGAATAGAAGCACTGGATGGAGAATCTCCCAAAGGAAGTAACAAGTTGAGATCTCAAGGACCAGGAGAAGCAATAGACAAAGGTACAAGAAAGAACACTCAGGCCAGCTGAGCAAGTAGCCTGTGCAAAGACCTCTCAAGGCCAGAGGGGGCTGGAGGCATTGAGAGATGGAGAAATAACCAATGAGGTCAGCACGGAGAAATAGAGAGGGGAGGGGCAGTCCTTGGCTTGAGATACAGGCAGGCACCAGACTAAGAAGGTTCCTGGAACAAGTTATAGATTTTCATCTTCAAAGAGCATGGGAAGTCTTCAATGTTATTTTTTTATATAATTTTTTTACTGAGATATAGCATGCATACAAAAAAGTGCATATGTGGATCAACAAAATGAATTTCATAGTGGCACATCATATAAACAATACCCAAATCATTAACTCACCAGAAGGTTTGAAAGATAACCCCAAGCTGACTTGTAACATAATTAGTTTGGACTGTTTTTGAATTTGACATAAATGGAATCATAGCTTATGTATCTTTGTATCTGCCTTCTTTCATTCATCATTGTTCCGATCCAGCAGAGTGGGGACTCACTATGATATGCGATACCAGCGTCCACTGTGCCCCTGTGTTTAGTTTCACTGTCCAATACCTCAACATCATTTATTTCACACTGCATTCAGAGATCTGTTTGTATAAGTTCTGCCTGCACACAGCCTTCATGCATAGTCAGAACTCACAAAACATACTAAATAGGGAATGTAATGTTTTTCATGTTGTATTGTAATACAGTACCTGTACCTTGTACCTGCCAGGTATCTTATTTGATGTCTACATGAGGAGGAGGTTTTGAAGTTTCTGAGTGAGAAAGGTTCAATCACTGTCCCTCAGCAGGTGTTTATTGTGGAATTGAATGCACGGTGGACATTTGAATATGCCCTTGAAAAGCCTGGGCTCATGAATTATCCAGGACAAAAGATTCCTTATCTGGGTGTGAATGTGGAACAGCCTCAAATGTTGAGCAGCATATTACGTGTTTGTCACTGAGGCTAGTGAGGGACCCTAGGAGATGCCTGTAACACACAGGGTACAGGGATGGGCATCAAATGTGCAGGAGATCATGGCAGAGGGAGAGGGAGAGAGGGAGGGAGGAAAGGGGGAGAGAGAGAGAGAGAGCGAGCTCATAGAAGCAAGTGTAAGACAGTTCCTGCTTCCAGGAGGCTCATAGCCTAATGCTGCAAATACACAGAGAGCAGAGCAGTCACAACACAGAGGAACAGATGCTATGAGACAAGTACCCACAGGATGGTGGGGGCAGGAAGACACATGCAAATGAAGAAAACAAATGTGGTGGTTGAGATTAAGGAAAGGAATCAAGAAATGCTTCTGAGAGGGGCCAGTGTTATGATATAGCAGATTAAACTGTTGCTTGTGATGCTGCTATCCTGTAACAGAGTTCTGGTTTTAGTACTGGCTGCTTTACTTCCCATCTAGCTCACTGATAATGCACTGGGAAGGAGGTAGAAGATGGCCCAAGTACTTAGGTCCCTGCCACCATGCGAGGGACCAGGATAGAGTTCCTGGCTCCTGACTTTGCCCTGGCCCAGCCCTAGCTGTTGCAGATGTTTGGGGAGAGAACCACCAGATAGAAGATGTCTGTCTCTCGCTCTCTGTTTCTGTCACTCTGCCTTTCAAATAAATAAAAAAATAAATACATAAATAAATATTTTAAAATATTCCTGAGAGAAAATTATACTGAATCCTTATTAACCATTCATTCATTCTCTCTATCATATTACTTAGATGTTTGCTAATATGTACCTCTAATGGTTCTAGGTACAAGAAATGTAGCAACAAATAAAAAAGGCCTACTATGTGCTCTTTGCCTTGCACTTGAACTTAGGTGTTTTCTGTGGGGAAGTGGTAGACAGTGGGACAGGGCTGGCCTGGCACAGAGAACAGCACACACCATCACACAGGGTCTTGTGATGATGTGGGTCTGACCATATCACACATGTGGGCCAGCTAAGAGAAGGGGTGTAGGTTGCCAGGTGCCACGTCCCAAACCAGGAGCCTGTGTGCAAAGAGCCTGAACTTTCCCCTGAAGCCCCAGAGGAACCACTGCTGGTGTTAGCAAGGAAGCCACATCATCAGATGGGCAGACCACTGGGCAGCTGGGTCCTGGGCAGAAGGTAAGAGGCAAGAAAGGCTGTCAATAGGGAGGCCAACAGGACGTGAGTCAGAGGCCTGGTGCTTGGAGGCCCAATGTCCCTCCAAGGAGGACCTAGCTAAGAGGGGAGAAGGACAAGCATGGACAAATTCAACAGAGCCAGAGATGGAGAGCTGAAAGGCTCAATGACAGGCAGGGTAGAGATGAAGAGTCTAGGATGGCTTCCACAGTCCGGCTTATCTGACTCCATGGGAATGGTGCCATTAACTGAGGGGTAGGATAGAGGAAAGGGGTCAGATGTGGGGGAAATGCAGCAAGTACAGGTTTATCCCCATTGCTGGGGACTTCCAGGATTCTGCAGGTTCCCCTGAGAGCACATCACAAGTCCGAGGGGCTTCTTCTTACTGTGGAGGAAACTTGGAATGCCACTGGCAGCGTGTCAGTCTAAGAAATGACACCACAGGTGGGCTCACATGTGTGGTTCTGAGCGAGCCTCGTCTAGGATGGGGGGTGGGGCAGAATGGCAGTGTCGGATTCAGTACTTGAGTGTCTGTCTTAGCCTTTCCAAAAGATTTAGTTATTAATTTGAAAGGCAGAATTACAGGGAGAGAAGGAGAGAGAGAGAGAGAGACTGATTTTCAATCTGCTGGTTCACTCTTAGCTTTTCCAAAAGATTTATTTATTTATTTGAAGGACAGAGTTACAAAGAGAGAAGGAGAAAGAGAGAGAGATTGACGGATTTTCCGTCTGCTGGTTCACTCCCCAAATGGCTGCAAGAGCCAGGGCTGCTCCAGACTGCAGTCAGGAGCCAGAGGCTTCATCTATCCAGGTCTCCCATGTGAGTAGCAGGGGCCCAAGCATGTGAATCATCTCTGCTGCCTTCCTAGGTGCATAGGCAGGGAGCTGGATCAGAAGCAGAGCATGCTGAACTTGAGCCGGTGTTCAATATGGGATGACAGCATTGCAGGCAGCAGCATAGCTCACTGAACCACAATGCCAGCCCCAAACTGAATTTCCTGGAGGGTTTCCTCACAAGAGACATAAGAGAAATATTTCCTCTGTGTGGGGAAACTGTATTCCCTATATAGACTTAGTCACTCACTGGGTCAGCTGATGACCAGGTTGATGGGGGTTATCCTTGGGGTCTGGGTTCTGACTCCATGGAAACACCTTCCAGGTATCAGAGAATCCTGGTCTTTTCTGAGGCATTTTGGGTCTGACAGACTATTGTTTTTTGGTCACATTGGTGATACACATATAACAAATATGGTAACAGGAAAATCAGAATCCAATTCTGGGTTGTGGCTCGTTATCACAGGAGGCATTCGTCCAGCATGAAGGAGAATGCAATTGAGGCAGGAACATGGGAATTGAGGGGGAGGCTCACTCTGCCCCTCCTCCCCCAGGATTTCCTGCCCTTCTGTGGTCCACCTGGTCCATGGCAGATTGGCTTTAGAAGTTGTTATTAATAGTTGGCAATGTTCATCCTCATGAAACAGAGGGACTTACAGCCTCTTCCATTGATGCCTGGTTAGCAAACCCACAGTCTGACACCAGCTGGCCGTAACAGGCATTTTTAATAACACTTACCTCTGAGTTAAAATAAAAATGCTGCCTCGGAGATTTTTGTAGGGAAACATATGAAAAACTGACAGGGGGGATCTCTCATGCAAAACCTCTGCTAGGGCTAAAGAAAAATATCTGATAAGACCGTTTGCCTATGGGGGAAGGAATAATTGGATTTTCTGTCTTGCCCTCTAGCTTCTAGCCCTCTGTTATTCTGACAGGACCACAGAAGTTTCAAGAGCTGAATCATAGTTTATATTTTTAGCATTTTTGAACTATCGAGATAAGAGTGAGGGGAGGAGTATGGTAACGGAATGAGCCCCTCAGTTACTCTTACAGTAATTGTTGTGTGTCTGAAAATGGAGATATTCAAGGCCGATTTAGGCTGCCCAAAGCAGCCCAGCAGAGAAAAGAAGGCATTTGCTGAGGACCGCAAGAATTAACTCCAGGCTCCTTCTTTCAAACTATATTTTCATGCTACTGCTGCATGTGGGTAGCCTAGGATTATCTATGTGGTCCGTTTCATCATTTTCTAGCTCTCTCTTGAACCCGTAAGTCTGCATGTCAACCCAGTGGACATGCATTTTATGAATGAGACTCTGAGGAATTTTCTTTCTAATAGCATCTGTGGTAGTAGTGGAAAAAGAGGGGGTGGAGGAAAGGGAGGTAGCGAGAGAAGAAAACTGCGGGGAGCTTGAGCTAAAACAAGAACTAAGACTTCAGAATCACATATTCTCACTCAGTTGTCATACTTCTCCTCCTAGTCTGTTTTGTTCTGCTATAGCAGAGTTCCACAGGTGAATTTATAAAGAACACATATTTATTTCTTTGCAGACTGGGAACTCCAATATTATGGGCTTTATGTCTCACAAGTGGCTTCCTGCTGTGGCCTCCCATAGTAGAGGCAGAATGACAGAGAGAGAACAAGAGGGGGTCAAATGTCCTTCTCTAATGAACCTACTCCCAAGATAACAAACCTACTCCTGCAAACACTGCTGCATTGGGGATCAAATTTCCAACACATGAACTTTAGGGGACACAAGCACATTAAAACCATAGCACCGCACCATAGCAATGCGTAATAACCTCCCAGTGATTTTATTTATTAAGTTATAGTGCTGTGGCTTCCTGTCTATGGTTTGCTTGTAGTATGTCTTCAGAACTCTTGAGTGGTTTCTGTGATTCTAAAGTTCCAGGTGAGATTACTTAAGAATTTTCAAAAAAAGAAAGATGTGTCTGAGCTTTGAATTAAAGAAAAAAAAGACAACATGAGGACAACTGTCCTTTTCCCACTGTTCCTTTCCCCAGGCTCCAAATACCTCAGCTGAGTCATTCCAGTTGGCAGGTGTATTTCCAGACAGCTGTCTTTTGAAATACATTAATATGGATTTTCTTTTAATTAAAATTATTTGTTTATTCATTCACTTGAAAGGCTAACAGGGAAGGAGAGAGGGAGGTATAGAGGGTAGGAGGGAGGGAGGGAGGGAAGGAAGGAGAGAGAAAGAGAGACAGAGACAGAGACAGAGACAGAGAGACAGAGAGAAATATTGATCCCATCCACTGGTTTACTATTCCAATGCCTGCAATGACCAGGGCTGGGGAAGGCTGAAGCTAGGATTCAAGGGCTCAATCCAGGACTCCCATGTGGGTGTCAAGGACCCAACTATTTGAGCCATCATTGCTGCCTCCTAGGGTCTGCATTAGCAGGAAGCTAGAGTCAAGAGTAGAACTATGACTTGAACCCAGAAACTAGGATAAGTTATATGAGCATTCCAACTATCATCTTTAGCTATTAGACAAAATACCTACCTCTCCCCTTAAGTTTTTTGAGCTAAATGTAACAGAATGACTTAAAATACTCAATTCTTGGGGTGCTCATTTGGAACAGTAAAGAAGCCATATGGAATGCCTACATCCCATAAAGGAGTGCGTGATTGAAGCCTCATTCAGCTCCTGGTTTTTTTTTTTTTTTTTTTTTTTTTTTTTTTTTTGACAGGCAGAGTGGACAGTGAGAGAGAGAGAGACAGAGAGAAAGGTCTTCCTTTGCCGTTGGTTCACCCTCCAATGGCCGCCGCGGCCAGCGCACCGCGCTGATCTGATGGCAGGAGCCTGGAAGAGGGGCAACCGGGACAGAATCCGGTGCCCCGACCGGGACTAGAACCCGGTGTACCAGCGCCACTAGGCGGAGGATTAGCCTATTGAGCCATGGCACCGGCCTCCAGCTCCTGTGTTTCTAATGCAGCTCCCTGCTAATGTGCATCCTGGGGAGGCTGCAGTCGATTACATGAGTACTTGCATTCCTGCTTCCCATGTGGGAGACCCAGTTTGAGTTTCAGGCTCCTGTGTTGGCCTGGTCTCACCCTGGCTGTTGCAGGCATTTGGGGAATGAGCCAACAGACAGAAAATCTATCTCTGTCTCTCTGTGCCTTTGGAACAAAATGAAAATCAATAATTAAAAAAGAATTTAAATACCAAGTTCTAAACTCCAAAAACAAATAAAACAGAAAGAGGACATTGGATATGATTTGGAAACAAGCAACACAGAAGAGACCTGGCTATTTTATAATATAATTTTATTTGAAATGCAAATTATTGTCCTACTTTCTTCAATATCAAGCATCTGGTTCCTTCTTGAAGCAATATTTGAAGACAGATGGACCCACCATTTCTTCAAAGTGTTGGCCTCTTCTGGGGCTCCCATGCTCCCATTTCTCTCAGTGCCTCTACTCCTTCGCATGCCAACCCAGTTCTCCTTGGCACCAGTAGTTATCTAGCATTGACTTGTTCTTTTCCATTTGAAGATGGAAAGAGGGACATAAGGTGCCAGACTGAGTAATTTCATTTATTGGCAGATTAATTTTCTCTGTTCGTGTGGAGAGTTCCTTTTGTAGAACTTCTGACCCCCAGTCTCTCAGTTAAATGGGTGGGCAATCCCTGTCCACACGATTTTTGGACCAAACTTGTGTTCTGAGTTATATCATTAAGTCTACTGCACCCGGCAGTTATTGTATGGGTAGTAGTCTAGTTTTTCTGTATTCTACTGCACATCGACATACTTGTTTTTGTTATGTAAATGTGATTATTTGTAAGTTATCACTCAGCAACTACACATAAATGAATTTACTGAGCATTTATATTAACTACAGGCATCAAATTAGTTCAAGGTATTAGGGAAGGGAATGCAGGGTTGACAACTGCTATTTGCTCCTTTCTAATTTTAGGGCCATTTAGATTTAAAAGGGAACTATTTAGATTTAAAAGTGACTTGCTTTATACTGGTCATATATTTCTTATCTGAAAAAGTAAATTACAGAAAATACTATGCAGTTAGGAAAGTGATTGAGTATAACTGTGCATATCAACATGGATTAATCTCATACATATATTGTCAGTGAAAAATAACTTCCAGAGGAATGTATATAGTAGGATAAGAGTTATTTAGTTTAAAATATGTAAAACAGTATTCCATGTCTTAAGGATACACGCATATGAATGCAAAGGACAAATCCCTTAGTTGCATCTGGGGACACAATGCAGCACAGTGCCATCTGGGAAGGGTACATGGGAAGTGCTGGGGTGATAATGGAGAGGGGTGGATTTATGAGTCGAAAAGAGGAAGTGAACAATATCTAGAAGGCTTGTCAGCCTGTCTCCCAGGCAGGGGCTGGCTGTATGGACTGCAGATGGAAAGGCACTACAATGGGGGAAGGTCTGAATGCTTATAGGTAAGGCATGTGAGAGCAGGGGTGCTTGCTGGTGCAGGAGTGGACAAGGGGTGCTGAGAAGCCCCTCCCTCATGGGAAGGTGCTAGTGTTAGGAAGCCAGGAGAAGAGTGTCCCCTCCTTTTACCCTCCCCCCCACCCATTGAGCTGCTTGTATCCACATCCTTGGGCAGCCTCTGCTGCTCCTCCTTCCCCTTCCCTCCCTCTCTCTCTCCCCTCTCCCCACTCCCCCCCTCCCCCTCTCCCCCCTTCCCCTCTTCCTCCTCCTCTGCCTCCTCCTCCTCCTTCTCCTTCTTTGTGTGCTTTACCACATTCTAACTGTGTAATGAATTGTGGTTTAGAAGACTGAATTCTAGTTGAGGTCAGCTTGCTGAAGCCACATTTCCTCACAATCTAAATCTGTCCTCCAAGAGAGGCTGAGTGGCCCTGCCTCTTGGAAGAGAAGAAATTTCCCACCCTGGATCTCAGGGCCTTAGGGTCATTTTTCTGGTGTCCTGAGCACTCTTCCTGCAGAGGGGCACTCTCAGATGGAAATATTTTATGGATGTCAGTAAGTAGAGGCCTCAAGACTACCTCCAAAAGCAACCAAGTTTATGGCAAGGGTTCAAAGTTCCAGGTTTGCTTCTGGGCAAGTGTTAGCCTCTTCTCTGTGTCTTCATGTGTGATGTGGGATGATATAGGAATATGAGCCACATGTATATGCTACCAAGACTGAAGCTGAAGCTGAGCAAGACGTGGAGGAGTATTTGTGAACGCAGAGAAAGATCAGGTTGAGAAGATGACATTGATGTTAGAAACTGAAACAAGGGCTCACTTGGTTAATCCTCTGCCTGCGGCACCGGCATCCCATATGGGCACTGGGTTCCAGTCCTGGTTGCTCCTCTTCCAGTCCAGCTCTCTGCTGTGGCCCAGGAAGGCAGTGGAGGATGGCCCAAGTGCTCCTGCATGGGAGACCAGGAGGAAGCACCTGGCTCCTGGCTTCGTACCAGTGTAGCGCCAGCCGTAGCAGCCATTTGGGGAGTGAACCAACGGAAGGAAGACCTTTCTCTCTGTCTCTCCCTCTCTCTATCTGTCAAATAAATAAATAGGAAAAAAAGAAGCTGAAACAAGAAAGCAAAGCATTTTCTATATAGAGTATCGTTTTCAATCATTGTTAGCATGGCAATACAACAGAAATTACTGCTCATTGAAAGCTAGCAGACAATGTATTTGTGATTGAATTATGAGTTTTTCTTTTAGATAAGAAGAGTTTTGCCCTGTTTCTGGAATCTTAAAGGAAGCAGCCCTCCTTGCTTTATAGTTAAAGAATTGAGGATCTTCAGAAATCTTGGCTGAATTCACCAAGGAAGTGATGGAGTAAATCTAAAACATTGGGTTTCTGAGCTCAACCTAGAACTCATCTTAACCATATATACTTCATTTCTTATGGCTTTCCATCTTTTTCTTCCACCCTTTTTTTTTCTTATGTTTTGCCCTTATTGTCTCTCTTTCTGTGTAAAACACACAGGAACTGTGATAGAAGTCCATTATGTGAGTGGTGAGTGTTTGGTGCAGTGGTTATGATATTGCCTGGGATGCCAGTATCCCATACTGAAGTCCCCATATTTGAGTCTCAGCTTTGCTTCTGATCCACTTTCCTACTATTGAACACCTGGGAGACAGCAGTAGTTTTATTCTCTGCCACCCATGTGGAGACCTGGATTAATCGAGTTCCAGGATCCTGGCTTTAGCCCTGGCCCAGCCCTGACTGTTGTTGGAATTTGTGGAGTGAACCAGCAGATGGAAGGATGAACTAACTCTCCTCTCTCTTTCTGCCTCCCTTCCTCTGTCTCAAATCAATAGAAGGAAAAAAAAATCCTTAACGTTTCCAACCAAATAAAAAGACAAAATTTGTCCTCAAATACTTGAAGAAAGAGCCAATGGTGATGCTTTTGATGATGAGAAAAATCAGGATCTCTTTCTGAAATTTGCAAAAGCTATTAAGAAGAGCAGTGCTGCCTGTCACATGTAGCCCGTAACTCAAGTTGTGTTCAGAAGGCTTAAATGGGTTAACACTGAAAGGAACTGTGGTTGTTCCATATTTATTGTTCTATTACTCTTTGGATTTGGGAACTGCTTTTATTAGAAATTGTTGCTCGTAGACTCCAGAATTTGCTTAGGGATTGTTTTTCTCTTTGATTTGCTAAAAATTTGATTTCTACTTTCATGGAAATTTTCAGAGTGTGCCGTAAGTTTTGTAGTTGTTGCTCTGTTGTACAGAGCTTTAATATAGTCTGTGCATATTTTAACTCTATGTGTGAGTGATCCGTGCTTTGTACAGCTCTGATCTTCATAAAAAAAGAAACACAGTGGTTACTGGAACACAGAGAAATTTCTTTTTCAGTGAAGAGCCTATAAAATTATATACCAAGCATGTAAAACATATGGAATTATCTGTGTAGCATTCAGCAAACAAGTCTCCCTTCACAAAGCAAAAACAAAAGGAATAGATGCAACAATTGTGGGTGCTTTTGATTTTGGAATAGTATTCCTGAGTATTTGAAATCTTTAAAAATGACACTGTATTTGATTCCACTTCTCTGAGGTACGTGGAGTAGTAAGATTCATAGAGACAGAAGGTAGAATGATAGTGGCCAGGAGCTCAGGAGAGGGGGCATGGAAGTTACTCATTAATGGGGAGTCAGCCTCAGATTGAGATGCCGACAACATCCTGGGGATGGATGGTGGTGTTGATTGCCTAACAATATGAATGGACTCTGCATGTACACTTCAAATGGTCAAAATGCTAAATTTTATATTTTCAGTACCAAAAGGATAAAAAAGACACTATTTTCTTGATTTCAGAAAAATCTCTCCTTTACTGATAACTCCACCAGAAAATGTACTCTCTCTCCCTATTTAAATATGTGTTCTTTTCCCTTGGGTGCTATGTTCAGCATTTTTGAGTTTCTTGATAATTAAAGCTATGCTCATGTTTTCTTCCCGTGACAGAGTGACAGTAAGCATGGCACACCCGCCACTTACCATCTGTTTGATGAGGCCACCACAGCCTTAGGAAACTGCAGGCAGAGAGGCTCACCAAGTTATCTCACATTGATGCCTCTCTGTCCACTGCCTGAAGGCGGTTCCCTGCTTTCCACTGCTTTACAGTATAGTGTATTCATAGAAATTTATGATGTAGCAATGCCAACTGCCATGGGAAAGTTAGTGTAAGACTCATAGTTCCCAGGAGAAGGGTTTGTGTCCTGCTACTCCAAGATCTATAGGGAGATGTATGGGGGCGGTGGGTGGATCAGGAGTCAGGAGGAGAGGAAGACTATGGCCACAACCGGTGTCCTGGTCTTTGCAGGAAGGAATGGCCATAGCGCTGGGTAGTTTGAATAATCTCCAGGTGTTCTGGCTTGTAGGGGCTGTCCCCCATTATCTTATACCTGGCCCTTAGATGGTTAGGCGGATGGAGAATCTGGTAAGGGTGTTGCTGGGTGTGTGGACTAAACCTGCTGCTCAAGAAGGGGGACTGTCTGGCAAAACGCAGTTAAGAAGCATTTTAAAAGGCTGCATTGTGGCCGGCGCCGTGGCTCAACAGGCTAATCCTCCGCCTAGCTGCACTGGCACACCGGGTTCTAGTCCTGGTCGGGGCGCCGGATTCTGTCCCGGTGGCCCCTCTTCCAGGCCAGCTCTCTGCTGTGGCCCGGGAAGGCAGTGGAGGATGGCCCAAGTGCTTGGGCCCTGCACCTGCAGGGGAGACCAGGAGAAGCACCTGGCTCCCGCCATCGGATCAGCGCGGTGCGCCGGCCGCAGCGGCCATTGGAGGGTGAACCAACGGCAAAAAGGAAGACCTTTCTCTCTGTCTCTCTCTCTCACTGTCCATTTTGCCTGTCAAAAACAAACAAACAAACAAAAAGCTGCATTGTTCCCAACAGGCTATTTCTTCTCAGGAGCACTTGAGCTTCCTGTGTTTCAGAAGTGGCTGTCACCTTTCTAAAATGCAATCCATCCTCTGCTCACAGGCTGTTTCACAGATATCATTAAGGTGTTTTCCTGAGTCAGCTGATTCTGGGGTTTTTGGCTCCATTGCCATGTTTCTGGCTGGGGGCTCCAAATACCTCCCAAGGCAAAGTAATTGCCTGTTTGAAAGAGACCTCTTCACAGAACATTTTCTGGGATTGGTTGCTGCACGCAAAGAATACTGACACTTGTTAGAATATTTGCACACCTGGCAATGGCCACACAATGGTGATTAGTATTAATGCCTCAGGTGGAGGGGGCAGATGTCAGAAAAAAGCAAATGCATGTTATTCAACAAAAATAATCTCCTTTTAAATCAATTTCTGCCTCATTCTATGAAAAAATATTTTGATGTTCCGTTATTTAAGTTTCTTGATGAATCAAATATTTTGGGGCTTTAATAAAAACATAAATTTAGGATTAATAAGGTTTCTTGATAAACTAACCACTTTATCATTACAAACTGTTGCTTTTAATAATTTTTCTTGAAGTCTACTTTGTCTGATCATTTACTTTTAATCTATTTAGCTTTATATTTAAAGTAGGTTTCGGCCAGCGCCACAGCTCAATAGGCTAATCCTCCGCCTGTGGCGCCAGCACACTGGGTTCTAGTCCCGGTCGGGTCGGGGTGCCGGATTCTGTCCTGGTTGCCCCTCTTCCTGGCCAGCTCTCTGCTGTGGCCTGGGAGTGCAGTGGAGGATGGCCCAAATCCTTGGGCCCTGCACCCGCATGGGAGACCAGGAGAGGCACCTGGCTCCTGGCTTCGGATCAGCGTGGTGTGCCGGCCGCGGCGGCCATTAGGGGGTGAACCAACGGTAAAGGAAGACCTTTCTCTCTGTCTCTCTCACTGTCCACTGTACCTGTCAAAAAAATAAAGAATAAATAAAGTGGATTTCTTCCATTATGCAGAGTGAAATAAGCCAGTCTTAAAAAGACAGAAATCACACGTTTTCCCTGATCTGAGACAACTAATAGAGTATCTGAAATGTAGTGTATTAGAGTGAATGAGACATTTTGAGATTCGATGATTGTTTACAGCCCTTCTGTCTCCCACTGAGGAACAGTGTTTTTGTTTGTTTTTATACTATTTGTTGAACTCTTTTACTAAGTGTAGGGTTAACTATATGATCATTAAGCAAACTGAAAATAGGTCTTTGTAAAAATCAAGAGTGGGAAGGCGGCGCCTCAGCTCACTAAGCTAATCCTCCACCTGTGGCGCTGGCACCCTGGGTTCTAGTCCCGGTTGGGGCGCCGGATTCTGTCCCTGTTGCTCCTCTTCCAGTCCAGCTCTCTGCTGTGGCCTGGGAGTGCAGTGGAGGATGGCCCAAGTGCTTGGGCCCTGCACCCGCATGGGAGACCAGGAGGAAGCACCTGGCTCCTGGCTTCGGATCAGCGCAGTGCGCTGGCCACAATGCGCCGCCCGTAGCGGTCACTTTGGGGGTGAACCAACGGCAAAGAAAGACCTTTCTCTCTGTCTCTCTCTCTCTCACTAACTCTGCCTGTCCAAAAAAAAAAAAAAATTAAGAGTGGGAATGTGAGAGGAGGATTGAGGAAGAGTTGGAGTGTGGGCGGAGGGTGGGTGTGGGGGAAAGTGCCACTATGTTCCTAAACCTGTGTATATGAACTACATGAAACTTATATAACTTAAATAAAGTTTTAAAAATTTTAAAATATAATAAAAAGAAATTTCCTAACTCTGGAAAAAAATAAAGTGGGTTTCTTGGAAATATATTAAAATTTGAAGTTGCTTTTATAGCCAAGCTGACAATTTCCTTTTTTAAAAAACTGGAATTGAAAGAATGAGTCTGGATTCAAACCCCAATACTTCAATATGGGATGTGAGCATCTCACACTCACTTAACCAGTAGGCTGGTGACTGCCCCATTTTGTTATGTTTGTACTCAGATAAGAATAAAAAGTTTGTGGTGAAAGGAATTAAATGTATGAATTTATTTTGGTGCAAAAATAGTTTTGAAGCTCATGCAAAGTTTTTCATAATACATATTTTCACATATTTTCTTTATTTTTTGGATAAAATAAACCCATAAACACAGAGAGAATTTTGCCACAGCATACTTACATATTACCCTATATAATTGTGCTATTTTTTTTTTTTTTAATTTTTTTGACAGGCAGAGTGGACAGTGAGAGAGAGAGAGACAGAGAGAAAGGTCTTCCTTTTTGCCGTTGGTTCACCCTCCAATGGCTGCCGCGGTAGGCGCGCTGCGGCCGGCGCACCGCGCTGATCCGATGGCAGGAGCCAGGTGCTTCTCCTGGTCTCCCATGGGGTGCAGGGCCCAAGCACTTGGGCCATCCTCCACTGCCTTCCCTGGCCACAGCAGAGAGCTGGCCTGGAAGAGGGGCAACCGGGACAGAATCCGGTGCCCCGACCGGGACTAGAATCCGGTGTGCCGGCGCCGCAAGGCGGAGGATTAGCCTAGTGAGCCACGGTGCTGGCTTCATTGTGCTATTTTTATCATATTTTTACTTCTGTATCTTATGAACCAAGATAATAAAATTTTTAAAATTAAACTATTCCTTGGATATTGTGGCCTAGCAGGTTAAATCACTACCTGGGATGCTACCATCCCATATGGGCACTGGTTTGTGTCCCTGATGGTCCACTTCTGATCTAGCTCTCTGCTAATGTGCCTGGGAAAGTAGCAGCAGATGTCCTAGGTTCTTGGGCCCTTGCATACATGTGGGAGACCTGGAAGAAGCTCCTAACTCCTGGCTTCAGCCTGGCCCAACCCTAGCTATTGCAGCCATTTGGAGAGTGAACCAGCAGTGGATATCTTTCTCTTTGTTTTTCTTTCTCTCTTTATAACTCTGACTTTCAAATAAATAAACAAGTAAGTCTTACGAAAAAACACTATTCCAGTTACTGAGATAAACTCTGTTATTTTAAATATGAGAGATCTTCAGAAGTTCACAAATTTGTTATTATGAAAAAGCTAGATTTCAAATTTTTTCACTGAAATAAACCTTTTAGTCCAATTTTCCATGAACTTTTTGAAGTACCTTTAAACTGTGGTGGATTTATGTTAGTTTTTGAAACATTTTTGCATCCTCATTAATAAATGAAATGAACAGTAAGTTTGTTTCTTCATACTATGTTTTCCCAGTCTTAGAATCAAGTGTATAGCATCTCGTGGAATAATTGAGAGATGTTCCATTTACTTGTATTCTTTGACACCATCTCCTTACCTGGGCTTCTGCTGGTCTTCTCCCTCTTGTCCTGCTATACCACCTACCCTAAGTCCACTTCTCAAAATGCACCGATTCTTCTAAAATACACCTCTCTTAATATTACTGCCTGGCCTAGTACACAGCACTATTCATGACTAATGGGAGTAATACGGCAATCATTTGTTTTCTAGGATTTCTCTGCCATCATGCAGGTTGACATGATGTCCTGTGATGCCAGACACCAAAGGACAGCTTTTCTATGACCATATTTCTACTTCCTGTGGAATTTCACTTGCATTGGTGGTGCCTATTTACACCAGGCTCTCGCATGTCAGTTTTCACGAAATACTTGAATGATGTGATCTGAAGTCTCATCAGGCAGGAAACACTCAGAAAATGGTCATGAATGTGGTAGCATCCTGTATGCTGCGACCTTGAATTTGAGGTGAGCTTAAATTTGAAGCAGACTTTTACAGCAGGGATATAGTGTTTAAATAATTGATGTGAAAAAAATCTCCCCGTTTTAACACTGCTTCTCCATAGAGACCCAAGAAATCCTAGGGTATGTCCTCTACTGGGAGATACTCCTTTAGAAGATACAAATTATGCACCATGTCTGATACTTTTGGAAAAGAAATATGCCAAATGCAACATTTTTTTCCATTTTAATGTATGCTTTTCTCTTTTTTTTGTAAATTGTGGTTTTTGTTTGTCTTCCTGATGGTCTGTCTGCAGCACTAAAATATAATAATTTCAGTTCTATAGAGGTAGACATTGAGTTTACAAAGGTGTTGTAGATGGCTCAGGTCCACAAAATACCTCTCATTGTCAGCCTTGGTTGGGATCTATGATTTCTTAACCTCTCTGAGCACAATTTTCTCATGGGATTGATGTGAGGGATTGAAGAGGACTGTACATAAAGCACCAAGATAGTGTTTGACACTGAGTCATTCAATAAATATCCCTGTAACGTACATCAAATAGAGATTCCACTGTCAGGAGTTGTAACTGAGTTCAATGATTCAGTAGAAAGTTTCTGCAACATTGACTTGCAAGGTGCATGGCCTTTTGTCAGACTCTGCGGGTGAAACACAAGTGACTGAGAGACAGCTCCTGCTCTTCCTGCATCACTGACTATTAGGTATCCAGAAACACACAGGATCAGGTCCTGTGAACCATGCGGGCCAACACTACCCCAAGAGGGCAGCGAGAGCAGGAAGGGAGATGATTAATTTTGCCTGGCAGGGTTTTGCAAGACTTCAGAGAGGAAGTGACATCGGGGGTAAATCTTGAAGGATGTGTGGAATTTCATCAGACAGAGGCTGTGGGCAGGGCACTTGCTCTCGAGCAAGGGCATATTGCAGCCAGACCTCCGTGAACTGACTCGGGCGTGCTTCTGCCAGAAACAGAGGAGGTTTTGAATTAATAGTCAGCCCTGCTGCCACTTCTTTGTCGCTGTGTCTTCTCTCTGAAATGAAGGAAGCTTTTTCATTTTTATCTTTCCTTTTCTCCTCTCTGGGTCACTGTGGCACTTTGTTTTATTTTCCCTGATGAGTTGACTGCTCCAGATAGTATTTCTATTTTTATTTATGGAACGAGGCCAAAACATTTCTTTTTTTTAATTTTTATTTTTTTTTTTTATTTTTGACAGAGTGGACAGTGAGAGAGAGAGAGACAGAGAGAAAGGTCTTCCTTTGCTGTTGGTTCACCCTCCAATGGCTGCCACAGCCGGTGCGCTGCGCCCAGCATACTGCGCTGATCCGAAGGCAGGAGCCAGGTGCTTCTCTTGGTCTCCCATGGGGTGCAGGGCCCAAGCACTTGGGCCATCCTTCACTGCCTTCCCAGGCCACAGCCGAGAGCTGGCCTGGAAGAGGGGCAACCAGGACAGAATCCGGCGCCCCGACCGGGACTAGAACCTGGTGTGCTGACGCCACTAGGCGGAGGATTAGCCTGTTGAGCCACGGCACTGGCCCAACATTTCTTTCTTTCACACGTTTAGCGTTGACTAAATTGTCCTTTCCTTTTCTTTTGTTTTTGCTGTGACAAACTTCAACCTATTTGTAGCATGTGAAAACTTCTTTACTGTGGCATTTGACAGTCACTTACTGTAGAGTCGGCTGCCATCTGTGCTCTAAAGCAAAGTGACCAATCTGATTTTTTTTAAAGATTTATTTATTTGAAAGCCCAAGGCAGAGAGAGAGAGAGAGAAATCTTCTTCTGCTGGTTCACTCCCCAAATGGCTACAATGGCCAGAGCTACCTGATCCAAGGCCAGGAGCCTGGAGTTTCCTCCAGGTATCCCACATGGGAGCAGAGGCCCAAAGACTTGGGTCATCTTCTACTACTTTTCCAGGTGCATTAGCAGGGAGCTGGATCAGAAAGTGGAGCAGCCAGGACTCGAACTGTTGCTCATATGGGATGCTGGCACTGAAGGTGTTGGTTTTACCCACTATGCCACAGTGCTAGCCCCGACCCATCTGATTTTGAGTTGGTCACCGTGGGCTGCTGTAAGGATAGGGGGACTCTCTGATGCATTATAATACCCTGTCCATGTCACACTTAGTCACTGCCATATTAAGCAACAGATACAACATCATGTGTCATTTGCTGCTTTAGCTAAAGCTAAGGATTTTATTTATTTTTAAGTTTTTCTGAAAATATGATAAAATATACATTCAAAACCCAATCGATAAACCACCAAAGTAGGGTTTTAGAGGCTCATACCTGGGGGCTATTATAATGTTATGTAAATTTTATGAAAAGTGAGAGTTATGGCTGCTGCCTTAAAGGAACTTATGATAGGATCAGGGAGAAAGATACACCCACGTTAGATAAAACAGCAAATGTAAACAAGTGAACTGAAGCAGGAATGAGAGCAGAGAAGGGTTAAATCTGTTACATACTCACTCTAGATTAGTCATGACACTGACCTCCAGTAATTGTTTAAATAGTAGTCTTAACTAGATTTCTTATTACCACACCTAATAATCCAACCAGGCACATGTCAATGTACTTGAGACCTAAAAGGCATCATGCCGGCGCCGTGGCTCACTAGGCTAATCCTCCGCCTTGCGGCGCCGGCACACCGGGTTCTAGTCCCGGTCGGGGCACCGATCCTGTCCCGGTTGCCCCTCTTCCAGGCCAGCTCTCTGCTGTGGCCAGGGAGTGCAGTGGAGGATGGCCCAAGTCCTTGGGCCCTGCACCCCATGGGAGACCAGGATAGGTACCTGGCTCCTGCCATCGGATCAGCGCGGTGCGCCGGCCGCAGCACGCTACCGCGGCGGCCATTGGAGGGTGAACCAACGGCAAAGGAAGACCTTTCTCTCTGTCTCTCTCTCACTGTCCACTCTGCCTGTCAAAAAAAAAAAAAGGCATCATGTACTTCTTCTAGGAAGAAAAATGGCACAGTCTTCTTTGTAAAAGTTCTGTAGAGGGGCACAGTTCTGAGGTTCACTCAACCAGCAGACAATACAGAAAATGAAAGAGTGTTAGCCAGGTCAAATGAGTGAAGGCAAGACTACTTTGACGTAGCAAAGATTTTCTATAATTGAATTTCATGGGAGGCAAAAAAGAGCACATTCAAGATTTTGCTTCTTGATGCTGGTGGCAAAGCATGAGTTTCCCCCACCAATCAAACATAAATTGCTGCTCTGTCTTCAGGACTTTCAGACTACTTTCCAAGGAGACAGGGAAGGAGTGGAATTCCACTTGCTGTTCTCTATTTGAAACTCCCAGGCAATAGATCTCAAACCAAAGTGTGCCTCAGAATCACCTGGTGAGCTTGTTGTAGACAGATTGCTGGACCCCTGGGGCTTCTGATCTTGCAGGTCTTGGGGGTTGGGGGTGGGGCTGAAAATGCACATTTCTAAGACATTCCCAGGATGCTGTGATGGTGCTGGTCTGGAGACAGCACTCTGAGAACCACTGCTTTTGGGTCAGTGTGGTCCATAACTACCTTCCAGTTTCTTTGGCTTAGCCCCTTTGATTCTTATCGATAGGACCTGGGTCTTCTCATTGATCTTTGCCTCTTATTATTCAATGTGACTTTAAGGTTTACTGAATTAAAATGCTGCATCTGCTTCAAATAGTCTGACTTATAAATGAAATTTACAGCGTAAGTATTTAGAGCTTTGCTCCTCTTCTTATGAAAGCCTGAGGTTTGACTTCTTTGTTTTATATTTTTAATAGTCATCATCATTAGTGCTAAAATTAGAGATAAAATATCCCAGTCACCCCAGTATATTTTTGGTATCTGAGCACAAGCATTGTTTTCTGATCATTGTTTTCTGGTGAGTCTCTCACATATTCCAGTAAATGCCAATAAAAGAGAAAAGTACTTTTTACTGATATTGTACCAAGTAGGTTTGTCCACAGTGATCGAATGTGGAGACTTTGTTTTATAATCTTACTACTCCCCTGCTTCCCCAAATAGATATGTAAGACATAGATCGATTGGGTTTTAAAGATTTAATCAGGAATAAATGTGAATTTGGTATATCTAGGACAAACACATTGTTCCCAGAGTAAAAACTTTTGAAGCTATGCAATGCAACTATAATTATTTTATTTATTACAGAATTAACTTAAGATACATCCTTCTGAAGAGTCTAGCCTGTGTTTTGGATTTAAATTTCTCTTGTCCCGCTGTTTCACGTCGGTTTTCAGCAGGAACCACGGTTTAATTTTCTTCTTCCTCCTTGCCCCGCAATAGGAGGTGGCTATTATCAGCTAACACTAAGGCTCATAAAAAGTCCCGGGTCACATTCTCTTTGTCCGCAGACAGGCTAGCTCACATTCCCTCTCAGGGAAAGAATTCCACTGGCTGTTGAGCTTTACGTCCCGGCAGGTCTGCAGGAAAGGAATTTTATCATGAGCACCAGTGGGGGCAGTCAGTAAAGCCTTCGAGCGCTGAGACAAGGCCACAAATAGTCCTTTTAATTGGCCTAACTGCTTTACTAGGGAAAAAAATTCATTTAAGTCCTTCAGGAAAAAAAAAAAAAGATACAATTTCCTGAGGCATTAGTTTGCCCATGACTTGGCCAAGGTTACCTGGTAATATGACCAGGTAAAGAATGAGGGTTTTGTGGCCCATTGTTTTTGTATAAAGCTACATTTGCTTGTCACTGAACTGAATCAATGGCTTTTGTTTCATAAAGCTTTGCAAAGTGTCACTGCTTTCCTGCCACAGTAAAAAATGTGCATACCAGATGAATTTATTTTTTTCAGTTTATTTATTTGTTTACTAACTTACCTCACAGAAAATGAGAACGAGAAACTCCCCAAATGTCCACAACTGCTGAGGCTGGGCCAAGCCAAAGCTGGGAAATGGGAACTTGATCCGGGTCTCCCACATGAGTGGTAGGTACTCGATTAATCGAGCCTTCACCACTGCCTACCAAGGTCCACATTATCAAGAAACTGGAGGGGCCTGTGCTGTGGTTAACTCCCTGGCCTGAAGCGCCAACATCCCATATGGGTGCTGGTTCGAGACCCAGCTGCTCCACTTTCGATCCAGCTCTCCTCTGTGGCCTGGGAAAGCAGTAGAGGGTGGCCCAAGTCCTTGGGCCCCTGCACCCATATTGGAGACCCTGAAGAAGCTCCTGGCTCCTGGCTTCAGATCCGTGCAGCTCCGGCTGTTGTGGCCACCTGAGGAGTGAACCAGCGCACGGCAAACCTATCTCTCTGTCTCTACCTCTCCTTCTCTCTGCGTAACTCTGAATTTCAAATAAATAAATAAATCTTTAAAAAAAAAAAAAAGAAAAAAGAAACTGGAGTCAGACATCAGAGCCAGGAACCAAGCCCAGGTGCTCTGATGTGGGATGTGGGTGTCTTAATTACTAAGCCAAACTCCCACTCCCAATTTTGTTCAATTTTAAAGAGTTCTTCAGTGTTACTGCTGGTTTCTTGGAGTGAGAAATGGATGACGGATGAGGGGTGGAAGAATTAGATGAGGCAATGTTGTGAGCACCTACTGTCACGCAGCTCAACAGTAGCAAGTGCGACGTACAACTTGTCAGTCACGGGGAAGAAAGGAACACCAGGACACAAGACTGTCTTTCTAATTAGAGATTTTATTGCTTACACACCAGGGTTTTTTAGCACACTACTCATCAGCATGCTCATTGAGGTCAATACACTTATCAGTATCAATATACTTTCAATCTACACTAAGTAATACACTTATCAATAAACTTAACACCACTACTTAATCATGACTTAACTACTTAACTTAGCTACTTAGCTTACCGTAACTACTTGGCTTAACTACTTGGCCTAATCACCTAACTTAACATAATTACTTAACATACTTATCAATATCACTAATACCACTATCAATAATGTCAATAATATCACTTATCATAACTTATAGCTAACTTAACACACTTACTGAATTACTTAGCTTAACATAACTACTTATCATCTATTTAACTTACTTACTATAATACTTAACTATCAGAGTAACACTATTTCCTTAATGACTAGAGGACTACTGGAATCAACACCATTAATATCAATATCAACAATACTACTTGAACTTATTCATTAATCCATAGATCACAGTATACAGTGTTAAAGTAATTTTGAGGGCTATCCAATTATAATAGTATATATACATCAAGGTCTCCAGCATTATTTACAGATACCTTGCATAGGGTCAAAGCATAGTTATATTACACATGACTAACATTATTTGTAAAAGCTGCATTTTCAAGGCTTGTATCACAGTCATGAAAAAGAGTGTCAGTGTTCAAGGTCCAGAGCTCCATGTCTCAGCAGAGATGGATCTTGGATCAGTCACTTACAAGCAGGAAGTTGTGGGAAGGCTGTGTCACTCTGGGCAGTAGGCTCAAAGTTCCCAGGCAGAGGGCCAGGCGAGAAGTTGGAGAGGTCCCCTGCTCAGAGGCCTGGTCCAGCTTTGTGGTCAGCTCTGGCAGCAGGCTGTTAAGGACTCCAGGCAAGGTGGTGAGGCGGCTTCTCGGCTGAAGTTTTGATCCTGTAGTCGCCTTGTGTCACTTAGCAAGGGGGCTAGTGAGCTGGTGCTTCAGCTCCAAGAGCGAGAAGATCCAGAGGTTCGCTGCACTGGGCCACACACACATACACACACACTCACACAGACAGTGGGGTTACAGCTCAGGGATAGCTCTGCAGGTCGGCTTGTGCCGCTGCCTGCTCCATGCAGAGTAGCGGGCTGCCTCTTCAGCTCCGGATATGTGGAGATCCAGAGGTCAACACACACCGGGCCATGATCCCTGAGAGGATGGAGAGTGGTGCAAGGGCTCCCTTTTTATCCTCATTTCCGGCAGTTCTCCACTTGCCATCCTCCAACTTGGCCAATCAATGCTGTTTCCTCCTAGTTTGTAGTTGAACAGTCCAGTCAATACTGTTGCCGCCTTACTTATGTTTGAACGGCCCAGTCAGCGTGGGTAGGAGGGTATTGTCCATAGCACACTGTTATCTGAGTGACCAGAGATGTCTCTTGGTATGATTAGGAGTGTTTCCCTAACAGCCGTTAGGCATTGCCTCAGCTCCTGACGTATAACTCCACTTTACTTTTATTTTGTGGCTAGTGGTAACTTCTTAACTCAATGTTTTACTGTGTTTCCACAGGTCGTCTCCTTTTTTAGGTAAGCAGTGATCCATGACTCTTTTTTAGATTCCTGTGGGATTCTCCACAGGCAAATAGTATTTTTTTAATGTTATAGTAATCAATGATAATATTCAAAGCAACTCTAGATTCCTTTATCAAAGTGCATAAGTTGCAAATTTAAAAAGTAACAAATATTTTGGCTGTCGCCATGGCTCACTTGGCTAATCCTCCGCCTGTGGCGCCGGCACCCCAGGCTCTAGTCCCGGTTGGGACACCAGATTCTGTCCTGGTTGCTTCTCTTCCATCCAGCTCTCTGCTGTGGCCCGGGAAGGCAGTGGAGGATGGCCCAAGTCCTTGGGCCCTGCCCCCACATGGGAGACCAGGAGGAAGCACCTGGCTCCTGGCTTCAGATTGGTGCAGTGCGCTGGCTGTAGCATCCATTTGGGGGGTGAACCAATGGAAAAGGAAGACCTTTCTCTCTGTCTCTGTCTCTCTCTCTGTCTAACTCTGTCTGTTAAATATATATGTGTGTGTGTGTATGTGTATATATGTATACATACATATAAAGTAATAAATATTCTTAGATACAACAAAGTCCAACTCATTAGTAAATATTTCCTTGGATATGGTAGTGCTATGGTTTGAATATGGTTTGAGTTTGTGCCAAAAGTGTTCATGTGTTGGGAGTTTGGTCTTCAGTCTGGCAGTGAAGGGAGGTGGTGGTGTCTTTACAAGGTGTCCTCGGATCACTAGGACATTGCCCTCAGAAGGATTAAAGTAGTTCTTGTGGGACCCTGAGTGAGTTCTTGTGAGAGTGAGTTGTTCTAAGAGTGTGCCTGACTCC
Source organism: Lepus europaeus (assembly GCF_033115175.1). NCBI lineage: Eukaryota > Metazoa > Chordata > Mammalia > Lagomorpha > Leporidae > Lepus > Lepus europaeus. The sequence continues at coordinate 50,693,057 of NC_084840.1, forward strand.
TCAGTTGCTCTCTGGCTTCCCATCTGGTGATGTGATTTATTCCTCTTCCACGTACTTCTGCCAGGGTAGTGCCCTCTTCTGAGAAGCCCGCATCAGAGCCATGCCCTTAGACCTCCAGAACTGTGAGCTTACTTAACCTCTTTTCTTTATACAGTTATCCAGGCTCAGATATTTCATTATAGCAGAACAGCATAGACTCATACAGCTTTCTACACAATTTCTGTGAGGCTCAGAGAACCAAATGTGGAGGCTTTGCAGACAGAAATTTCAGAACCAGATGAAATGTTCAATCTCCCTGTGCAATCGGACCAGGGAAGACTGATGCTGGCTTCTGCTAGTCAAAACTCACAGAGTCAGACCCCGGACAGAGAATGTTAGACCTCGCCCACTTCAGAAACGCCTGCACTCCTTTCCATGTTGCTGGAAAGCCCCACAGCCGCTGCCTTGAAATGCTTATTACCCATGGCATGGGTGTGGCAGTGGGGTGGAAGTCAGCCACGTGCAGGACCTCCATGCCAAGGGAGTATGGAAAGAGCAGTCTGTTATCGCTCTCTAGTGTAGAGGAAGGATGTTTCAGATTGAGGCAGGTGCTGAATGGGTTTGAATGAAGCATTGAGTAGTAACTGTCATGGAGTTCTTAAATGTATTGCTCCCAACAGTGTACACTAAGACATTCAGTGAACCAGCACCCTTCCAAATGGATAGCCTGCCTTCAAACTGGCTGACAGAGAAAATCTAATTTCAAATTTTAGTATGAGGATAACTAGTAGATGGAAAAATCTTATATACCTTGTATTATTTGTATTATTCTTATTTACCATTGATAGCTGGATACATTTAATTTGGAAGAAAATTTCCCTATTACCCAATTTGCTTGCTCACAATTTCCTTACAATTTGCTCAATGATGGCAACATAATGCAGACTTTACAACCATTTGGATTCAGATTCATAGCTCAGAATTGCCACTTCCCAGCTACCTGATTTGGGGCAAGTTACAAAACCTCAGTGTTTCATTGGAGAGCACACTGATACCTAACAATATTGTGAGCCTTCATTAATGATCTCAGTACCCTACATGAATCAGGCCTGTACACCAGATGCTGATGAATAGTAGTTACTCTGCTTCTGGTCCAAATGCAATGATACTGCCAGCTTCTGATCCTTTTCTCCTTGTTCACCTGCACATTTATTTTGCCAACTGTATTTTATTATTATGCATTTAATCATGCCACAAAATGCTTAATATTATTCTTCTCTTATCCTATGTTGATTTTGTATCCTAGTTATAGTGACAGGAATCTCTCTAGGAGAAGAGAAAGTGTGGTTTGTTGTTGCCTTTGCCACATATCTTATACTTGAATTTGAATTCCTGCCTTAATCCACACATGAATTCTTCTTGACCTAGACCAGGGCCACTGTGAATGGTTGTACAGGTTGTTAACAACAACATCTCATCAGACATCAGTCCTATTAAATATTTATTACATTTATCATGTTTATCATAATTACTAAACATATTACATTTATGATGTATATTAAAATCAATATGTTGTCAAGGATTTCCAACAAAGAGAAGTGAAGCATCTAAACAAGGGGTAACTTTTCCTAATTTTCACGTACCCAAGACATAAATTTCCATCAAGGCTAGCAATAGCCCTGGATAAATTGATGATAGCAATGGGTGATTAGATAGTTTAGAAAATTGTTCACTTATTCATGCAGCAATTATTTTTGAGTACCTAATGTGTACCAAGCACTGTTCTAGGTAATCAGAGATACAGTGGAGATTTAAAAAAATAGACAATCATTGTGTTGATTTTCTTCAACTGTCATAACAAATTACCACAAAGAGAAATCTGTCATCTCACAGTTCTAGAAGCTAAAAGTCGGAAATCAACGTGTTGGCAGACACGCTCTCCATGAAGTCTCCCTGCCTCTCCTTACTCCTTGTGGATGCAGGCAGTCTTTATTAGAGGATTCCTTGAGTGGCATACACATCACCCCAAACGCTGTCTCCATTCTATGTGACCTTCTTTCCTGTATCCCTGTGTCTCTGCATCCTTGATTCTTCCTCTTGAGATACCAGTCACTAGATTTAGGTCACACCTTGATTCACTATTACCTTATTTTAGCTAATTATTTCCAAATAAAGTTGCCTTCGCCTTCCCAGGCTCTGGGAGGTGTCATTTCAGCATATCATTTTGGGGGGCATAATTCTACTCATTTTACTCAAGGAACCTGTAAGGCTTACAAGGAGTGAGGCAGGAAAACTAACTAGCAATAAATATACAACATGTGAAATACAGAAGTATAATATACACGTATAAGATATATTACACAGGGCCGGCGCTGTGGCTCACTAGGTTAGTCCTCTGCCACATGATGGCTTCAACAATTTGAGAATTTATTTTACTTTACAAAGGAGTCTAGAGGTAGGCCACCCAGGGCTGGCACCATGACTCCCTGAGACCCCAAATCTTTCTTTTTCCACTTGGACATCTCTAGCATTGTTTGCCTCCTTGTGTTTGCAATATGGCTTCCCTGCCTCAGCCTTACATCTATGCCCCAGGTAGAGAGATGACACAGGAAAAAAAGTGTATACCAGATGAGTCTATTTCTCTAGTAAGTAGCATTCTATTTCTCTAGTAAATAGCATTCTTGGGAGCCCAACCAGTATTTAACATCCTGTTAGGCATTATTGCCTTTCCTGGAAACCCTATCTGTGAGAGAAGCCGAAATCTAGATGTTACTGTTTTTGTTTTGTTTTTAGGCTGATTAATTTTAGCTGAACACATTTCTATCCCCCCAAAACCTTGGGTGTGATGGGGAGAATAGCTATTGGGTAGGTAACCTAACCGGTATTGCTTGTCTGTTAGCTTTTTGCAAACAGGTTATAACATATGGTAGGGAATTTGGCCAACAAGGTAGGTTTTGGTAACTCTTAACTTGTACCACTTACTTTATTATCCCCATTCACAGGAAAGAACTTTTTTTTTTTCAATTCCTCTATGTCAGCCTGAGGGAGGAATCTGATTGGCTCAGCTCGGGTAGTACATCCATCTTTGTGATTACATAGGGACATGCTTTACTAGGATGGGCCAATAACACATAACTTGCCAATTCATATATGCTACAATTCATATATGCTACAATTCTGTCCCAGTTTTCGAAAGAGGCCATGCCAGTGTATTGACAAGACTAAGAGGAACAGTCACTCTAGGCAAAAAGAAAACAATATCCAAGATAAGAATTTGAGAGTTGTGTGTACTGTTTGGGTACTGATCAGGAGCCCAGCTTGGCTGCAGAAGAGGGCTAATGAAGAATGAAACAGGCAAGGCAACAAAGAGTTGGTATATGGAAAATCTTTGTGTTCTCTCTACTAAGGTTGTTTCCTTCCTTCCTTCCTTCCTTCCTTCCTTCCTTCCTTCCTTCCTTCCTTCCTTCCTTCCTTTTTGACAGGCAGAGTGGATAGTGAGAGAGAGAGAGACAGAGAGAAAGGTCTTCCTTTTTGCCGTTGGTTCACCCTCCAATGGCCGCCGCGGCCGGCGCATCTCGCTGATCTGAAGCCAGGAGCCAGGTGCTTCTCCTGGTCTCCCATGCGGGTGCAGGGCCCAAGCACTTGGGCCATCCTCCACTGCCTTCCCGGGCCATAGCAGAGAGCTGGCCTGGAAGAGGGGCAACCGGGATAGAATCCGGCGCCCCAACCAGGACTAGAACCCGGTGTGCTGGCGCCGCAAGGCGGAGGATTAGCCTGTTAAGCCACGGCGCCGGCCGGTTGTTTAGTTTCTTCCACCTAAATAAGGAAATGTGTTACCCACGCCAAGCCAACTCTTCTACTTTCTTTCCATTTCTTGGTCCTTGGGTGACCAAGGAAACATGATGACCTAGGCAGCAGGATGGAGAAGTGACCAAGTATTAGGGCATGTTGTGCCCCAAAGAAGATCCCCAGAAGCCTCCCAGTGACACACTAAGGAATTGGACTGATCCTAGTCCCATGATTGTGTTTATCTGCAAGGGAGGCCAAGAAATGCATGCTGGGAGGCTCAGCTACAACTCTATCATGTGAAGGCAGAGAATGGATCCTAGGAGACATTTGCCATCTCTGACTAGGCCACCCCTCCTCTTAATTGCCATAGCTAATGGTCACTGTGGGAATCAGCAGGCTATGGACTTGGTAGGCATGAATCTGATTTTATTGCTGTCACCAGCACATATCCTGTGCATATCCTCAGGGGGTAGACTGTGCCACAAAGCAGAGTATTTTAAAGGGCTTCAAAGAGTATCTGTCTTCCATGAAACAATTGAGAGTATACACCGTGGAGGAGTAACTTTTAGTTGATAGAAAAGAGTAGATAATTTTCAAATGGAATTTACCTACCTAAATTCTCCAAGGGAGAATTACAGATTCAGTAGGTTGTAGTTTCTTACATTCCTTCTGAGTTCTTAGATCTCAAAATTCTGCCGTTTATCCCTGATGTTATTATCACAGCATGGCTACCCTCTGTGACCTACAAAAGCACATTTTATTTCACGTAGGGCTTCTCATATGATGTTGCATTTTTCTTTTTGGAATCTACAGCCTTAATTATATCTAGAGAGTTCAGAAAATTTGCCAGCACTGTATTTAACCCATCACTCATATTAGTAATGCAACTATTGTGGATGATGAGTTTATTCTGCTTGAGAAAATGAGTTCAGTTTGGCTACAGTGACTGAACTTTGTTGAGCAAATTGACTTCCAAGGAACACCTACCTGGTTATGCATAAGCGCTTGGACTAGGTAGGCAGGTTTCTGTGTACCTGAAAATCTCCCTACTGAGATTTCATCCTTTGGAGCTACTACCTTCTATAAGCATAATAAACTGTACCAGCATCTTCACAGGATTTGCCTTTTTATATTGATTCTATTGTGTCTGAAATGCCCCTTCTCAATGATTAGTTGGCCAGCTACACTCTTTTAAAGAGGTATGATATAGAATTGAAAATAGAAGAGTTGTAGAGAAATATCATAATGTTAAATACAAATAGTTTATTCCTAAATCATTATAAACAAGGATTTAAAAAAACCAGAAGTTCAGAAATATTAGGGTTGTCATGGTCCTTCAGCTTCATGAAGGACTCGTCTTCCTTACATGCACGATGAATGATCATCCCACCTTTTCTCTGTGGTTTTCGTGTACATTGCGGATTGTTCCACTGAGAGGCAATACATTTTAGGAGTGGATTTCATTGCATGCTGAATGCAATATATCTTACTTTCCAGAGAGCTACTGCTTCATGCCTTGGGTAATACAAACTACAGTGCTCTCTCATACATTTGGGGAATAGTTTTGATCTTCCACATGCTTTATGTAGTATCATGGGCTCCAAATATGATAATGTACAATAAAGAATCATGTAGCTGTACATCTTTATTTACTTTTTATTTATTTGAGAGGAGAAGAGACTAAAAGAGAGAGTAAGAGGAAGCTTCAATTTGCTGGTTCACTCCTCAAGTTCCCGAAATAGCTTGTGATGGGCCAGCTCAAAGCCAGGGGTGGAGAATTCAATCCAGGTCTCCAACATGAGGGGCAGGAACCCAATGACTTGAGCCATCCTCATTGTTTTCCAGGGTCTGCATTATCAGAAAGCTGGAATTAGGATCCAGAGCTGTAAATTGAATGCAAGCACTCTGATGTGAGATGTAGGGTTCGTAACCACTAGGCTAAATGCCTACTCCGGGCAGACATTGTTAAAATGAGGAAAATTTAGGCTAAGGGAGCTTAATTCACTTTTTCCAAGGTTATGCAGAATGAGGGAGTATCTGGACTGAATGAGTTCCTTCTTGCTCCTTATCTTCTAGGTCTTCTGCAACACACTAAGCACTGGCAGAGGGCAATGGTGGGTAGCAGTAGGGGAGCGTGGTGGCTGGTCTCAAGATGAGCCAAGTGCCTTCGCTGTTTCTGCATGGCCATCAATGGTGGATATTTGTTTCGAGATAGACTGTAGTCTACCTTCTTCTAGATGACAGAGTGTTAATATTATGTGTATTATTAGACATATTAAACAGTATTCTTCAACTGGATATCTTGGCACTTGGCACTTGGCACTGGATATCTTGGTGCCTGGAAAGGCAGCTTGTCTACATTTCATGATTGAAGAGGCTGAATTCAGAGAGGTTGAACTGTCTGCGCTGACACTAGAAAACACAAAAATTAGCATCAAAACTAGAACATTTGACTCGTTTCCTCGGGGTCTACAGGGTGGTGCATGGCCTTGGGCCCTTTTGTCAAATGACGGCAGGGACAGCTGTGTTTTGACTGTGTCTGCTCTTTATGATTTTCTTTTGCTCTCCTGTCTCCCTCCGGCTATGAGCTATATTTGTGCATGCAGTGTTCCTATCTATTTCAGCTCTTTCCTATTTTGTTTGTTTTCATCTGTTAGGACCTTCGAAATGAGAGCCTCAAGATGATTTAGAATTTTTCATGAGCTAAGAGAGAACAACACATTGTTTTAACAGAGCATCAGAGTTTAATTCTATGTCAAAGAGAAATTGAGCTTCCTGTGATCTTTTGCTGTGAGGTTTCCTTCCTTTACCTTCTTTCATATTGGTGACCATGTTTCTGTGTTTCTGTGTGTAACACATCTTTAAGCATCTTTTGCAGGGCAGGATGAGTGGCAACAAATTCTTTCAGTTTCTGTTTGCTATGAAAAGTCTTAATTTCACCTTCATTCACAAATGAGAGCTTTGCAGGATATAATATTCTGGGCTGGCAGTTTTTCTCTCTTAGTACCTGGGCTATGTCTCGCCATTCCCTTCTAGCTTGTAGGGTTTCTGATGAGAAGTCTGCTGTGAGTCTAATTGGAGATCCTCTAAGAGTAATCTGACGTTTCTCTCTTGCACCTTTTAGAATCTTTTCTTTATGTTTCACAGTGGTGAGTTTGATTACAATGTGTCGTGGTGAGGATCTCTTTTGGTCATGTTTATTAGGGGTTCTATAAGCTTCCTGTACTAAGATGCCTCTGTCCTTCTCCAAACCTGGGAAATTTTCTGCTAGTATCTCACTGAAAATGCCTTCTAATCCTTTCTTCCTCTCCATGCCTTCAGGAACTCCTAGAACCCGAATATTAGGTTTTTTAATAGTATCTTGTAGATTCCCGACAATATTTTTTAGATTTCTAATTTCTTCTTCTTTTCTTTGGTTTGCCTGTTTCCTTTCCTGTTCTCTGTCTTCTAAGTCTGATATTCTCTCTTCTGCTTCGCCCATTCTGTTTTTAAGGCTCTCTAATGTGTTTGTCATTTGATCTATTGAGTTCTTCATTTCATTCTGTTAAAGCAATGTGTTAAAGTAATCTAAAAACAAAAAGCAATTCAAATCAATTGGCAATCTACAAAAAGAGTTAAAGATTTTAAAAGCTATTATTAAAATTGCTATATAGTTCTATTATGCTATGTTATATGTGTGTACATATTGTATGTCCACATAGGAAATTTTATTAAGAGTTTTATTTTAAATGGCTTATAGATAAGATTGTCCATAAATTTAAGCTGCTAAAATCAATCAAAGATACATTTTAATTTGTGGGACCTGAATCTGTGTATCATGTTTTAAACTTGTTGGTAGAAAGAAACTAAAAACATTTTATATGGTTGTGCTTAAGTTTACTGGTTAAACAAACTACACCATGTTAGATCTTTAAGAGGTGTTTTCAAATACATGATTCTTAAAATTTATAGAAGGCATTGGACCTTCTGGTAAATGTTTTCTTAAGTTGTTATCTAATGGTTGAAACGGTTTGCTAAGTATTCATGTGATATTGCTATTGTCAGCAAGCGATCTAGGACTTGCTCCCTCATTTCTCTATTCTAAGCCCAACTTGTTCTTTCATTTCTCTATTCTCTTCAAGGTAGGAAACTAATTCTATTATGAAGGAATCTGTAGGACGTACAACTTAATCTTTAGACCTTATAAAAGAGATGGCTAACATTTTTCTGTAATAGCATAGCCAAAATAAGAACTTAAATAATAATCTCATAGCTAGATTCACTTCGCCATCAGCGAAGTATACAGTAAGTAGAAAAAACCTCCCTTTCAGACCAAAGGGAAAGAAAGTTTTAAAGTGAGAATATAATTTTCCTCATGCGCATTGTCTACCTTAGAAAAACTACTACAGAACATGCCTGTGACTATAGACTTGTAGTTCAGGCCACCGAAGATTAGAGATGGGACATGGGCACTCCCTTGACTTGCATCCTCTGGTCTGCTTTAACACAAACCAGGAGGAAAAGAAAGCTAGGCATCAGAAGCAATGGGTGGCAGGCCTATTAATGGCTGATCTGTACAGTGATCTGCCCTCAAGGAGACCCAACAGGCCAGTCCACTGCAGTGGCTTTCAATGTGGTAAGCCTGGGCTTCAGCAGAAGTCAGCTTGTGAAGAGCCCTGGCAGCTCTGCCAAGAGTTGGATCACTGGAAATGGACCTGCCCTGGAGTCGAAGGATGCCCAGGTCAGAGCCACAGATCTTATTGGCTCTAAGCTGAAAACCCTTTCACTCAGCCCAACTTCCAAAGTGACCACTGCAGCTGAGGGAACGGCCAAGTAGGGTCAGCAACATTGCAGGCAGAACTGTAAATTTCTTGTTAGAGATGCCACCTGCCTTTACCTGGCCAGCTCTCCTCCCAGGCCAGCCAAGTAATGAAAGTCAACAGAGTGCCTTCCCCTAGGAGGTTCACACCTCCCTTAGGATATACCTCATGTGAAGAGATAGATAGGTCTGGGCCTCTTAACTTACAAGGCCTAAAGCCCACCAGATTATTATCAAGCCCCTTCTATCAGGTTCTATTTGCCTCTCAATCAGAAAACTTAATTGTAGCTTAGACAGCACCTTTCTTAGCTCCTCTAATAATGACTCTGTCCTTTGTTCTAGACCCTGTCTAGCACCCTTGGGCCTCATTCCTTTGTAATCATAACCTCTACTCTACCACCAATGGCTCTACTCCCAACCTGTGTGTACTGATGGTCCTCTTCCCCACTTAATGCTGTATAATTGTTCAAACCTGGTAAATGCCACTCTTAGGATCATTGGTTACTATCCTCACTCTGTCTTTTATGACCTTGTCTAAATATGATCAGAGTCGGCAAACTTGGAAGGCTTCCATAGCCTTGGCAACTCATGACGACAGCCTAGGGTGGTTACTGGCGCCATAAACTAGAGTGTCAATTTGTTGGGTCAACAACAGGAGTCACTGTGCACTTGCTCCTCATGTGGGATCTCTGTCCTTAATGTGCTGTACATTGTGATTTAATGCTATAACTAGTACTCACACAGTATGTTTCACTTTGTGTTTCTATGTGGGTGCAAACTGTTGAAATCTTTATACTAAATTGATCTTCTGTACATAAAGAGAATTGAAAATGAATCTTGATGTGAATGGGAGAGGGAGCGGGAGAGGGGAGGGTTGTGGGTGGGAGGGAAGTTATGGGAGGGGGAAGCCATTGTAATCCATAAGCTGTACACTGGAAATTTATATTCATTAAATAAAAGTTTAAAAAAAAATAAATAAAAAAAAAGAGAGAACAACAAACAGATCTAAGGGGTAGCCTGTCTTTAAGGCCACAAAGCCTCTGACCAACCTGTTGTTTCCAAAGAGGCTTTTTAGATTTAATTCCTGGTTCTGGGTTGTGTGCCAAGGATGATGAACTCTTTGTTGATGGCTCCAATCCAATTAAATGAGATAGTAGCCCTTACTATGCCTGGATGCATGCACTCTGTGTGTGTGTGTGTGTGTGCGCGCGCGCATGGGAGAGACAGGGCAGGAGAAGGGAGAGAGACTAAGCATTTTTTTCTTTTTCTTTTTTGGACAGACTGAGTTGGACAGTGAGAGAGAGAGAGAGAGAGACAGAGAGAAAGGTCTTCCTTCTGTTGGTTCTCCCCCACACCCCCCAAATGGCCGCTACGGCCAGCATGCTGCGCCAATCTGAAGCCAGGAGCCAGGTGCTTCCTCCTGGTCTCCCATGTGAGTGCAGGGCCCAAGGACTTGGGCCATCCTCCACTGTACTCCTGGGCCACAGCAGAGAGCTGGACTGGAAGATGAGCAGCCGGGACAGAATCCGGCACCCCAACCGGGACTAGAACCCGGTGTGCCGGTGCCACAGGCAGAGGATTAGCCTGAGACTAAGCATTTCTAATACGCTAAAAAATATGAAAATCTGAAATACTCCAAAATCTAAACCTTTTTGATAACTGACATGACGCCAAACCTAGAACATTCCACATTGGGCTTCATGCTGTGGGTCAGGGTCACAACTCAAGTGCACTAGAAATATCATATAAAATTACCTTTAGGCTATGTATATAAGATGCATGTGAAACATTGTGAATTTTGTGTTTAGGCTTCAGTTCCTTCCTCAATATATCTAAGTATGTATGTGAAAATATTCCAAAATTTTCCATCCTCCCAAAACTCCAAAATCCAAAACCCCTCTGATACTAAGCATTTCCAATAAGGGCCACTCAGACTACCTGTATATCCTCCAGTGGCAGAGCTAAAACTACTTTGGAATATAGCACTTATGGAAACAAGAATAGTTTTACAATGTATATTTTGACTACAATTATCTTGTTATATCTCCACTTAGCAAAGATGTATCTCTTTGGCTTCCAGGGTTCCTTGGTATTTTTAGTGGCTCCTTGAATGATTGTAAAGACTCTGAGTAGCTAGAGCAGCAGGAAGAGAGACATTTGGAGAAGGAAGGAAAGAGCTGCAGGCAAGAAGGAAACCAGACAAGGTTGCACGATGAGGGGGCTGCGTACATCAGCATCAGTCAGCCTCCGGAAACCTTCCTTGGGACGATCCTATTGTGACCTAATTTTGGTTATAGATTTCCTTTCTTCTTGCTGCATTTTCTACATTCCATTCTCTATACAGTTAGAGTACTTCTGTAAAGAGACTTCCTTATATAACCTCCCATAAACCCTTCCATTTTAAGAATGTGGAATTTTCCAGTTCTGTTGCTGACTTTTCCACCATTTATTTCCTTTCAGATTTTACCCTCTTGATAGCTCTAAAAGACATTGTTGATGAATGGACCTTGATGGTTTATCAGAGGCAGAAAATACCATGTTTGTCCTCCCTCGTTTTCTCGATGGAACATAGCATACTGTATACACAGCTCATTGGCAATGATCTCATTTTGTTGCTATTATTTTATTTATTTATTTTTTTTGACAGACAGAGTGGACAGTGAGAGAGAGAGACAGAGAAAGGTCTTCCATTTGCTGTTGGTTCACCCTCCAGTGGCCGCCGCGGCTGGTGCACTGCACTGATCCGAAGGCAGGAGCCAGGTGCTTCTCCTGGTCTCCCATGGGGTGCAGGGCCCAAGCACTTGGGCCATCCTCCACTGCACTCCCGGGCCACAGCAGAGAGCTTGCCTGGAAGAGGAGCAACCGGGACAGAATCTGGCACCCCCATCTGACCAGGACTAGAACCCGGTGTGCCGGCGCCGCAGGTGGAGGATTAGCCTATTGAGCCGCGGTGCCGGCTTGTTGCTATTCTTAAAACTGCATTGACAACAAGCTGCTACTTTGACCTTAATTTGGCAGCAATAAAACACCATACATTTGTGTTATCATCTTAACAGTGAAAAATGTGCTGAGGGCTTTCCCATGCTTGTTTTCAAGTTCTTGGTTTGTTTCTCTCTTCTCCTGTGCTTAAAGGCTTAGCAAGTGAACTAAAGGTCACAAGGGGACAGTTGGGATTCTCTGTGGCACAGGACTTTCCAATTGGGAGCTTTTGTCACAACAACCTAAGCGCATGTCTTTCTGGCTAGCACATGGAGTTTTGCTGTGGGGATTTGGCTTAAATTCATCCTTAGCTAATCTCCTAATTTTATTTTGTGGCTAAAATGCTTCACCAAGAGTATTGATGCTGAGACTGGACAGAAAGACTTTTTCTGATATGCTCTTAATCTTTGTCAGACTGAATCAAAATGAGTTCTGTTTGGGTTGCTATTTTTGGATCTGCATAAAAGCTATTGCCATCTCATAAACAGAATTTTGTGTATAAAAATAATATGCAGAGTGTTTAAAAATAATTTAGGCTTGTCATAACACAAATAGGATTTGTGTACTTTTATTTTCCTGTGGATATCTACTGTTTACAATCAGTGACTTAAGTTAAAATGTTCAGGGGCGAGGTCTGGTGCACTGATGAGGTCACCACTTGAGACCCCCATCTCCCCTGTCCGAGTGCCTGGATTTGTGTCCAGGGACTACCTCCCATTCCAGCTTCTTCCCAGTGCACATGCTGGGGAGAAGCAGTGATGTCCCAAGTATTTGAAACCTTGTCATCTTTTTTTTTTTTTTTAATGTTTATTTATTTATTTGAAAGTCAGAGTTACACAGAGGGAGAAGGAGAAGAAGAGAGAGAGATCGATCTTCCATCCGCTGGTTCACTCCCCAAATGACTGCAATGGCCAGAGCTAATCCGACCTGAAGCCAGGAGCCAGGAGCTTCTTCTGGGTCTCCCACACGGGTGCAGGGGCCTAAGGACTTGGGCCATTTTCCACTACTCTCCCAGGCTATGGCAGAGAGCTAGATCAGGAGAAGCCAGCCAGGACTTGAACTGGCACCCATATGGGACGCCGACACTGCAGGCCAGGGCTTTAACCTGCTGGGCCACAGCGCTGGCCCCTGAGAGGCTCAGATTGAGTTTCAGGTTCCTGGCTGTACTGTGGCTTAGCCCCTGTTGTGGGTGTTTGAGATCTGAAATAGCAGATTCATTTCTCTCTCTCTCTCTCTCTCTCCTCCTGCCCTTCTCCTGCCCCTTTTCTCCCCCTCTGCCTTTCAAATAAACAAGGAAAAGTTAAAAATAAAAAGGTCTTTCCAGGCCCTGAGCAGTCCTGTGAGGGTTTCCTTGATGTCCCCCTGGGGCCCGGTTTCTCAACCTTGGCACCGTTGACATTTTGAACCACATAATTCTTTGTTATGGGTCTGCCCCGTGCATTGCGGGATGTTCAGCAGTACTCTAGTCTCCACCTACTAGATGCCAGAAGCACCTTCCATTCCTCCCCGTGACGACAAGCAAAAATGCCTCCAGACTTTCCTAAATGTCGCCCGGGGAATATGGATACCAGAGTTAGCAAATAAACACAGCCTGCCCAGTGAATCTGAAATTCAAATGAACTATGAATTTTTTAAAAGGTTTATTTATTTATTTGAAAGGCAGAGTTACAAAGGGAAAAGGAAAGAAAGAGAGAGAAAGAGAGAGAAAGAATCTTCCATCCACTGATATACTCTCCAGATGGCCACAATGGCCAGTGCTTGGCCAGGATGAAGTCAGGATCCGGAGCTCCATTTGGGTTTCCCACATGGGATGCAGGGGCCCAGACACTTAGGCCATTTTCTGCTGATTTTCCCAGACCATTAGCAGGTACCTGGATCAGAAGAAGAGCAGCCGGGACACAAACCAGCGCCCATATGAGTTGCCAGCGTCACAGATTGTGGCTTTACATACCACACCACAACTCCAGCCCTATGTTTTTTTTTTATTATTATTATTATAGTAAAATACACATAACATAAAATTTACTATTTTAACCATTTTTAAGTCCACAGGTCAGTGGCATTTCATTGTTATGCAACCATAACCATTATCCATCCCCAGAACTTTCTCATCTTGCCAAACTGAAACTACCGCTGTTAAATACTAACTCCCTGTCCCTCACTACCCCCTGCCCCTAGCAACCACTATTGTTCTGCTTTCAGTATCTATTCATTTAAGTATTCAGGTACATCGTAAAAGTGGAATCATATAGTGTTTATCATTTTGTGTGTAGTGTATTTCCTTTAACATAATATAGTTGAAGATTCATCCATGTTACAGCATGTGTCAGAATTGCTTTATTTTTAAAAACTGGATAGTATTTTATTGTATGCATAAAACACATTTTGCTTACCCATTCATGCATTAGTAGAGATGTGGGTTATTTCTAGCCAAATGTGGCTATTGTGAGCAATGCTGCTATAAATATTGGTGCTTATGAACAACTTTGTAGTGCAAATAGATCTCACAAGTATGGGAACATACGTACATTAAAAAGTCATTGTTTATCTGTTATTCAAATTTACTTAGCATCTTGCGTTTTATTTACTTAGATAATGTTACTAGTCACTGCCCTGGGGCTATTTTCTTTCTTGACCCTGGCTCAGGGTTGCAAGAATAGCAAATTCCATGTGACTTCCCAGACTTCCAACATAGAGAAGGACACAGAGAACACTGTGGCACCATAGGCATCCACGTTACCTAACTTCATCACTCAACAGCCATATGTTCTCAGTTTGGGAAAGATGATGATATTGATCTTTCCTCTTGATTTACTTCTCTGTCATCTTATTCTGGTAAATTCTTATTAATTAAGGCATTTGTACAGAAAAGGATATTTAGAAAAGGATATTATGATTGGATTCTTCAAAAGCCAACTAAAGAAACAATTCAGAATCCCTCATTAATTATTTGTTTCTATTTCAAATTATAATGCTTTTTCCCCTTTGCTTGAATTCTCCCAAGTTTATTGAGGTATATTGACAAGAAAAAATGTATACATTTATAGTGTGCAATGTAATGATTTGATGAATGAACTTGAAACAGTTCATGGAAAATATATATCATGATACAAATATTGTGTGTTCCCAAATTTTTGCACCAAAATAAATGTATCTTTTTATTTCGTGTATTTCATATTTGCAGATTCAGGAACATAGTGATACTTCCCACCCTGCCGTCCCTCCTGCCCCTGCTCCCACCATTCTCCCTCCTCCCTCTCCTATTCCCACTGTTAATTTTTACAACAATCTAGTTTAAGTTTAAGCACCTGGCTTGGGGGGATGAACCAACGGAAAAAAGAAGACCTTTCTCTCTGTCTCTCTTTCGCTCTCACTGTCTATAACTCTCTTTCTGTCTCTCTCTCACTGTCTAATTCTGCCTGGTTAAAAAAAAAAAAGATTAACCCTAAACTAAGAGTTCAAGATAAAAAAAAATCAAAACACTGTTCCTCAGCTGTCAAGACAAGGGCTTTAAACAGTCATCAAATCTCAAGATGTCTATTCCACTACTACACATTACCTTTTAGATACTCTGTTAGTTATTACAGATCAATTCCATTTTTCTATGCACTTCTTGAAGTATCCTCCTATCTATGCATTGTTAGGTGGTTATCAAAATCAAGCTAACTAAGCCATCATCTCACCTAGTTACCACTTTTGTATATAGTGAGAACATTTGAGATATACTCAGCCATAGTCACCATGCTGCACAATAGATCTCTATCCTTTTTTCATTCTGCACAACTGAGATTTATACCACTTGACCAATATTTCCCCTTTTTCCACCATTCAGAGAAAGCCAACTCATGGATAATTTAAGGACAGTTGAGTGTCACCATCTAGAACTTTGTTTCAGAGGCAAAAGAACTTGGGTAAATTCTGACTTTGCCAGCCACTTTAGGCAAATACCTCATCCACAGCCTCCTATTCTTCATTGATGATAAAGGAATGGCACAAATGCCTTCCTCAATTGGGTCAGTTCCTGCAGTGGGATATCTAGCACTCATGTGCCACTAGCCCTAGTCATTGAGCTCTCGTGAAGTTTTGTCAGCACAATAAAGGTCATAATCACTAACATTTTTAAGTGCTACAGGTTTTACATGTAATGTTGCATTAAACCTTCACATTTAGTCTACAAAGCGCATACTCCTTAGTCCCTTTTACAGCTGAATAGCATGAGGCGCAGAGGGTTAGTTCACTGTTGGTGTGTCTGGTAAGTGGTAGAGCAGGGCTTGCCTGTGGTTCATCAAGGTTCCAGAGTGATTAGCTGTCCTAACCACTTAGCTATACTGCTGCCTGTGGATGTTGCATAGCATGCAGGAGTGACACATTTGAGGACCAGTGAGGCAGATGAAAGATATCTGTGTAGCCCCTCTGGTCAGTTAGGGTTCTGCTGGAGGGCCAGAGAGTGACAAATCCCAATGAATGCACCCTCCTTCCTAGGGTCCAGGCAACATGCTGTTATAGCCCCTCGAGCCCAGCCCTGGGAAAGATGCTCCGTTGGCAGGTGCATCTTCAGAGCATGTGCTTTGCTGCCTCCCCTCTTAGAAAATTCAACCTGGAAACAGCATCTAAGTAGCACTAAGAACTCAGAGCCACCAACCCCCAACTTGAGTAAATGAAATATTTGTTTTCTTAAAGAGTAAAGCTGATTTTAGCATACCTATGTTGACTCAGTGCAAAAGAAGTCAGCCAGTTCACACTACTCTGTCCTGCCAGGTTGTAGAACTTCAGACGTGGACTCTCTGAACTGCACATTGGCCCTCCTTAAGGACTCCCTTCCAACTCACCCGTCCGCCAGGCTTTGAAGGCATTGGCAGTCTACATTCTTGTTTCAAACAGTGGCCTCCTCTTTCTTTACTCTGCCATGTGTTGCCTTCCGGCCTAGAAAGGAACTTTTACTCACTGATTGCTGTAGCCAGGTAATGACCGCACCTGGTGTGGTTTCTTCATCAAGATTTTTCACGAATGCTCTCCCACCCCATGTAACACATGCGGTTTCTCGGGCCTCATGCCCAGGAAAGTGTATCTGTTGAGACTTAGTTTTTCTCAGCGTGTGTTATATCATACAGAGTGGACACTGAAAACTCTGTGGCTGTACAGCTCCTCCCAGTGTGACTTTGCATCTACGTTAGCAGGGTGAAAACAGGAACGGCCTGATGGCTACAGATGAGAACCCTCCTTCTGAGTGGCCTCATTCCCAGGCCAGAGCACTGTCTCTGGGGGAAGAGATGTGATAGGACATCAGGGATGTGTGTTCCGTTTCTGCAGTCGTAAAATGGAGTGTTCATTTGTATTCATTTGACAAACCCTGCTGTGTTCTTTTACATGTCCCTGGCCTGTGTTATGGGCCTATTTCAATCTCTCTTTATTTTCCCTCAAAGTTTAATAACAATGGAATCATGATATAAATACATTTGAAGTGAAAAAGACAAACTTCTCTCTGGATAAGGGAAAGCAACAATGAATCAAGGAAAGCACCCTGGGAAAGAAAGGTAGGAGAAAAGAGGCTGCCTCTCCCTCGCTGGTCCCATCTATTCCTGGGACGACAGCCCACATGTGTTGTTCCTGGGCCCTCTGCGGCCCACCACGCACAGCTGTACACACAAAGGGTGCTGTGTGTTTGCTTACCACGTTGGAACCAGGAGCAGAAGGAGCTTTCTTGTCAAAGAAGGCACCTGTGAGCTCCATAGTTTCAGGACAGAAATTTTTCTCCTGGAAGATCTGTTTTAGTATCCGTGTGTTGTTCAACAGTGTGTATGTGTAGGGGAGCAGGAGTGAATATATATGCGTAGGTAAAATGAGGATAATGTGGTCATGTGAACAATCCAAGGGAAGAAAAGAGCCAGTGGTATTGGGACTCCTAATTCCCCCTTCAGAACCACACAGGAGGGTGTTCTCTGGCTAGTCAGGAGAGGGAAGTTGCTGTTTATGTTGACACATGGGCATTTCCAATGTTTTGGTCTTTTTTCCCCTTTTTTATCAGTGATTCTTTTTGCTCCTGTTATTAACCTGGCATCAATCAGTTCAGCATTGGTCTTATAGATAAGGTGAGTTTGGGAAAGGATCCTATATGGATAGAGTATTCTAGCATGTTAAAAAATGTGATTTATTTAGTGACAGAGAGAGAGAGAGAGAGAGAGAGAGAGAGAGAGACCCAGAGATACAGAGACAGAGTAGACTGAGAGAAACAAAGAAAAATACTGATTGAGAGGCTGAGAAGGAGAGAGAGATAGACAGAAACCTCTCATGCCCTGGTTCACTCTCCAGATGCCTACACCAGCTAGTGGGCCAAAAATGGGAGCTGGAATTCAATTTAGGTCTTCCACATGGGTGGCAGGAATCCAATTACTGAAGCCATCAGGGCTGCCTCCCAGGGTCTGCATTAACAGGAAGCTGGAGTCAGGAGCTAGAGCCTGGAATCAAATTCAAGTACTCCAAGGTGAGATGTGGACATCGTGGGTAGAGTACTTGCCACTAGCTTCAATTCTGACACTTTGAGACTGGTGTTTATGGTGCTACGGAGGGACATGAGAATTCATCTTGAAACTTTACCCATTCCCTCTGCATAATCATAATGGCACAGTTGAGAGCCTGGACTCCAGCCTGGCTAGGACTCACACCTAAGTTACGCGATCTTAAAAGGCCACCTATCACTCTGTCTTTAGTTTCTGTATCAGAGCAATAGTGATGATAGAATGTCCAACTTAATGGGGGAATTTGTGAACCTGGGGAAAATGCTTAGAACCACAAGAGTGATCTGAGCCTAGATGGTTCCCATTATATAGAGCTAGTGCTCCCTGGTGCTGGACATGGCCAAGCTGCAGCCAAGTGACTGCTGCCAGGGATCTTGCTGAGATATCCACAGGTCATGGCAGTGACAGGACAAGATGACTGCAGAGGCTTCCCCCACCGGTGAGATAACACAATTAAAAGGCCTCCTAGTAAGCCTGCAAACTGGGATGACTTCTGTCTTTCCAAAAGTATGTCCAAATCATAATCTCTGGTACCTGTGAATGTGACTTTATTTGGAAACAGGTCTTTGCAAATTTAAAGATCATGAGATAAGATCATCCTGGATTTAAGGTGGGACCGAAATGCAATGACTGGTATTCTTTTAAGAGAAAATACAGGAGATTTGAGACACAGATATACACAGATGAGGATGTCATATAAAGATGGAGACAAAAAAGAAAGTGATATATCTACAGGCCAAGGAACACCAAGAACCACTGGCAACCTCCAGATTCTAGGAGAGAGACAAGGGGTGGATTCTCCTTCCAAGCCTTTAGAAGAAATCTGCTCTACTGACACATTGATTTTGGGTTTCTCATTGTTGGGACAGCAAGAGGATAAATTTCCATTATTTAAGGCCATCCAGTGTATAGTGCTTTGTTACAGCAGCCCTGGGCAGCTACTACGATATTTAACTTCATAAAGCACTCAGTGAATATTGGCTATAATGACTGCCACCAAAGTGATTACCAACATGGAAATATATGTTCCTGCAGAGAATTAGTTATTCCACCTCCAAGAATATTCTCAACCTAAGATTGTTGCTGTCAACAAACCTAAGTAAAAGATACTTACTGTGTTTGTTGATAGACTTAAGACAATATTAACCTATTTTGGAATAAGCAAATTATTTCCTTTGTCATCAGTAGAATGTCTAGAGACCAAAATAGGTTTAAAAATTCTGGGAAAAAAAACAACAAAGTAAGTTTACATAAAATCTCTAGTGTTTTATCAGCATGAAGTATTGGATAAGAAATTCAGCATAGGATGACTCAAAATGCTAGGCCAACAACTATTACACCAACTGTGGCAAGAGCAATGACTTCTAGAAGTCTAAATCAAATCAACCATGCATAACTTCACCACAAGATCTCATTGTAATCAAAGCACAACACAGCTGGATATTAAAATTTGGCTGTTTTGACATGCAGTTTTTATAAACCTGGTTATTGATCCCAGGCTGTCAAATCTGTACCTGACCCAGTACAAGGATGAGTTAGAGTTTCAGTGGCTCTTTTTAATCTTCCAAATGCTGAGATCTGGCTGAAGCAGGGTAGGTTGATGAGACAGTAACAAGAGTTTTACAAACAATAAGAGAAAAGCCAAAGGGAACAAAACAGAGAGGAAGTTCATTGGACTTAAAGTTAGGGCAGAGATTTATCCCTCCAATAAATCTAAGGGCTTGACTGAGAGGCTCAAATGCAAATTTAATTCTCATGCTCCCTTTATGACCCCTTTAAAAAAAGACCAGGCTTCAGGAATGAGACTTTCCCAAGGGGATGGAGCATTGTCTTCATCACTTTATGTATTTTTCTCAGAAGTCTATTGGCTTCCTGGAATTTTTACTTAGAATCCAGATAGCCCAACAATGTTTCTAAGTACCATGGTTTTCACCATGGTGAATGTTTTGATTGCAATATATTTCTAGAATATATATACGAAGACTTTAGAGGTAGCATATGAATTGTCCTTCCAATAGTTCTTGCCCAGCTAGAAAGGAGAATCCTGTTTTTCTTTGAGACACAGAGAATGTGAGATTTCAGCATCTGCATTCCCTTTTTGAGTTTCCATTCTCGTAGTAAGCTGGGGTTATGTGATTCCCATTTATATCTATTTGTTGGCTCATAAGCCTATAACCAGTGTCAATCTAAAACATAAGGCATCTTTGCATACTTGTAGGTTAGGAACATTAAAATACAGAATCATAATGTTATTAATACTTTTTTTTTAATGTGGATAGATCTCTGGAAAACCCAAAACTTCAATTTCCCAAGTTCCTAAGAATTAGTTTCCTTCCAGGGTCATTGAAGTAGTTGGGACTTGATGATGCTCTGATTATCAAATTCTGTCTTGGTTACATGTCTAGTACCCCAAGAAGTGGGGAACCTATATCACTCTGTTATGTTGGGTAGCTCTTTCTTTGTGTGAGGGCCAACCTTCCCCTCACCTCTTCACTCACCTGCCTACATTGCTACCATTCCCTACTCCTGGGTTGTTCATTGTGCTCCACTCGTGGGTAACCATTTTATGCCAAGAACTGTACCAAACACTTAGAATACAAAGGAGGTAATGGAGAAGTAGTAATGGAGGTAACTAAATAGCTTTAACAAAATGACATTAAAGTGATGGAGGTGGATTTCTGTGAAACAAAGGGTATGGGCAAGTAGTCTAGGAACTTGTTTTCCAGTGCTGATCCCCTTTTGGAATGACGGTTTCTTGAACATATTCAAATTCTTGTCACCACCAATAGCTGACTGAAGCCCCTATCATTGTGCCAGTGGGATTTGTGGGTGTAGCTGCAGGACTCTGCCCTTTCCAGGCCACACCCTGCTTTGCAGCCCCGTGGTGGCTTGTGCTTTGCCTCCTTGGACATAGGAGCTCCTTTTACCAGTTCTCTTGTAGGTCTGTATCCAAGTCATCCTGGTAGGCTGGTTCAGAGAAAATTAAAGTTCTCTTTTTTTTTCTCTTAAGAATTTTAAATTAATATTAATTTAATTGGTTATTGGAGAAAGGGAGCTTATCCAATAAATGGTGCTGGGAAAACTGAATATTCACATGCAGAAGTTTGAAAGTCTCACCCTATAAAAAATCAGTCCAAATGTGTCAAAGAACTAAATATTAGAACTGAAACTGTGAAACCACTGGAAGAAAATATAAAGGAAACACTTCAAGAAATTGGTACAGGCAGTGGTTTTCCATATAAGATACTAAAAGCACAAGTAACAGAAGCAAAAAAAAAAAAAAAGAAAAGAAAAGGATTTCATCAAATTCAAGAGCTTTTGCACAACAAAGGGAATAACCAACAAAATAAAGAGAAGATCTACAGAATGGACGGAAACTTGTTTTTAAGAGATTTATTTCTTTATTTGAAGTCAGAATTACATAGAAAGAGAAGGAGAGACAGAGAGAGAGAGAGAGAAAGAGAGATCTTCCATCCGCTGGTTCACTCCCCAATTGGCCACAACAGCCGGAGCTGCGCCATCCCGATGCCAGGAGCCAGGTGCTTCTTCCTGGTCTCCCACATGGGTGCAGGGGCCCAAGGACTTGGGCCATCTTCCACTGCTTTCCCAGACCATAACAGAGAGCTGGATTGGAAGTGGAGCAGCTGGGACTCGAACCAGTGCCCATATGGGATGTGGCACTGCAGGCAGTGGATTTACCTGCTATGCCACAGCACCAGTCCCAGGAAACTTTTATAAACTATATATCTGACAAAGACTTAATATGAAGAATATATAAGCAACTCAAAGAACACAATGACAAAAAAAATCCAATTTGAAAATGTGCAAATGTGAACAGGTACTTTTTTCTTGAGAATTTTTTTTCTATAATCTTCCCAACATTCATCTACCTAATTTGGAAAAAATGAATATTAAATTCAGGGCTCTAAAAAATAGAAATGTATAGAGATGCAGTGCATGACTTCATTCCTGCTCTCAGATACTGCAGCTGGAGAGGCAAGGCATATTCAAAGGGAGGGGCAGTATGCTTTAAAAAATGGTTGAAGAGCCTGCAATAGAGTGCAGGTGGGTTAAGCTGCTGTCTGTGATACTGACATCTATATGAGCACTGGTTTGAGTCCCAGCTACTCCCCTTCTAGTCCAGCTTCCTGCCAGTGTGCCTGGGAAAACAACAGAAGAGCCCAAGTACTTGGGGCCCTGCCACACATGTGGGAGCTCAAGGTGGAGTTCCAGGTTTCTACTTGATCCAGCCAAGTCACTGCATCCATTAAGGGAATAAACCCGTGTATAGAAATTCACTTGCACTCTCTCCCTCTCTGTCTCTGTATCTGCTTTTCAAATAAATAAATATTTAAAAAATTGTCCTATACGAAGTTTCTTAAGGTATTGTCCTTGCCCTGTTGGAAGGCTTTTAGGTAGAGCAGAGTCTTGTCAAGGATCCTTAGGTGGCTTTCGGTGTAGGCAGCCTGGGAATGAGAAGCTGTGCGCTTCTAGAGTTGAAATGTGCTAACCTTTGATGGAGCCAATGCCGAGGAACATTATTGTTCTTTTCATCCTTCCTCTCCTGCTCGCCTCCCCGACTCCTGACAAAATATGGAAATCCTGTCCCCAAGTAGTCTTGATTACAATACACACTCTCACAGCCAGAAGAATATATTTTTAACCCCGAGACTTAGAAAATGGCTTAAATCATTCATGCTGTCGTCTATTAGTCTGCCGCTGTGTTGTTATTTTTCCCAGGCTTAATGAGCCCTCATGGCTCCGTGCTGCCACGGAGCGTGCCATCAGCTTCACGCAAAGACAAGCCCCCTCTGAAAATGTGCAAGTCATCAGCCTTTCATAGAAAACACGACGGGGAAGGTGCTTCAGGACAAGCAAACAGATGATTTTTGCAAGCCATTCTTCAGCTAATTTGTATCAGGAAGCCCAGTGTGGTTCAAAGAGTTTAGCTACCAGGAAAAAGGTCTTTTGGAGGATTAAAAACTAGATGGGAAGGAAAAAAAACAAACAAACAAATGAACGGTAATCCTGGTTTTCTCTTTAGTCTGGTAAGTAAAAGTTGTTTTGAATAAGGGCACTGTACCGTTAACTTTTCTTGAAGGAGAACTACGTCTGATTTCCTGAGGTCTTGTATGTTAGGGTATTTGGAGAGTATGTTTAGGATCTGCTCCAACCTGGCGACTATTGTGATGCTAGGAGTCTGGGTGGCAGAAGAGGCTGTGTAGTCAGCTACAGGCAGCGTATAGGGGGTGGGGGTGGAGGTGGGCATGAGGTTAGCTTTGGGTATCAAGCCTGGGATGAGAGGTTGGATGGGAACTTCTGGGACCTAGTACAAGCTAAGGAATTTGAGATCAACCAGGCTGTCATTATAGATATTACCAGAAAAACAAAAACAAAGACACATTTTTTAAAATGAGAGGTTATAGAAAACAGATCAACAGAATGTTTCCATTATTGTCTTTATTTTTTAAAGATTTATTTATATATTGAACAGGCAAAATGACAGAAAGAGGGAGAGATGGAAAGGGAGAGAAAGAGGTCTTCCATACACTGATTCACTTCATAGACGGCCCCACCAGTAGGGGCTAAGCCAGGCTGAAGCCAGAATTCAGGAACTCTATTCAGTTCTCCCACATGGGTGGCAGGAGCCCCAGTACTTGGGCCATCCTCGCTGCTTTCCCAGGTGCATTAGCAGGAAGATGGATCATAAGCACAGTGGCTGCTGATCTACTGGCACCCCAATTTGGTATGCTGCGATTCAAGTGACAGCTTAACTCCCTGCACCACACTGTCACACACCCCCATTATTATTTTCCTCTAGTTTTACCACAAGAAGAACCTTTAAAATTGTGTAATTTAATCCTTACAATGTACAGGATGCTGCCATCATTTGATCCACTTAGTAGACAATGACCTTGGCACTGCAAAGTCTCATGCTAGGAGGTGGCAATCAAGATTCAAGCCAAGCAGTAAGCCTTCAGAGCAAGCTACCAGCTCTACCCCATATGGCTCACACAGCCTCCAAATAGAGTTTGGTGGCTGGTCTGAAATCCTAACCACCATTTATAACATCAGATCCTTAGCAGAAAATAAAAATGTCCCAAGGTACTCAAAGACAAGCACAGATGGCTGATGAGTGGATGAGGGGACTCACTTGCTTGCTGCTACAGTTTGGCTGAAGAAGAATGGAATGATGTCATAGGTAGTGCTGACAGGTTGTGAACTAAACGTAGGAATCTGTAAGTCAGATGCAAGTCTAGTTTCATGGGTCCACTTGTGAGTAGAGGTCTGGATGGAGGCCCAAATCCAGGCCACCATTTAGGATTTTCTCCTAGAGCCCTATGTACCATTCAAATATGTGGACATCACTCTTCCTGCCCCTCAACTGACAGATTCAAGGCTGGGCAAGTTGCTTCCTTTCAAGTCATTCTACTTTGGATCCACTTCTGAGTATTTGTTCCCCACCCAGGACATGCCCTTGCAGGTCTACTTTGGCTGAGTCCCGGGATCATGTTCTGTCTTGGGGGGACCCTCAAAGCGCTGGAGGCATTTTCAGTTGACCAGAAAGGAATCACATCACTTGAAATTTAAGGTCTTCCTAATTTCCTTGTGGTCTCCAACACAAAAGAAGCCTACACTAGGCTGGACTCCTTGGAGTCAGCAGTGTTTAGAGCCCTCAACTCATCCTAGTCCTTAGCTTTTTGGAATCATTCTAACCCCAGGTGGAGCTGTGGGTGAGTCTACACAGCTCTTGTTCTGATGTATGCGTGTCAGTATGCAGATCTATTGGAAGATTCCCTGGGGACACACTCATGACATAATTGACCTGCACAAAGTTTGGTTACAAAACTTTAACTTGACTCATTGATTCCTGGCAGGGTCAATATAGCACAATTTAATTGAGCTGTGATTTTTTTTTTTTACCCATATATACATTGCTCATGGCTCTGGGGAGCCAGATATTTTGTACCATGTGGATTTTGCACAGCACTGGCATCTTCAGGTGTCCCGAATTGCAAGTATAGTCCCTAGCACTAACTCACTGTCAGGGATATGGCTTGGTGGCAGTGGATGAAAATGGAGCCCCTAAATTATAATCTCATAGCTAGATTTACTTCGCCATCAGCGAAGTAAACAGTAAGTAGAAAAAGCCTCCCTTTCAGACCAAAGGGAAAGAAAGTTTTAAAGTGGGAATATAATTTTCCTCATGGGCATTGTCTACCTTAGAAAAACTACTACAGAACATGCCTGTGACTATAGACTTGTAGCTCAGGCCACCGAAGACTTGCATCCTCTGGTCTGCTTTAACAAAAACCAGGAGGAAAAGAAAGATAGGCATCAGAAGCAATGGGTGGTAGGCCTATTAATGGCTGTTCTGTATAGTGATCTGCCCTCAAGGAGACCCAACAGGCCAGTCCACTGCAGTGGCTTTCAATATGGTAAGCCTGGGCTTCAGCAGAAGTCAACATGTGAAGAGCCCTGGCAGCTCTGCCAAGAGTTGGATCACTGGAAATGGACCTGCCCTGGAGTCGAAGGATGCCCAGGTCAGAGCCACAGATCTTATTGGCTCTAAGCTGAAAACCCTTTCACTCAGCCCAACTTCCAAAGTGACCACTGCAGCTGAGGGAATGGCCAAGTAGGGTCAGCAACATTGCAGGCAGAACTGTAAATTTCTTGTTAGAGATGCCACCTGCCTTTACCTGGCCAGCTCTCCTCCCAGGCCAGCTAAGTAATGAAAGTCAACAGAGTGCCTTCCCCTAGGAGGTTCACACCTCCCTTAGGATATACCCCATGTGAAGAGATAGATAGGTCTGGGCCTCTTAACTTACAAGGCCTAAAGCCCACCAGGTTATTATCAAGCCCCTTCCGTCAGGTTCTATTTGCCTCTCAATCAGAAAACTTAATTGTAGCTTAGACAGCACCTTTCTTAGCTCCTCTAATAATGACTCTGTCCTTTGTTCTAGACCCTGTCTAGTGTACTTGGGCCTCATTCCTTTGTAATCATAACCTCTACTCTACCACCAATGGCTCTACTCCCAACCTGTGTGTACTGATGGTCCTCTTCCCCACTTAATGCTATATAATTGTTCAGACCTGGTTAATGCCACTCTTAGGATCATTGGTTACTACCCTCACCCTGTCTTTTATGACCTTGTCTAAATATGATCAGAGTCGGTGAACTTGGAAGGCTTCCATAGCCTTGGCAACTCATGACGACAGCCTAGGGTGGTTACTGGCGCCATAAACTAGAGTGTCAATTTGTTGGGTCAACAACAGGAGTCACTGTGCACTTGCTCCTCATGTGGGATCTCTGTCCTTAATGTGCTGTACATTGTGATTTAATGCTATAACTAGTACTCCAACAGTATGTTTCACTTTGTGTTTCTATGTGGGTGCAAACTGTTGAAATCTTTACTTAATATATGCTAAATTGATCTTCTGTATATAAAGAGAATTGAAAATGAATCTTGATGTGAATGGAAGGGGAGAGGGAGCGGGAGAGGGGAGGGTTGCGGGTGGGAGGGAAGTTATGGAAGGGGGAAGCCATTGTAATCCATAAGCTGTACATTGGAAATTTATATTCATTAAATAAAAGTAAAAAAAAAAAAAGAAAAGAAAAGAAAATGGAGCCCCTGGGTTGCACAGATCAGTTGCAGTATTTGGGAAGAAGAAATGTTTTGAGATCACCTACCAAGTGACAATGAGCTTCTTGTCTCCTCTTAAGGCTGCATAATCAGCACTGTCTGATTAAGTGGTAGAAGGAAGGATGCTGATGGGAAACGACATAATTTAAAAGTATCTAGAACTGCTGATCTAGATGAATACCAACGTCCTACATTTGATATGAGAACAAGTGGAATTAAACGAGTAATGCTTTTTTTTTTTAAAGAGATTGATTGATAAGGCAGAGTGACAGAGAAAGGGAAATTCAGAGAAAGATCCCTCATCTTCTTGGTTTACTCCCCCAATGCCCACAACAGCTGGGACTGGACCAGGCTGAAGCCAGGAGCCAGGAATTCCATCTTAGCTTCCCATATGGATTACAGTGACCTGACCACTTAGGTAATTATTTTCTGCTTCTCTGGTGCTTCGGTAGGGAACTGGATCAGAAGTCGGGGTGGAACTCTATCTCAGGCACTCCAATATCGGACATGGGCATCCAAGGGGTCTCCTTTCTGCTGAGTCACACCACAATAAGTACCACAATAAGTACAATTTACTGCTCACCTGATTAATACACTGATAGGTCCTACATATTTATTGTTTCCAATCCTCACAGTAATATAACACATGGGAATTGTTTTCCTTGTTCTACTCATTAGAAAGTGAGTGAAGCTTAAGTAACATGTCTGAGTTCTTGGCCTGTTCTAAGTTTGAATCTCAGTTTGTGTGACCATAGAGATTGTGTCTCCTCTGTGCCTCAGTGGTATCACATGACCCTGGAGCCCCATTCACATTGTAGTTGGCATAAATAACACTTCTGATGCTGTGCAGTATGCGGCTGTCCTCCTTCTGCCATGCCAACTGCCTCTCCAGAAGCCAATCAATGATGTCTGTTCTATACTCAAAGCTCAGCGGGTGACTAAGACTATGAGATAATCCCCTAAAATAATTAACAATTTATCATGAAGCTATATGCATTGACTATTTATCTAGTGTTATTATTCTTAAAATGCAAAATTTCTATTCTTGCAAAGTGTGAAAAATTATACCATGCCTTTTGTTCTCAACCTTGGAGAAGATTGATTAAATTGTGAAGTTACTCCAAAAATTCAGCCCAATTTATACTTATCTTAGAAATATATTAGTATAATCGCTTCTCAGCCTTTTGGCTAAGATCAAGTGTGAAATATCCAGTGTAATAATATGTTAGATGGAGGCTAATGTCCATGTACCACTACAATATCACCATTATGGTGTTGATGGTGAAAATAATAATGATAATAGCAACAAAGATAATAGTTAACCATTATCAAGAACCCATTATTTCCTAGAACTCTTTTCTGCCACTCTGTGAGGAAAGTATTGTCCCAATTTTGAGGTGTGAAATGAGGTCAGAGCTGCTGATTAGCTTGCCTAAATCATTACGCTGAACTGATAAGTTGTAGAGCAAACCCACATTAGCTTCAGTTCAAAGCTCTACTCTGAATCACTTGTACCACATTGTCTTTCAGTTGCAGGAAGGGCTTCAGGTTCTTGAAAGCAAAAATAACTATGTAGCAATAATAGTAAACCTAACTAATGTCCGACACAAAGTCAATAAAGCATCCATGTATTTCCACTTCTAAAACAATTCTTGGCCAGGCATCTACCATTTTGCTTATGATACAGCTGCTACATCTTTTAAAACATCTATTCTTATACCTAATATTGTGACATTTTGCGGTATTTCTGATATTTTAAGGAGATTGGTGAGCTTCAGAAAAAAAAATTCTCCAAACTCATTTAAAGTGACAACTTTTTAAGTTAAATATTTCTCTCCAAACATATTGAAGGAGAAGACTTGGGGTCATAAATTAGATATGGATATAGTTACAACCCAAGAGTATGGAGCAAAATGGAGCAGTTCCCTCACTGCCCAGAGTTCCCTCATTGGTCTGACCTCCTCTTTCCCACAATCTGAGTGAGTGTGAGTGATTGAGAACCTATGTACTTAACTTGGAAGAGCTACTCTCCCCTCTACAGGCTTCCTTGTCCAGGCTCCAACAATATCCTAGGTGTGAACATGGGACTTGAAGGAGAAGCAGAAGGCAGGAAGCCAATATTCACGTATATCTTCAACCTTTAACAAGGCTGACATTTATCCCATGGTGTCTCTGGAAGAAGAAAGTAGAGGGAAGATACAACAAAAATGTGTGGTTGAGGAGAAAGAATCCAGGCAGCAGAGGAAGAGTCACTGTGCATGGCATTCGTTGGGAGGGCCTCGCGGTAGCAGTTAGGCAGACCTTTGGTTGGGGGTCGCTACTTCTGTCTATATCCCTTCTTCCCCTTTTGAGCTAGTGTCTAATTCTACCTCGCTTTATTAAAAAATGAAAGTAAACTCCTTTAAAAATATGTTAGAAGTGTGAGCTTCTCAGTGTTATATGTTATGGGAGTAGTTCTTCATGTATGTCCATGATGTGTAGACCATGCTGTAGAAATAGTGTCATGTTGTCTCATAGCCAAGGACAGGTACTCCTAAAGTGTCTATGCTTTTAACGGACTTGACATAGCACAGAAAAGCAAAAGAAAAAAGCAAGTGACACGTGTTAAGTAACACAAATCACAGTAGAAATATTAACACCTTTCAGTGTTCATTTTTCTGAAATATAAACTCCTTTGCAGGTGTGAGGTGTATTTTATCTATATTGTCACCTGACTGAATGAAAAACATCTAAATCAATTACTGTTAGAATTTTATGTGAATGATGTTTGATGAAATTACTGAAATTCATAGTCCTTTATTTTGATAAAATGGGAAATTGTCTGGTTTTGTAACTGAATCCTGACTTCCATATCCAGGGAGGACGTGTAAAGATTACTGATAGCGAAAGAAGGAGTACTCTCCCGTTTGAGAGGCAGAGCTTACTCTGGGATATGCATCTTCCAGTGGCATTGATTTACAGAGAGGTTTGGTGAAAAGTGAAGCAAGGATTTATCTCGGAGCCTCTAGCCCTTGTTTGAACAGCCTGCAAGGATTAGCCTGTAGTTGGGTCTGAGCCAGAGAGATAAGTGACACAGTCCTTGTGTGCTCACATTCAGAGGAGCACTTGCCAAATGGGACAAGGAAGGTTGTGTTAAGATTTTGGGACATCTTAATATGGCATGATTGTCCTGGCTGCTCTCTGGGCAGTCTGTGGCACACTGAGCCAAGCCACAGAGGATGTTGGTATCTCCTAAGTGTTTAATATATGATATCCAATGGGGGAAGCTAAGTCACTTGAGAACAGTGTTGGGTGGGTCGCCCCTATTTTGTCAATGCAGATTTTTTTCCCAATAACCTCATATACACAAAGGAAATAAATCCACAAAAGTGGGTGGAGAGGAAAGCATTAAGTGTTTCTCAAAATTCAGATACTGAATTTTCCAGAACAGGAGAGATTAAATTGAAGGTTGGGAAAGTTTCACAAATATACATGTTGTCCTTCACACATGATGCAGCATTATTGAACAAGAGATGATTTCAGGGTCAGCACTGTGGTGTAGTAAGCTAAGCTTCCACCTGTGGCGCCAGCATCCCATATGGGCAGCCGGTTTGTGTCCCAGCTGCTCCACTTCTGACCTACCTCTCTGCTATGGTCTGGGAAAGCAGTAGAAGATGACCCAAGTGTTTGGGTCCCTGCACCCACTTGGGAGACCAGGAAGAAGCTCCTGGCTCCTGGCTCCTGTCTTCAGATCAGCCCAGCTCCAGCCGTTGCAGCCATTTGGAGAGTGAAACAGCAGATGGAAGACATTTCTCTCTGTCTCTCCCTCTCTCTGTAACTCTGCCTCTCAAATAAATAAATAGAATATTTTTTTAAAAACTTAAAAAAGGGATGATTTCAGAACAGATTATTAGTGTAAAACCTTTGACCAGAAAAGTCATGCAAACATCTTTCCAACAACCTGTGCCCCTGCATAAGCCTGGTGTTAACTAAGTAGCTTTATAAAGGAATGTAGTTACTAGAGCGACTTGTATCTAAGTAGGATTGGGTTTTAAAACCAACACTTAAGGGAAAAATTAAGCACATTTTAAAAAATTGTCCCGGAAAATTCCTTAAGTTGTCCATAAAATAAAGGGCATAGGTTTCGTGTATATGGGTATTTTCAGTAACGTAAATTATATAAATGCACAACACAGAACATTTAATGAAGTACACTTGCAAAATAGAATTTTCCAGAATTTTTATTGCATTAAATATTGACATCAGGCACATGTAGTTGAATGTTACGTGTGCATATGACCTAACTATATTTGTGGGTAGCACTTTTTTCTACAGTCTTCTCTCTAGCATAAAATGGTTTCCAGATCTTCACACTGCCCACCTGCAGAACGTGGGCATGGGCAGCAACAGCCTGCTCCACATGATGCCTGCGCCCTGGAGACTGCTGGGTGGGGGTGGTTTTGGGCTCCTGCTGCCACCTGAGTTCCTGCTGCCAGCCCTGTGCTACTGCCCCCACCCCGGGGTGGTCGTCTCCCACCACCTTCTAAACTGACCCTCCTACAGATAAGATGGTGTGCAGCAATGCTGGAGCTGAAGAATGTTGAAGTATCTTATCCTTGTTGAATGTTCTGGATATGTGGATGACCACTCTGGATTAACGCTGCTTTAGAAGCCAAACCATGGCTGAGCTAAGCTGGACAGAACTTGATCAAATGGGGGAGGGGAGACCCACAAACTGCGTAGCACTGAGGGCTGACAGCCGCACAGAGCTCCACCGTGCGATAGCGTGTGGCACAGCCAGCCAGCGGAAGTGCCGTGGTTCAGTGTCCTTACTTGCACGTGTCTGGGTAGCTTCTAGTTGCTGGCCGAGACTCTGGCTCATTGTTGCAGGAGGTGTTCTGGCAGGATGGGAGAGGCTGGGCCCAGCTGATCTGTTGACTTGTAAATAACATTTTAACTTTCAAATAAAGGATGATCCCATGCTAAAAAAAAAAAAAAAAAAAAAAAAAGACTATTCTGTTGGGCCTGGCTGTACAGTTAAACCACAGGAGGAAACTGGTTGCCTTTGGCTCAAAGGGTTGCCCCTTTGAAAGAGATGGAATTGTGTCCACACTGGGCAAAGGCTGCCTCAACAAAGATCCCAAGAACCACTGAGGACTGACCTCCCAACATTCTGGTTCTTGCTGCTCAGACTGGCTTCCTGATTGACTCACGGGCTGGCTTGTCTGTGCTACCACAGAACTGACATCTTTCCATGTAGCGCCTTGGACTCTTGGCCCCGCCAAGAGGGCCCCACTCTACTTCTTCTGCACAGATTGGCTGTTTGCATTGTACTCATGTTCTTCCAGTATCCAGCCTCCACGGAGCCCCAGTTCTTAGTTCTCCTATGCTTACTACAAGGTGCATACTTAAATTTCATTGCCACTCACAATTGATGTGGCATGGAGATGGGGTTTCCACAGAGGAGAGCAGAGCAAACCCTGTCCAGGAATCCAGTAATGTGTTTCTGGGCACTGTCAAGTCATGTGTGATTATGTGTGGTAGATCTTGTTCCTCCACGCATATCATAAAAAAATAGTGAAATGATAGCACTCAGCATTGAATTCTCCATTTTGAATGAGTTTTTTTTAAATGGTTTTACTGGTGGAAGGTAGGTGTCAAAAAGAGTTGAGTAATTAAAATAGTATAGGGAAAAAACTGGCAGTGAGATGATTTGCAGGGTTGGGTTTATACAAAGGCTGAAAAACCTGTCTCTGAAGATTGGGGAACTGTTGTTACATGGTGACAGTGTGTGACAGGGGCTGAGGTCATATCTCTGTATGCCTCTAAAATCTCAATGTTTATAATTAAGAACAAACCTATGGCAGCTTTACACACATCATTTCCTGCTATTTGAATAAAATGAATGTATTTTCACAATCCCTTAAACTCTTTCTGACACTACCTACAAAATCAAAAATTGAGCCCAGACTTTCCATTTTTTCCTTCTTTTTGACCAAAAAGATTATCATCCAATTCCTGTATTTATAACATGCCCCTGCGATAAGGAGAAACTTCTCACTTACCGCTCAGTCCAATGACAGGAAGAGTATCAGAGAAAAGATACTACAATCCTTCAAACACACAGCAATGAGAGATGAAAATTACACTTTAATCTGCAGTCTAACAGGTTCTGTCTTCCATTAAACCTGTATCCTGATTTTATTATATAGTCAAGCCAGTTATATATGACTCACTGGGAAAGTGCATTTTATGATCTTGTTAGAAGAAATGGTTTCACTGGGATCATTTTAAGCCAATAATCTTATGTCTACCTCCACCTAAATATCTAGGACATTAACTTATTAGCCATGTGGGTGTCGAGCCTAAAGCATTTTAAATACATAAAAGAAATACCAGGAAACTGTTGGGGAGGGAGGTGGAGCCTGGATGTTCCATAGGCGTTTAGTGCTGTCACGTATCAGGCAAGTCGATCTCAATGGAAAAAGGCTCGATTTTCTGCTTCCTTAGCACACAGAATTTTATTTTATCCAACAGGAGGGGGAACAGGCACCAGGGATGAAAGTTGAGCTGATTGTTTCAAAACCAGGCTTGCATCTATTTGACTGATGAGGACCTGGCACCCACCAGCATAACAGTGAAACGTCATCCTCTCTGCACAGTCCTGCCAACTGGTCCTGTGCGCAGGTGTGCAGACTGTGGAATGTCCAGACTGCTATTGGTGAGCATTTGGGACATCACCAAAGGCAGGAAAAGCTTTGGGACAGGAGATGCATGTGGCTTCAATGGTATGTAGAAGCCACAGGGGCTTGGGATACCAGCAGCCGGTAGGAAATGATGAGAAAGAAGAGTTAGAGAACTTTCTAAACAAGCACTTGTGTGTGTGTGTGTGCGCGTGTGGTGTGTATTATGGCAATTTCTGATCACTAACAATCTTTTTTATTGCAAAATAACTCAGGCATTCTTTCCCACCCTCTTGGCAAGAGTTCAACCTGTTGACAGTTTGGGACCTTTAATCTTTAATCTTCCTTGGCCCACATAGACATGCCCCCCTTGAAGCCCTCTACTTCTCTGACCACTCCATCTCTGTTATCCTCACAATCCCTCCTTCTCAGACTCATTCCTTGGGCTTCTGTCCCAGCCACCATACCTGCTTGGCATGGTAGGCAGAATGATGGTCCTTAAAGAGGTGCACGCCCTAAATCCCCAGAATCTCTGAAGATGGTACATCACATGGCCAGAGGGACTTTGCATAGATGAGCAAAGTCCTTCCTTCCGTTGGTTCACCCCCAAAATGGCCACCATGGCCGGCGCACTGTGTCAATCCAAAGCCAGGAGCCAGGTACTTCCTCCTGGTCTCCCATGCAGGTGCAGGGCCCAAGCACTTGAGCCATCCTCCACTGCTTTCCCGGGCCACAGCAGAGAACTGGACTGGAAGAGGAGCAGCTGGGACAGAATATGGTGCCCAACCAGGACTAGAACCCGGGGTGTCGGTGCCGCAGGCGGAGGATTAGCCTAGTGAGCCGTGGCGCCAGCCCAGTGGATGCTCTGATGTTATGGATGCTCGGATTATATGGAGCCTGAGGTGGGGAAACCACGCTGAGTTTCCGAGGTGGGCTATTCTAATGCCATGAGCCCTTGAGGTGGAGAACTTTCTCAGGCTTGTCACAGAGAGGAAACAGAGAGGAAGAGCCAGTAAGGATTGAAACATGGGATGCACTCAATTTATGACTGCTGGTTCTGGAGATGAAGGGAGGGGCCATGAGCCAGGGAATATGGGAAGCCTCTGGAAGCTGACAGTAAGGACAACCTCAGCCTATGGCTGGCCGCAAGGAGCTGCATTCTGCCAACAACATGAATGAATTGGGAAGCCGATTGAACCCCAGAGCCTCAAAGCAGGAATATTGTCCTGAGCAGACCTTAAATTCAACCTGGGAGAATTTTAGTCAAGCCTGCCGATCTATAGACTTCTGGACTTCTGATCTATAGAACCGAGAGATAATAAATTTGTGTTGTTGTAAGCTACAAAATATGTGGTAATGTGTCACATTGCATCCATGGAAAATTAATCCTTCCATTCTGAATGATCTCATTACTCTCATAGCTTCAATTAATCACGTAACCTGACAGTGAATCTCTGTTCTCTGTATTGCTGAATTCTGTACCCTCATGACTACTTTTGAAGATCGGGCTATTGTACTTGGATGTCTTAAAGATGCAACTACCTCTGCCTGTTAGAAAGTGGACTAGTTTTATCCCCTTCCTGATTTTTCTCCTTTAGAGATTTTCCCTACTGCCAAATGACCAAGCCAGATCCTGGAGTCAGGCTGGAATCTACCTCTCTGTTTTACTCCCTGTGTGTTCTCACTTCCTTTGGTTGCAAGTTGAAACGTCACCATCTCATGCCCCCAGGGTTGGGGTATCTCTCCTAGCCACAATATTTGAAAGATAGCACTTGCCCAATATGTACATCATCCTTTTCATGTATCAGCATCTGCAATATCATGTATTTAACTTACTTCTTTATTATCTGTCTTCACTGTCAGCTTATGTCTGTTTTCTTTTATTCATTCCATTTAACATGTAGTAATATAATGGTTCCTAAGAGTTGGTCACTGCTCCAAACATTTGTAAAAATGTCTAATCATCTAACACTGTTTTTGTCACTATTGTAGCTCTGTTAGGAAAGTGCCCAGCACAATGTAATAGCTTGATAAATAGTTGAGTGAATGAGTGAAGCCAACTTCACATTAAATTATTATAAATATCTTTCACAGCAACCCACCTTTCTTTATTCCACACATGCTTTCCTGCAGCACAGTAGCAGCATTCAGTGAATGCTCTTTTTTTTTTTTTTTTTTTTTTTTGACAGGCAGGGTTAGACAGTGAGAGACAAAGAGAAAGGTCTGCCTTCTGTTGGTTCACCCCCCAAATGGCCGCTATGGCTGGCGCGCTGCGTCAATCCAAAGCCAGGAGCCACGTGCTTCCTCCTGGTCTCCCGTGCGGGTGCAGGGCCCAAGCACCTGGGCCATCCTCCACTGCCTTCTTGGGCCACAGCAGAGAGCTGGACTGGAAGAGGAGCAACCGGGACAGAATCTGGTGCCCCAATCGGGACTAGAACCTGGGGTGCTGCGCTGCAGGTGGAGGATTAACCTAGTGAGCCATGGCGCCTGCCCAGTGGATGCTCTTAAGTCTGATCCCATTCCCCCTGCAATCCACTCTGCATTTTATGGAGGTTGTTCTGATGCCCATAGCCGTCTCCTTTGTGGGAATCTTTGAATGGCTTCCCTGTGTTTGTGGGCAAGTCCACATTCCCAAGGAATTCACAAGGCCCTTCTTGACTTGGCCTCTCTCTCTGTCTGCACACTCATTTCTCACTACTCCCCTCTCACTGTCTCTCCTTCCTTACACTTTAATCTTTGGTTAGTCTGAATGTTCCCTTTCTCACATGGGCCCTCTCCTCCAGCTGTCTCCAAGTCTTTGCATGTGAGCTCCTTGCCACTGGTCCATCCTTCTTGCTGCTTGCCTCATTCCCTGCTCATTTTTCAGATTTCAACTCAGCACCTCTCCTCTTCCCAGACACACTCTTGGCCTCCTCTTCCATGGAGAATGTGCCTTCCTTCATGCTCACTTGCTATTCTGCCTTGGCCTCTCCCCCCACCCCACCCCTCTTGGTAAAGACCTCTTTAACCATGCTATTCCCTAACTAGTTGACAGGGTTCTTGAGGCGTGAGCTGGAGAGTGTGATCCACTTGGGCACCAAGCACAGCAGCTGGCACCTAGCAGGGGTACAGCAAATACCTGCTGAGTGAGTGAATTGATTTCCTGTGGCTTGGTGAGCCCAGGCCAGGCCATCTCACGCACCAATGGGGCACTTGTTCTGCCAGTATTGATTTGCAGGCGCAATTATATGTGTAAATGCATTTTCACTGTTCTGCCTTAGGACCCAATTTTTGAAAATTAGATTTTAAATGTCGTATCCTCCTCACTTACGCCTTATGCTTCTAGACATTCAGCGAATAATTTAAAATGAAAGGCATAGAAAATTGGACTCATTTGGTCTACTCTACTTGAAATCCATGTTAGGCTATTTTTAAATTCTTGTGGACCTTGTGCACTGGATGGTGTGTTTGAGAGGAGGGAAGGGAGAGATGCAGGGAGAAAAGATAGGGGGAGAGAGAGGAAGAGGAGACACTTTTTGTAAGCTGTTAGCAATGTTGCATGTTGTTGTGCTATTGTAATACATTCTGTTTTCATGTTAGCATTGCCTCAAATACAATTTCCAAAGTCATAGACTGACAGTGAGGTTCTCCTTCCACATTTGCTGCATTGCATTCTCAATTACAACGAGAAGCTCCCAGGCAGACCAGCCTGCTCCATGTGTCACAGCGGGATGTCCTGACAGTCTGCCTTCTGCCTTCCAGCTGATGTATTCCTCTGACTGCACCACACCCATCAGATAGCAGACGGGGAGCAGATTAAGACAGGGGCATCAGCAGGGTGCACAGATTCTGTGACCTAGAAGCATCTGCTCTCATAGGCACCCAGGTGACTAGATGGGGCACCTTTACCCATAGAACTAAATCCGAGTTCCTGGCATAGGATTTGGTATGGCAACTTCAGATATCACAGATCTGAAGCCCCTATGTGGGGCTATTCTGCATGCCAGGGTAGGAGTTCTTGAACCCCTTGCAACTGGGAAGTACTGCGTGTTCACACTGAAGCTTGAGCATATACGATAGTGTGGCCTCTGTGTTTGTGAAAGTATAGCACAGGCAGCCTCCAAGCTTTTCTAGGATACCAGCATACCACTGCCTGTGCTCATTTCTAGATGTTTCCCCATGTGACATTCTCAGCTCTGCAAAGCAAAGATAGGGTTGCATGTGCTAAGATCAAACACATTTTGTAGGAGACTTAATAACTAGTTCAACAAGTATCTATGGAGAGTCCACCAGGAAGCTTCAATTCTAATGAGAGAGACAGATAAATAAAAAACATGAAAAAAAATTCCTATTGTTTAAGGGAACAATAGTCAAAGTTCAGAGAAAATAATAAACATGGCAGGCAGCCAATGACTAGGGAGAAGTTGCCTCAAAAGAGGTAAAGTTTAAGCTGAGCCTTAAAGGATAAGAAAACAGAACCTTGCAGGGAGGCAGCAGGTGAAGGGCATGCCAAACATAGGCAGGGGAACAAGCTGTTGCAACAGTGTGGGAAAGGTCCAGGAACCATGAGTAGCTGAGTAAGGATGAGCAAGGCTGACCAGGCAGTGCCTGCAGGCCTATGAGGTGGTTTGGATTTCATCCCAAGGCCCAGAGGAAGCCAACACAAGGCCCTAAGTGGAATTCTGTTGACTCTATCGCCAATGAGAAACACAAGTATAGATGTTGGGAATTACAGCCCCCTCCCCTAACAGGGATCCTGCTCTTTGGCAGTGCTATTAGTTCCCATGAGAGTTCTCATTCCTCCTCCTAGATCTGCTTTATGGAAACAAACAAAACTGTGGCCAGGTGTGTCAAATCTCAGCTTTAGGACACCCTACTGAAATGCTCAGAGGGGCACAAAGGTAGACAGTCTTAGCTCCCAACATGTCTGAGTGCCATGCTGCCAACATTGCCTCTTTCCTAGGTGCTTCTCTCAGGAAAGTGCTGCAAGGGAGTCCCATAACACATATTGCTGACAAAGATCAAGGATCATGATCCCTGTCAGCTATTTTGATAAGGTTGAAATTCACCCCCTTTATAATGTTGTGCTCATAGCTTATAAGGCTTGCCTTTTTTTCTCTCCCTTGTTCATTTTAGAATACAGTGTTTATCTCTAATGCACATGGGAATGGGGCAAAAGTATGGATGGCATAAGGCCTATATGGGAGTGCTTCGCATCTGAATATTTAAAGTGATAAATCTGTCATGTAAATAGTTAGGTATAGCATGTCCTGTTGTCCTATATTGATGTTTTGAAATGTGTGTTTTATTCTTATTCAAGTATGGTGAGGCAAACAGATAAGGAGACAACTGCCATTGAAAAAAGGAGTTTGTTATTCACAGATCCCAAGACAGAGAGGCATGCTAGAAGACCTGCTGAGGAAGTACCAGGGTGGGTCAGGAGGCAGAGAGAGGAGGTAAAACATGAGCAAGAGCTTTAGCTGCAATTTCCACGGGAAGGAATGGCCAAGGCAGGGTTAGTTTGAATAATTTCAGGGCTGTGGTATGTAAGGGCTGTCCTCAGTTGTCTAGTCCTGAGGGGATTATAGTAGGTGGTGGTGGTCCAGAGAGTGATAGCTCCATAGAAGAGGTGGGGGTGCATTCCAGATGGGTGGGTTTCCATAGAAGAGATGCTCACAGGTAAGTTGTTTTACTATCTCTAAGAATCAGCTAACCATGGGAGGGGCAGTCCCTCCAGGATTACAAGTCCCCAAGATGTCAAAACAGCAGAGGCCATCATTAATACATTTGACAATCATGACTTCTCAATGGCTACAATGAGAACATTTGACCCCTTGGATCCCAGGCCAGAACGTAGAGGTCCAGGAAAGCCGGCCTGCTGACTCCAAGCTATAGCTTAAAGGCTGCCTCCCTTCTCTGCCCATCTCTGCTATCTCTTACCATGAGTGCTTTGCTTACAAATGCATGGACATCCAGCTTGTGTGTCTAAGCTCTGTCTACCCACTTAGTGGTGAAGGGGCAGATGCTTCTGTGATTTGGATGTGATTTGCCCTCCAAAGGTTCACCTGTTAGATGCTTGGTCCCCAGCATGGTGTTATGGAGAGATGGTGGGGCCTATTAGAGGTGGAGCCTAAAGCAGGTCATTGAGGGAACCACACTTGGAAGGGATTAACCTAGTTCCTGTAGGATCCTGGGTTATTCTTAAGAGATAATTGTTACAAAGAGCATATCTGGTCCCTTTCTGCCCTCTGATTTGCTGTGATCTTTTCCTCTCACATGTAGTGAAGTACCCAGCCTTAGATATTAGGTGATGGTAACAGAAATGCACCTCCCAGATTCTCCTTCTAGAAGCTAGAAGCTACTTCCTGCAGGTGCTGAGAGTACTACTAGAAGACATCTTAGCTGTCAACCCCTTTCATGCCTTGCCCAAGATCACACTTGGATTCAGTGCCCAGTCAATGCAGGAGCATCAAATCCTGATCTCTTGTCATAGCACAAAGGAACTCTGAAGAACTTCCCAGCTATAGCCCCCCATGGGTTGGTTGAGGCATTTGCCATATCTGCTTTGCTGCTCTGTGCCATCCTGCATCCTCGCACATCCATAGATGCTAAGCTGAAGACACTCCCTGATACACATCACTGTCAGGGTCGTATACTCTCAGCAGAACAAGCTGAACAAGAAGCTTGTTTGAGTTTACGAAGTGACATAAACTGGTGACATTTGGGTGGGGAATTCCAGTGTCCTGGGTACCAGAGTAGGCACTGGAATGGAAGAGGCAAGCTCAGAGCCTTGTGGACCTCTCATCCCATGGGGAAAGGCAGGCTTTTGAGGGTCTGGGACTGGAACCTCTCTGGTGTAAGACCATGGTAGAGGCCCCTCTTGTATGGATTATCCTGGATGAAATGGTCTTGGAGGATGAATTGCCTCCGGAAGAAGCAAGAAGGCTTGTTTAAGCTGTTTCTCTGAGAAACTTTGTATTGCATGATCCTTCCCCACATAGCCTCATGAAGCAGATATGCAATTATTGATATTGTTGCTGTGTAATTTTTTAAAAATATGTTTGTGTCATCACCCATGTGTCTCTAAGCTACATATTGAAGGAGAGAAGACCGATATCAGTGCCTCCTCAGCAAAGGCATATTGGTTTGGAACTTGAACTCTGATGAGACTTGGTTTACAAGTAACAGGTGTGGTGGGGCATGTGTGGTGGGGCCATGGTGGGGGTGATATGTGGGAAGCATGTGTGGGGTGGAGACTGGCATATCCTTAATGGTGCATAGAACCTTAGCTAGTTAAAAACTGCCTGCCAGTGGAAATTGTTCTTTCTTTGCTTTGTGCTTTCATGTGGCCAGTTTGGTCTTTTGATACACTATTGTAACAGACTTGGGAAAATCAGTTAAGGAGAAGGCTATAGATAGAATCCTTCCAAAGCACACATGGAATACTTATCAGCCAAATCTTTGTATTTCACCATGATAGAGATTTCCAGTTCACTTATATTTTCATTGTGTTCTTGGAACATCATCTTCATGTGCTGGTTCTATTTGTACTGTTTGGCTCATAAATTCTATAGGAAAGGCTCAGATACTGTGAACTGGAGCTTTAGACTCAAGCTCACTGTTCTCAGGCCTTGGAAGTA
The DNA here is from genome assembly GCF_033115175.1 of Lepus europaeus. NCBI lineage: Eukaryota > Metazoa > Chordata > Mammalia > Lagomorpha > Leporidae > Lepus > Lepus europaeus. The sequence goes on from NC_084840.1 coordinate 50,734,043, forward strand.
ATCAGCATCTCCTGGTTGGGAAACACTTGCCTTTCAGATGCCAGGTTCTTGGCACTCCAAGTCCACCTGCCACTCAGATGGAGGAATCATTTGCTATAGATGTGACTCTGGCATCTAGATAAAAAGAAGATAAAAAAGGCAGTTTCCTTTAGTGTTTGCCACAGTCAGGGAAAGGTTGGGGAAGGCTGTGCACCCCCAATGTCAGCCACTTTCATCCTGATTTCCACTGTAATGGGTGCCCAGCAAGCACCATCAGGAACAATGGTGAGCCAGGGACCTGTTGCTCTGGGATCGTGCTGCATCGTTGCTTAGTGCTAATGATGGGTATTTTGAAATCTTCTCATTTCATCACTTGGTCTCGTTCCTCTCATAGCTGCCTCTCTCTTCCTTATGACTTAATTTGTTCATAAAATTGGCTGTCTGCACCCCAGGTTCCAAATCAGAAGATTCAACAAACCACAGATTGAAAAAGCATTGCATCTGTACTGAACAAGTACAGTCTATTTTTTTCTATCATTATTCCCAAACAATAAGGTAGGGAAACTATGTACTTGGCATTTGTACTACATTAGGTATTATATATATCTAGAGATGATTTAAATTGTCTGGAGCCTTTGATATAAGGAGCTGAATATCCATAGATTTTTGTATCCATGCAGGGTCCTGAAACCAATTGACCACAGATCTGAGGGAGGACCCTCATAGAAACTGAAGCATATGGGTATCTGTATGTTCATTTTTTTCTCAATTCATGGACTGTCTTCCCCAGGGAGCCCATGTAGTCTCTCTCTACCTCCGAATGGGTTGTATTTGAATCTCTCCTTCATCTTCCCATCATTCATTTTTGATCACCTAATCTTAATTCTCTGTCCTGATTCCCATCTCCTTGTCAAATTGTCAGTTCCTTAGGACATAAACTGTGTCATCTCCATGCAGTTTCCCTAGTGGTGGTGCAGCCTTGTAACTGGTGCTACTACCTTTTTTGGATGATATATTTGGCACCTCCCGTCTTCTCAGAGCCTAGGATTATGCAGGGCATTAAAGATTCAAAGGAGATAGATCGTGGAGGCCATTTGGGGGGTGAACCAATGGAAAAAGGAAGACCTTTCTCTCTGTCTCTCTGTCTCTCTCTCACTGTCTAACTCTGCCTGTCAAAAAAAAAAAAAAAAAAAGAAAAAGAAAAAAGATTCAAAGGAGATAGAATTTGCAAATTTGGCAAAGATAAGCTAAATTCTAAATGAACTTATGGCTGTTGGAAGTCTGAAATGTCTGCAAGATCCAGAAGAGGAGGAGAGGGTTACAATGGGAAGAGGAGTCCCAAGACAAAAAACCAGGGACTTGTAGAGTAGAGAGATGCTGGTGAGTAGAAAAGCAGAAAGCATTTGGGGAGTGTGTTTCAGGGTGAGGAAACAGCAAGAGGTGAAGCTTCTGTCTTAGGACTCAAAAGGTTCTGTGTTGGCTCAGCCACCATCCTAAAGACAGAGGTTGGGCCGACAGCAGGATGCTGGATACAGAGCCTGAGGAGCACTTAGGCCTCCATCTCCATCCCTCTTTTCTGTTTATCCCTGAGTGTAGGCTTCTCACCTTGTCTCCATGACACAGCTGTGACTGCAGCAGCCCCCCACTCATTTTCCAACACCGGGTAGCTGCTTCTCAGCTTCCAAAAACAAGGGAATACCTCTAACATGAGAAGCACCGTGTAGTCTGGTACCTGGTTGCTTACAGTGGTTGCCATTGCTTGTCCTTGAGCAGACTGTCTTCCAAGGGCAAAGGTTCGGACAAACCCTCAGGCCCAGACACATTCTTGCCCTTTAACAGTTATGAGTGTGAAGCTCCTACTTTAGGGGATAAGTAAATTATTTCCTTCTGTGAAACATAGAATTCCTTTGGTAAAATTCACAAATTATGTTTTGTAACAACTGGGCAATGGTACTGTATATACATGAAACCATAGACGTTGGCTTAAAACCAAACTGGGTTTGAATTTTTTACATAGTCCCTGAAACAACATCGCTCAGCCTCAGTTTCTTTATCATCAAAAGGAATTTAGAGAGTTATTGTGAGAATTAAGCAAAATAATGATGCACATGGAGACATCCTGCCAGCACACAATGTGAGCTCACTTCCCTTAGCTTAAGAAGATCAAGTGTGGATTTGGGATTTTTTTTTTTCTAAATACAAATAGTTTAAGAAGATAGCATTCTATTTTAAAAACAAAGTCCCAAATTCCATTGCTTGGTCTATCTGTCAGAAAGAATGTTTATGTCTGAGGGAAGTAGGAGAGAAAGAATCAAAGAATGACATTGTATGTTCTTAAATGCATGCTACTAGCCAAGACAAATAAATGGGCATTCTAAGCAATTTCTCAAATGTTGCAAATTAATCTCCAGGTCACAGTTCTTTCCATTATGTATGCTAGAAAGCAAGAAATCACACCCGAGCAAACCTGCTGCTGTCAGCAGGGATTGCTGGGGAAAGTTAGCCCATCTTTCCATTTAGTAAAAACATTTGGCGAGGGCATGGGAGTGGGGGGGACCATGCAGTGAAACTGCTTGGAACTGATAGTGTTAGCTTTTTTCTGACCTGCTTTCCATACCATGAGCATTTGTTTTTCTTTCTGTCATTGACTAGTGCTGATTTATTAGGCTGTGTGCTTCAAGGGCATTGGGAGATTGCATGTAGGAGCAGGTCTGAGCTGAGAAAGTGAGAATTACTGTATCAGATGATACCCAATTAGCTAGTGACAAGCACAGCAGGTGAAATTTGAATGTGGGCTTTATCTACCATGTAGCATAAGTACTCACTACATATTAAATGTTTTCAAACCTGGTAGGGCATTCCTCCTCATTTCTTCTTCCCCTCCTCCTGCCCACTCTCTCCATCAGAGCAGGAGCTGTTGCTACATGCATAAACATTAAGACTGACAAGTCCTTGAGATATGCTCTGGGATTCAAGGGCAATTGGGCAGAGCTCTCTGAGGGTGGCATTTTCCAGGTAAATGGCAGCCACCCACAATCCCTCGGGGCAGAGTGGTGGAAATAAAGGTGTAAACACGGATCAAAATAATTGGATTTGCTTCCTTTGTAGACACCAAGTTACCTGGTGATGTGCCAGTAGTGACAATGCTTTCCTACTTTCTGTTATTTGAGTACCTTGACTGGCACGAAGTTGCCATAACACAACCTCTCATTCACATTACCCAAAAGAGAGACTCTGGAATAAAGAATTAATCTACATCCACTTCTAAGTGTGGCTGGGACAATAGTGAGGGAAGCTTATATTTCTAGACTGACACATTTCCTGTAGTGAGTTTGTTTTCCTCTGGTGTGGGATCATTCACTACATCAACTAATCAGAACATAAGCTTAGGGGAAAATGATTTGGAAATTGTTGGGACAGTAAAATGATATGACATTAAATGCTTGATATTCTAAAACATAAATCTTATTTTATCAGCAACTGCTGTTTTTTATTATCCATGCCTCCTCTTGTATCAGCTAGCATGAAAAATCCTTTAAAATCTCTAATTTAGTCACTTCCTCTAGGAGTCATTTTTAAACTGTTCCTCCTGCCCCTAAGCTGAGCTAAATCTCCATGATGCTCTCAGAAATGACCACTGCTTTTAATTTTCTATCAACGAGTCTAACTCATTGATTTTCTTAGTCATCCGCTCAATATTCATCTCTGAGGCCCTAGGACCTAACATGGACTCTGGCATATGACAGGCATTTCAGAAACAATAGATGAATGTGTGAGTGGGAATCAAATATAATCCCAAAGAGAAATCCTTTTTTTGTTACCATTTATTAATTCTGCAGGACCGTGTGTGATCACCCTCCTTCTCTAGGTAAGTCTCTTGTCAACATTAGAAGAAAAGAGAGAGTGAATTAACAATACACCGAATGATGTCCTGCCAATAAGAAAATGAATGCATTTCTAACTTGTTAATGGTGCATTTTTTTAAATTCCAGCCCTAGAGAATTTATCATGAGTGATCAAAAGCCTATGAAAGATGGTGCCCTATGAGTTCAGGAATTCTCTCTGGGGCCAATGTTGTGGTACAGCAGGCGAAACTGTCGTTTGTGATGCTGACATCCCATATGAGCACCAGTTTGAATCCCAACTGCTCCGCTTCTGATATACCTCCCTGTATCAGAAAGGCAGTGGAAGATGGCCCAAGGGCCTGGGCCCCTGAACCCATGTGGGAGATCCAGGGGGAGTTCCAGGCTTCAAACTGTGGCCTGGCCCTTTTGGCCTGCCATTGCAGCCATTTGGGGAGTAAACCAGCGGATGGAAGATCCCTTTATCTCTGTCTCCCACCGTCTCTGTAACTCTGCATTTCAAATAAGTAAATCTTTTTAAAAAATTCTGTCTAAACTAGAACCACCACACTAGTGGTAGCAGAAAAATGCTGTAAGTAAATAAATGTATTGATGCAAATAAACATTTGTTTGTAAAATCACATATATTTAACATCTTACTGTGAAGGGTGAACCAATATGAGTATAAGCATTAGAAAAATTATTAATCATTTTCACATTGTAACCAACTTTGAAATAACCTACTGCCTTCTCTATCTCTACCTATCTATTTATGAACACAGTGTTAATTTATTTTATGCTGATGTGTTAGTAGCAGTTTCCCCTACAGGCTTCATAAAATGAAGCTTTCATTTGTTGGTGGCTGTTCCTTGTATTGGCCAGCACTCTTTGATACTCAATCTTTTTGCAGTATAGATTTTAGTCTCTCCTGAATTTACTGTCTTTGCAAACTTGAAGCATTTTGTTGGTTCTGAAATTTCACATGTATTCATTCAATGTCCCTTTACTGAGCTCCTTTAATGATATTTAAAGTTGAAATAATGTTGGGGTCAAGGCTGTGGCACAGTGAATTAAGCCGCTGTCTGCAGTGCTGGCATCCCATATGGGGACCAGTTAGGTCCCAGCTACTCTGCTTCTGATCCAGCTCCTTGCTAATGGCCTGGGAAAGCAGCAGAAGATGACTGAGTGCTTGGGCCCCTGCAACCACTGGGGAGACCTGGAAGAAGCTTCTAGCTCTTAGATTTGGCCTGGCCCAGCCCCTGCCATTGTACCCATTTAAGAGTGAACCAGCAGGTGAAGGATTCTGTGTGTGTGTGTGTGTGTATCTGTAACTTTTTTAAAAATATCTAATTCTTTTTTTTTTGATGGTTAACATTTTTTTAATTTACTAAATATAAATTTCCAAAGTACAGTTTATGGATTACAATGGCTTCCCCCCCTCCATAATTTCCCTCCCACTCGCACCCCCCCATCTCCCGCTCCCTCTCCCATTCTATTCACATCAAGATTCATTTTCAATTATCTTTATATACAGAAGATCGTTCTAGTATATATTAAGTAAAGATTTCATCGGTTTGCATCCACACAGAAACACAAAGTGTAAAATACTGTTTCAGTACTAGTTATAGCATTACTTCACAATTGTCAACACGTTAAGGACCGATCCCACATGAGAAGTAAGTACACAGTGACTCCTGTTGTTGACTTAACAATTTGACACTCTTGTTCATGGCATCAGTAACCTCCCTAGGCTCTCGTCATGAGTTGCCAAGGCTATGGAAGCCTTTTGAGTTCGCTGACTTCGATCTTATTCTGACAGGGTTATAGTCAAAGTGGAAGTTCTCTCCTCCCTTCAGAGAAAGATGCCTCCTTCTTTGATGGCCCCATTCTTTCCACTGGGATCTCACTCGCAGAGATCTTTCATTTAGGTCTTCTTTTTTTTTTTTTTTCCAGAGTGTCTTGGCTTTCCATGCCTAAAATACTCTCATGGACTCTTCAGCCAGATCCAAATGCCTTAAGGGCTGAATCTGAGGCCAGAGTGCTATTTAGGACATCTGCCCTTCTATGAGTCTGCTGTGTATCCCGCTTCCCATGATGGATCGTTCTCTCCCTTTTTGATTCTATCAGTTGGTATTAGCAGACACTAGTCTTGTTTGTGTGATCCCTTTGACTTTTAGACCTATCAGTGTGATCAATTGTGAACTGAAGTTAATCACTTGGACTAGTGAGATGGCATTGGTACATGCCACCTTGATGGGATTGTATTGGAATCCCCTGGCACATTTCTAACTCCACCATTTGGGGAAAGTCCGATTGAGCATGTCCCAAATTGTACATCTCCTCCCTCTCTTATTCCCACTCTTATATTTAACAGGGATCACTTTTCAGTTAAAATTTAAACACCTAAGAATAATTGTGTGTTAATTACAGAGTTCAACCAATAGTACTAGAACAAAAAAAATACTAAAATGGATAAAGTAATACATTGCACATCAAAAGTCAGGACAAGAGCTGATCAAGTCACTGTTTCTCACAGTGTCCATTTCACTTCAACAGGTTTCCCCTTTGGTGCTCAGTTAGTTGTCGCTGATCAGGGAGAACATATGATATTTGTCCCTTTGGGACTGGCTTAATTCACTCAGCATAATGTTTTCCAGATTCCTCCATCTTGTTGCAAATGACCGGATTTCATTGTTTTTGACTGCTGTTTAGTATTCTATAGAGAACATGTCCCATAATTTCTTTATCCAGTCTACCTTTGATGGGCATATGGGTTGGTTCCAGGTCTTAGCTATTGTGAATTGAGCTGCAATAAACATTAAGGTGCAGACGGCTTTTTTGTTTGCCAATTTAATTTCCTTTGGGTAAATTCCAAGGAGTGGTATGGCTGGGTTGTATGGTAGGGTTATGTTCAGGTTTCTGAGGAATCTCCAGACTGACTTCCATAGTGGCTTTACCAGTTTGCATTCCCACCAACAGTGGGTTAGTGTCCCTTTCTCCCCACATCCTCTCCAGCATCTATTGTTGGTGGATTTCTGAATGTGAGCCATTCTCACCGGGGTGAGGTGAAACCTCATTGTGGTTTTGATTTGCATTTCCCTGATTGCTAATGATCTTGAACATTTTTTCATGTGTCTGTTGGCCATTTGTATTTCCTCTTTTGAAAAATGTCTATTGAGGTCCTTGGCCCATCTCTTAAGTGGGTTGTTTGTTTTGATGATATTGATTCTTCCAATCCATGAGCATGGAAGATTTTTCCATTTCTTGGTATCCTCTTCTATTTCTTTCTTTAAGGTTTTGTAATTTTCATCGTAGAGATCTTTAACGTCCTTGGTTAAGTTTATTCCAAGGTATTTGATTGTTTTTGTAGCTATTGTGAATGGGATTGATCTTAGAAGTTCTTCCTCAGCCGTGGCATTGCCTGTGTATACAAAGTACCTGTAACTTTAACTTTAAAATAAATAAATCAATCTTTTTTAAGAATAGAAATCATGTGTTCTGCAATAATGAACTTTAGGACTTTGTCACTAGTTGTGTGGTTTTGAACTTTCCTTCCTTTCAGCTTAACCCACTGTAAAATGGGAATAATGATAGAATTGCTTTCATTGGTGCTATTATCAGTCATCATTTAGAGAAAGTGCTAGACCTGGTGCATAGAAGTATGTAATAAAATGTTAGGTGGCTGGTTTTCATGCACTGACTTGCATACACTGAATTTTCAACATGATCGTCAATATTATTTTTGTATGAGAAAACTATAGGTTTTAGGGACTCATGACTGGTGTTTACATCTTGCCCTTTAATGTGAAATTGGACTTATGTAGGACTTCATGGTGAGGATTCTTCCAGCTTTCAAGATCCTACGTGATCTTATTCCATCCCACCTGCTGAGACAGTGTACTTACAAGTCCATTGATCTGTATGGCTGACTTCACAGGGTCTTTGTTAAGACTTCATTACCACTCTGTCTTCATGCATAATTTAGTTGCCCAAACAAACAGAAATCCTCTCATTAACTTAAAGAGAAAAATAATACTATAGACATTTCAAAATTGCTCAGAAGTCTGAAATTTCTCCTTTGTTTCTCACATCTTCCTTCTGAAAGATTTTACTAAATGGAAGTTAATTTTGTCCAAATAGACCGTTGAATATTACTCTTAAGAATCTGACGCATGTCATGTTTGTAAAAATAGGCCAGGCTTCACTTGGTACTTGTATTGTTTTAAAATATTAAAGTGGCTAATGTGTGACAAAATTTGTGATTAATGCTAAATTCACGAGGTCCCTCTGGCTTCCATTTTCAAATCTGAGATCATATTGCGCTGATCTGATTTTGCTGTCCTTATCAATTAAAGATGACCAGTTCAATCTGATAGCAAGTCTGCCTGGGTGTTACTCATTTCCCATACTATTTTGATGATAAATATTCCTGTCCTTATAGTATGTAAACAAAAAATATAATTCATTGAAACGTATTTGGCCCTGCTTCTACATTCCATGTTTATGCTGGAAAAGATACTGTTGAGTAGCTTGGTTATTTTTTTTTTTCATCAAATTCATAGTGATAGCTTGCGATTATTGGTTATAATAATGATTTATGGAAAATATTGCTGTGAATTTCAGTGAAAAATCGATGTCAAGGAGTTTGACCCAACAGTTGTGTTCCTGTGTCTCCTGAAGCCATGTCCTTTCTATGCTGAAATAATGCCATTTTTGTGTTTTATACAGATTAAATTCCTGCAGCATTGATTTGTGTTTGTACCACATACTTTGTAAATATTTTAACAGATTTACTGCATTTGCTTATTAATAAGTTTTTGTTCCATCAGTTCATAAGACTCGTTAATTATCTGAACCATTTCTGGTTGTTTGGCCTGAATTTGTACTTTGGTTTCCCTTAGCTAACAGAAATGGTTGTGTTCTTGTCTTCCTCCAGTAGGAGGTCTTAGTTTCCTTTAGCATTCTGCATTTACTGTAGCACCTGCCTTAGTTCTTGGAACTACAACATTTCTCATAGGTCCCTGCTTGATTACTCCTAAGATGCCAGGGAAAGGAAGGAAGAAGAGACAGAGAGGAGACAGAAAGGTGAGCTGTGTTTTCATCAGTGTATCTGTGGTCATATTATTTAGGAAGTTTAAACTCTCTGCCTACAGTCCTGGACCTCTGTTAATGGTTTTGGGTTGAACTTAAAGTGGAGCTGGGAATCAAATCCAGGCACTCCGACATGGCATGCAGACATCACCAGTGACATGTTAACCATTGCACCAAGTGCCCTCCCTAAGTTTCTCAAATTTAATTAATCCAAACCTGAACTCTTGTTGTCTCCTCAGCCTGCTTTCACCAGGAGTCCTTCCCATGCCACTTAATGACAACTCTTATTTTTTTCCAAAGGCTTAGAGCAAAAACCTGCAATGATTCTTGACTCCTTTCTTTTTGTCACACCTAACATTCAAGCCACCAGGAAATGGTATTGTCTTTACCTTTAAAGTATTTCTAAAATCTGCCCACTTATAACCAGCTCCTGCCAACTCTCTGATCTAAGTTCCCTTGGGACTCGGAACATGTTGCATCTGAATATGGCACCTTAGAAACCGACGACGCCGCAGAAACTGAAAGGTTACTCTCTGACCTTTTCCTGCCTCTTGGTGTGAAAATTGGGCATAAAAGAATTCTCTGATCTACCTCCTCTGAAAGTAGGTCATAAACCCCTTATATGACCGGTGTTCCAGAGGTAAGGAGTGATAACCAGAGGATATAAGAAGACTCACAGACAGGACGTGCTGGGTTTCCTCCACTTTATTTTTGTTAAGACATACCCCTCTTTTGTCCCATAACATTTTTACACAGCTATCCATTCTTTATCAAACCTAAGCATAAAAATACAGTTTTCCTTAAGACTTTGGGTCTTCCCTTCTTTTAGGAAACATTTCTCCTTCCTCCCCCCTCTCCTCTCCCCGCTTCTCTCCCTTCCTTCCTTCCTTCCTTCCTTCCTTCCTTCCTTCCTTCCTTCCTTCCTTCCTTCCTTCCTTCCTTCTAGTTTTAGTTGGGAGACTGAGAGACAGACAGAGGTCTCCCATCTGCTGGTTCACTTCCTAAATGTCTACAATTACCAGGAATTGGGAGCTGGGAACTCAACTTGGGTCTCCCATGTAGGTGGCAGGGATCCAACTGCTTGAACCATCACTACTCCCCCCCCCCCCCCCCAGGGTCCATATTAGCAGGAAACTGGAGTCAGGAACAGAGCCAGGATGCAAACACAAACATTCTGATAGGGGATGCAGACATCCCAAATCATGTTTTAACCTCTAGGCCAAATGTCTGACCCTGGGTGTGTTTTTTCATTGTAGAAGACTCCCATATCACATAAAACTTTTGTTAAATAAATTTGGTATGTCTTTCCCTTGCTAATGTGTCTTTTGTGGCAGGAGTGTTAGCATGGTCTTCTGTGGGTGAGGGGAACATAGTACTTTTCACCCCTACATTCCCATCTCCTTTTCCTGGATAATCTCACTGACCTTCGTCTTGTCGTTCTGCTTCCATATCGTTCTCCTATAGTCTGTTCTCAACATAGTTGCCATAAGTCAATCCTATTCCATTGTTCTGCAGTGTTTCAAAACATTTAAAATCCCCACAGTGGCTTTCCAGGCACTACATAACAAATCATCCCCAACCTAGTATCTTAACACCACCATTCATTATGTGAGTGAGTTATGTAGGTCAGGAATTCAGAGTGTGGTAGGAATGGCGTGTCTCTGTTATCTGGTGGCAATTCATCTGAAAGTCTGCTCACTCATGTGTCTGCAGGTTGATATGTAAACCATAGGCTGACCTTCACATCTGCATGGCCTCTACAGGTGGATTGGGCTTCCTCACAACATGGAAGCTTGGTCCTCAGGATAAAGAGACAGGCAGAAGTAGACTCTAGCCTTGAAGTTATACAGGATTCCTTCCATCATACTCAGTGGTTGTCCCAGTTAGTCTGTCCAGATCCCAGGGAGTAAAAACAGACTTCACCTCTTGATGGAGCTTGACAATGTCCAGGGTGAGTGGTGGGACCAGCAATACTGCTGTGGCTATGTTTTAGAGTACATGCTGCCATAGTGTCCCACATGATTGGACCTAGGCTGTAGCTCTGCCTTCATCTCTTCTCCCATGGAGTCCTGGTTCCAGACCCAGTCTCCTGGGGTGCTCAGGTGTTCTGCACTAGGCCCTTCAGACTGGCTGCTCTTTCTCCCAGGTCTGCTCTGCCCGGGGAGTTTGCTGACTCCATCCCGCTGCCCTCTGGAAACTTTTACTCAAGTGCAATCTTCCCAGGGATGCCTTCTCTGACCATCTACAGCCCTATTTTGCTTTTTTAATTCCTACAGTACCTACCACCTTCTAATGGTCTATGTCACCTTTTTTGTTATTCTTTATTGTCTCCCCTGCCAGAATGTACACCCCCTGGAGGCGGGGATCTTTATCTCTTCTGTACACTGGTTTAGCCCAAATGCTTAGAACACTGTGTGGGAATAGGATGTGAAACAAGAAGAGCATTTCTGGCTGGGGAATTCTGAACTTTGTATGTTTACTCCAGATCTCTACTTCCTAGACCCACATGATAACAACTAAATCCCCATGTTAGGGTAATACACACACGTAGTAGGTGCTTTAAAGTTATTTTTAAAAAGTAGTTTATAGGAAAAATTAATGGTACAACTGAGTTTGTAGGTTAGGCAAGCATAAGTCATTGAGAGGAAAGACTAAGTTAACAATTCTTTTCATTATATAAATTTCTCTTTTTACCTTTTATGAATTAATAAATCCAATGTTTAATTTTTACATTTTCACCCAAATATTTAGCTTCCTTATGAGTAATTTCAGGTTTTTTTTTTTTTTTTCATTTACAAATGTATGACACTCCCCAACACCTGAACAAAATAGGATCCTGAGAAGCTCGGGGTAAGAATCCAGGAACACAAATCTGGACAGTGGCCTTTGTTTTGGCACATTCCCCATCTAAAGAGTACTAGTGAGCCTTTTGGCATCGATTATGTTTGACAGTAAAGGTTGAGTTAGAAATGATGACAGAGCTCATAATAGCAGTAGCATTAACAGCAGTAGAAATGGAAGGAGCATCAGTAATTCAGCCATCATCTTAGGGAATCCCTCAGCTGCTGCTGGGTCTTACATACATCTCAGCAAATTGCCACCTTGAGTGGAAGACATTGTCTTTCCTCAAATGAGGAAACAGAGCGTATCAGAACTTCCCCAAAGTGTGTCACATCTCTCAGGTACCCCTTTGATTTGTTGAACCATACCATTCACTCCTTCCTAAAACATTTGATGATTAGGAAGCACGGGTTTATCTTGAGTAGTATCTGCTCTCATTACTCACTGGAGGCTGAGCAGTTGATTTTTGCCTACTTATACAATGGCATGTTTATGCTTGTTTCTCACTGAAATGGTCTACAATCCTCTGCTCCCCCTGGTAAGGTTCCTCTCATTTAACCATGGGATGGGATTATTCCAATTTCAGGTTCTACTTCCCTGTATCCCACAACCCAGCTCTTGGCTACCAAGTGGGAAGTGAGAGGCAAGAGCACATGTGATCCACTGAGAGACTGCTGATGAGCCACCTTTGACAGACTCAAACAAGGGTGGCATAGTTTGGTATCTCCAACCTCTGACACTTCTGCAGAGACACTGGAGCCTTCAAACCTAGCCCCACAGATGACTCCAGACTCCATTATTGTAATAACTCCAGTTATTATAGGATGTTATTATTATTAGAGGCTTCACCATGGTCCTTTCATTTTTAGCTTTCAGTTGAATAGCTTTGAGTTTTGTTAAATTTTTTAGACTTATTTTTTATTTATTTAAAGACAAAGTGACAAAGGAAGATAGATCGATAGATAGAGAGAAAGAGAGATGTCTTCCATCTGCCAATTCACTCCCCAATAGCCTTAAAGGCCAGGGCTGGACCAGACCAAAGCCACAAGCCCAGAACTCTATCTAGGTCTCCCACGTGGATGGCAGGGAGTCCTGGGGCTATCTTCCGCAGCTTTCCCAGGTGCATTAGCAGGGATCTGAATTCAAAGCAGAATAGCTGGGACTCCAACCAGCACTCTAATAGGGGATGCCAGCATCACAGGTGACAGCTAAGCTCACTGCATAACAATATGGACCCCAGGTTTGCTCAATTTTGACTGCAATTGCAATCACTTTGTATTTCTTTTTTTTTTTTTTTAATTTTTGCAGAAGCAGGTGTGAAGGAAAGTACCGTGAAATACATGGCAATCCTTGAGGATAAACTAGGCAGGTAAGAGTAATTTCTATTTTACAGACTTCATGGCATATTTAGACTCTTTATTGTAATAGAATTTAGTGAAAGCAATCAAAATGAGTAGTCAGTTTTTATAATAAACTAACAAAGAAAAATATAAAACGTCCTCTGAATCCTGATAGTGAAGGAGCAGGTATCAAACAAGCATTTCCCACTCACAAACTCCTATTAAAAAGAAAATAGGTGAAGATGTTTAAAAGTGGTTGGGGGGGGGGGGAGACAGATACCATAGTTTTCCCTAACTGAGGTAACTTGTAGAGTGCCTAAAATGTGCTATATTGGAGTGAAATAGACATTTGAGATTTTTCACAGCCCTTGTCTCTTCTGTTGAGGAACAGTGTTTTGTTTTGTTTTTTTTTCTTCGCACTATTTGTTGGACTCCTACTTAGTGTAGGGTTAACTTTATGATCATTAAGTAAACTGAAAGTAGATCTTTGTAAAAATTAAGAGTGGGGATGGGAGAGGAAGGAGGAAGAAATGTTGGACTGTGGGTTGGGGGGAGGGTAGGGTGGGAAGTATCACTATGTTCCTAAATCTGTACATATGAAATACATGAAACTTGTATAACTTAAATAAAACTTAAAAAATAAAAGTGTTTAGGGGAGATTATAGGATAGTTTTCGTATTCGCTAAGAAGAATCTTCCTTAGTATATGAAATCAAAAATTCATAGCTGGTATGTTTTTTCTCTTTTTATTGTCTGAAGGGGTTCTTAATAAGGATTTTGAAGCAGTATATTCATGGTTTGAAACAATATAGACATGCACATCTTAGGTTCTGTTTTGAATCCTGAATCAAAACCAGTGTGAAAATTCCTGGTGGTTGTTTTTTATTTATTTATTTATTTATTTTGTAACCCAATTAGGAATTCAGATTTGAGAAATGTTAAGGATGCTGCAGCATGTCAAGATGTTTCTAGTTGTTGTGGATGTGTATTTATGAAAATAAATCCCAGTCACCAGAATCTGCTCCTAATTAGAGGAACAAGTACCAGAATGTAATATGCACGTTCTTCCCAGGGAGCCATTTAGTTTTATGGAGAACATTTTGCTACTACTTTGGAGATTGTTAAGCAACTCTTTAGATAGGTTATGCCTTAAACCTTTCTCTGCTAGGATAATGCCATTGGCTAAAAATACTGCCTTTCCCTTAAGACATGTTGAGAGGAGCAGCTCACTGAACCCTACTCTTCAGGATAAGCAAGATATTTATCCTGAGGCACGGGATTTATTCTTGTGCTAGGGAAGCAAGCCCTAGTAATGCGCTGATCATTCTCCCGCTCCTTCACCCACAGACAGGGGGAAGAGCTTTGGTGCTGGGGGCTAGGGAGGGCGGACTTTTGAGGTAGCTGAGCATCTGAACATCTATGCCTGGCTTTCCTCCTGTCCTAGGGATTCTAAGGCAGGTTTCAGGTGTGTGCCTCTTGATCTTAACTGTGGCTACTATTTTTATTTACCCATAAGCACTAGATACATTCCCAGTTACATTAGTTTACTCAGCAACATATTGTAGCCATGAGACATGACTATTGCTAGATGCCTGTTTCATTTGCCACTCTACCCTCATAAACAACCCAACTTCAGGGAAACACTCATTTTCACTTTCTGTTGTTATAAAATTGGAGTAAAAGAAGCTATCTTCTGGGGCCAGTGTTCAGATTTAATTAAACACTGTATGTCAAGCACTACCATGGTTAGCAGTCAGCAAATGTGAGCTCCTTTCACCTCCTACTTCATCTGCTCTTCATTATCCTTATCTTCAAAATTGATGAAACAGTCACACCCAGGGTTCACCCTCTTACTTTCCACACTGGCCCTTCCTCCTGTGTACCAGCCCAGCACCCAGCCCACCCCCCACCTGGCTAACAGGATGGGAACCAAGGATTCGTGCTGCTCCCTCTTCCCTCTTTCCCTCTCAGGTCCCAGGTCCTGTCAATTCTGCCTCTTTGGTATCTCACAAGCCTGCCTACTTTCACCCTGTGAGCATGGACCTGACTTCTCTCACTGAATGACCATGATAGCTGCATCTGCTCCTGTTTCCGGTGTTGCCCTTTCATTTTATTTACCGTGTGGCCTTGAGTGAGTATCTTTAGACACCAATGTGGTCATCTAAGGATACAGTTCGCAGTACTCCTCCACGTGACCTCTGCATGTCCTTGAATATTACCCATCACCACCCCCTCATACTTGCTGATACCATTGTGGTTTTTTTTTTTTTCAAGGAAAAGAAATGAATTTATAAGAGAATGTGTACTAGACTGAACCATGTGAAATCACTGCCATATGCCCATTTTGGACCTAGAGAAATGGCAGTTTTGCGCGGTTCACCCCGATACTGTACGCCTTGCAGTATTCATGTTCAGGAAGGTCGGGCACTGTGACCTGAGACTGGCTGGTCTTCTTCCACGACACAAATGCATGTGCTTGGAATGCTCATCCCCTTCTCCTGTTGCACGTGCTCTGTGATGGGCCTCTCCCAGTTCTGTCCCCATCAGATGCTTGTCTTTCTAATCCTTTTCCATCCTTCAAGTTCTAGATTTCTCTGTTGTCATACCCGCCGTGGTTCTCTAAGACAGCATGATGTACTTTCTGTTTCCAAGTCTCCCTCTCAGATATGGTAAAGTTAAGTCTGTCTTGTTCAGGGGTGTCTCCATTGTGATTTCCAGTATAGCATGGCATTAGATGCCTAACAAACGTGTACTGAATGCGACCAATAGCCACGCCCGTCTCATCTTCCATCACCTTCCACCTCTATCCTTGCCTCTCCAGCCTTCTCAGTGTTCCCAAATCACCATGATTTTGTCCTCTTGATCCACTCGTAATAGTCACCTTGGATCCCACCAGTCTCAAATGACCAGAATGGTAGCTGGCCCTTCCTATAGCATACTCTCTGAGGGTTCTTTGCATTGTTGTGCCAAACTGTTGAGAGGCCAGCCTCATCTGTTTGAACTGAAATGAAATAACAATGAAACAGTGAAACTGCAAAGAGACAGTTCTACCAGGAGCCTATAACCCTCTGTTACTAGGCAGTTTTATTGCTGCCTCAGAACCAGGAGCCAGAGTGTAACTGCTGGATGTGGAGTAACTAGCAGGACCTCTTGCTATTGCCCTGAGTCGTGATGTGTACTCTCCGTGGGATTCACTCATGATCTGTCATAGTCATGGTTCCTTCCCAAGGGAATCAACCTCCTAAATCACAAAAATGGTTTCCAGTGCTTGATACAGCTGGCATCATAATGGCTGCTCAGTTAATACCACAAGACATTGACCAATGCAAGATGAGATGCTGATGAAAGCCTTTGTTGTCTAGTTCCACCATCTTTGGTCTGATCGCTTGGTCTGATGGGGTTTAGAAAGAAAGCAGGAGAAAACCAAATAGATTGCTTTTTTCACATTAGAATGTTGTAGAGGACACAATTAAGAAAAGGGCTGTGAGATTCAAATCTGGCTAGTCACAGTTTTGAAGACAAGGCTAAAAAACAACAATTTGTTACTATGTCAAAGTACACAGAGCCCTAGAAACCCAAATACTGAGACAAATACAGGCAGACTTAACATCTACTCTCTTTCAAGAATGTTGAGTGAATTAGACAGTTAGGAAGTATATGGTGCTATCAGCTACTCAAAGGTATATCTTGCATTACACAGAACAAAAGTGGGCAAATTATACATGAGGACTTTTAGCATATTTTTTTCTTTTTCTTTTTTTATGAAAGAGAGAGTTACAGAGAGAGAGGTAGAGCCAGAGAGAGAGAGGGAGGTCTTCCATTCCGTTAGTTCACTCCCCAAATGACCGCAATGGCCAGAGCTGAGCTGATCTGAATTTAGGAGCCAGGAGCTTCTTCCAGGTCTCCCACGCAGGTGCATGGGCCCAAGGACTTGGGCCATATTCTGTTGCTTTCCCAGGCATAGCAGAGAGCTGGATCGGAAGAGGAGTAGCCAGAACCTGAACTGGGATGCCAGTGCTGCATGTTGGGGCTTTAACCCGCTGCGCCACAACGTTGGCCCAAGCATATATTTCAGCAAAGGTTTGCCTTGCAGTCATCTAAGTTGTAAGTTAAACGTATGCATGCTCCTGTTATTACTTTCAGAAAGGACAGTCACAGTTTATAGATTGCTCTTTGCTTATATTTCCACTGATTCAGGGATATGTCTCTTTTCCCTGTCTACAGCCTGAATAGCCAGGAGGATGTGTGATCAGGATTGCATGATCAGCGTGATTAGTCTTTGGATGCTTCCCCTCTATTCCCATGCTACTGCTTTGGACATGGCCCATTAAATAATCTCCTAACAGCCTCGCTCCTTCTGGCCTCACACCCTTCTCCCACGGCCAGAATGACTTTATTACCATCTTCCTGGGCTCTTTTTGGGTATAGCATAAATTCCAAGTCCTTGCATACCCTCACACTCTCCAACCACTGATTTTTCTGTGTGTTCTGTACAACAGTCTAGAGGGAAAGGAGCAAGCCATTCATGAGGCTGCAGCCTCCTCGTCTGGCCTCATCGCTGTCATCCCCACCTGCACGAGGGGTCTGATTCCAGACTAGCGGAACATTCAGTGCCCCAGGTGACCTGCACTCCACAGCAGTGCCTTTGTGGAGCCTTCCCCAACTAGCCTCTGGGAGCACACTCACCCTCAGTCTCTGCGCAGTAATCCTGTCCCATCAAGCTTTCTGCCCTCTTCCCGATTCTTTCTTGGTGCCCATTGTGATAGCCACCAAACAGTCTATTGTAATGACTTCTCTCTCATACTATAAGGCTGTGAGATCCTTCATGATGAATTCTATACCTTATTTGCCTGGTATTCCAAGTAGCTAGTGTGCTTTTTGACATGTAATAAACATTAATTTAGAGTTAATGCAAGAATGAAAGGATGAAGAGCAAACATATATTGGAAATCTATTTTCAATTATTAGTTTAAAAAAAAGACAGCCTGAGAAGATACAATGTCCAAACCCACCTGTCTTGTCAGTTAAGTCTTAGAGGCATATAATAAACTATGTACTCTTAAAGTCTGTGTATGTATATGTGTATATATTCTTTTTAAAAAATAGTTTATATATTTTTGAACATCGAAGTTAGAGAGAGATATGCAGAGGCAGAGAGCTTACGTCTGTTGGTTCACTCCCTAAATGTTTGTAGTGGCCAACACTGGCCCAGGCCAAAGCCAGGAGCCAGAAGCTTCTTCCAGGTCTCCTACATGGTTTGCAGGGGCCCAAGTTCTTGTGCCGTCCTCTGCTGCTTACCCCAGGCTAATAGCAGGGAGCTGGATCAGAAGTGGCACAGCTGGGACATGAACTTGCATCCATTTGGGACGTTGGCATTTCAGGTAGCAGCTTTACCTTCTATTCCACAATGCTGACCCCTGTTATATAACTACTTAACGAGCTTTGTCCACTTGTTTTTATTCCTCGAGTTTCATTGTTTTAGAAATAAAGGTTAAGCATGATTTTTTTTTTGAGATTCATTTATTTATATACTTGAAAGTCAGAGTTGGAGAGAGAGAAAAGGAGAGACAAAGAGGGAGAGCCTCCAACTGCTGGTTCATCGCCCAAATCACAGCAACAGCCAGGGCTAGACCAGGCTGAAGCCAGGAGCCAAGATCTTACTCTAGGTCTCCCATGCAGGTGTGGGGCCCAAGTACCTGGGCGATTCTGCACTGTCCTCCCAAGCACACCAGCAGGGAGCAGGATCAGAAGCAGAGCAGCAGGGACTTGAATCAGTGCCCATATGGGATGCTGGTGTGGCAGGCAGTATCTTTACCTGCATTATGCCACAGTGCTGGCCCCAAGTATGATACTTTGACCTAACCTGTTTTCACTTATGAATTAACCTTGCTTTAATTTCTATTTTCTGAATTATTACATATTCTCTGTTCATTATCTCAAAGTCAAATGAAGTATTCAAAAGTCCTTACTTTATAGATGGGTTACATTTTTTATAGAAAGCTTTTATTTAATAAATATAGATTTCATAAGTATAATTTTTGGTTTATAGTGGTTATAGATGGCTTACATTTTAAAATCAATATTATATTTTATCCCTAACCACTGTACCATAGGAATTTATTATTGTCCAATGGCAAGCTCATGTCTTTGGCTTGTCTAAGGGCTTTGAGCCCTACTCCCATGAATGTGTGTTGAGGGTTTCTTTTAAGACCATGTGGTTTCTTGTTTCCATGAATAATGACACATTTTCTCCCCTTTCTAGAATCTCTCAGTTCTCTCTTCGTTTCTTCCCCTGAAGTTGAACATAAAACTTTGCACAAACTGAAAATGTAGTTTAGTATTTTTGCTCCCTTGTACCCTGCAGCTTTCCTTGTTTGTTTTGAGTGTGTATCATACTTTTCTAATCAGAAAAGAAAACTGAAAAATCATTAAAATCTGTTTTGAACATGGAAGTTGTTAGAAGCCTCCTTAGAGACCTTCTCAGCTTTAGAAGGAACTGTCAAGAACTCTTTGGTCTTTTCTGAAACAGAGACTGAAATTTTTTTTTCTAAATATGATCTAGTTCTTTAAAAAAAAAAAAAAAGGCTTAGTTTCTAATCATCTTGACATTTCAATATGAACAGTCTGAACTGACATGGTAGCCAAATTAACTCACTCAGCTAATGCCTGGAGAAGGCCAGCAAGGTGGGAAATTGCCATAGTGGTTTCTGCTTGGGACCCTCACCACCCTTCCTGCCTGTTCTTGTTGATATTCTGCCTTTACACCAGGAGTCAGAGAAACCAGAGTCAGACCATCTATTAGAGTTGGCAATTGCTCATTTGGCAAAATGGTATTGACCTTCCATGTAAGTCAGGCACAGTGTTAGTCATGAAGGTCATGGTAAGGAGACTAAGGCAATGTCCTGGCATTCAAAGAGAGCGCCCTCTAGTTGGGAGGCAGCACTATACCCAACATTGTTCTGTGTGGGATGCTCCCAAGTGTCTGCTCAGAGACCAAGGTCTGTTCCGTCACTCAAGGCTCCCCGGGCTGACGAGTTGGATCCAAAAGCAAGTGTCAACTGCCAGCTGCCCATGATCTAATGAAAGTGGGATCTAGGATAAAGAGGGAATCTTCAGAGCATTTGTTTCCTAAGCAGGTGCATACTAGAAGATACCCTGGGGTATGGGAAAACATTTTAGAATTTCTATGTTATGATTCTTCAATTTCACTCATTTAAATGATGTCTTTTAAAATGTTTAATATGGGGACAGGCGTTTGGTACAGCTGTTGTCTCCCCTTTGAGGCACCTGCATCTCATATCTGAGTGTCTCTGTTACAGTCCCAGTTCCTCTGCTGCCTGTTCAGCTTCCTGCTAATGCACACTGTAGGAAATGCAATTTGGGTCCCTACCATCAGGTATTTGGGTCCCTACCATCAGGTATTTGGGTCCCTACCACCAACATGGGAGACCTGGACTGAGCTCCAGGCCCCTGGCTTCAGCCTAGGCCATCCTTGGCTTTTGCAGGCATTTGGTGAGTAAATTGGCAGATGGAAGCACTCTCTTTCTCCCTCTCTCTTCTCTGCCTTTCAAATAAAATGAAAATTTAATAAGTGGAAAATTTTAAAATAATTTTTATGTATACATTAGTATATGTAAACCATTTATGAAACAAATATTAGTACATATTCATAATCTTTACTGATGAGTTCACACTTTAAAAAAATTAGAGATACTACTGCAGAGAATTTTCATTTCCTTATTTTTTGATACTAACCCAGGTGTCAAATTTAACCTTCTTTGTCTTCACAACCACAAAAGAAAAAGAGTTAATTGGCTGGCGCCATGGCTTAACAGGCTAATCTTCCGCCTGCGGCGCCAGCACACCGGGTTCTAGTCCTGGTTGGGGCGCCGGATTCTATCCCGGTTGCCCCTCTTCCAGGCCAGCTCTCTGCTATGGCCCGGGAAGGCAGTGGAGGATGGCCCAAGTGCTTGGGCCCTGCACCCGCATGGGAGACCAGGAGAAGCACCTGGCTCCTGGCTTCGGATCAGCGAGATGCGCCGGCCGCAGCGGCCATTGGAGGGTGAACCAACGGCAAAAAGGAGGACCTTTCTCTCTGTCTCTCTCTCTCACTGTCCACTCTGCCTGTCAAAAAAAAAGAGTTAATTGCACAGCAGAAAAGCCAGCAGATTACACAGAAGAGGTAAAAGAGGCAGAGACTTAAAGACTGAAGGGGGAGATAATAACACAAGGCCAAGAGAGAACCTAAAATGTGATCAGTATTGGTGACTTCAGGCGGGGCTGCCAGAGCTTTTTCCAGGAGTGGTCCCTGCCCCTGCCCCCCAGCATAACAGCTGAAAGCATAAGGGTCTATTTATCCCAGGTTGCAACCTCAAACTTGACTGAGCAATGCTTGCTTTTGTGATAGGCATGGAGGGTGTTTGTTTACTACGAATGAGTGGAGAGACAGGCGTTTCGCAGCACAGAAAACATGAGGCTTGGGACACCTGCATTCCATGTCAGAGGGCCTGAATTCAAGTCCTGGCTCTGTTTCTCATTCCAACTTCCTGATAATGTACATCCGGGAAGTAGCACAAGATAGCTTAAGCACTTGGGTCTCTGCTGCCAACCACACGGGAGACCCAAACTGAGATCTAGGTCCAGACTGGCCTGGCCGAGCCCCGGCTGTTGCAGTCATTTGGAGAGTGAACCAGTGGATCAAAGTCCTCAGTCTTTCTCTCTGCCTTTCAAATAAAACAAAATACATTTTTTTAAAATGAATTGAATTTGGTGAGATCCCAAAAATAATCCTCATTATTCCAAATTGAGCAAGGTAATTTTGAGCTTTCTGTGCACTGGGAAGCTCTTGCAGCCGGCATTGAACTTACTGTCAACGCTGGAAAGAAATGAGCACAAGTAATGGCAGCCAATACACTGCAGCTGGCTGCTGTTCCCCTGGTACGGGGTGCGTGTGGACGCCTCTGCTGGCTTGTTCATGCTTTTGAGTGTTTTGTCATAGACAGGTGCCTTCCACCTCTCCTGCTCTGCAGTCCCTGTTCTCTCCGACCTCACCTGTTTGTGGAGGGTCCGTTGCCTTTCCCACTACTTAATGGCCTCGACCCCTCTTTGTTTTCGTCTGCTGCCTCAGAAAGACAGGGATTCTCAGTTCCTTTGTGCCCCTGCATCAACTCTGTTCCCAAATAGGGACGGGTTGTATCAACTGTGCTTCTCTCTTTAGAGCAGAGGAGAGTTTAGGACACAGAGACTGAGAACGACATCACTCCTTTCTCTTCCCTGCCTGATAAGTGGTCTCCCTGGCTAAGCAGATGCCTGACTACCCTGCTGGATTCTGTTGAGGTAGACGGAGCCCTCAGTGGTTTCTCCAGCTTCTGGCTCCAGTCTTGTCTCCAGTCTGATTTTCTAGATCATGCTGCCCTGAAAATTTAGTTTAAGTTTATCTGTCTACTTTCCTCAACCCACTGCCTGCCCAGAGTTCACATACCCAGTGAATACTTGTGACTTCATCCATTGGTTGGAAGCATTTAGAGCCTGAGCCCACATTTCCCTTCTAAAACCAGATACGTTGATCCCACACATCATATTCATGAGCCTTCATGAAAATATTTGCTGTTGGATTTATCCTCCTGTGACCTTTGAAACTTGGCTATATTTGTTGTCTAATTTCCCAGGAGAAATAATGATCTTAACTAGCCTATTGTTTGAAATCCAAACTGATAACGTATATAAAGCTCTTCATTCTACTAAGTTCTACATAATAATTAACTTGATATATAATCATTGATTCCTTATATTTAGTTTTTACCTTGTTTCATCTTATCCCAGAGGGAAAAAAAATGCTAAGTTCACTTATAATGATATTTCATGCATATATAAAGATATATATACATATAGAAAAAATAATAAAATATAACAAAATGTTTGAATTAAAAATAGTTTAAAAATAAGGAGTTAAAAATCAGACAAGGGAAAATATTGGTAATGTTCAGATAGGAATTAGACTCACCACCATAGTAGCTTGTTACTGAATGAAGTTTCAAACAATAAGTATATAAAACTAAGTAGCATTTTATAAGGTAAATGTAAATGATATAATTTCTTACAAATTTTTAGGTCTGTTTTGGCTTTATAATTTGCTATTTTCCATTTCTATAAACTCTAGCAATAACATATTACTCAGAAATAACCTTTTTTCCTGAAATATTCATTTATCATGAAATTTCCTTCTCAGAGTTCTCAGACCAAAACCCAAAGATCTATATGGAATTCTTCAGAAAGAGAAAGCAAAATTCCATCATCCAGAACCTCAGCTCCCCCTATTCTTAGAGCAGGAGAAGTGCCAGATACAGGAGTCAACAGGATGGGTCTTATTTCTCTTGAGGCACTACATTTAAAATAAAAACTAGGAGTTCTGAAATATAAACAACTTCAGGTCCCATTTCCATATCCCATGATGATCTCTGAGGTTGGCAGCAACTCTGTCCACCACCAATTTGCTGAAGTCAATCTGGAGACTACAGGGAGGCCCCCCCATTAATAATTCCTTTCCTGAATATTATAGAGAACCAGAAGCATTCAAAGGACAAATCTGGAAGCACGTTGTTCAAACATGAGTGTAGCTTCTTTAAAAAATATTATTTGAGAGGCAGAGACAGAAAGAGTGTACATAGACAGAGAAATCTCCCACCCACTGGCTTATTTCCCAAAGGCCCACAACAGCCAGGACTGGGTCAGGCCAAAATCAGGAGCCTGGAACTCAATCCAAGCCTCCTGTGTGGGTGGCAGGAACTCGAGTGCTTGAACATTACCTGCTGTGTGCACATTTGGCAGGGAGCTAGAATCAGGCTCAGAGCCAGGACTCGAACCCTGGCACTCTGATATGGGATGGCATCTCAACTACCACCCTAGCAGCAGCACCAAACATCCACCCCAGGGTATGGCCGCTTTTTAACTGTTTCCCTTCACTAGGTTAATGAGTCTCTTTAAGACTTGATTTCCCATTATAATAATGAGGAAATAATAGAATGTTTCTTGTAAACAATAAGGGATTAATAAATCATAGTTGTTATTAATAGCAGTTACGGCACCATGAAAATTATGAAAAGAAAAAAAATCTACGAGTCCTTTTTTTAAAACAGCCCTTATTTTATAAAACCAATTCATGCTGATGAAATTGTGGGGAGAGGAGAGCTGTTCTAGCTAACACCCTCCATTAAGGATTTGCCAAATCTCCTTGATTATCCAAACACTCAGTTTTTTCTGCTGTCTGTCCTTTGGCCAACTGTTAGCACCTCCTGCAGAGGGTGGAAAGGGAAAGAAATAAGGTAATTGTGTTCTCGTTAATGGCTGTGACCAGCGATTTAGAGCCTCCACTGGCTCCTACTGTGAAATGAGGAGATCCTAGGGTGAGCTGCTGCCTAAGGGCCAATCTGCCTCATTTGGGAGCTGTTGAGCTTGGGAGAACCTGAGCTTACAGGCTCCAGAGTTCAGATGCTGGGGAACATTTCCCATCTCCTCTGAGTTTCACAAAGCCCCATGGCACCTCATCTTGACCTTCTGTGGAGCTCAGAATAAATCACTCTTACCCCAGAGAGACCATTTTGGGGGGGACACAGTACCTCTACTATACTTGCTTCTTCCCCTGCAGTGTTTTCCTTGGAGAAAGGAAAAATGCTGCCCTTGACTGGGAGTAGATAGGAGAACAGATTAGAAGTGAGGCCTGTGGATTGTGCAGTGAGGGCCTTCTTCCCGGGACTCAGTGCTTTGGGGAAAAGCTGAGTATCATAAACAATGGGAACAAGAATTGGAATAAGGAAGAGGACGTTAGTCACCTGTCATCATTTTCATTGTTAGAAATATTTCAGCATTGAATTGGATGTAGTGCTCTTTTATTTTTTATTTATTTATTTATTTTTAATTTTTTGACAGGCAGAGTGGACAGTGAGAGAGAGACAGAGAGAAAGGTCTTCCTTTGCTGTTGGTTCACCCTCCAATGGCTGCCGCAGTAGGCGCGCTGCGGCCGGTGCACCGCGCTGATCCGATGGCGGGAGCCAGGTGCCTATCCTGGTCTCCCATGGGGTGCAGGGCCCAAGCACTTGGGCCATCCTCCACTGCACTCCCTGGCCACAGCAGAGAGCTGGCCTGGAAGAGGGGCAGCCGGGACAGAACCGGCGCCCCGATCGGGACTAGAACCCGGTGTGCCGGCGCCGCAAGGCGGAGGATTAGCCTAGTGAGCCGCAGCGCCGGCCATGTAGTGCTCTTTTAAAAAGATAGCCCCACCTCAGCAAAAAATAATTACCATGATATTAATGAATAGAACAAAAAAATATCATTTAAGCAAAAGGCTTTGGTAGCAGATTGCACTGTAGTTTATGGAGTTCAATCCAAAGATTCTCTACTTTAAAGCAATGATCTGATCACCCTGCCCACTGAGATCAATTAGGAAATCAACCAACATTTAAGAAGTCCCAAGAGTTGGGAAGGTGCCCGGTGATTGAGGAAAGAGAAGTTCTTGTACTATTTATGTAGTTTAAGTTGACAGAAAGACATTTGGTTGTGACTGCTAGGTTAGACTGAGCTTAAGCAAGGCAGTCTGCAGAGGTTATGTCCATGGTCCTCCACATGTGTGCCTACACACCTACTCAGGTGTGTCAATGCACTTCACAGTGTGCTCATTTCAAGACATCTGTCATGTTTTAAAAAGAAAATTATAACTGACCAATTGGGAATGTCCAAACTAAGTTAGTTAGACAAACTCAAGAGAAACCATTATAACTTAAGTGTTTTTCCTGGCTTTGGCTGGGAGTTGAGCTATCTTTCAGAAAAATTAATTGCTGTACTGATGGAAACCCCAGTAGGTAGATATCCAATTTGTCTTTAATTAAACAAGAAGACATTTTAATGATTCAAGGAAGAGTTGTCAAGATCATATGATAGTTTAATTTGCTACGCTGGTATGAAACTGTTAGCTTTAGACACACAATTCACAAAAGTCACACTCCTCATGGAATTTCTCCCATGCTAACTTTTAGCACAGTCATTTTCAAGACTGCTCAATGCCCTTATCTCACCTTGTGGATGACAGTGCTGCGACAGCCGTGGCAAATGTAGAGTAGACAAAATATTACGCACAACATTTTCTATGACTCATTCTGTTCCTTTTTCTTAGCCACCCTGAGTCATACAACAGCTGGGAGAACATTAGCTACAAGGGAGTGAGCTGCAGACATTCTCTGTGCTGGGCTGCATCCTATTATATCTGGGAGCTCACACTAGGATGGATTCTAAATCCCTTATCACTACCACCTCAGGCGGAAAACAGTTTTTTTCCTTCTGTTGCTGCTGATGTAAAGATGACATTTCATGAGCTGAAATTTTATGTGATAGTATTGTATGCTAAGCCTCAAATGATAATTCTGCAGCCCCATTCATCACAGAAACAGAGCCTTTCATCTGGGCTTCTTAAAAAAAAAGTCTCCAACAGAAACCGTGAAATTATTTAGTGGACTAAGGAGGAGAAGCGAATCACCAAAGTAACGACTTGTGACAATTACACAAAGCAATGTGACTGAATTATTCCTTTACTATTCTGTCAGTGGGAAAATAAGTGAACACCCTGGCTGTCAGCTATGGTTTTGCAATAGATGTGTTCCACCTGTGCAGATTGGTGAGGATGCTGCCCTCTCTCACTTTGCAAGGGAACCCGAGCCTGTCTCTTCTAACTGACTCCTCGTCTCTGGAATTTCCTTGATGAGCTGCTGCTCAGTGGAATTTACCTTTGTTTTGATGATGGCGTTGTCAACTCTTACAGTCACAGAATGGACATTGTTCTAGAGGGTTGCTTGGCACCAGTGTGCTCATTTGTGTGGCTTAGTGGAGCATGCAGGAGAGATGTGTTTCTGTGAGATGTCATGCCCTCCTACTTGCCACAGGGGCTGGATCTCACCTGTAGTATGTTTCATCAGGTTCTGTACAACTGCAAGTGACTGTGAATCCTTCTGACTCAATGGGGTTAGTCAAGTGTGACTTGTGTGGCTTCAAAATGAATGTGGCCTTGTCCTTGTTTCACATGTTAGCAGCATTTAGGCCCTTAGATGGAAGCTGCAAAGATGGGAGCTTGCTTCTCATCCCAAGATACTCTGGTCTGTTAAGGAAGAAGGATTATTCTCTTAAGACGGAACGGGACAGTATCCAGAGGTTCAAATCCCAAGAGATGGACTTCTGAAAGCAAATTGCTCATTTGGCTTTGGCTGTCATGTTTCTCTAAGTTTGACTCTTAATAAGAGCCACGTGCTTCATGACACAGAACTCTGAAGGCAAACAAGAGAAGAGCTACTGATGTGTCAGCTGCTCAGAGAGTCCACACTGTCGGAGTCAGTGCTGTTGGAGTCATGCTGTTGCTCTGAGAGTCCACGCTGATGGAGTCAGTGCTGCTGAACCCAAGAATAGGAAATAAACAAGGTCAGCTGTAAGGGTTAGGAAAAAGCAAATACACTGTTCCAGAGAGGGGTGACTCATGTTTTAGTTGTGGAGCATATGGGCCATAGTTCCAACGTGAAGTTTGCGATATTGGGTTCTAACTCTACTTTGTTCTGTGACCTGCCCGTCACCTCATTTGATAGATCATACTCCATTGTAATTTTAGGGATTGAGAATTTAGCTAGGACAACATTTTGCTGTTTAAGGAAAGACCAAATAAGCATTTAGGAGATGGCCATGGTTTATTCAGAGGTCTAAAAGCAAGAATTCAGGCACAGGACTTGCTGGTTCAGGAGGAATTTCAGTCATGGTAGGCTTTTCCAGTGTCCTTCAAGTCTACATCACATGGAATCATGGACTCTGCTGACCTGATTGTCTGGCTTTGAAACATCAGAGTAGGCATCTTTGAGGATGTGATTGATAAATATCTTCAATAATGCGCCAAACTCCAGCCGGTTTATGTTAACTCTTGAAGTCCTGAATTAAGATCTGTATTTATAGTATAATCACATGCATCTCTCCTATCCTACAGCTACCCTCCCTCAAACCCTAAAAAATGGAGCTCGCATTTCTTTGCCAACAGAGATTGTAAGAGTCAGGTTGGAGCAAGACATCCATTTACCAAAAAAATAACAGAGAAGCCATCCAGATACTACTTGGAATTTTCAGAACCAAACAGGTCAAAGGCTAGAAAAGCCAGCTGTGTGGTCATTGGCAGGCAAGTTATGACCTGGAGGACCTTCTGCACTCCCACTCCAAACTAACATTAGCTTCCTTGAAGCAGAGGCTGTGTCTGGAGTTGTGAGTTGGTGGGATTTCTTTTCCTTGTGAGTGTAAATATTTATGTCTACAGCACGGTATGCACTGCAGCCATACCCCTCGAGCTGCCATCTGTGGAGTTCACACACAAGCAGGGTACAGCAGAGTCAAAGTAGCAGCAGAGAGGGTGCTCAGGTGTGTAGAGCCAGCATCAGAAGGGTGGTGTTGTGGACTCAGGGCTGGCCCTCCTGTGGTCTCAGAGAGGGACACGTGAGTCTCCGCATGTGTAGCTTTGCATCACCTCAGAGGCTCAAGGTGACTGAAAACACATTAAGGAAATACTCAAACCATGACAGCATGTAAAATAAACTCAACAGCCTTTAAAATCAACAAAGTTGGTCATTTCTTTTGTTTTTTAAAATGTGCATAGGTGAGGTTGACAATGTGATATTGTGGGTATATATAAATAGTAAAATGGGGGCTGGCATTGTGATGTAATGGGTTACACCACCACCTGCGATACTGGTATCCTATATGGACACTGGTTCGAGTCCTGGCTGCTTCACTTCTGATCCAACTACCTGATAATGTGCCTAGGATGGCCCAAGAGCTTGAGCCTCTACACCCATGTGGGAGACCTGAAAAAAATTCCTGGCTCCTGGCTTCAGCCTAGCCAAACCCTGGCTGTTGCAGCCATTTAAGGAGTAAACCAGCAGATGGAAGATTTCTCTCCCTCATCCCTCCCTCTCTCTCTAACTCTCCCTTTCAACTGAATAAATCTTTTTAAAAAGATACTAAAATAGTACAGGGATGAAAATTAACATTTTCATCATCTCTCAGTAATTTTTATATATGTGACAGGAGCAGATAAAATCTATTTAGTTAATAAAAACCCCTAGTACAGTATAATTTTATTAACTATAGTCCTCATGTTGTACAATAGATGTCTAGATTTGTGTATCTTATGTATCTGATCCTGTCTCCTTCAACCCATTTGTCCTTATTTTCTCCTGCCCCAACACCACCAACACTGTTTTATTCCCTCTCTATATTTGAACACTTTTTGGTTTTAGATTCTATACATGGTGAGATCATGAAATATTTTCCTTTCTCTGACATATTGTCCTCCCGGTCAATTCACGTTGTGGAAATGGCAAATTCCATTCATTTTTAAAAAAAGATTTATTTTATTTATTTAAAAGGTAGAGCGATGGACAGAAAGAGACAAAGAGAGAAAGAGACAGGGAGAGATGATCTCTCTGCTGGCTCATCCCCAAATGGCCACAACATCTGGGACTGGACAAAGTGGAAACTAGGTACCCAGAATTCCATCAGGGTCTCCCACATGAGTGAAAGGGGCCCAAGTACTGAGGTGGTCTTCTGCTTTCCCATGCACATTAACAGGGAGCTGGATCTGAAACAGAGCCTTTGGGACTCAAAATGGTGCTCATATGGGATAACAGTGTCACAAGCCATGGCTTAATCTGCTGCATTACAATGCCAGCCCCTCATTCATTTTTAAGACTGAACAATATTCCATTTCATGGGTATTTTTTAAAAAGATTTTTATTTATTTATTTGAGAGGTAGAGTCATAGTAAGAAGGAGAGACAGAAAGAGGTCTTCTATCTGCTGGTTCACTACCCAAATGGCCACAATGGCTGGAGCTGGGCCAATCCAAAGCCAGGAGCTTCTTCTAGGTCTCCCATGTGGGTGCAGGAGCCCAAGCACTTGGGCCATCTTCTACTGCTTTCCCAGGCCACAGCAGAGAGCTGGATGAGAAGAGGAGCAGCCTGGACTAGAACTGGTGCCCGTATGGGATGCCGGTGCCACAGGCGGAGGATTAACCTACTGTGCCACAGCACCGGCCACACATGGGTATTTTTTAATGTCAATATCAGTCATGGCCGGCGCCGTGGCTTAACAGGCTAATCCTCCGCCTTGCGGCGCCGGCACCCCAGGTTCTAGTCCCGGTTGGGGCGCCGGATTCTATCCTGGTGGCCCCTCTTCCAGGCCAGCTCTCTGCTATGGCCCGGGAATGCAGTGGAGGATGGCCCAAGTGCTTGGGCCCTGCACCCCATGGGAGACCAGGAGAAGCACCTGGCTCCTGGCTTCAGATCAGCACGATGC
Source organism: Lepus europaeus (assembly GCF_033115175.1). Classification (NCBI taxonomy): domain Eukaryota; kingdom Metazoa; phylum Chordata; class Mammalia; order Lagomorpha; family Leporidae; genus Lepus; species Lepus europaeus. The sequence goes on from NC_084840.1 coordinate 50,764,498, forward strand.
GCTGGCCGCAGCGGCCATTGGAGGGTTAACCAGCAGCAAAAAGGAAGACCTTTCTCTCTGTCTCTCTCTCTCACTATCCACTCTGCCTGTACAAAAAAATATATATATATATATATATATATATATATCAGTCATACGTTAAGATCATCCAGAAAAATTGAAGAGGGGCACTAATACAAACCTGGTAGCCAACAATGCTTCCCCAGCTCTCTCCCACCCAGATTTTCGCACATGGGTTTTAAGGGAGAAACTTGGAGCGTTAACAGTTTAGAGGATGTTTTGGCTCTTGTATGTTCCACAATAAGAAACCTTAGAAAAACCTAGAGATAATTAAAAGGGTGGGAACCTCGATTTAAATTCTTAAAGCCATACTTTGTTTTGACAACATTATGATTTGTTAACCAGTAATTTTGATACCAGTTACTGTAAGCCTAGATTAGTACTATAATGAAATGAACCAATAATACCAATCTGTATAGTAATTTGCAAGAAATTTAGAGGCTTGTGAATTGATTTCAAAAAATAGTTTAGCCTTTGTTCATTAGTATATTTGTTATTTAGTGATTGCATAACCCACCTCACTGCACATTCCTCCTACAAGCTTTGACTCCTGAAACCAGAGGAAAGGCCAGGCTGCAGGCAGCCCTGCTCCCCTTGGTGTAAAAAGTGTTCATTAAGGGGCGTATGAACCCTATCTCCCACTCTGAGTGGGACTCTGGGGCCCTAAAATGAACTTGAGACAACACAGAGTACCAGAGAAATGTTTTTGAAACATACTGATTATTTTCTGGCCTCTGGGTGTCAGTCTTGACTCCAGCTTTAAGCCTCCCTAGAGGGCCTGTTGCTACCATTTAGCAGAAACTGAAGTGCTTCTAAAAAGGAGCTGGGCACACAGTAGCACTGCCTGCTTGTTCCTGATCTTTCTTGCAGTTGTAACTTTGGTACAGGAAAAAAAGATTTCAGTTTATAGGATGATAAAAGCTGTGCTTCTTATTTCCATGTTGAAGAGTAAACCAGGAACACAAACACGCATCTTGGAGAAAAAGGCTGTAGAATCTTAGGCACCTGAGAGGCCAGCTGGTTGCTTCCCCAGGATGGATTTCTTTAGAGCTTCACTATTGGGCTTCACTCCACAACTTTGGTGCTGAGTTGTTCACTATCTGAGGAAACCATCAAAGCAAAACAGTCAGGGGATATCCTGGTGGAAAGGTGGGTTAAGCCACTGTATGCGTCACCGGCATCCCAGATAGGAATACTGTTTTGAGTCTCAGGTTCTGCTTTCAATATAGCTCCCTGCTGATGCACCTGGGAAGTAGCTCTTGATGGCCCAACTAGGTGGGCCCCTGCCACTCATGTGGGAGATCTGGATGGAGTTCCTGGCTCTTGGCTTCAGCCTGATCCAGCGCTGATTGTTGCAGCCATTTGGGGAGTGGGCCAGCAAATGAAAGATCTCTCACTCTCTCTTTCCCCCAGTGCCTCCTCTTCTTTTGTTATGGTTTCAAATAAATAAATAAACTGGTAAAATCAAAGCAATCAGACAAAAACAAGAGCTTTCTAAAAATAATGATTAATGATTTAAATAGACTTCAGTTATTTCTCAGATATATTTTATAGGACTATAGAGACTGAATTGAGACATTTTTAAATGTTTGTCAGAAAGCTGAAAATGACAATGAGATGTCAATACCTTGCCTCAGTCAAGAGATTTATATGTTAGATACTCTACCAGTTACCTTTCGTGGGTTGTTTCTCAGAAGCCTGCTAGCACCTCTATGAGATAGGAGTTCTGTTACTAACATTGGAGGCACCTGAGACTCCTAAGCCCCTTGCCCAAGGTCCCATGTGAGCGCATAGGGGACGTGATCATCTGCTGCCCTGACTTCTCAGAGAGCCCCATCCTCTGAGACTTACCTTGGTGCTAGATTTTTATTCCTTCCTTTCTTTTCAATAATTTAGTCATATATATTCATAACCCCCACCCCTTAAATGAAAGGTTTAGGACTAAATGCTGTTCTGCGCACTGCAAGGTGGCTTCTGAAAGTCAGACTTTCGTGCTTGGGGAACAGAACCCATCAGGCCACTACTCGTCTTCTGATCACAGCCACATCATTCATGACAGCAGAAAAGGACCAAGTCCTAAAGACCTGGAAGCCACAGACTCCTTTAGGTTTAGATTTTTCATAGCTCTGTGGTTGATTCTGCACTGATACTCATATTTTATTCCTCATACTAATATTATTCCACTCTAAGATCTTGTAGGATTGACAATGGTTATAATTAATTGTATGCACTGATTTTGGAAACACTGCTTTATTCAACCTGATAGTTTACCAAAGATTATTTTCCTGTTTTACTATATGATAATTATAACCATCGTTTGTTTACACTGTAGTTAATGTTTCATAAAGTGCACATACATAACTTGCTTACCCTTATCCCATTGAAGGGCGCTTGATTGGTTTCTAACATTTTTGCTATTTGTCAGTTAAGAGAATTAATTTATTATTGCTCAAGAGCCTTGAAGCTTTGAACTGGTGGGGATTTAACTAAAACACATCTACTTTCCTGGAGTCCTTTTGTCCGGGGGTGGAAATGTGAGGACAGATGTAGATCTTTCAAAAGAAGCCTCTTCCTCAATTCAAGAGAAGGAAAAATGCAATGTACACGTCGTGATGATAGACAGGAAGAGGCTGTTTCAAATAACAAAAACCTCTGAGAAGGATTCTCAAAGGTTGCTGATTCTTTCTTAAAGTATATGTTCCACACCACTTGAATATACAGTACGCTCTGTGAGATTTAAAATATGACTAGTGAGAAGACTGCGATCTGATCAGGTGACTGTCGTGGCGTATTCTAGCAGAACACGATTTTAAATGGCCACAGGCAGGTCTTCTGGGTCCTGGAACTCGTACTGGTCCTCCAACAAAAGTTATCAGTTGCTTACCCTGAGTCATATCCAGGTGCTTGTTCAGCATTCTACCTGAGCCACTGAGGCCTGGGAGGTTTACACTTACATTTAGAAAAAATAATTCCAGATGTTTTCTGGACCATAGGAGTAAAAAGCAGCCAGCCAACGGGCCTGTGGTTGTCCGTGAAGGTTTTACGGGGTGCAGTCTGAACTGTCTTTCCAGACTATCAGGGACTGAACACTCCCTGCACTCAGAGTGAAGGCTCTGAAACACAGGTGGTCTTGTTCACGAGGCTGGAGGGAACCAGGAATGACAAGACGGAAAAGGTTATTTTGGCTTGAAGGGCAGTGAGGCTCATTTGGGAGCACGTGGCCAGTGTCAGAGGGCTTTGGAAGGTAGACAAATACATTTCGTTGTGTTAAAAACAAGTAACAGTGGATCTGTAAAGGAGAAGAGGAGAAGGGCTCAGTGAAAAGCAGCATTTCAGAAAGATTGGTGAGCAAGACTATTCAGAGGAGACTGAAAAGAAGAAGGAAACTGAAATGGGGAGACCAGTCAGCAGGCTGTTTAGATAATACAATCTTGATTCCAGGGAGACCTGACTGGAATGGTGATTTAGTTGGAGAAGGGAGTGCAGAAGTAAGGACAAATTTAAAGGAAAACTGTGGTTCTTAGTGACTGCCTGTGGGACGTAGCAAAGGGAATGATTCCAGGATCCTGAGCAGCAGTAACTGGGGGAATGAGTACTGCAAATAATTGATTCAATCACAGGCATTGGGATTGGGAACTGGATTAGAATAAGAGGGCTGGTGACATCACGGCCCCTCCCTGCCTCGGTCTGCTCTCCCTCTCTCACTTCCTTATTCCCTTCTTTCTTCCCTCCTTCCTTTTCTTCTTTGTTCCCTGTCCTCCTTGATTTCTTCCTATCTTCTTTATACAGGTATTTGCCAATTACTCTAATATCTGGCAACTCCTCTGTTCCCTGGAGGTCTAGCAGTAAACAGGAGAGGCTCAGTCTCCACTCTCATGGAGCTTACACTTAATGATGGAGGGGCGAAGAAAGAGAAGAACAAGATGGCTCAAGACAGTCATCGCACTCTGAAGAAAATAAAAGAGGACTATCTGCTTGATGACAATGAGTGCTGAAGGGACTGGAAAGGGCTTCTTTAGATTGGAGGATCTAGGGCCGGCGCTGCGGCTCAATAGACTAATCCTCCACCTGCGGCGCCAGCACACCGAGTTCTAGTCCCAGTTGGGGCGCTGGATTCTGTCCTGGTTGCCCCTCTTCCAGGCCAGCTCTCTGCTATGGCCCAGGAGTGCAGTGGAGGATGGCCCAAGTGCTTGGGCCCTGCACCCGCATGGGAGACCAGGAGGAAGCACCCGGCTCCTGGCTTGGGATCAGTGCCATACGGCAGCCGCAGCGCGCCGGCCACAGTGGCCATTGTGGGGTGAACCAATGGCAAAGGAAGACCTTTCTCTCTGACTCTCTCTCTCTCTCACTGTCCACTGCCTGTCAAAAAAAAAAAAAAAAAAAAAAAAGATTGAAGGATCTAGATTGTGATTCAGAGGAGACACACCTCGAGTCAGCCATGTGAAGATCTGGTAACATCCCTGGTCATCCTGAGCAGACAAACCAACAGTAGCCTTGGAGTGTGTGAAGGAGAAAATGAAGGCCGAAAGTCCAGGGGTGGGGTGGGGGGTGCACATCACAGGGACCAGGAGAGGAGCTCTGAGGGTGTTTCATTCGAGGTCTAGCAGGAAACGGAACTACAGAGGAATAGAGTAATGAGGGGTTCCCCAGAAGGAAGTAAGGAGAACTCTAGGGAATATAGCAGTGCAGATGGAAGAAGCAGCCACATCCCTAGGGCTGAGCTACAGTGTCCCACTGTAAGTGTCCCCAGTTAGGAACCAGACCTTGTTTGAGAGGTCATGGCCATGGCAAAGTGGATAGCCAAGAAGCCACTGTGGTGCCGCACCAGTGTAGCTTGCTGGAAGCCCTCTCTCCGGAACTTTCAGGAAACCCTCCCCCTCCTCCATCGCGCCCAAGAAAACTTTCACAAGGGGTTTTGGTAGAGGCAGTTTACTAAAATAAATAAATAAATAAAAAAAACACTTGGGAAGGCTTCTGGGAGCTGCTGGCACCCAGGAGTTGGAGCATCTGTGCATACTGTGTGCACAGGGAAAGCCCTACTACTGCAGGAGGGGAGAGCTGAGGAAACCACATCTGTTTCAGGGGACCTGCGAGTGAAAGAGAGAGAGAGGGAGAAAGGGAGAGAGAGAGATACATCAGCTGGCTCACTCCCCACATGTCCAGGTCTCCCACAGTAAGGCAAGGTCCAGAGACTTGGGCCAATTTCCACTGCTTTCCCAGGCATGTTAGCAGGAAACTGGATTGCAAGTGGAGCAGCCTGGACTCAAGCTGGCACCTTTAAGAGATGCCTGCCTTGTAGGCGATGGCCTCACCTGCCATGCCACGATGCCGGTTCCTCTTTATGTATCATAATTTGTTTTTTCTTCACAATTTAGTAACGTACATACTGCCATCACCTCCACTTTATAGATGAGGAAACTGAAGCTTACAGAGGTTATGTCGCTTGCCCACAGTCATACCAGTGAAGGGCGGGGCAGTCTGACTCCACATGAGCCTCACTCTACCTAATCGTTACTGGTTTTTAAACAGACAGCTGAATATGTCATAAAATATAAGTATGCAAGAGAGCTTTGCAATTAATCCTTTTGTGTTTATAGCAGTCGTCTATCCCTATTGTATATGTTTTATGAATTCAGTATCTTAATGACTTTTAAAGTAAGGTATAAGCTTATAAGGAAATGCAGATTAAAATAGAATATGTGGGAGGGGCCAGCGCTGTTGCTCACTTGATTAATCCTCTGCCTGCAGTTCCTGCATCCCTTATGGACACTGAGTTCTAGTCCCAGCTGCTCCTCTAACAGTCCAGCTCTCTGCTGTGGCCCGGGAGGGCAGTGGAGGATGGCCCAAGTGCTTGGGCCCCTGCACCCGCATGGGAGACCAGGAAGAAGCACCTGGCTCCTGGCTTTGGATCGGCGCAGCACCAGCCATGGCGGCCATTTGGGGAGTGAATCAACAGAAGGGAGACCTTTCTCTCTGTCTCTCTCTCACTGTCTATAACTCTACCTGTGAAATAAATTTTTAAAAAATTGAATATGTGGGAATAGAACATCTTTCATAGGAAAGTGAGGAAATTGTATGGTTGAAATGATGAGTACAATTTTGAGTACAATTTGGTAGACTTTGAGATCTATTAGCCTAAAAATAAAAACAGGAAAGAGAGGCGAGGTTTAAAATTACTGTCATGTGTATGAAGAGACATCCCTTAGAAGATCTGGATAAAATGTCTCATCCCTAGTATGTGGAAAAGGAGGGGCAAAACGAAACAGTGAGCCAAGGGTGGGAGAGTAGGCAATTGTGTGCAGACAGTGTGCCGGACAGCACGCCAGGGACTCTGGGTGGAAGGATGAGTGAAGTATGAGCTTTCCCTTAAGGAGCTTGTTGTCTCGTGACTGAGACATGATGGGCGCTTCACAACAGGTGTGTGTGCAGAGCTGTAGAAATGAAAGACGAGTAGCAACTGTCTAGTCTATGGAGGCGGTCAAGGGAAGGTTCCCAGAAAGCATAGCATTGGGTCCAATTGGGAGCTGGCCAAGGCACCTGAGAAAAGGGAGACATTGTAGATTAGGGTCTGACATGAGCAGGGACTGGTAGTTGACAAAGATATAAACAGATGGGGATTCGAGAGAAAAAAGATAATATAGAGTTAAGAATGTGGATTCTGGGGTCAGATGATCTAATCATTGTTTCCTCGATACTTGCTGGTGTCATGACCCTTGGCAAAGTATTTCATGTAGATTTCAGTGTTCCTGTCTAAAAAAGAAAAAAATAGCACCTTTCTCAGAGTACTGTTACACAGATTAAATGACATATGAAAAGCATGTTTCCTCCATGAATGGTACATGCTCAGTAAATATTTGTTGCCATTAGTTGTAGTGGAATTGAAAAACGGCTGAAGAATCCTGGGAAGAATAATAGATTAAAGGTTAGGAAATGTGTCACAATGTGTGTGTGTATGTGTGTGTACATAGGACTTTGTAGTAGTTTTTGATTGAATCCTTCACGCTTGTACCGGCAACATAGGGAAATGCCTATTTTTGCACATGATGATGAATATATGTTCTGTTACCATTTATGATGACTGTTATTTCCATCATATTAAGAGAAGTGTTCCTATATTTTCACAAGAATGACCAAGACAAAGCACACAAAAAAAGATCAGGTAAGAATGGCTTTATGGGTCTCATGCTGTGTATTTGACATCAAAATGACCAGTCACATGAGTTCCTAAGTGTTCTATTTGGTTTTGGTATAAATAAGGAATTGTGTTTTCTGAACGGAAAAGGAGACTTTAAAATGTTTCTCATAAAGTGAGTGAAAGTCTGGGGCTGTCAGTTAATGGGTCTTGTCACCGGAATGGAATTCAGTCTCAGTTCCACCAACCTGCTGGCTGTAACTCGGAGCACTCATCAAGTTCTCTTGAGTCCATGTCCTGATCTATTAAGTTGAGGTCATAATGATCAGAGTTACCTCACAGGGAAATTGTACAACAGAATGAAATAATGCTTGAAAATGCCTAATATCTCCCCGTGCACAGAGAGGGTAACACATCAATCTCCTCATCCAGCATCTTTAATTTAGCATCTCCTACTTGCAGCATCGCCCGTATGAGAGTCTCGAGTTGTTAGAGGTCACTTTAGAAGCAGCTGTGGCGTTTATGTGGACTTGAGGCTGACGTTCTGTCAGAAATTCCATGGGTAGGTAAGATTGTATGAGGAACTCATTTTTAGGATGCAGTAGAAAGAGAAATCACACAATCTCCCCTCTCCCTTCATTCCTTGTGATCTTTTTTATTCCTTGATAACCGGACTTCAGAGTGCAATTGTATTTTTACCAGGGGCTGAATCATTGTTTTCTTTAGAATGAACCATAAATCTCTTTGTTCACAGACATTGTAAATCCCTCATCCTCCCGATTAGATAATGTACTCATATATTCAACATCAGTAGGAAACAAACAGAGAAGTAAATATTTGCCACAAAATGTCTTTCTGATGCCTTGAAAATTAGTTTGCTGCATCTGACAAGTCAGTTACCCTGTTATATCCGCTTCACATTTAGAGTCAGAGGGAAAACAATCCCCCACAGCAAGGAGCCTGTCACTTGGTGTATCCAGGGGAGATAATGTGACCGTGGTGCAGCAGCAGTGAATATTGATAAGGATGTGACAGGCCATGCTTAAAGTTTGGTGTCACATTCAAATGACTGGCTGAGAGATGAAAGGGAAACAAAAAATTCATTCCCCTCTTGGAATCTCCTACAGATTCACTGAGTGCTTGGTGGCTGCTCAGCAGCCTGTCTCTGCCACCCCCCCCCCCCATTAATAATTATAATCAAATATCCATTATTGGTTTTCGGCAACAGGGTAATTGCTTTCCCTTCCTTATTTTCTGGGGCAGTCAGTCTGTTTGCAAGAAAGGACAGTTGTGTAATGGTTCTTTGCACGGAAATTCAGAGAAGTCAGTTGTGCCCTGCAGATATTGATGTCAGCCCGTTTGCTCTCTGGTGGAGTGAAAGAAGGAAATAATTTTATTGTGCTATTTTTAGACTTCAATTTAGATTTCAGCCTTTATAATACTTTGTGTTCTGGGGATAGAGCTGTGGATGCACAATTCAACTGTAGGACACTCTGGGTTCTACCTGCCCTGATAAATTCCTCTTTTAGCCTGGATATCTTAGTACCGCTCAGCCACATTTTCCTCCTTGGAGGCAGAAAGCTGAGCCAGGGCACTGAGGTTAAGCTGAACTCTCTATTGACAGTGTTTACCAAGGGAACTTGTAGCCAGCAATATCCAAGTCTTCAACTTGCTGGTAAAGGTTTAATCTGCTATTTCATAAGGATAGTCACCACTCCATAAATTCTCTGTAAACAAAATGAGTTCGTTGACCATCCTTAGTTTTCTGACAGTTTCCCAAATTGTAGGCATCAGCAGGACTGAGAAAAAAAATGATTTTCATCTGAATTTCCTTCTGAAGGAACAAAAAGAGCCCAGGCACCTGGAACTCCAGTATCTTTCCAAGATATGATGAAAGGCCTTGAACTTAATCAGTTTTTCTGGTTCTTCAGTATTAGTAATGAACTGTGCTATGGTCTGAATAGGATTTGACTCCCCATATTTATGAAGAAATTTAAGCTCCAGAATCTTATGTTAATGGTTAATGGATTAGTATTAGTGGTTGATGGATTAAGGATGGATATTTGGTCTCATTATGATGTCTGAGAGGTGGGCCCAATGGAAGGTGTTTAGATATTTGGGCATTCCCTCGGAAGGCAATTCTTATGGGAAGGCTGGTTATATAGGCCTGCAATGTGGCCAGTTGTTGACTCCCTGCTTCCTAGCTCATCCCATGTACCCCTCCACCATCCTCTTGCCTCACTGGATGCCTGAATCAGTGGGGATCACTTGGTCTTGGGCTGTGGACTTAAACTGTAAGCCAAAATAAATCTCATTCCTCAGAAGCTCCTTTGTTATTTGGTTAAAGTAACATACGTTCTTGCTAAACTTCAAAGATATCTTGGAAAGTTCCAGTAATGCCTGCCTGAGCTTGTCTTTTTTTTTTTTAAGATTTATTTTATTTATTTGAAAGAGTTACAGAGAGAGGTGGAGACAGAGAGAGGGGGGGGAGGGGTTTCCATCCGCTGGTTCACTCCCCTGATGGTTGCAATGGCTGGAGCTGTGCCAATCTGAAGCCAGGAGCCAGGAGCCTCTTCTTGGTCTCCTATGTGGGTGCAGGGGCCCAAGGACTTGGGCTATCTTCTATTGCTTTCCCAGGCCATAGCAGAGAGCTGGATCAGAAGAGGGGCAGCTGGGACTAGAACTGGCGCCCATATGGGATGCCGGCGTTTCAGCCCAGGGCTTTAACGTGCTGCGCCACAGTGCCAGCCCCCTGAGCTTGTCTTATGTCACATATATGTTGTCAGATATACTAAAGTTCACATCACTTTGTATCAGAATCCTGGGGGTCACATGACTTGGTGGTCCAGGTGCTGTCAGTTTTAGTATATGGGAACATGACTTGATCCTTGCTACTCAAAGTGTGGACTGCAGACTACATCCTTGATATCACAAAAATGTGTTTAAAATGTGAGAGCTCATGCACCACGCTTACCTACAAATCAGAGCCTGCATTTCAGTAAGATTCTCCAAGTGATTCATATGCATGCTAATCCATGTCTTTTTAAGTTTTAAAATTTGTTTTATTCATTTGAAATGGTGAGAAACAGAGAGAGAGAGAGAAATCTCCATGCACTGGTTTGCCCCCTGCCCCCACAAATGCCCAAACCAGCCAGGGATAGTCCAGGATAAGGTCAGGAGCCTGGAACTCAATCCAGACCTCCACGTGGGTGATAAGGATGCAACTAGTTGAGCCATCACCTGTTACCTCCCAGAGTATGCATTAGCAGGAAGCTGGAATGGGTAGTAGCCCAGGCATTCCAGTATGGGATGCTATCATCCTAAATGGTGTTTTAACTACTACAATTCCAAAACACCCACCCCTCACTTTTTCTATCTTTAATCTTGAGTACTTTTTAGTATCTTCTATGATTGTACCATTTGTGACTCCCCCACCCAGATTCATATATTGATACCTAATACCTAGTGTAATGGTGTTAACAGGAGAGACTTTTGAGATGTGAATAGATGTGGAGCCTAATGAATCCTGTTTAGTGTCCTCATTAAAGAGACCCCTGAGAGCTCCCTTGCCCCTTCTACCATGTGAGAAAAAAAAAAAGAGGTGGTGTCATCTATGAGCAAGGGAGTCCTCACCAGACATTGAATTTTCCAACACTTTGATCTTGGACTTTGCAGGCTCCAAAAGTGTGATAAACAAATTTCTGTTGTTTATAAGCTTCTCAGTTGATGGTGTTCTGTTATTAGCAACCAAAAGAGATGAAGAAGTTCTATGGACTGTTTTCCTGTAAAAATTCACATATACAGACATTTTTTTTTCATACAAGTATAATTTGGTATAATTTCTAGGTGTGTAGGGACCACTTCTGTGAGAATTTTTACTCATGGGAATCAGAGGCCTGGTGGAGCTCTTAAGTGCTATTGCTGCCCTCCCAAGATGCCAATCCATGTTGCTGCTTGATTGTTGTAGTGAACTGGTTCTCACCTTCATGCCCAGACCTTGTATAAAGAGCATCAACTTCTGGAATAGTCACAATTTAGCTTCAATAGTCCCTTTTATCCATCTGCCTCTCATTCACTGGTCCTTGTGACCATTATCTAACTGGGCTATTCTGGTCTTTTGCTTTCTCCTTCTTTAATTTAGTGATCAGAGTACCAGGTATTTTAGAGTGTTAATAGCTGCCAATTAAAAATTATATCAATATTTTTCTCCCTGCCTATCAGTCTCATAAGGAGAAGAAATAGAGTAAATACTCAGATCTTTCTGCTATTACAACAATAGTGCATCCATTTGCAGATCATGTATGTGCTCACCTGTGTACATACTGTGTGGACTTCAGTTTCCTCTAACCCTTGACAGCAGCCTAAGGAAAACACAAGTAAGACTAAAGCAAACTTGTTAAGAAGTCATGGGGCCAGCACTGTGGCACAGTGGGTAAAATCCACTGCCTGCAGCGCTGACATCCCGTATAGGTGCCGGTTCGTGTCCTGGCTGCTGCACTTCCAATCCACCTCTAATGTGTGTGGGAAGGCTAATTTGTGTGGGAAGGCAGTGGAGGATGGCCTAAGTCCTTAGGCCCCTTGCACATATGTGGGAGACCCACAAAAAGCTCCTGGCTTTGGCCTGGTTCAGCCCTGGCCATTGTAGCCATTTGGGGAGTGAATCAGCAGATAGAAGATCAGTCAATCAATCTCTCTCTCTCTCTCTGTGTATCTCTCTTTTTCTCTCTCTCCCTCCCCCTCTCCTTCTCTGCAACTCTACCTTTCAAATAAATCAACCTCAAAAAAAAATCTGTTTGTGTATTGGCTGATTTATTTTCAAGAGCATACTCTGACCTTGAATAGTCCTTGCTTTGGTAGTACAGCACAGGTACATGGGTGATGAAAATATGTGGTATGTGCCAATTTGGAGGTATGGACAAATGCTGTGAAACAACAAATGGAGGAATAATTATATTTTCATAGGGAAAGAGAGAGTGCTTCAAAGAGAGCATGTCTTTGAGCTGGGTTTTGAAGGATAAGTAGGACATTTTCTGAGCCAAGACTAAAGGATTGATTACTGTGAAGTTGGGAGGGTTGAGTTGAGGAGGTTATATGAGTGGAAGGAGCACTAGCTAGCATGTAGACAGGGCTTGCTGTGGGCCACACACAATCTTAGGTGCTTTCCACACAGTGCCTTGTGTAGGCCTCTCAGCTGCTCAAGAGTCCTTTCCTTATGGGTGAGGAACGATGCACGGTGCACTCATTTGCCTAAGATTGCCCAGCTGCCAGTGGGGCTGGGCTTCAGTCCTATGCATTATAGCTCCTGCATTAGATTCCCCTGCAGAGAAAACTTCCCTTTGCTTTCAGGATGGGACTTGCAGTGCTGTAGTGCCTAGGACTCAAGAGGCCTTATTTTCTCCTCCATTGGTTCTGCAATCTTCCCAACTATTTCTTCCTTCATCAGTGAACAATTTGCATTTTCAGATCACTCACTATGTCACTATGTGTTTGTGTTTTTTCTGTGTTCTCTCACTATGTGCCTGTGTAAAGCTTAGGACCACTGAGTTATGGGGGAAAGGGGAAATGAGTATTTCTCTGAATAATCTAATGGCTCTATTATCTCACATTTTATAGGACCCTAAACACACCATGCATACAGGACACACCCCTGTGGTCTCAGAGGGGGCCTGCCACCCTGTTGCAGGCCAGAGAGCCTCAACCCCTGGCAAAAGTCCTCAAAGGATGGTAGACCAGGAAGCCTGGTAATGTCTCCTTCCTGGCCCAGGCTCACTGTGCTGCCACCCCTCCCCAACACCATTGGCCACACACCCCGGGATGGAGGGAGGGATTCAACAAAAGGCTGCTCAGACTGGGAAATGTTAGGAGATTGATTGGCACCCCTTCTTAAGACTGTTGTCACATCTCTTCCCGCACCTACTACCTTGGCATGACAGGTGACAGGCGGGCAGCCCATCAGGTTGCTTTGTTTCTCCCTTGTTCCCCTTCCTTCTCAAGCTTGCGGCCTCCTGCTGGTGAAGAAGATGCCTTTGGGCTTCATTTGCCAGAGCCAAACGTTCACATCTTTGGTTTTCAACCACTTGTGCTTCCCGTGCAGACCAAGCTGCAGATCGCTCACTTTGTTCTTTTCTCAGCGTTAGAAACAGGGGCTCTTTACCTTGACTATAGCTTGGACATAGCTCTCTTTTTGCTCCTGACTTTGTCATAGAAGTCCGTAATTGCTGAGCTGTCATTAATGTGTGTGGCGGTAATGTCACTACCTTCTTAGGTTTGTGAATAGGGAACACTAGATGCTAACAAAGCATCCATAAGATTTTAACATTGACTGGCCTGTTGGAAGCTCTCCCTGGCCCAGGAAACTTTACATCCTGCAGTTCTCCAGTGAAAAGAGTGGTTAGCTGTAGCAAGCTGGAATGCATGTGCAAAGCAGCGTGGTTTATTCCCATGTAGTTTTTGCTGTTCTGTCTAGAATACAAAATAATCTGGATACATTTTTACATATTCCTTCTCCAGTAGCCAGATATATGGGCCTACTTAGCTGCATGTAATCTTTGCCGTCTTAACTCTTTGCCCTATGCATTTGTCAGAGGAGATATTTGGGGTATGAGCTCATTAGCAGATCCGTTCTTCCATCCAATTTTCTTGGTATTTATCAGTGACTACTCTTTAAAAAGTGCATGTTTTGAAAGGTAGGGAGAATTATATATTTCACCTGTAGTGTGAAGTTTGGCCAGCTCATTTTCTTTGTGAAGTGAGCTACTGGAATGTCTTCAGATAAGCTGAGATGCAGTTAGGGGGGAGTGCTGTCTCCTAGCCTTGCTCCTGTTTCTCTTTAAAATTCCTGGGCTGCCCTTAGCATTGGCATGTGTTTCCATTTACCCCATAGCTCTTAGGACTCAATGTAGCGCTTGTACTTCTGAAGAACGCTTATTAAAAAGCCCGTCTGCCTGACTTTCAGCTTGCATTGATCAAAACTCTAGGCCCCACAAACCATTACAAGGACTTCTGTGCAAAAGGAGAGGGAAAGATGCTTAGCTACAAGGTTAAAGACTGGACGTGTTTTGGCAAAACGACACAAGGAAAATAAGTAGACAAAGTACCTTTTAAAACTTTGGTTTTGTTATAAGAGTTAATGATTGTATGATTAATTCGAATAAAAAGAAAAGGAAAGAAAGAAATACAGACACATAAAGAGGTGAAATGTAAAGAAAAAGTCCTTTTTCCCCCCTCCCCCAACCATGAGGAAGCTGTTAACAGTTTTAAATATATTCTTACAGAAAGATCTCACTTGCCTGTGGGCATATATGCATATATGTGCCTGTGCTTTTCTTTTTTTTTTTTTTCTTTTTTTAACTTTTATTTAATGAATATAAATTTCCAATGTACAGCTTATGGATTACAATGGCTTCCCCCTCCCATAACTTTCCTCTCACCCGCAACCCTCCCCTCTCCCGCTCCCTCTCCCCTTCCATTCACATCAAGATTCATTTTCAATTCTCTTTATATACAGAAGATCAATTTAGCATATATTAAGTAAAGATTTCAACAGTTTGCACCCACATAGAAACACAAAGTGAAACATACTGTTTGAGTACTAGTTATAACATTAAATTACAATGTACAGCACATTAGCCTGTCCTTTTCTTACTTGTAGAAAATCCAAATTGAATTACAACAGGATCCTGCTCTGTGTCTTTCCTTTTTCACTTAATCTTTGGGAGGTTTTTATTTTCAGAGATTGAGCCCAATCTTCTATTGGGAATGACCACATGAAAAGTAGCAGTCCATTTAGGTGATTCCAGTTTTCTCCATTTGGTTGTTTCCAGCCATTGTTCATGCTGAAATAGCTATTCTTCTTCACATACATGTTTTCCTTGTCTGAATATTTCTGAAGGATCAATGCCTAGAAGTGAAATAGCTAGCCTAAAGAGCATGTGCGTGTTTTATTTAGATCAATATTGCCACATAACTTCCCTGAAAAGGCTGTGGATTTATCCTCATCCCTAAAACTGAGTTTACAACTTCCAGACTTTATCTACACAGGTCAACCATCTTCTCATATACTAACTGGCTGTTTTTGTTTCTTTTTGTGTATATCCTGCTTAGTTTCTCTTAGAGTGTCTGATTTTTGCTTATTGATTTTCAAAACTTTTTGTTGGTTAAGGAATTTGACTCATGGACTGTACTACATATTTTTTTTCCTCTAATGTGTCATTGGTATTTGACCTTTATTTATACTGCCTTTATCATGTGGAACATTAAATTTATATGTGTGCAGATTTATCACTGTATCCTTGTTTTTTGTTTTTTTATATTTCCAGCCTTTGTATCTTGCTTTGAAAGATTTTCTTTACTTCAAAATTAGAGTCAAATAATTTAAATTTTTCATTTAGCCCTGGGGCAGCTTACAAGCCAATACTAGTCTAGCCAAGTAGAGTGGCATATTGAAATTTACCCTGAGACTTTAATTTTTAATGTAGCCAATCCATTGGGATCACTTATCAGGAAGGATAGTCCCCTATTAACCTCTGTTAGGATAGATATTTTAAAACGTAACTGTTTTCTTTACTTCAAACTGAGGAAATCCTTTGAACGTAGCTACCCTGAACATTCATTCAGTTCATTTGCTAGCTAATGATGGATGACATCTTGCTATACTGTGTGTTTCACAGGATTAAAAACATGAATAGGAAATATGCTCACATCTTGTTAAGTACATACAGTAGAAGGTTCTGCACCTAAAACCCAGATATCCAAGCATAACTGTAATAACTACCTTAAAAGGATTACAGAATGCCATGTGGCTCAGAGAAAGGCGATGTCCTCTATTGTATATGATTGTGAGGGTCAGAGAAGGGTTCTGTATTGAAATGACGTCTGCCTGGAAATGGGCCTTGGTGAGCTGGTTGCATTTTAATGCATGGAAATGATTGTTAAAAGAAAAGGCATATAAAAAAAATCATCATCAGTGAATAAAACCCTGTGCATTTGTCCCAAAAGGAATAAGTGGTCCACTTTACTGGGATCTGGAGAACTCTTGGGGTACAATGATTGAGGGGTCCAGAACAGGGCTGAGATCATCCTGGGAAAGGCCTTGAAGGGCTTTGTTTTGCATTTGGCAAGCAGTAGGGGCTGTTAGCATTGATGGAGCAATGACATTAGAGGTACATTGAAAATATGAAATATTTGCAGGCAGAAAGGCCCATCATTGATTGTAGTCTTCTTCAGGTGAAGAGACAAAATGTTTAATTTGGAAATAGTAGTTAAATTGGAGGATAGACCAGAACAATATTCTCAGTTTATAATCTACGGCTGGAACTGGAGGCTGAGGGCAAGAAAAATATTTAAAAATGACCAAGATCTCTATGTGTAATGCAATTCACTCTTAACATTTGTCAGGCTCCTCTATGTATGAGCACTGTGTTGGGCACTGGGAATCCAGGAATCTGCAAGACAGATGGGGTTCCTGCTCTCAGGGTACTGCATTCTCATGGAGAAAGAGGCATAAAATAAGCTAGGAAGTTACCAGGAATAAAGAAGCCATGAATATAAATAGAGAAATTAAGAGAAGGAACTGGTTTGATGGGGATCCTGATTGACTTTAACTTTTTGTCCTAAAATTGAATATTCAATTCCTGCTCCAGATGATTATCTATATAATTATTTCTGGTACTATTTTTTCTTCCTTTTAGTGTACTGCTGAGTAATGGAATTTATATCTGATTTCTGAGAGTGCCTTAGTTTCCTTACCTATACAATAGAGATCTGCCCCTACAATAATTTTCCCTTGCTCACAATTTTGTGGATCACTAGTTGGGAAGGTCTTGGTAAAGCAGTTCTCTCCCATGGCACTCAGTCAGATGTCAGCATAGCTGGACAAGATGTACATAGTAGCTCCCTCACATACTTAGAAGTTGACAATGGCCATCAGCTGAGGTTCCAGGGCCATTTAATGTAGATTGTCCAGAATGATAATCTCAGGATAGACAGACTTTTTTACATGGCAGCTGACTTCGCCCAGAGCCAGGATCCCAAAAGAACCAAATGGAAGTTGCATTGCCTTCCTTGGTGTAACCCTGAAGTTATGTTACTCATTCTGTTCCTCTTGGTTACAAGGGAGACATTAAGTGCAGCCCACATTCAAGGACATAGACACCAGATCTTGACTGTTGGAATGTCAATGAATTTAAATTTATGTTTTAAAGCTGCCAAGGCATAATAATGTTATTGGCCTCATGAGGTTGTTTTGAGAGCTAAATGACATAATATATGGAAAACTCTTAGAGTAGCAATTTTTGAGAATGATGGTGGTGGTAGTGATGATGGGAATGATGGTGATGATATGAAGGAGAAGGAGGGGTAACTGATCTTTCTACCATGTCTTTTGTTGTCACTGGTAGATGGAATTTGGGGCAGGCAGAACCATTGTTCTCACACAATCCATCTTTCTTATGTAATGGCTGTTAAGATTTCTGTAAAGGACCATCCTAGGCCACTCATCACATTCTTTCAGAGGATCTAGGCATGAGTTGCTATCCAGGGTTTTACAAGGGTAGACAGTTGGTTACCTGAATATAAATAAAGCTCTACTAGGGAAGACAAAAAAGAGAAAGAGATGTTAGTTCACCAGCCAACAGTGTTCACTACTGATTTCTATGAAAACGTTCTCTTTTTAAACTATGCTTCCTTTATAAGGCAGCTTATGGAAAGGAGACTGAAATTTCCCTAAGTTCAGTGGAAAATAGTGTTACTTTTTCTTCCTTGAAAAATAGGGAAACAAAGAAATAAAAGTAAAATTTCTCATAAAACCAATTTTTTCATTCAGAATTGGAGATTTAATTAACCAGGGAATAAAAAGATTACAGGTACACTAGAACCATCCATGCCTCAACAGTTTGCAGCTGAAAATTTAGTTCCATTGCATAGTCACAAACTGGTTTGGTATGTATTCCATAATGGTTCTGTAAAAAGACTGGTTATATTCACAGTTTCCAAAGAATGAGGTAAAATATTAATGCCCATTAAATGAAAATATTAGTGAATCAGGATAGAGAGTTGGGTGTTCAGAGCTGAAATTATTGGCATCTGTGCCAGAATTCAGTGTTTTCACTCCTAAAATGGACAGAATCTGCCTGTCAGCATCCTGCCTACTGTTTCCTTCACCATCGTTCCCCATAAAGAGCAAATGCGTGCCTCAGTACCCCAAGGGTTCAAACCACAACCAGATGATAGCTTATACCTAATTTTACTTCTGACTGACTGCAGTAGTAACAAAAATAATGAATCTCAATTCTGATCTCTAAATCTTCCTCCCAAATACTGAAGTTGTATTTTCAAGCAGCCTCATTACTGGTTATGAAAACATCACCAAAGATCTTAAATAGCTCAGCTAGTTGTAAGTCATTCATTGAAGGGAGCATTACTACCGATCTAATTGCCTTCATGGATAGAAAGAGAAAAGTATCTCAAGACATCAAAATCAGCCGCTGTTCTGTTTAGTACAAATATCTTAAATGTCTACAGCTTGATGCAATTATTTCATGGGCCATAATGAAACACTACAATTGTATACCTGCATGTTTTATTCACCATTTAGCTTGCACCCCAAATTATTGATATGCATATTATCAGAGACATTTCAAGACTAGTCTCACTTCCACTCAAAGAATATACATACTCCATTGCATTGAGTAGCAAATACACACAACATTTCAATGTTCTGATCTTTATAAATACAAAAAAGCATATTTACAGAAGCAGCAAACATTTTTCATTTAGGGAAGTTATCAAATCGGGGCATCTGGCTCTCAGCAATCTAGCACTGCGCAAACCACTGATACCAGAGAGATGCTGATGGATCTCTGAAGTTCTTAATAAAACAACAACAACAAATACGTGAGGACCTCCCCCTGCCCCCAGTAACTGAAGGTGATTTGACCCTGATGTGGGAAACAGATGGTAAAGTTAAAAAAAAATTTTTGGGTGGGCCCCTTCCTTCTTCCACATTGTCTGGGAAACCCGGTGCCCATACCCACATAAACACCTACTGGCAAAGAGGCTGGAATGTTAGGGCTAAATGAGCAGCATCAGATGGGCACTGCCTCAGGAGACATCAAGTGGATGGCCTGGATCATGAGTGTCCCCTGCAACTCCTGTTCCCTGAGGGCTAGGTAATAGCAGCTGAAGGAAATGTATTTCTCTAAGCACAGAAGTGCAGAGAATTCCACCAGCACTTCCTCTCCCATTAGAATGAATCCAGCTTAGGGTGTTGGCATTATGCTCTTTTCCAAAAACCCTCTCCAGCCCGAAAAGTTAACATATTCACCCTTAGATAAATAAAAAACTTGAAATTAAAGATTTCCAAAAGACATGCATAAGGAAATAGGAACTGATTTGGAAAATGAATAAGATTGCTTAGGAAGGCATCTGTTCTAAAGGAACAATAAGGAAAGAAACAGCTTAAACCTGATGAAGTGTAATTAGTGAACTAGACACGCAAGGTGTTCAAAAGACATATCAGATGTTGCCCAGAGATAAAGAAGTATATTGGAAACATGAAGTTAAATCTGAAACCCTAACAAAGAATCAAACAGAAATTCAGAGGATGCAAAGTATCATTTTTTTAGCGTTTTAGTAAATTGGGTTTGAATGCCAAATAGCTTCAGTGAAAAAACCTATTAGTGAGTCAGTAGATCATGTCAGAAACTCTCAGAGGGCACCAGGAATAGTCAGGGAGAGGAAAAACATAAAAGATAAGTAAAGCAGTATATAGAATAGCATTTCTGGATGAACATTCATATAAAAAGAATCCCAGAGGGAAAGAAAATAATCAATAGAAGAAGAGAAAGAAATATTTGAGAGAATAATGACCAAAAATTGCCCAGAAAAGGGGAAAGATCTAAGACCTCAGATTGACAGGTTTAGAACAGTGCAAAACACAGTGGAAAGGGGAGCAATATGTATAGGCCATTAAGAAATTCATGTAAAACAAAGTTAGAGAGGAATTTCTGAGAGCAGATCAACTGTTAAGGGTAAGAATTCGACTGATGGACTTCTCAATAGAAAGAACACAGACTACAGAGTAACATTTTCGAAGTTTTGAACCAATATTAAGAGAAACCATTATTTAAATAGGAGTATGAAATAAAGATACTCTCAGACCTACAAGTCCTTTGAAGTTTTAACATGAGGGGTCTGTCCTGTGGGTTAACTCTGTGCTGTGGTTAAGCTGCAGTCTGCAATGCCAGCATTCCAAATGGGAGCCAGTTCAAGTCCTGGCTGCTCCATTTCCAATCCAGCTTCCTGCTAATGCACCTGGGAAAGCAGAGGAAGATGACCCAAGTTCCTAGGCCCCTGCATCCATGTGGGAAACCCAAAAAATGCTCCTGGCTCCTGGCTTTGCCTGACACAGCCCTGGCCATTGTGCTATTTTGGGAGTGAACCAACAGATGATAGATATCTCTCTCCTTTTTTCTCTCTGTAACTCTACCTTTCAAATAAATAAATCTTTTAAAGGAAAAATATTTAATATGCAATAGCTTCTTTGGTGACATTCTCTTTTAATATTTTTTTATTTGAAAGATAGAGTTACAGAAAGAAAAGGAAAGACAGAGAGAGAGAGACAGAGAGAGAGAGAGAGATCTCCCATTTGCTATTTTATTTCCTCAATGGATACAATGGCCTGGTGCCAGAGCCAGGAGCCAGGAGCCAGGAGCCAGGAGCTTCATCCAGGTCTCCCATGTGGATAGCAAGGGCTGAAGCACTTGGGCCATCTTCCACTGTTTTACCAAGCCATTAACAGGAAATTGGATCAGAAGTAGAGCAGCTGGGATAAGAACTTGTGCCCATATGGGCCGTCTGTTTCACAGGCAACAGCTTAACCTGCTGTACCACAATGCTGGGATTCTTAGGAGAAGGATTTTTACAAGATAGAGACACATGGGCAGTCAACAGTGACTGTTTGAAAATCTCTGCCACAATGGATGCCCAGGCCTGGGAAGCACTCTCCACTCTTTCCTCATCCCACTCCATGAGCAAGAAGAGTTCCCCACAGTAAGCACCCAAACAGGGAAGCCTTTTTGTCCCCAAGAGCCTAAGATTCCTCTCTCTATCAAGAGACTTCTGCTGGCCTGCCCTGGGAACCCCTGCTGCTCCCATAGGCAGCTCCATTAGAGACCAATGAAGTCCTCACTGAATGAGATAAATCAAGAAGACAAACAATACAGCAGAAACCACTCCCAAACCAACCAGCATAAAAATACAAACACACAGCAATGACTTAAAAAATTGAAACACCATTAGAACAGCTCCCCAGAATGGACAGAACCGGTGTGATAAACCTAAATAGAGGTATTCTCTTTCAGAATAAAACATTTAAACTAGACTTACGGTTTCCTAACATAATGACCACAATGTCCAGGGTACAATTAAGAACCACTCATTATGATGAAAACCAAGGAAATCTCAGCTTGAATGAGGAAAGATAATCAATATGGAAATGAATCATATGTTAGAATTATGTGACAAGAATTTCAGTCATCATAAAAAATGCTTCCATAAGCAATTACAACAGTTGAAAAAATAGAACATGTCAGAAAAGACATAGAAATTATTTAAAAGATCAAAATGATAATTATAGAATTGAGAATTTTCTAAAAAGCAAGCAAAAATCTCACTAGATTTATCAGCTTAGTAGTAGAGTGAAGGAGACAAGATGGCGTCAGTGAACTTGAGAACAGATCAATCATGTTTACCAAATCTGAACAAGAGAAAATAAACCCAAAAACATTGAACAGAGCTGCAGAGACAGTAACAAAAGATCCACAAAGCAAAAGCTGCAGCTACAGTAACAAAAGATCCAACACTTTCAACCCTGGATCGCAGGAGAGGAGTGGAGAAGATGTGAAGAAGTTATGTCTAAATACTCCCAAATTTGGTGAACGACACAAACATACAGATTCAAGAAACTGAACAAATCCTCCACAGATTAAATCCAAAGAAAATTGTATGGAATCACATGGGAATTAAACGTCTGAAAACTAAAGAAAAGGAAAGAAATCCTTGAAAGGAGCCTCCTACGGGAGGCATTGTTTTGAACAACAGTGGATTTGCCATCTGAAACCATGGGAGTCAGAATGACGTGGAACATTTTTCACATGAGGAGAGTTGTCAACCTACATCCTCTATCCAGAAAATTATCCTTTAAGAACTAAAGAGAAGTAAAGATGTTTTCAGATGAAGGAAACTATATGGATTTGTTGTTAGCCGTTTAAAAATTAGCTAAAGGAAGTTCTTAAAACCAAAAAGAAATAACGAAAGAATCTTGGAGCAACGGGAAGGAAGACAGAATAATAGAAAAGATAGAAATAAGCCGGCGCCATGGCTCACTAGGCTAATCTTCCGCCTAGCGGTGCCGGCACACCAGGTTCTAGTCCCGGTCGGGGCGCCGGATTCTGTCCCGGTTGCCCCTCTTCCAGGCCAGCTCTCTGCTGTGGCCAGGGAGTGTAGTGGAGGATGGCCCAAGTGCTTGGGCCCTGCACCCTATGGGAGACCAGGAGAAGCACCTGGCTCCTGCCTTCGGATCAGCGCGGTGCGCCGGTCGCAGCGCGCCAGCCGCGGCGGCCATTGGAGGGTGAACCAACGACAAAGGAAGACCTTTCTCTGTCTCTCTCTCACTGTCCACTCTGCCTGTCAAAAAAAAAATTTTTTTTTAAAAAGAAAAGATAGAAATATAGTAAGCAGTTGTTTTCCTTAAGAACTTTATAAGTCATATTTGGTGAATGAAACAAGAATTTTAATGCCACATATGATTCAGAAGACAATATTTAAAAGGAGAGAGGGCAAATTTACATGGAAGTGAAGCGTACTCGACTTTACTTAATAAAATATTGCCAGTAGACAGTGATGTGTCACATATGTATATATAATCTCAAAAATGTTTGGAACCAGATAAGGTGATCTTTTGAAAAATATTTTATTTATTTATTTGTAATTTATTTGAGTGGAAGGCACACACACACAGAGGGAGAATTCTCCCATATGCAGGTTCATCCCCTAGAAGTTCACTTCCATCAG
Source organism: Lepus europaeus (assembly GCF_033115175.1). Classification (NCBI taxonomy): domain Eukaryota; kingdom Metazoa; phylum Chordata; class Mammalia; order Lagomorpha; family Leporidae; genus Lepus; species Lepus europaeus. Next base: position 50,787,761 of record NC_084840.1, read on the forward strand.
GGCCAGACTGGACCCAAAATCAGGATTTGGCCAGTACAGGTCTCTCCCCCATGTGTGGCAGGAACCTGGTTACTTGAGTCATCACTGCTGCCTCCCAGGAAACCAGTAGCAAGAAGTTAGAGGCAGGAGCTGGAGCTGAGAATCAAACCCAATTCTCTGATGTTAAGCTTGGGATTCTTAACTGCTGGACTAAGCGGCACCCCATACACTGATCTTTTAAGTTCATTTTAACATGAACTTTTTGAGGTACTCCAATACTGTAATACACAGAGCACCCATAAAGAAAACTGTACAAAGAGATACATCATCATCATCATTATTATGGTTATAAATTAAGATGGAATCCTAAAATATAGATCCGTTGATTTTTCACAAAGGTGTAAAAGCAATTAACAAATAGTGAGGGAGCAATTGAACATCCATAGACAAAAATGTGAACTTAACCTACATCTCACATTTTATACAAAAATTAATTTGAAATGGATGGTGAGGGGGCTGGCACTGTGGCATAGTAGATTAAGCCTCCACCTGAAGTGCAGGTTCAAATCCTGACTGCTCCACTTCCGATCCAGCTCCCTGCTAATGTGCCTGGGAAAGCAGCGGAGGATGGCCCAAGCAGAGGATGGCCCACATGGGAGATGCGGAAGAAATTCCTGGTTCCTGGCTTCAAATCTGCCCAGCCCCATTTGTTGCAGTCATTTGGGGAGAGAACCAGCAGATGGAAGATTCCTCAGTCTCTGTCTCTCCCTCTCTCTCTTTTGAATAAAATAAATAAATCTAAACAAAAAAATGGATTATGACACTTAAATGTAACACTGTAGACTTAACAAATAGAAATAAATCCTAAGGCAAGGAACACAAGGCAACACAAAGATTTCTAAGACTACACTAATAGCATGCTCCATTTAAAGGAGACAATGGTAAGTTGAACCTCACTGAAGGAAAATGTTTTGCTTTGCAAAATCTTATGAGAAGAGAATGGAAAAAGAAGTGAGAGGCTGGGAGAAATATTGTCAAACTATATATCTAAGAAACTACTATTACCAAGAATAAATACAGGCATACTTCAGAGATACAGCAGGCTTGGTTCCAGATCACCTCCATAAAGCAAATATTGCAATAAAGTGAATCACTTGAATTTTGGGTTTTCCATTGCATGTACAAGTTATACACATAGAGTTATTAACACATATAGTAGCCCATTAAGTGTACAATAGCATTGTGTCTAATAAATGCATATACTTAATTTTTAAAATAATGCCTTCTTTAAAAATGCTGACTATCCTCTGAGCCGTCAGTGAGGTTGTTGGTGGAGGGTCTTGCTTCAATATTGATGGCTGCTGTCTGATCAGAGTTTTGATTTCTGAATTGTAGGAGACAGTGGCAACTTCTTAAACTAAGACAACGATGAAGTTTGTTGCATCAATTTGCTCTTACAAAAATTTCTCTGTAGCACTTAATGCTGTTTGTTAGTGTTTTACCCACAGTAAAAACTTTTCTTTAAAATCCTTATTTATTTGAAAGGCAGAGAGACAGAATCAAACAGAGAAAGATCTTCTATCTGCTTGTTTACTCCCCCAAATACTATGACCTAACACATAATAGTCAGTAGTGACCAGACTGAAACCAGGAGTCTAGAACTCATTCTGGGTCTTCCAGATAGATAATAAGGACCCACATACTTAAACCATCACCTGCTGCCTCCCAGGACACACTTTAGCAGGAAGCTGGAATCAAAACAAGACTCAAACCCAGGCACTGATACGGAGTGTGGGGTGTCCCAAGTGACATCTTTGACTGCTGGGCCAAATGGCTGTTCCTCCCATAGTAAAACTTCTTTCAAAATTGGAGTTTGTTTTTTCTCTCTCTCTTTTTTTCTTTTTGAATTCTTTTACTTAGTGTAGGGTTAACTTTATGATGATTAAGTAAACTGAAAGTAGATCATTGTAAAAATTGTGAGAAGAAATGAGAGAGGGGAAGAGGAAGAAGGGTTGGAATGTGGGTGGGAGGGAGGGTAGGATGGGAAGGATCACTATGTTCCTGAATCTGTATATTTGAGATACATGAAACTTTGATAACTTTAAATAAAATTTTTAAAAATTGAAGTTAGTCCTCTCAAATTCTAAATCTACTTTATCAACTAAGTTGATACAATTCATTGTCATTTCAACAATGTCCACAGCTTTCCATCTCAAAAAATGACTTTCTCTGCTCATCCATAGGAAGCAGCCCCTCACCTGTTAGGTTTTATGGTGAGACTGCAACTGTTCAGTCACCTCTTCAAATTCTACTTCTTTTTGTTATTACTATTATTATTTAAAGATTTATTTATTTATTATAAAGGTAGAGTTACAGATAAAAAGGCAGAGAGAGAGAGAGAGAGAGAGAGAGAGAGAGGCTGCAACGGCTGTGTCAGGCTGAAGCCAGGAGCCTCCATCCAGATCTCCAGTGAGGTTGCAGGGGCCCAAGGACTTGGATCATCTTCTGCCTTCCCAGCCACATTAGCAGGGACTTAGATCGGAAGTAGAGCAGCTGGGACTATATAGGATGCCAGCACTGCAGGTAGCAGTTGAAGCCCTTTTGTCATGACACTGGCCCCCCAGGCTCCACTTCTAACCATGGTTCTCTGGCTCTTTCTACCACGTCTGCAATTACTTCCCCCACTGAAGGCTTGAATCCTTCAAAGTCATCCACGAGGGTTGGAATCAACTTCTTCCAAACCCCTTTTGCTATTCTGACCTCCTCCTGTGAATCATGAATGTTCTTTATGGCATCTGGAATGGTGAATCCTTTCCAGAACATTGTCAATTTCTTTTTTTTTTTTCCAGACCCTTAAAGGAATCACTATCTATGGCAACTATAACCTTACAAAATGGATTTCTAAAGTAATAAGACTCGAAAACAGAAATTACTTCCTGGTCCATAAGCGAGCTACAGAATGGATGCTGTGTAAGCAGGCATGAAAAAGAAATATTATTCGCATATATCCCCATCAGAGCCTTTGCGAGGTCACATGCATTGTCAATAAGTGGTAATGCTTTGAGAGGAATCCTTTTTTCCCGAGCACTAGGTCTCAACAGTGAGCTTAAAATATTCAGTAAACCATGTTGCAGAGCAGATGTGCTGCCATCCAGGCTTTGTTGCTTCATTTATAGGGCACAAGCAAAGTAGATTTATTCTAATTCTTAAGAGCTTTAGGATTTTCAGAATGGCAACTGAGCGCTGCATTCAACTAAGTCACCAACTGCATTAGCCCTTGACAAGGAACTTGACCTACATTAAAATGTGTCATTCCAACATTCTTGCAGTTCAATTTTACCCATACTGTATTTTACTACCCATTTTCCTGATCTTTTGTTTATTTAAAGAATGAATCTGAAATAGACATGTAGCCTAGTGGTTAAAACACACATGTACCACATTAGAGTGCCTGGGTTAGATTCCCAACTCCAGTTCCAGACTACAGCTTCCTAATGGTGCGGACCCTGGGAGGCAGTGGTAATGGCCCAAGAAACTGAGCTCCTTACACCCATGTGGGCAACCTGGATTGAGTTTTCGGCTCCTGGCTCTTGCCCCAGCCCAGCCCTGGCCATTGCAGGCATTGTGGAAGTAAACAAACAATTGGGAGTTCTCTCTTTCTCTGTCTCTTCTTTCCCTCTCCCTCTCCTACCCCCAAATGAAAATGAATTAAATACAAAACATTTTGCTAAATTTTATTTTACTTAGAATTTTACTTATGTATTTCAGAGGCAAGAAGAGAAAGAGAGAAAGAGACAGATAGACAGACAGACAGACAGACACACACATACACACACATCCCAAAAAAGATTGCTTCCATCTGCTGGCTCACTCCCCAAATGCCTGCAATAGCCAGGGTTGGGCTGGGGCCAAAGTTGGAAATCAAGAAATCAATCCAGGTTTCCCAAATGAGTGACAGGAACTTAATTACTTTGAGCAATGACCACTGCCTCCTAAGGTCTGCATTGGCAGGAAGCTGGAGTCAGGAATCAGAGCTCAGGTAGTTTGAAATATAAGATGTGAAGGGCTGGCTCTGTGATGCAGTAGGTTAATCCTCCACCTGCAGTGCCAGCATCCCATATGGACACCAGTTCTAGTCCCAGCTGCCCCTCTTCCATTCCAGCTCTCTGCTATGGCCTGGGAAAGCAGTAGAAGTTGGCCCAAGTGCTTGGACCGCTGCACCCGCATAGGAGACTGGGAAGAAGCACCTGGCTTCTAGCTTCAGATGGGTATAGCTCCAGCCGTTGGAGCTGTCTGGGGAGTGAACCAATGGAAGGAAGACCTTTCTCTCTGTCTCTCCCTCTCACTGTCTGTAGCTCCTCTGAAATGAATGAATAAAATCTTTTTCTAAAAAAAGAAACATAAGATGTGAACATTTTAACATTGGCTACCTGCCCACTCCCTTGCCAAATTTTTTTTTAATTTATTTATTTTATTTGAAAGACAGAGTTACAGAGAAAGAGGGAAGACAGAGAGATCTGCCATTTGCAAGTTCACTCCCCAAATAGCTGCAATGACCAAGGCAGGGCCAGGCTGAAGCCAAGAGCCAGGAGCTTCCTCCAGATCTCCCACATGAATGCAGGGGCCCAAGCACTTGGGCCATCTTCTACTTCTTTCCCAGACACATTAACAGGGAGCTGAATCTGATGCCAATGTTGTAGGCAGTAGTGGCTTTACCAGCTCCAAATTTACCAGCAATGCCAGCCTCCAAATTTTATAAAATCCAATCTGAGATTTTACATTTGAATTGCTGGATTTAACCCATTTATTCCCAATTATTAGAACTATTGTGTAATTACTGCTATTCTGATTGATTTCAACCAAGGTTTTCAGTTTTTAAAAATTTCATTTTCCATCCTTTTTTATTATAAAATTTTCTTTAATATCAGATAAAATAGATTTTAAGGCTAAACCATCATATCAACAATGGAAATCATCACAGACAAAGAAAGCAGTAAAGACAATGAATAGAATACACAAGCATCTCACATCATAATATGAAATGCACAAACAACCAGTGGAACTATGGAATGAAGTTGAGGAATCAAGAATTTTAATTCAAAATTTAAAACATTCTTCTCAGAAACTAATGGATGAAGGTATTAAAAATAACCAAGTATATAAAAAATTTTATTAGCAATATTCTTTCACTTTACACTCAATGAACAGATGATTATACTTTATGGAGATGTATAAAACATTTACAAAGATCAATTATGTATTAGGCAATAGAAGAAGCCTCAATTAATTTTATAGAATATATTCTCAATTAGTATACAATAAAATTTGTTATTAATCTAACAAAAAGGAATTTGGAAAAAAATCTCTTCTGTCTAGAAACTGAAAAACATACTACTAAATACCCTTCAATAAAAGTAGAAATTATGAAGTAAGACAATGAAAGCAGTATGTGTGAAATCTGCATGACAACAACATTGCAAATTCTGGAAATAAATCTGGTGAGATTACAGGAAGATATTAAAAATTTATAAGTTTGATGGCAAGTACACTGGTGTTTGTCAAATTATTTTCCACATTTTGTCTATATATTTAAAATATTTAAAAACTTACAAATTAAGTAAATATGGATCAGATGTGGTGAAAATATGACTCAGACAAAAATGTAGAGAATATTAAAATATCAAGACAGGAAAATATGTGGAAGAAAACAAATGAGGTAAGTGCTTAGCAGAAGCTAATAAAAAGTAAGATAGTAAATCCAAAGAAATGAGAAAAAGGAGAGGTAAGGATAAGAACATAAATCAATGAAATAGACAACAAAAATCAGTATCAACAGTTAATAAAGCAAAGGTTGACTCTTTCAAAAGATTAATAAGAAAGCAAATATCTGATGAGACTGAACAAGATAAATCAGAAAATAAAGTAGAATGAAGAAATATCTACAAAAGCAAATTCTTTTAAAACAATCTTAAAATTGTGAATGAACATGTAGCAATACATTTGAAATGCATGAGAAAACTAATTAATGTCTCCAGGGGAAATAAATGTTAAAATGGAAATAGGCTTTCAGCTAAAGATTGTGGCGTGGTAATAAAATGACTTGTTCAGCAAAGCCCTTTCAGGAGAAGGATGGGGAAACCAAGAATGGAAAAAGCAGGTAGCATAATCTCAGTGATTACAAAGTGTTATCAGAGGTTAAATACAGACTGAAGCAACAAGATATACTTCACCCCATCAGATGGGCTAAAATTAGAAAACAAAAACACCAAAGTCTAGCGCTCTTAGGGATTATTGCTTCTCAGGGATACCAGAGCCCATTCCGTTCCTCTGATCTAGGGCATTGCTTGGGAATTCTGCCCTCTCCCTTTGTCTTTTATTGAAAATTCAATTGCCACAGAGATTTTTTTTTTTCACTTTTATTTAATAAATATAAATTTCCAAAGTACAGCTTATGGATTGCAATGACTTTTTTCCCCCCATAACTTCCCTCCCACCTGCAACCCTCCCCTCTCCCGCTCCCTCTCCCATTCCATTCACATCAAGATTCATTTTCAATTCTCTTTATATACAGGAGATCAATTTAGTATATATTAAAAGTAGAGATTTCAACAGTTTGCACCCACACAGAAACATAAAGTGTAAAATACTGTTTGAGCACTAGTCATAGCATTAATTCACATTGAACTACACATTAAGGACAGAGATCCTACATGAGGAGTAAGTGCACAGTGACTCCTGTTGTTGACTTAACAAATTGACACGCTTGTTTATGGTGTCAGTAATCTTCCTAGGCTCTTGTCATTTGCAACAAGAATGCAGGAATCTGGAAAACATCATGCTGAGTGAAATAAGCTATTTCCAAAGGGACAAATATCATATGTTCTCCCTGATTGGTGACAACTAACCGAGCACCAAAAAGGAAACCTGTTGAAGTGAAATGGACACTATGAGAAAGAGTGACTTGATCAGCCCTTGTCCTGACTGTTGATGTACAACTTAATACTGTATCCCTTTTAGTATTTTTTTTTGTTCTACTTAATACTATTGGTTGAACTCTGTAATTAACACACAATTTTTAATAATGCCATCTTACTAGTCCAAGTGATCAATTTCAGGTCACAATTGATCATAATGATAGGTCTAAGACTCAAAGGGATCACATAAACAAGACTAGTGTCTACTAATACTAACTGATATAATTAAAAAGGGAGAGAATGATCCAACATGGGAAGCGGGATACACAGCAGACTCATAGAAGGGCAGATGTCCTAAACAGGACTCTGGCCTCAGAATCAGCCCTTAAGGCATTCGGATCCAGCTGAAAAGCCCATGAGAGTATTATAGGCATGGACAGCCAAAACCTAAATGAAAGATCTCTGCGAGTGAGATCCCAGTGGAAAAAACAGGTCATCAAAGAAAGAGGTACCTTTCTCTGAAGGGAGGAGAGAACTTCCACTTTGACTATGACCTTGTCTAAATAAGATCAGAGTCGGCAAACTCAAAAGGCTTCCATAGCCTTGGCAACTCATGGCACAGAGCTTAATCAGAAAGGACAATGGATGCATTTCTTGATGAATTTTCTTTTTTTAAAATTGCTACTTTTAAAAAAATTTTATTTAAAGTTTACAGATTTCATGTGTTACCTATATACAGATTCAGGAACACAGTGATACTTGTCCAACCTACCCTCCTTCCCGCACACACTCCCACCATTCTTCCTCCTCCCTCTCCTATTCCCATTCTTATTTTTTACAAAGATCTATTTTTCAGTTAACTTTATACTCATAAGATTAACCCTACACTCAGTAAAGAGTTCACCAAATAGTATGAAGGAAAAGAACCACTGTTCTTCAACACTTGAGACAAGGGCTGTTAACAATCAAAATGAGCATACTCTCTGTACATGTTAAGCCCCTTATGCCTCTCTGACTTGCTACTCCTCTTCTCCCTAAGGTTATCACTATCCTGATTAATACACCAAATACAAATGGAATCATAGTGCATACTTTTTGTCTTGTTTTGTTTTGTTTACCATTATGAGTTTCATCTATATGCTTATATATAGCAATAATCCTTCCATCTTCTTCGCATATGATATTCTATCAAGTGTATGTTGCACAATTTATTTGCCATTCTGCCATTTATGGACATTTTGTTTTTGCTCCAGATTTTGTTACAAATAATGTGACATGATCATATATACAATTTATCTTTATTATTCATGGATTCTATATTTCTGATTCAACTACTCACTAAAATTTATTTGTAATTTCAAAATCAACATTCCCACAACTTTCTTTGTCATTCAGGGACGTACACAGACTGGCAAACACTTTGCATCTCCCACAAGCTTGTTCCCAGTTCAGGCTGATCAAAGCAGTGCTGCCTTCTTTTTTCAGCTCTCATATTGTAAACAAGTATCCTTTTTGCCTTTCCATTTAGTGCCATGTTTTTCTTCTTTTTATGCTCTTTTTTGTTGGGGGGGGGTGATTTTGTTGTTTACAAAGACCCCCAACTGCAGGGCCAAAGTGCCATATAGTGTTCCTTACCATAGGGAGACTGTGAAGGTGCCTTATGAAGAAAACACATATATTACAAAAGCTCCACACATGCATGAGTTATATAATCCTGTTAGCAGTTAGCTCAGTGTTAATTAATCAGCAGTGTATATTAAATAGGGTATCTTTAAACAGAAGCACACATATATATTGATCAGTGGATTAAAAGTTTATGACCAGAGACTCAATTTTGTGACAGGAATCTCACCTATATTTCCTCCAGGAGCAGTGATTTTTTTAGAGCATATCTACTGTGAATAATAAAAGTCAGCTTATATATGTATTTTATTTTATAAATACTTAGAAGTTGTATTCATGGGTCATATGATTGACCTATTGTTTCACATTAGTAGACAGATAAAGAGTTTTCAAAGATATTCCATTTATGCACGCTCCCACTGGCAGTGTGTGAGAACTCTCATAGTTCCATATCTTTTTCAACCCTTGATGTGGTAAGGTTTTTTGTCATCATGTTGATTTGTGGTACATCACTCTGTGGTTTAATATGCTTTTTCCTGATGATTAATGATGTTTCAGCATCTTTTCATGAGTTGCTTATTGATCATTCAGATACCCTCTTTTATGAAGTGCCTGTTTAATCTTTGCCCATTTTCAAAATTGGGTTTTCTATCTTTTTCTAATTGACTTTAGCAGTCCTGTTAATGTCTGGAACCAGTCTTTTATTGGTTATATATATTACAAATAATTTCTCCCATTCTGCAGCTTACTATTTAATTCTGTTAATGATATTTCTTAATAATAATGAAGTTAAATTTATCATTTGCCTATGTTTAGTATTTTTATTTTCTGCTTATGTTGTTTTTACAGTCTGTTTACCACTGTCATAAAGATATTATTCTATGTTATCTTCTACAATCCACCTGAAATTTCTGTTTTTATCATGTGAGCTATTAATCATGATTTAGTGTATTTCTATAGTGATATATAGTTACCATAACAAAATATATTCAAAAGATTGTCTTTTCACACTTTATCTCTGATAATGCTTTGATGACATTGTATCATTCCTATCCTTTTACTTACTACTTGTTCATAAGCTTATAATTAATGCATGTCTCCTGTAAACTCTATATAATTAGATTTTGATCTTTTATTCTAATGTAAGATCTTTGTATTTTAAATATATTATTTATCTACTTATATTTAACATAATTTCTGATCTATTTGGGTTTACATCTTTCTACTATTTTTCACATCTGTTTCATGTTTAGTTCTACCTCTTATTGTTTTCATTAAAGTAATAATTAAGTTGTGTTAAATTTCTCTCCCATATTAGCTTGCCTCTTACATACTCTTTTACTTTTGTGTTTTGTGATTACTATAAAGAGTTCAATGTGAATCCTTGACTTTTCAGTCTAATATAATGGACATTTTTACTATTTTCTGGACAATTCAAGGATCTGAAAGTATTTTAATTGCTGTTACTTTCTCCTTCCCCTTGCACTGATTGTCATGTGTTTTAATTTTACATGTATTTTAGACCATAAGTAGTCTGGGTGCTCGTGACTGTGGGAGGTTTGTGTGCCGGGACTGTGAAAACACTGAAGCTGTGTGGGAGGACTCAGGGTGTGGCTGGACATTGGGCAGTCACTGTGGGAGGCTCTACACAATCAGGGCTTCCTGGTTACCTGGCAAGGGATGTTGTTGGGGAATCTGAGCTTACACTGAGGGCTACACAGATTCTTTGTGTGGTCTTTGTGGCAGAGCAAACAAATAATATACTCATTGGGGCAGGCACCCAGACACTGGTCTCCTTCAAGGAGAGGAGCTCAGCTGAGTCTATGCCAACAGACAAGAATAAAACTCGCCTCTGATAAAAAATAAAAATAAAAAAGGAGAATTACCACACCAAACCTGGGTGTGTCACCTCAGACACACCCTTCACCCTGGAGCACTGAGCAGAGCTCCCTCGCCACACCCACCACATGCTTCTAGGTATTCCCTGAAAGCAGACACTCCACTGATCCATCTAAACATAATCCAGAGATAAAGCCTCCACAGAGAAAAAAACAAAGAAACCAATGAGTATCTCCACAAATGTGGGTTAACAAGAAAAAGAATAAGAAAGACAACATGACATCCCCAAGAGAATGCACTTCAGTTCTAGACTGTGAAGATGATGAGATTGAAAAAATGCCAGAAATGGAATCCAAAACATTGATCATAGGATTACTTAGAAGTAATCAGAAGCAAATGCACAACTAATGAATTCCATACATGACATGAAAGAAAATTTCTCCCATGAAATTGAGATCTTAAAGTGAAACCAAATGAAATCTTGGAAATGAAAAATTCAATAGAACAAATAAAAAAACACACTGGAAGCCTTAACAATAGAATCAGTGAAACAGAAGAAAGAATATCCGACTTAGACGACAAAGCACAGGAAATTATACAATAAGACCAAACACAAGAAAAAGAAATTAGAAAAATAAAAAACACTGTTGGGAATCTATAGGATACTATCAACAATCAACAAATGCTGATGAGGACGTGAGGAGAAAGGTACACTAATCCACTGTTGGTGGGGATGTAAACTGGTAAAACCACTATGGAAGTCAATTTGTGGATACCTCAGAAATCTGAATATAGACCTACCAAAGGACCCAGCCGTCCTACTACTGGGAATTTACCCAAGGAAAATGAAATCAGCAAATAAAAGAATTATCTGCACCACCATATTTATGCAGCTCAATTCACATAGCTAAGACATGGAATCCACCAAAATGCCCTTCAATGGAAGACTGGATAAAGAAATTATGGGATATGTACTTTACGGAATACTACATAGCGGTAAAAAAAAAATGAAATCTTGTCATTTGCAACAAAATGGATGAATCTGGAAAACATCATACTTAGTGAAATAAGCCAGTCCCAAAGGGACAAATACCATATGATCTCCCTGATCTGTGATAACTAATAAAGCACCTAGAAACAAATCTATAGAATGAAATTGACACTCTGAGAAGCAATGCCTTGAACAGCCCTTGTCTTGACTGTTGAAGAACTTTTTTTTAAATGGAGAATGGGACTGGGAATGGGAGAGGGAGTAAGAGGTGGGATGAGATTGGGGGTGGGAGGGCAGGTATGGTGGGAAGAATCACTATATTGCTAAGATTGTACTTATAAAATTTGTACTCATTAAATAAAAGGTTTCTTTGAAAAAAAGTATCTATCATGAAATCAAATGGATGAATGAAAGATATACATTTTTTAAATCAAGATTTTTGACTTTTCATGAAAAATGAAAAAATTTATCTACTCCAAGTCCATGTGTCCTACAGATTTAGTTGGACTGCACTGGTAACAGACTCCCTACAAAGAAATGTCCTTCCTACCATCCAGAATCATTCCTTTCTGTTCTCTTTTGGCACCAAGGCTGAATATCTGTTGTGGATTTAATACCACCCCTGCTTGGCTGTCTTCATTTACATTGTATTCTGGGCACTTTAGCATCGGATTTTATGCTCCATGTTAATAGATTCTAACAATGGAGTGGAAAACAAGATAGAAATAAGCCCTGACCTCAGAGAACAAACCAAAAATCATATAAATAATTAGGATTATGATAAATAGTCTGAAGGAAAAGTACAAGATGTTAAAGAGAGAAATCATAAAATGTCTCTAATTGGAAGGGAGGGAAAGTTCCTGCAAGAAGTTTATTTAAGCTGAAATCTGAAGATATAGCAATTCAGCTGGATATAGGTATGGGTATATATGAACTGCTGTGGTTTGATGGGAGAGAGGTGGTCCAGGAAAATAAAATAGCACATGCAGTTGTACTGAGCTGGGGAGAGTTAGGCAGATCTGAGGACCCAAAGAAAGTCCATAGGTTGGAACACCGATATGGACAGAGGCTATGTTGTATTGGGCCACTGGATCACGATGGTCTTGTAGAAGACCAAGTGGCTATGGAAGACCAACACTTACTGCATGAGAACTTTATGGTATACAGATCTGGCTTCTGGTTGAAATAATTTGTTACTATATGAAATGAAATTAAGGATAACATGTCTAGCAGCCTTCTATCTAGGTAAATAAGCTATTGACTTGGTCACCATTGATGAGTCACCATTGGGTTAATTTTTATGCTTTTGTTTCCCCCTCTGCCTTAGCTGCAAGTGTCCCCTGCTTGGAAGAGTGTGGGAAGCTGACTTGGAAGCTTGTCGACTGCTTATTCAGAGTCTGCAGCTACAGGAAGCCAGAGGCAGCCTGCGTGTGGAAGATGAGGGGCAGATGGGTGACTTAGAGGGAGCTGCCTGGGCAGTGACTCCCACCATCCCTCCCAGTACCCACTCTGAAGATGAGAGGACAACCCCTCTGCAAGCTGTCCAAGAGTGGAAGGCTCATCATTCCCCCTCCCCTCACTGCAGAGGAGGCGAACAAGAAGAGGTGTGTCCTATCGGCGTGGCCTTCACAGGAAGGCCTGCTCTGAGGGGTGCTTTGGGACCATGCTGTACACGGAAGCAGCACATTTGGGGCAGGCTTTTCATCAAACCATACAAACTTGGAAAAGTCTTAATAGCTATTGAATATGATTACAAAATTAAATAGAATTTTTATAGAAGAAATTTTAAATAGAGAAGGACAAGCAGGGAAAATGTTTAACATTTAGTTTTATTTTTATACTAATATCATAGCTAGATTTAGAATACACAGGCTAATATAGAACTACTTTATATAGGACACATTATACATGTCAAATATAACTTACAGTTATTATAAATATCCCATCCATGTCATATGTGACATTTAATTATATATTTAGAATATATATTATATTATTACTTAATGGAATTAAGCATTCAAGTATATGTCTACATACTACTAATTTTCTTTATCAAAAACAGAACATAATAAATGGTTGTTATATGTTTTTTCATAAAAGAACAAGAACTAATATTTGGCCTGGGATATACGTACTACAAATGAAAATGTGGTTTTATTTGATTCTTTATGCTGGAGGCGGACTTGGATGAAGAGAGACGACCTCCCTGGCCTGCTCTCTCCTCCCCTCTCCCTTTCTCTTTCTCTCTGCCCCCATCCCTCTCCTCTGCCCTCTCTCCCTGTCCTCCCTCTTGAGTCTCCCTCTCTCTGTTCTTTCTCTCCTCTCTTTTGCTCTCGCTCCCCACCTCTCATTATAACAAGAGTCCTTTCAAGGAAAAAGAGCTCCAGGAACTTTGTCCTGATTTCACCGTATTCACTGTAGTCCTCAGGGCTCTTTGTGTGGCCAGGTTACCCGGTATTTTGAGCATGAAAAGGAAATAGAAGCCTGGAGGCTGGAAGAATGTGCTGCTTGGCTGTCTCATGGTTGATTTTAGACATTAAACCCTTCCCTGGGCCTTTGCCAGAACTCACCATGAATGGCTGGGGAGAGCATTCCTCTCTCCGACCCGCCCCGCCCCATCACAGTTCACATCCTGTCTGCAGACACCAGGTCTTTGCAGAGCGAGCAGTCGTGTACTTTACTGGAACATGACATTTTGTCACAGCCTTCTGGACTGCTGAGAAATGTGACCCGCAGTCTTCTATGTGAATTGAATGAGCTTATGAGAACCCAGGCTGTTGTCAGTCTGGAATCGTGGCTGGCCAAATCACATTAGGTTCAATATGGAACTACAGATGATGGATCTAAGCTGCTTTGTTAATACAGCCACTGCAGGTGGAATCTTCCTGTTGACCTAAATAACACAGAGCAATTCTCCAAAGGTTAATATATTTATTTTTGGAATGGATATTGCAGTGGGAATATACAGAGTTTAGTAAACAATGTGCATTTCAAAGAGGTTAAAATATGGGAAAGTCTTTAAGGGGAAAATGAGGAAGATGACATAAATTGTTTTGAAACAATTATCCTTGGCTGCAGGTGTAATAAAGGTGGTGCCAGTCGAAGCTTGCATAGGCAGACCAAGATCTGCAGGGCAGACACTGTACTTGTAGAAGTATTTTCTGTGTGAAGTACTGGTGATTTTGTAATAGTTCTAGTTATTAGGCACACATGTGTGAGGTCTCCTCCTCTATAATCTCCTGGATTTATTTATATTTCTGTTAGGGATTGGTATTTTGAGTCTGAGAACTTTCTCACTCCCAAGCTTGGCCTCCAGTGGTTTAAGCAGAGATGTTGAAAATTTGCTGCCTGCTGCAAGTGGATGGGTTAAAAGCATCTATTCTGATGGAGCATAAGTGTCTCCTAAACATGAGGGTGAAAGCCCTGGAAGGAAGAAACTGCAGGCGATAAGGCTGAGCCTTTGAAGGCAGGGCTTCCAAAGTAGGCTCCCAGCAGGTGCTTCATGCAAGGTCCTGATGGAGGTCAGGATTGATTCCACCGAGCTGGTGTCTACCAAGAGTGCAGTCCCTCCTGTAAGTCCCCATCCATGGAGAGTCCCAGCTGAGGCACCTGTAATGAAAGATTAACAAGGGAACAGATACACATGTATTTAACATTAAATTGTATGTGATATAGGAGTCTTCAGAAATGCAGGCTCAAAGAAAAAGGAAAATCTGTGTATTGTTATGCTTAGTGTCATGAACAAGTGGGCAGTTGTGGAGAAGTGTGATTGAGCAAAAGGGGAATGGTCTAGTGGTCATAAACTGGGGGGAACTTCGCAAGGCCTGTTGTGCACATTCTTCTCTGCGTCCCCGTATCTTCACAAGTAAGGATGTTTCTTTCCTCTGGGTATAGGGAGGGCATCTCCTGTATGAGAGTCTTAGGAGCAGCTGCAGAGCAAGGCCACAGAACTCTTGTGTGCCCTGGGGAGAAGGGCAGGAGGCAATCAGAGAGCTCCTCCTGCTGCTGCCACATCCACACATGCCAATGTGCCATATTTTGGACGGTTTGTCCTGAATCCCATCACTCCTGCACCACGCTCTCCCTTCCTCGCTGAGTTCCCATGCCCACCAGGATCTGGGGGAGGGGGGGTAGGGATGACATTGCCAGGTACAGGGGGCTTTTCTTCATCCATCGGATTGTAAGCGCTTGCCAGTTCATTATCTGGTTATGGGAAAACAGGGCTGTATTTGCCCAAAAAGTAGGACATTAGGGAACAAGCATGCATGAAGAATTAGAGATTTGCCTTATAATGACTTGAATCCCATAAAAGTCCCATGGGCTGCCAACCATGTTCCACCCCTGAGCATCCTGGTTCCTCTCCACCAGTGGCAGAAGATGTCCCATGATTAGTTTGTGGCTTTCCTAGTGAAGGGGGGCTCTAGAGGGGACTTTAAAGTTTTTGCTGCCTTTCAGTACTGTTGTCACATTTTCGTACTGCAACAGCAGGTTTAAACAGTTTCCCCCTTAGAAGTATCCTCCTTGTACAGTAATCCCTTTATCTGTGGTTCCATGTTCCATGGTTTCTTTTATCCATGATCATCTGCTAACCAAACATGTTACATGATAAATTCCAGAAATAAACAATTCATAAGTTTTAAATTGAGTTCCAAATAGTATGATTGAATCTCATGCCATCCTGCTCAGTCTGGCTTGCAAAATGAATCATTCTTTGTCCAGCATAGCTACACTTTGTACAATACCTGCCCATTAATCACTTAAGTAGCCACTTTGGTCATCTGATCAACTGTCACCGTACGGCAGTGCTTGTGTTTCCATAATCGTTATTTCTCTTAGTCACGTCCCCAAGCACAAGAGTAGTGGTGCTGGCAATTTGGAGATACCTAAGTGAAGCTGGGAAGTGCTTCCTTAATAAGGAGAGGGAAAAAGAATCATATGTTGAAGTCACCAAGATTTAGTGTGAAACATTTTAAGAGAGAAAGGGAGACCACTTTCACATAAGTTCTGTTATAGTAAATTATTATAATCTAATTTGTTAGTTATAGTTGCTGATATCTTATTGTGACTGATACATAAATAATCATTGTCATGTGTATGTAAGTATGGTCTTCAAAAAGCTTATGGAAAATGGATATTTTAAAAATGCACAAGGGGCCAGCATTGTGGCTTAGTAGGTTAAGCCACTGCCTGGATGCCAGCATCCCATAAGGGCACCCATTCATATCCTAGCTACTCCACCTCCAGTCCAGATCCCTGCAAGTGCACCTGGAAAATCAGCGGAAGATGGTCCAACTGCTTGGACCTCTGCTACCCATATGGGAGACCTGGAAGATGCTCCTGGCTCCTGTCTTCATCCTGGCTCAGCACTGGCCATTGCAGCCATCTAGGGAGTGAACCAGCGAATGCCAAGATATCTCTGTCTCTCTCAACTCTGACTTTTAAATAAATAAATCTTTAGGCTGGCGCCGCGGCTCAATAGGCTAATCCTCCGCCTTGCGGCACCGGCACACCGGGTTCTAGTCCCGGTCGGGACACCGGATTCTGTCCTGGTTGCCCCTCTTCCAGGCCAGCTCTCTGCTGTGGCCAGGGAGTGCAGTGGAGGATGGCCCAAGTGCTTGGGCCCTGCACCCCATGGGAGACCAGGAGAAGCACCTGGCTCCTGCCATCGGATCAGCGCGGTGCGCTGGCTGCAGCGCGCCAGCCGCGGCAGCCATTGGAGGGTGAACCAACGGCAAAAAGGAAGACCTTTCTCTCTGTCTCTCTCTCACTGTCCACTCTGCCTGTCCAAAAACAACAACAACAAAAATAAATAAATAAAAATAAAAAATAAAAAAATTTAAAAAATAAATCTTTAAAAAAAAACCACACAGATTTTAAAACAGTTTGCACCAAAATAACATCATTTAATTCCATTTTCCACAGTCTTTTAGAAGTACCCTCACTTGAAGCCGGCGCCACAGCTCACTAGGCTAATCCTTCGCCTGCAGCGCCGGCACCCCGGGTTCTAGTCCTGGTTGGGGCGCCAGTTCTGTCCCGGTTGCTCCTCTTCCAGTCTAGCTCTCTGCTGTGGCCTTGGAAGGCAGTGGAGGATGGCCCAAGTGCTTGGGCCCTGCACCCGCAAGGGAGACTAGGAGGAAGCACCTGGCTCCTGGCTTCGAATCAGTGCAGCGCACCAGCCATAGCAGTCATTTGGGGGGGTGAACCAACGGAAGGAAGACCTTTCTCACTGTCTAACTCTGCCTGTCAAAAAAAAAAAAAAAAAAAGGAAGAGGTACCCTCATTTGTATAGAGAAAGCATAGCAAAGACATAGGGTTTGGTTCTCTTTTCAGTTTCAGGCATTGCTGGGGATTTAGGAATGTCATCCTGGGGAGAGGCACTACTGAGTCATGGAGAAGGCAGCCATTCCCTGAATCTGTGAGTACAGGAATTTCAAGATAATAGAGATTTTATGAGAAGAGCAAAATTATGGGACCGGAAAGCAGATCATTCATTCCCAGAAAATGCGGAGAGGCCTATTACAGAGATGAGCAGAAAGGAATTTGGGCAGTGAGGAAATGCTCTACATCTTGATTTCTTTGTGAATTGTGTCACAGTGTACATATATAAGTTACACCAGAAGTAGTGAATTTTTAGTGAATTTATGGTATATAATTAGAACCACATTTCTTAATTAATTAATTTTTATTCATTTGAAAGAGAGAAAGACAGACACCAGTCCTCCAAGTACTGACTCACGCCCCAAATACCCACAAGAGCAATGGCCTGGCCAGGCAGAAGCCAGGAACCCAGAATTCAACCAGAATCTCCCATGTGGGTGGCAGGGACACAACTCAAAAAGTAACTAAAAAGGCCGGCGCCGCGGCTCACTAGGCTAATCCTCCGCCTTGCGGCGCCGGCACACCGGGTTCTAGTCCCGGTCGGGGCACCGATCCTGTCCCGGTTGCCCCTCTTCCAGGCCAGCTCTCTGCTGTGGCCAGGGAGTGCAGTGGAGGATGGCCCAAGTCCTTGGGTCCTGCACCCCATGGGAGACCAGGATAAGCACCTGGCTCCTGCCATCGGATCAACATGGTGCGGCCATTGGAGGGTGAACCAACGGCAAAAGGAAGACCTTTCTCTCTGTCTCTCTCTCTCACTGTCCACTCTGCCTGTCCAAAAAAAAAAAATAGTTAAAAAAAAAAGTAACTAAAAAAACTTTTTTTTTTTTTTTTTACTGTTTACGTAGTTAAAATCAGTGCTACAGATGCTCAGTGTGATTGCATTTAGATTAGGATTGTCAGAAGGCAGTGCGGTGTGGTAGAGACCAGGGCTCCCAGTCTCTGATCCTAGTTAGCCCGCTTACAGGCCACGTTTCTTCATCTGTTAAGAAACAAAGGAGGAGAGGATAATGACAGCTATCTCACAAGTTATGGTGAAGGGTTAAATAACCCAGTGCACCTAAAAGTGAGCCACACATCATTGGGTGAGGCTCATCAGTGCTAATTTTTTGTTTCTGCTGTTCTTTCTGGCAGGCACAAGCATCTGCAAAATGTTTTTTTAATCATATGCTTCACTTCCATTATCAAGCAGCAGAAGTGAGCAATGAATTAGTGGCAGATATCGAAGAAGAGAAAGGTTTAATAAAGGAAAAATCATGTTTGTGTTTGGGTCCAGGATTTTAGACTACTGAAGGCACAGAGAAATGATAACCCCAGGGTCTCATGAGGAAGATGTTTTTGTTTTCCTGCCTAGGCCTTCCAGGGCATCATTGAAATCTGGGTCCTTTTGTATTTATCCTGTGGCTACGGTGTCTATTTGCTTTGCAGCCCTGAGCTGGTTCTGCTGTACCACTGCCTGCTGGGTCTGGCCATTCCACACTGGTGTTGCTATTGGAGCATGCTGCCCATAGGCAGTCAATTTCTCTTTGACCCAAATCTTCCATGAAAAATTGCTGACTTCTTACAGAGGTCCACAGGGAGATGGGTTTTCAAAGCCTTCCCGGTGCTTATCTGGATGATGTGATGCCATGGGTTTTGGTGGTACTTTGTTCTCACAAGTGCTTTGTCATTAATTAATGCCTGCTCATTGATTAGGGTCCCTGCCAGGCTGCTCAGCACCATTTCCCCCATTTTACAGCTGGGCCCATTAAGGCAAAGTAATTTGCTTTGGACTTTGTTACAAAGGAAGTCAGCCACAGGGCTAAGGGCCAATTTTAGCCTGCACTTCCTCAAATTGTAAGAACCTCATTCTTTTTCAGTTTCATTATGGCTTTCCTCCCAGCCTTTCCAAGGACCCTGCTAACAATCAGCTGCTGCTGGCCCTGGTTTATAGACAGTACAGAAATTGCAGAGGGCCAGACAGGAGCTGGGGAAACTGGTGAGCCAGACTTCCTCCGCTGTGAAGCTGCTCTTTTGTACTGACCGTTCTGGCCATAATACCTGCGTAATTCTTTCTTTCCTGTCTGCAGGCGGTCTTGCTGGGGTGCCTTCTGTTTCGGCTACACAATAGGCTCCCCTCCCAGAGAGTTCTCCCTGGTGACCCCTCCTGCCAGTGGCTTCCCTCCAGAGCCAGGACCTGCCACCAAAGAGGCCACCAGAAGGCTTGGCCACTGGGAGTCCTCTTACACAATACTTGAGTAGACAGCGTGTTGACGTGCCTGCAATGAAAGGAATAAGCAACAAGACACAACCAGAGGCTGTAGCTTGATGTGTTCAGATTTAGATCTCCAAAAAGTTGTTGTAGGATTAGGACTAGAAAGATGTGTTATGTTTGCTCACCTGTCATAGCCGTCACTGCCAACATTTCTGTAACATGACAGTTAACAAGAAAAAAGACCCACAGATTTATCCTCCTAAGTGACTTGAGAACCTTCAGAAGGGAAGACCCGAAGACCCAGGGAAAATTGTCCATTTTTATGCTTGGGTTCTAAAAAGAATTGATAGCCATGTGGAGATGTGAATGGATAAAAGGGACATAATCTAATACAGGAGTGGGGACCGTCCATCTGGTTAGGCATATAAGGCCCAGGAAATCATTTGGCCTGGCCCTGCCAAGACAACCACAGGCGGGACTCAAATTCAATAAATCCATAGCAGGTTAATTTTTAAGTTGATAATTTTGCACAGCATGTAAATTATGTTATAAATATCCAAATGGCCCTTGGCAGGAAAAAGTTTCCACACCCCTAAACAGACAGAAAGGAGCAAACCTAGCAAGGCTTGTCTGATTAGATTATCTTGGGCTTCTGTCTGCAGCATCTCTTCCTCCCAGGAATGAGACAGGACCATTACGGAACAGGGGCTTTCAAGGGAGGAGAGAGAAGCGAGAGAGTGACTTTTGTAGATTTTAGGGCTTGCTTTTGTTGGAAAGAAGTCCTGTTTTCTATGACCCACCTTGGGAGAATGGAATTCTTTTCTATCAGTTGTTTTAGGGAAGAAAGCAGAGTTGAGGCTGGAGGGCAAAAGGTCAGAGACACCATGGGAGACACCGAGGTTCTAAGAACTTTGCAGTCTTTTTCAGCTCAAAGTGCACAGCATGTCAAAGCACCACACTTCGGGGTGTCATGTTCTGAGCCCAATGGAGGTGCCTCTATTCCTTTTTACAACGTTTCAAGTGAAAAGAAAGCAGGAAAGGAGAATTCATGGTGAAGACAGATGTCTTTGCTGTCTTCAAACAACTGATTTCTCACTCTAGAAATATCTCTAGTGGCCAAAAGCGCTGCCTCCTCAGTCATGGCAGGCACAGATCTGACTTGCTGGCTTTGGGACCACAGATAATTCACTGGGACACTCCAAAGGGCAGGTCCTAAGTGACACAATCTCTTGGTATCTCCTCCACCTCTGTGTTGGTGAGGTGATAAGGAGAAATGGTTTGCCTGTCCATCAGCTGGTTTTCTTCTTTTTTTTTATTTAATGTTTTTTGGGAGAAAAAGCCAGAGTGTGAAGAAAAATTCTACTTCCCCTAAAATATCAAGTTCCACAAACTCAACCATCTTACCCAAGAATAGAACAGTGAAAGTAACCACGATACAATCAGGACTGGCAATTGGCCAGTTAATTGAAAAGTCAGACAAGGCAGACAATCATTTTAAAAAGTGCATTTTAAACCTTTTTTTTATTTTATTTTTTTAAATACTGAGAACATACATTTACTTGCAAGTCGCCTTATATATGTCAAGGTTTTTGTAGCCCTGGGCCTGCTGATTGGTATTTCACATGACCCTTGTTAAACTTTACCTGTAAAACACCATCTATAATGTCTAGTTTTGTTGTCCTTAATGTGGACTAGATCTTTAAAGAGCTCTTGGAAAGCAATCTTCATCTCCTACCCCTTTTTCTTAAATATTATTGAGTCTTTCCAAGGTTTTCCATTTTTTTAGAGAGAGAAAGACTTTCGGTTCGTACCAAAATCTCATTGATCCACACAATATTTATTTAAATTATGCACTTAGGATTTAAGTGTAGTTAGCATAAATAGATTTAGAAACAAGCACAGCTCTACCGGTAGGAACCGAATTTCTTTGCCCCTGGCCTGGCTTTCACCATTGAGGTTGATGCAGGGAACAGAGCCACAGGACAACCTGGCAGGTGGATAGAGAGGAATTTCTTCTGCAGTCAGCAGACTCCTGCTGGTTCCCACAGTTAATTAATGCCATCAGCTGTCAGCCTCCTTCACCTGCCCAGGGGCAGGAAGCGGTTCCTCTGATCTGCCTGCTTTCACTCCTTTTGGAAAATTGTGGAGCCACCCTCAGTGCTCCAGGGCCTAATGGTGGCACTTCTCCCACTAATTAAAAATAATTCAATACTTCTGAGGAAAACAACCCCAAGGCTCCTGATGATTCTTTAATCTTGGGAACTCCTTGCCATTCACGGGTGAACACTGAAGGATCGATGGCTGGATGGGCACCACGTGGGCAGCAAGGACTCATGTATGGCACTTGCGACACAGGAGGTTTCACCCAGCAATGTGCAGTGGTGTTCTCTGAGTTGCTGAGAGGTTTTTAATTCAGGGGTTTCACATTTCTGGAAAATAAGCCAACACCCTGCCTTTTGTCATATGTAGACTGCATCTGATTCCCTCACCTTTCTGAGATCAAACTTAGAATTAGGTATTTCCTGGGGCAGGTCTGTGGCCCAGTAGGTTAAACCACTGCTTGGGATGACTTCATCCCATGTCAGAGTGCCCGAGATCAAATGCTACTTCTGTTTCTGATCCAGTAGCCTGCTAATGTGCACCCTGGGAGACAGCAGATGATGGCTCCAGTACATGTGTCCCTGCTTCCCATGTGGGAGACCTTGATGGAGTTCCTGGCTCCTGGCTTCACCCAGCCCAGCCCAGCTGTTAGAGGCATTTGGAGAGTGGATCAGCAGATCAGTGATCTTTATTTGCCCCTTCCACTCCCATCAGTCTGCCTTTGAAATAAATAAATAATAAATAAACATTTTAAAAATCAGGAGACTTCTACTGCCTTTGCAAGCTGCCCATTCCTGCTAGGACTAAAATGCCCACGAGCAGTTGTCTTACCTCTGCCCAAGGCTTACTACACTTTCTTTTTCAGTGAATAATTTAATATTTCCAGCAATCTATGCTGATACTTTTGCCTTGCCAACAATTGGCCATTTTCTGCACCCTTCCAACCTCAGAACCGATTTCTGGGAACCATTGTTACAACAGAGAAGATCTCCTTTTGCTAACATAATTAGGAGTCCAGGCTAACCAGTTGAATGACAATGTGGAAAAGGAGAGTGGCCCTCATGAGGGAAACAGTAGGTGCATCCAACTGGAGGGTCCCCGTTTCCTTGCAGTGAGCTGCAGGTGCCTGAGTCTTTACAGTGATAAGGCCACTGTCACTCAGAAGGGGAAACACCAGAATCAGGATTAAACACTGGCATTTAAAAACAGGAATTCACATAGTCTCATTGTTGCATAGTTGACAGAAATCATTTAGAAGTTGTCTTTTTAATATTAAAAGGAGGGGGCCGGCACGGTGGCTCACTTGGTTAATCCTCCGCCTGCGGCGCCGGCATCCCATATGGGCGCCAGGTTCTAGTCCTGTTTGCTCCTTTTCCAGTCTAGCTCTCTGTTGTGGCCCGGGAAAGCAGTGGAGGATGGGCCAGGTGCTTGTGCCTCTGCACCCACATGGGAGACTTGGGGGAAGCACCTGGCTCCTGGCTTCAGATCAGCACAGCGCTGGCCGTGGCGGCCATTTTGGGGGTGAACTGACGGAAGGAAGACCTTTCTCTCTGTCTCTCTCTCTCTCACTGTCTGTAACTCTGCCTGTCAAATAAAATATATGTATATGTATATATATATATATATGTAAAAGAAAAGTGCAGAAAGTTCTTCTTTATTCTTTATAATTCAATACTTCTTAGCCACAGACCACTCAGAGAGCACAATCTCTTAAAAAGAATCCCCCTAACTGTGCTCCAATTTTATTTTCTTTTACAAAAGAGGATAATAATTTGATGTCCACTTATCCCCAGTATCTGATTCCTTCTCTTAAATGGAGATTATTAGACACTAGCTGATACTATGACTCTCATTTACAAATGTATTTTTCCTTAGAAGATTCTAACAGAGTTTGGCCTTATTCAACTATGATGTTCAAAACTCCATACTAAACGGAAAGCCTTCAAATCCCCTCAAATGATTGTGCAATATAAATTGCAGCTTTTTTTTTTTTTTTCTTGACAGGTAGAGTTAGAGAGAGAGAGACAGAGAGAAAGGTCTTCCTTCCGTTGGTTCACCCCCCAAATGGCCTCTACAGCCAGTGCACTGCGGCCAGCACACTGCGCCAATCTGAAGCCAGGAGCCAGGTGCTTCCTCCCGGTCTCCCATGCGGGTGCAGGGCCCAAGCACTTGCGCCATCCTCCACTGCCTTCCTGGGCCACAGCAGAGAGCTGGCCTGGAAGAGGAGCAGCCAGGACAGAATCCGGCACCCCAACTGGGACTAGAACGCAGGGTGCCAGCACCGCAGGCGGAGGATTAGCCAAGTGACCTGTGGCGCAGGCCTAAATTGTAGCTTTTTGAAGATTGTCCTTCATTGTAAACTAGAACTTCAGAGGCCAGGTAACCTATAGCAGTTACCAGGCAATTTCTTCTTGTATCGATTTTTGGGGGGTTTTATTCGTTATTCTTTTTAGAACTTTTTCATTGCCTTCTCCAAAGCAAGCATGTAGATATGTGAACAATGTATTACTTACTCTGACCTAGAGATGTCTGAACATGTCAGATGCTTTCCTTACCACTTACGACATCTGAATGCTTTTGAGAGAAATATCTGCTTACCCGGGGTGTAGCCATCTAATTTGGCTATTTGGATAAATACATGTATCATATAGAGTGATAAAGGTATACCCCCAGTGTCTCAATGTGTACCTCTCTGTTTACTGGCATTTACCCCGTAAGTGTAGAACTCAAATGTTTATGCAGAAAGATAAATACATATCATAAAATCTGTTTCGAATAGATGTGAAGATATCATGTGTATTAATGACAAGCATTTGTCTGAAGTAAGTATTCCTTATGTTGAGAATATTTTTAAAAAGAAAGAGATAACCATGTAGCATGCCTTGAATGTATTTACTAAGAAAATGCATTGGATAACAGCCCAAAGGAACATATTTAAGGCTGTGATTTTAATAGTGAACTAAGTGCGTGCTTTAATGCATCAGCTAAGCTCATGGATGGTGGTCATCGCATCTACTTTACCCCAAGCTGCAGGAGAGGGGGTGAGACTTAACAGAACAGTTATGGGGCTCCAGTCATGTTACTGGCTTTTAAGTATGGATGTGTGCAGTGCAGAGCATTTTTTTCCCCACTTTTTAAACATGAATTGCGCCATAGAAAACTTGGCAATCTAAACGCAGATGGCTTGACAACCACAAGGAGAACTGCTCTGTCACCTGTCCCTTTTCCGTCATGGAGCCTGTGATTTCACTGCAAGAATTAAATATTTCTGAGGCTAAACAGCTATACCAATGCTTTCCCACATGGAGAAGGAAAACAGGTCTCTGGGTGAGCCGGCTGAGTTAACACCAAGAGTACAGTACCCAAGATGGAGGCTCACACTAGGGCTCAGGTGTGGGCCTTTCCACCAACCCACATCCAGGGCATGAGCAGCCAGTGATTTCAGAGCACAGTCCCCAGCACAGGGCATATCCCACGTTCATACAGACCTACAAGGTGTTTGGCAGTTTTCTCTGCTTAGTTTTAACTTGTTACCTCAGTTAAGATCTTTCTTGTCTGTTGTTTGATCCTACTGGAAACCTCACACTGCCTTTCCCTTTAGAGTGACTTTTGACAGCCTTTTAAGAAATCAGCTATTTAAAAAAAAACCTCTTGATCCAGTGATTTTACTCAAGGTATAACATGTTGCTCAGATCCCCACTGACGAATAATGTTTCTGAAAATGTGTGCTGTGTTACGTGTGGAAGTCTTGCATAAGTAGAGTTGGCAGTTCCAGCAGTATCCACCTACTTAACAATTTAACTTAAAGAGTTACCTATTCCAAATGCATCTTCTATTCAGAATAGAAAAAATAAGAGTGATTTCCTCATCACTCAGATTTAGCTTGATGAGGTATTGTTACCAGATATTTGCTCTTATCAAAACAGCCACTATTACTATATAATATAATCCTTGCCTTTGAAAATGAGCCCTACTTATAAAACTTTAAATGTTGATATTTTCTAAATGACTTAGCCTTGTTTGTGGGAAATATTACTAAGTAAAAAGAATGTCCGTGGAGACCCTGGCCATGGCGTTTATGACTGTGTGGGGTGAATATCTTCTCAGGTTGGCAATTGAATGGATTTAGAGTCTGAGTGTACATAATATTTTTATGGGTAAATATTTTATAGAAAATCATTTTAATGGGAAAATCCTGCCCAACAAAGGAAGCCCTATGTTCTGTTTTAAATCACGCTCCTCAGTTGGGTGAGTAGGACAGAAATTTGACATCAACTCTAATTCAACACAGCTGAAAATTTCTGCCCAAAATTTCAAGTCTACAGGTATTGATCATGAGGTGAGTTAAGCAAATTGCATTTGAAATATGGTCTGGCTGAGTTGGTGCTACTGAATATTACCCAGGTGGGGAGGCAGTACAGAAGATTGTAGGTCTTGGGAAGTTTTGTGGTAGGCATACAGGACCCAGCTGTCACCCTGGTGTCAAGGAAATTATATGAGGCAAGGCTATATTGGATAAATTGAAGTAAAGGGGGGTGTTCAATGTTCAAAAAAGTCTGCAAGCCAGTTTGTTCTGTTTTATTCTTTACATCCTGCTTAGAAAATACAGGTTGAGACCCAGCGTAACTTCTTTAAGACCTGGTATGTTAGTCCCTATTCCATTGCCATAACAAAGTACCTGAGCCTGGGTGGACAAGAGGTTGATTCAATTCATAATTTTGGTGGCTGAAAGTCAACGAGCAGACAGCCCCATCTGCTGGGCTTGTGGTAAGGGTCTTCTTGCCTGTGTCACAACACCGTGGATGGCATCACAGAGCAAGTGTGAGAAGGAGAGATCCATGGTGAGACAGGGAGCACTTCAAGGGTCAGGCTCCCTCTATTAGTGTAACTAACTCTCAAGGGAATTAACTCCCTGTGAGGTGTTGGCATTAATCCCTTCCAAGGGCAGTTTACCCAATGGCCTAATTACCTTCCACTAAGTCTCATCTCTTAAAGGTACTGCTGCCTCTTAATGCTACACTGAGACCCAAGCCCTCAGCACATAAACCTTTGGGAGACAAACCACATTCAAACCATAGAACCTGGTAAGGGAGAGGACTATCCATTCATTGCTTCAGTAAGCATAAATACCCTTTAGGGGAGAGAAAGGATGGGGTCAGTGGGCTTCAAGGACAGCAGGATACCTTTCGGTTATCATCTTGTGTGGGAGACAGGCGGATACACACAGGAAAGGAAATCTCCTAACCCAGGGTTGGGTGAAGTGGGAGATTCTGGGCCGAAGCTCTTCTGGAAGAAGCAGAATCTACAGGATTTTGAAGAGAGGGGGGTTTTGGCCAATCATGAAAGGGGAAGAACACAGCCATCAGTCCATTTCCTTATGGGCAAAATTACTCCAAGGGCTAAGTGACAGAATAGGCGTTTAGAGAGGAAAATAATAATAATTGTAATTGCTAAAAAGACTTTTTGACAGGACTGCAGAGTTTTCAAAGACACTTTGAAATACCCAATAGCACATACTTTAAATTTTCCATTTAGCATTGCAATTCCTGTCAGTCCATTTCAGCAGGGACACCTGTGACTTCATAATGGGTGGTAATTTGATTATCAAGTATCAGGCATGTAACTTTTCTCTCTTTTTTTTGGCTACATTTAATTTAAAAATAAAAACAGAAGCAAAAGTTACAAATTTCACACCAAGAGCAGCCTAGTGTGTGAAGAGCTACTGGACATGGTTCAGAGTACATTCATTTGAAGTCTACCAAGGTGATGGGAGAGTTAAGAAGCCAGATGCGCACATTCTCAACAGGAAAAAAGAAACTCTTGCTTTCTACCCTGTGCCTACCTGTTTCCCTGCATTTTTCAAACTTGATTATTTATGGACAAGGCATGCTCAGTCCATCCCAAACACATCATCGCATCCCAGGTTGTCATTGTTACCACCTCCAGTTGATAAGTACCTGGGTCCTGGAAGGACCTCTCCCTTCCTGAGACAGAGTCTACCAGAAATTGAGAACCAACTGCAGAGTCCTGAGGATAAAATGGAAGAGACATTGTCTCCAGATGTTATTTGTGCCCTGATTTCTTTCTGTGACCACTTTGTCCAAATTACATGGCTCTTTGAGATGCTTTTCTTGGATCTAAAAGCAAGAATTGAACTCGATGTCTCTTGAGATGCTGGAGATCAGCTCCAGTGTTCTCTGTGTCTGGGTATGAAGGCCCTCAGGGAAGGCTTATGACATTCTTCATACCCCTGGCTGAGAGAGCTCTTTGTAAATGTCTGCATTGGATGTCCTGGGAACTGAGACAAGTATTAAGATGTAGGGGCTGCATTTCTCATACAATTATACCCAATATATCAATATACCTGACTTATAATCACTATTTTGACTTAAACAAAAACTATCAATGCTTCCACATCTTTTATTGAGGGATTACTTAGTTGAAAAGAAGTAAAATCTTAGTTGAAAAGCAAGTAAAATCATTTCAGTAACTCCCATTTCCTTAGTGAAAATTTAGCAATTAAAGAGGATAAAATTAGAAATTGGTGTAGAATTGACAGCAAAGCCCCCTGGCCCTCCTGCCAGGTCCCAGGCAATTTCTGCAGGATAAAGCCTCAAGGTGCTGGCCCAAGACCACATAGTCAGGCAGGTGCTTCCAAGAGAGAGGAAGCAGCCCCGCTTGGTGGCTCTTGTGACTGTGCCATTCTGTGTAGCAGGAAGATGTGACCCTTTAAATAAGGCAGCAATTTTGTCCTTCATGCCAGGACTGACTATGCCCTAAGGCCAGTGTGAGAACTCAGGAGACAGGAATCTGTTGGCATCTTTTTTTTTTTAATTTTTTTTATTTTTTTTATTTTTGACAGGTAGAGTGGACAGTGAGAGAGAGAGAGAGACAGAGAGGAAGGTCTTCCTTTGCCGTTGGTTCACCCTCTAATGGCCGCCGCGGTAGCGCGCTGCGGCCGGCGCACCGCGCTGTTCCGATGGCAGGAACCAGGTGCTTATCCTGGTCTCCCATGGGGTGCAGAGCCCAAACACTTGGGCCATCCTCCACTGCACTCCCTGGCCACAGCAGAGAGCTGGCCTGGAAGAGGGGCAACCGGGACAGGATCAGTGCCCCGACCGGGACTAGAACCCGGTGTGCCGGCGCCGCAAGGCGGAGGATTAGCCTGTTGAGCCACGGCGCCGGCCAATGTTGGCATCTTACCTTTCTGCCTTGCTGTGCTGAGTGGCCACTAAAGACAGAGCCATTTCTCCCAAAGCTGAAACAAAGCATGACCCTCTGGCTATCACTAGATCAGATATGTTGGACTTATTGTTGGGGAGGAATATTCTAGAAAAGTTTCACTAGATTTATACACACACACACACATTTCCCTTAGAACATATGTTCACTGTTCAATAACTTGAACATTGAGCTAGGGACCATGGAATGAGAGAGCAAGGGCCAATGGCAGTGGCTACTCACTGTAATCTTTTGCTTGCACTTCCCAGCCTCCTGAGACAAGTATGGACATTAGCACTCTAGTAAGCAGCAAAGCAGGCCTGGAAAACACTCTTTAACTAGAGACCAGCACGGGTGCTCTTCCTGCTATCATTTTGTAACAGTCCTATCCATCTATGCAGGATCCTGGGTAGCATAGCCCTGTAGCTCACTGTTCCAGCCACTATGACTACATAACAAATTTCCCCTAATTTAGTGACTTATAGTAACTAATTATGGTGGCTATTAGAGGCTGGGGAGGTAGGGAGAAAAAGGGAAGAGGAAAGGTTGACTAACAGCTGTTAAGTTATACTTAGATAGAAGAAGTTCTGGTGTTCCATTGTATAGTAGAATGGCTCTGCATAATGAAATGTACTGTAGAGTTTTCTTTGAAAAAAGAAATATATAAATGATTTTGAATGTTTCAACATGAAGAAATGATAAATGTTTGGGAGATGATATATTTACCTTGATTTGAGCATTATACAATGTATGTATATACATTATACAATGTATGTTCTCAATCTGGAATCTACACTTGGCCTTTCCATGCAGCTTGGGCTTCCTCTAAATGCAGGAGCCAGGTCCCAGGGAGATTGATCTAAGAGGACATATCACCTTTTATTACCTGTCTTTGAAAGTCAGACAGTGTCTCTTCTGCTAAGTCTTTATTCACTGAAGAAGACGCAAAAGCCATCTAGGCTCAATGAGAGAAGTAGACTCTGCATCGTGATGGTGGAGAGACAACGTTCTACAAGGATTATGTTGCTGAGGCCACAGATACACTATGCCCAGGCCCTGGAAGTTAAGGGCTAATATACAGGATCTTGGCAACGCTGTCCAGCTGATACCAGTGGCTCTGGTTTCATTCTGCCCTCTGTGGACGAATAGGATTCCCATACAGAGAGAAAACTTTTATCACATTGATAGAAACATGTAAATCTGTACATCAGCTATCAATCCTCAGTGTTTAAGTCTAAACAAATTATATTCCCAATATTTCAAACTTTATTGTAATAAAGTCATAAGCCCCTCAGTTAATAATCACCTGGATCCTTTTAGTTCAGGATCAGCATCTGTTAAGCCAGGTGTCCCTCGGTGTACATGGGGGATAGGTCCAGGATACTCTTCCCCCATCTCCTACAGATACCAAAATATCCAAATACTCAAATCCATTTTTGGAAAATAGTGTAGCATTTGCATATTACTTGTGCACATTCTCCCATGTTCTTTAAATCACCTCTAGACTATTTATGAAACCTAATAGAATGTAAATGCTGTGTAGATAGTTATACAGCATTGTTTAGGCAATAATAAGGAACAAAGTCTGCACATGTTAGTACAAATGCAGTGTTTTTTGGACGGAAGGGATATTTTGGTCCACAGTTAATTGAATCCATGGATGCGGAACCTGTGGGTGCAGAGGGCCATCTGCGGTGGTTTGTTCAGAAGGCAGAGAAAGCTCCCTTACCCTGTGCCTCAGCAAACAGTCGCCAAGGAGAGCTCCCACTATATCTGCTGTTGCTGGATGAGAGGTGTCTTGAGCTCTCCTACTTTGTTTCCTTAGGCTACTTGGTGCCTTTTTAATCTTTAAGAAAACTAGAAAGAATTCAAATGTATTCCTTTCATACTTTTTCATTATGCTTTCAATTAGTGTCTTTGGTAATTTTTTATTTTATTTTAGAGATCGGGAAATTCAGGAGAAATCATGATAAAAGTAAAGTTTTTGGATAATATCACCTCTTAAATTAATAGTATTTTAATATGTTTAAGTATTTCCTTATGATTAGATATTCTTATATTGAAAGTGATTTTAATGGTTAAGTAAAAATCTTATGAACCAGAAGTTATCTTAAGCATTCCCTTTATTGTTGGACAGTTATTTCCTATTTCCCAAATTTTAATGCTAATTTCTTCCCTTGATTAAAGTCTTATGTATTTATTTTGAATTTAGGAGTATGTGATGGACATTTTCCCATGATTATTACAAAGGCTTAATAAGAATTATTCCAATTTAAATATGTAAGTTATTTTGTTTTGATGGATTCCTGGAAGTGGAATTATTGGGTCATAGGATATGACATACTGAAAGTGCTTGCTATCTGTTCTGAAATTGCTTTCCAGAATCTACACCATCACAATCAATTTGCTTAATGTTAAAAAGAAAACCTTCAGGAGTTATATTTTGGAGGGAAAATGTAAAGCCATACTTTAAATTTATTTATTCAGCTTTGATTTCATCTTTGTTGCAGTCCAACAATGAAGATTGAATCATTTTACTTTATTTAAGGGTGTTTTGCATTCCTTGGTTTCCTGTTCAGATTCTACATTTTTTCTCTTTAAATGTGTTCTCAGTTGTGTAGATTCTCCTGCTAACACTGTATTTTTCTTCTTCGTGCATGACTTGTGGTTTTGTCACTGTCAATCACTTTTCTCCAGATGTTCCTTTTCTTAGTGTCTCGTTTATTTCATGCATGACTGTGGTGTTCATCCTTGCCCATTGTCTCTACTTTTGTGTAATTTATCTATTTTTAGTTCCACCCTTTGAATGATAATATTATTACTTTCAGGATCAGTAAAATATACATGTATCTGTGATTTTTATGTGTTTGTTGACTTCTCAACATTGCGTCAATTTTGAGCAAGCCTTCATGAATGTTTCACATTAAAGCTTGTTTAATTGTATCCATATGTCCTCAAAATTGTGTATTATTGTCACTAGATTTCTTTTGTATATACATTTACTCACAATGTACTAGATTTCTCCAATATTTATGACATTTGTTTTCAGTTCCCATTAAAATTGATTTATTCTAATACAGTTGAACATTTGGGATATAAACTTTAAAGCATTCTATAGTTAATATAGTTGATGTCAGATTACATATCTGGATTTAATTGTTATTCATTGACTCTGATTATAGTATTATATAAGGCTTCATTTCTAAGGGCTTTTGAGCATTTTGTTATTGTTGGCTATTAATCATAGATTTTATAGTAACCCTGCAATTAAATTTAATACATGTTTCAATATTTTTCCTTATGTAAAATACTTTTAGCATATTTTCTAAGCTTTTAACTATCAGTTGGGGAAATACTACCCATACCTTTCATTGTTGTTTTTTTTTTAAGATTTATTTGTTTATTTGAAAGCAGAAGTATGGAGAGAGAGAGAAGGAGAGTCAGAGAGAGAGAAAGAGAGATCTTCCATCCATTGGTTCACTCCCCATGGCCACAATGGCCGGGGCTGGGCCAGGCAGAAACCAGAAGCCAGGAGCTTCATCCAGGTCTCCCACGTGGTTGGCAAGGGCACAAGCACTTGGGTCATCTTCTGCCGATTTTCCTTGGCCGTTAGAAGGGATTTGGATCAGAGGTGGAGCAGCTGAAACACAAACCAGTGCCCATATGGGATGGCAGCACTGCAGGTGGCAGCTTTACCCACAATGCTGGCCCCTCGTTAAATTTTAATTATGAGGTCATGTCTCCATTTTTCCCCTTTACTGTACACTTCACTCTTTTCCTTTCTAATTCGCCTGTTCTCCATTTTCACGAGTCTATGACCCTGGGATGAATGACTAACAAATGGCCTTTGCCTGCGAGGGGTTTCCAGTCGCTGCAGAGGACATAGCATTACACGTGGTGATTGTCATTTGGGGGCCCCCGGGGAAAAGGTGGTTCTCAGAGAGGAGCAGAGGAGAGAACACAGGCACAGAATGGGTAAGGGAAGGCTGTGAGGCTTGCCCAGCTGGTAAAGCTTAGGTTGTATTTCAGAGACAAGGGAGGATACCACTGATGGGGGAGCCTGTGCCGGGGTGTACATGGCCAGAGTCTAGACTGCTCAGTGCAGCTGTCTGCAGGATAGTCACTTGAGGAGGATGTGTGTGGAAATCAAGTCTGAAGGAGAAACATGAGTAGAGAAGGGCGCTTCAGTACTCAACTGTTGATTCACCAAAGTAATATGTGCCTGCCATGGGCCAGGTGCTGTGCTAGGAGCTGTGGACACAGCAATAGGGAAAAACGACATCACCCTGGCTCCTCTGAAGCTCGCATTCCAGTGCTTGGGGATGGTAGCAATGGTTGCAGAAATAATGCCTACTTCCCTGTACTTAGTCTCCAAAGAGTCTAGCTTTCAGGGACTGTGGCCAGTATATAGATAAATGTTTGATGTCCTCTTAGATTCTCATGTCCTTTAGGAATATCCCCTGTTCTTACAATTCAGCCTGCTTTCTCCATTGATATCTCCACAGATTTTGAGATTAATTTGTTAAGGTTATTTGATAATATTATTTTTGTTAATTGTATTAATATAAAGAGAACAGATTTCTTGTATTTCATAGGCACAGTTCTAAGAAGATAACTTTATTTCCCTCCCTTCCCCATCCCTCCCTCACTCCTCTCCTTCCTTCCTTTTTACTTGTTTTTTTTTAATTTTTTAAAAAACAGAATTTCAATCCAGTCTATAATAACAGACTTAAAGTATCACTAAACATAATGTTCAACAAGTAAAAAATATAAGGATCACAGTTCTACAGGAGTATAAACAACAGTTAAAAACAATAATCAAGTAACAAAATGTCCATTGTGTTCCTATGCATTTTTTGTATTCTATATATTAAGTTCCGTATCAGAGAAAACATATGATATTTTTCTTTTTGGGACTGGCTTGTTTCAATAAGCATAATAGTTTCTAGTTGCATCCATTTTTTTTTTTTTTGCAAAGGACAGGATTTTATTCATTTTTATGGTTAGTGACATTCCATAGGGTATATAGACCACATTTTCTTTATCCAGTCATCAGTTGATGGAAATCTGGGTTGTATCTTAGCTATTGTGAATTGAGCTGCAATAAACATGAGGGTACAGATAACTTATTCATATGCAGGTTTCATTTCATTCTGGTAAATTCCCAGGAGTAGGATGGCTGAGTCATATGATAGATCTATTTTTGGATTTCCGAGGAATTGCCATACAGTCTTCCATAATGGTTGTACTAGTTTATACTCCCACAACAGGGTATTAGGGTAACTTTTTCTCTACATCCTCACCAGCATTCATTTTTTTTTTTTTTTTTGATACTCTAACTGGGGTGAGGTGAAACCTCATTATAGTTTTGCTTTGCATTTCCCTGATGGCTAGTGATCCTGAGCATTTTTTCATGTGTCTGTTGGACATTTGTATTTTATCCTTTGAAAAATGCCTGTTCATGCTCTTTTCCTATTTCTTAAGTATATGGTTGCTGAATTTCTTGAGCTCTTAATAGATCCTGGATATTAATTCTTTATGTGGTGATTTTGCCCATGGATGCAGCTATAAGATTCTTGCTTCCACCTTGGTAAATTCCAATTTGAGAGTTGACATGTTGAAAGCAGCACTTTGAATTGACCAGATACAGGAGGTAACCTGTGGAGCTATGTAGAGCCAGCTCATGATTTGGTAATGACTTGGAATCAGTTCATGTCTTCCCAAGAATGATCTCCAGGGAAGACAAAGGCTCTCGCCTGATTCAGATTAAGGGGCAGAAGCAGGAGGAGCTTCTCTGGGAAGTCTTCCCCTTGTGTACTCTGTTCATGGCCTTAAAAAAATCCACAGATTACATGTAATCTTTTTCTCTGTCTCTCACCAGGAATCTTACATCGTTTCTGCAGAACTTGAAGAAAAATGTGAAGCCATAGGCAAGAAGTTACTGTACTTAGAAGATCAACTTCACACTGCCATCTACAGTCATGATGAGGATCTCATTCATATCCTTTTCATCTTATAGAAGCACCTGCAAGGTTATTTTGTAAAAGAAAGACGTTTACAAATCAATGATTTTTCCATGACTCAGCAGATGGAAACAAATAGATGCTGCTGTTACTTATAGTACAACCCAACTTGAATTATACAGTGCTTTCCCTCTGGTTGTTGGGAAGCAATTCAGTATGTCTTATTATTAAACCTGACCACTAAAAATTAGCCACAAAGTTCATGTATATATACAATGATACCTAAGCAAAATGCAAGTTTTCAGTAGATATACAAAGCATGTGGCTGGTTCGATTTTCTATGGGCTTTATCTATACCAGGCAACCCAAATCCAACCTTGAATCACTTTATCATTCAGTACTTCCATGTAAGGGCCAGTGGAATATCAAAACTAACAGCACCTTGATCATTGTTTTCCATTTCTAACCATGTACACGAGAGTTGGGTTCAATCTACTCCTTTCTGATTCCTAATGATAGGATTTTCTTATCAGAAAACATCCACAAATACTTACATCAAAACTCACTGCCAGTGTGCAAGATGGCCTGAGAATACACTGGCTTAGGAAGGCATCCATACAAAGCTCGTCATCCTGTTTTGATCTGTGTCTGTAGTTTTTGAGAGTAGATAGGTAGGTACACAGAAGGTTGAAGGGATTTGCAGCCCCATCTGGATATTTTCAGTTGCTCAATCAAAAGTTGACTTTTTCTGGGTAAAAAAAAAAAAAAAACCTCTTTCCTGTTCATTCATTATTTGTATTTGGTAGCATGATTTTTACTAAACATGTTAGTAGGAAAGGTAACTATTTTGGACTTTGCTTTCATTGCTGTCTTAATTTAGAATTCCAGTTCTTATACTCTCGTGTGTGTGCGTGTGTTTGTGTGTGTGTGTGTGTGTAAGTACCTTGAAATGGAGAAGGATTAATAATCTTGGTCACAAGTATTCAGGAACATAGTTTAATGATGTATTCTAAATTATAATTCCTTCCTTGTTGTAACTCTAAACCTTTGACCTTACTTTTTAAACTTAGCAGGTCTCTTCCTCTCTTTTGCTGTAACTGTGCCTTTCAAGGCAATAAAATAAATCTTTAAATAAATAAATAGGAGCAGTGTCATGGCACAGTGGGTTAAGCCACTGCCTGCAATGCCAGAATCACATATGAGTACCACTTTGAGTCCCAGCTGCTCTGCTTCTGATCCAGCTCCATGTAGATGCACATGGAAGGCAGCAGAAGATGTCCCAAGTCCTTGGGCCCCTGCCACACACGTGGAAGATCATTATTAAGTTCCTCTCTCTCTCTCCCTCCCTTCCTCCCTCCCTCTCTCTCTCCTTCTCCCTATTTCTATAACTGCCTTTCAAGTAAATAAAATAAATCTTTTAAAAAGAATTTTTAAAATAAGCTTAGCAGAATATTTCCCCAAATTAATCATCAATTATTTTTCACATTGCTCAAGGTAGAAAATTTTAAAAGCAACCATTCTTTTCTTCATAAGTTCTGGCCTCTTATGAAACTACTATGTAAGCTGTTAATAGAAAATTTCCCCTAAGAAGCATTAGAAGAAGCTTGTCACTTTTGTTGATTCTGTGTCCCGGGGGTCACACATATTTGGGTACTTCTCAAGGGGCCTGGCATCCAGCAAGTGACCATCCTTAGCTGGGCACATGACAGCAACCCACCATGAAGAGCCAAGGCTTGTGGAAGAGTTCCCAGTCTGCAGCCCCCCAAGTGGGATGGGTTCTGAGTATGATGTGCTTCAGGCCTCTGTGGGACCAGGTAGCTGTTTGGGAGCTGCAGTCTGGTTCCGTGTTGGTTTCTTGTTTTGACATTTCCTAGCTTGGTGTCATTCTAGGGAATTGGGTCTTCCCCACTAGGGCTGGGGAGACAGTAGAGGAGACTGAGAAGGAGCCCAGCAGTGTTAAAAAAGATCCATTTAAGTTTTCCACAGTCAATCCAAGCCAGATCCAGAAGCAGCAGCAGCGTAAGCAAATGATAAAGCCTGTTCAACATCATGATCTCGTGTGTAACATTGAGATCACGACACATACCTTTTAGGTTTTTATGGGGATTAAACAAGACTGAATTCACCATGTATGTTTAACATAGTCCTTACCTATTGTGAGTGCTTGGTTTTAGATAGAAAACTATGTTGTCCAAGTCCATTTGTCTTATAGTTCTTAGCATCTTTGTCACAAGCTGAAACAATGTCCCATTTTTACCTAAAAGATTTCAAGGGGGCTGACTCATCTGTTTTGTAATAGAATCAATGAGTTACCACCAGTGGCTTATATTAAAAGTCATTTCATTATAATAAACTACTGTAAATAGATAGGAATCACTATTCTTACTTGACAGTTGATAAAACTAAACCTTAGAAATTACTTGGCTGCTCCAAC
Organism: Lepus europaeus; assembly: GCF_033115175.1. NCBI lineage: Eukaryota > Metazoa > Chordata > Mammalia > Lagomorpha > Leporidae > Lepus > Lepus europaeus. Next base: position 50,825,394 of record NC_084840.1, read on the forward strand.
GTCATTTCTAACAAGAGCAAGACCATCCAGCTACAAGCCCTATCCATGGCACTATGTGGCCCATCCAGAGGCAGATGTCCCTGTAAGTTAATGGACAGGTCTCTTCCATGGAATATATATACAGTTACTTAAAATTTTTGAACTGTAATACAAGTATTTTGTTGAAGATATGTTTTCTGTGAATTATGCTGATCCCTGCTGAGGTGGAGAAATATCAAATTGGCATCAGGAAGCACTGGTTTAGGTACTGAAGTCAGTCTCTCCCTCTACAAAAACAAAATCCACCCCATAAGATGGAATTCCACACCGACTTTTCTCTGAAGCCCAGGCTTGCTGTGTCACTGATTCAGAGTCAATACATAGAAGGTATCTTTGAACTCATACAAAGGGGCACTTCGATTTAAGAGGAACATTGTGCCCTAAGATGGATGTATTTACAAGGCTCTGTGGAGCCTGCCCTACACAAACAAAAGCTGTTGTTTCAAATTAGAACTAATCTAGAGATTCACAGAGTAATCCTGCAGCCAAACACTGACTGGTTTGTATTTTCATTTTTGATCAAAGACACAATTCTGAATGCCATTGAAAGAAACAGCTTGCTGCCAACAATACGGAAGGATCGCACAGCGAGTGCAAAATCTGATTGGATTCCATTAAGTGTGCTGCCAGCACCTACTGTGCGTATGAGACTGAGTGCATGTCATTAATCTAAGTCCACATTGGAACATGATTAATGAAAGCCCATAGCATACTCCCATGTCTGGAAGATTCAGACCCTGGATACTGTGATGTTCATTCCTCCTGTGGAAGGCTCTGAGCTTTGCCAGAACTCTTGAGAATGTAGCATCAGTAGACAGGCGGGTTAGTGATTGGTAACGAGGTCAAGTTTCCAAACCGGTACTTGTGGCGTCCTCACTTCATACTAGAACTACAGGCATTCTACTGGGAGTCCCTTATTTTTATAAAGAATATAGTGATTGACAAATCCAAAGAGGGGGGAAAAGCAGGCCATGTCTCTTCATCATCCTGACAGGCTCACTAAATGACATGTTGCATGACCAAACCCGCCAGCTACCATGGCACTGAATGTCGGAGAATTCTGCACCATTAATTGGGAGAGCTGGCGGCATGGAGGAGGCTCCCACCCAGAGTCTGAGAAGAGGACAGGAGGTGCGACTTCGCAGCCAGGCAAGCCAGAATTTCCAGGAGCTAACATTAGTCTGACTCCCTCGTGCAATTTCACAGTCATTTTGGGTCCTAATTAGCAACTAAACTTTGGAAAAAGTATTTGATTCTAAGTAATGGCTCCTTGGTGTTCAAAAGGCTTCAACTGTAAACCTTCTAAGTTAGGTGGATTTCTTGAGCAAGAATTTTCTCATTTGATTCCCTCCTTCAATTTCTGCAACACACTTTCAAAGGCAAAGAAGCACACCTGGGCTGTACATACTTTTGGCGGGTGTAAAAGCCCCCAGGGCGGCTCAGCCTGGCTCTGAGTCATAGACGAGATGGGGACAGGATGATTCTATTTGCGGTAGTATTTACATCCATGTCCAGGAAAGCCCTTATGGAATTCCATTCTCTCTGCTTATTTGGAATGCATCATGCCCAATTGATTAGCTTTGGTGGTGCTTGATGGCATGTGAATATTCTTAACTACATCCAGACTCATGCACGAGACCACAGCCCCTTAAACACCCCTGTGTGGTTCAACGTTCACATTTTCAGCTTGAACAAAGGTAACAAGAGTTTGGGGGGGATTTCCCTACCTCCTTGGAAATGTTTTCCACTCCTAGAGCTGACCAGCTGGAAGAGAGACTAGAAGGATGGTGGGCTACATTCACATATTATATAGATAAGAAAATCAGGGGCCAGCACTATGACTCACTTGGTTAGTCCTGCGCCGGCATCTCATATGGGCTCCTCTTCCAGTTCAGCTCTCTGCTGTGGCCCAGGAGGGCAGTGGAGGATGGCCCAGGTGCTTGGACCCCTGCACCCACATGGGAGAACAGGAAGAAGCACCTGGCTCCTGGCTTCGGGTTGGCGCAGCACCGGCCGTAGTGGCCATTTAGGGGAGTGAACCAACAGAAGGAAGACCTTTCTTTCTGTCTCTCCCTCTCACTGTCTATAACTCTACCTGACAAATAAAAAAGAAAAGAAAAGGAAATCGACTGCCCAGGAAGCTGCTATTTAAAGCATGGGTGTGCTGGACTGATGCAGGTGTAGTGGCCACAGTGGTTCTCTTTGGCTTGCACCTGGACTTTTTAGTGGGAAAAGGAAGATTTAAGCCACAGTGGATGGAGAGCTGGGGCTTTCCAAACAACATGGTCATAGCACACAGTAGACAACACAAAGAGCTCCCCAGCATAAGCATCCAATCCTTTGAGACAGGTCTTGGCGGGGGGGGCAAGACCTTCTTTTTGCTCATGAGTGATTGTGATCCTTCCCTCTGGCTTATTCGTGAAAATAAATTTCCCATACTATAGGCCATGGTGGCTAAAAACAAACAGATGCTGATAAGAAGAAGTAATGTAAATTGAGAAGCAGTCTAAAGGATGCACTGTTTTTTTAACCAAAGTCAGTTAGATAAACTGAAGATCTACTGTTGACTAAGCCATCAAAATGATCACTGGGAAACCCCACTGATGATGAAACACTCAACTATTTTCTTATAAAAATTGAAAGACTCCACTGAAAAAATTTTAGGATCTTTCACACATGGCAGCCCTAAGTGAAACTATTGCCTTACCACTTTATTCATGGAAATCATGCTGCCTTACTCCTTTATTAACTGGAAACACAGACATTTCACCAGGTTATACATTTGCCTCATATGTAAGTAGTCTTCCCTAAAGCGTCAAAGAATGGGCTTAGAATTCACAGCTATTTAAAAGATGTTGGGATGTCAATCCCTGTGCCATTGTTATAATTAAAGTGCAAATTTTTCTGGATCCTATGGTTCCTTGGTGGCTTATTTGTTACAGAGCATCTTCACACTTATGCATTCAGGTTCCTAAGCCACAGACAACATAAGGCTCAGTCCACTTCTTGGACACTTGTTCTTGCTCTTAGATGTAGTAAGCACCTTTATTACAGATGCCTAAAACTCCAATACTTTTTACTTTATTTAGCACTTTTAAAAGGATTTTTGTATTTATTTGAAAGGTAGGTGGGTAGAGAGAGAGATAAAGAGCTCTTCCATATGCTGGTTCACTCCCCAAATACCCACAACAGCCAACGCTAGCCAGAAACTTCATCCTGGTCTCCCACGTGGGTGGCAAGTGCCCAGGTACTTGGGCTATCTCCCTGCTGCCTTCCCAGGTGCATTAGTAGGAGCTAGCTCAGAAACAGCGCAGCCAGGACTTGAGATGACACTCTGCTACAGAATGCAGCATCACAAGCTGCTCCTTAACCCACTCTGACACAGTGCCAGCCTCTATTCAGCATTTTGACACAAATAAAGGCCAAATATATAAATGGACTTTATTTGACTTATTGAATTAGAGAACAAAAAGTCTAATTCCACCCCTCCTCTACTTGATACTTAAGATCTCGGGTAGATATATCAAATGGGATAGTTTACTTTTCTCTAGTTCAGTGAGAAAATGTTGGAAAAATGTTTTAAAATATGTTTTAGGGTGAATATTTGACACATGGCTAAGACACCTGAGTTGCCTGCATCCCATACTGGAGGGCCTGGATTCAGGTTTTGGCTCTGCTCCAATTCCAGCTTTCTGCTAATGCACACCCTGGGAGGCAGCAGGTGATGATCCAAGTCACCAAGTTCCTGCCACTCAGTGAGCAACCAAATTCAGCTCCAGATTCCTGGCTTTAGCCTGTTCCAGGCCCAGCTGTTTTGTGTATTTGGGGAATGAACCAGTGGATGGAAGACTTCTCTCTTAGTCTATATATGTTGATCTGTGTCTGTTTCTCTTCTTTGAAATAAATTAAAATGAATAAAGTTGACAACTCACTATTTTTTAAGTCTTTAAAAAAAGAACATGTTTCAGCAGAAACTCTTAAGTGCAAATCTCTCACCCTGATCTCTCCCTGAACACCTGATTCACTGCTCTTTCTTATTCAGCTTTTCTTCCTGGCTGACAGGAAGTCATCTCCAACTTACTACATCCAAAAGCAAGTCCCTCATCTCCCCGAAGGAAAACACTCTGTCCCAGTCTACTTCCAAATAACCTGAAGATCTACTTTCAGGTCCTTTGCTCAGATCAAAAGTTATTCCATACAAATTATCCTGCAACTTACCTTCCTGTTTTTCTTCTCCACATTTTACTCTGGCTCTCTTCCATCGCAATGTATTCAAAATGTTTTAGAATTCCCACTTGGTAAGAAATCATACAGGGAGTCGGTTAGAGAGAGAGATTTTGTAAATAAAAACATGAGTTTAATTGTTAATACTTCAAAGTCTCATAAATGTTGTTTCTGGAATTTCTGACGCCTAGTCCTACTTAGAGCCTAAAGTATTTGTTATATTTCTTTTATTAGCAAATAAACTTTGGATCTCATGAAACACCAAATTTATTATACTCCCATAAGGAAAAATATTTCCTTTAACCCCAGTACTGTGAAAAAGATAGGTGATTCTGCATTTCATAAGTGGGACAATTAAGTACTAAATTATTTCCCCAGCTTCACTGGGGACTTGCATCCTCAAATACTACTTTTTGGATGTATTAATAGAGACTGTCTTGTGAGGGGCCAGTGTGTTAATTTAGTTATTCCATTATTGCATATTTTTTTCTTTTGTCAACTTCTCTCTCTCCTCTCCTCTCCTAATTTAAATTTGATTTATTTGAGAGGCATAGAAACAGAGAGAGAGAGAGACAGAGAAACAGAATCAGAGAGAGAGAGAGAGAGAGAGAGAGAACTATCTTCTGGCTTACTCTCCAAATGCCCATAACTGCTGAGCCTGGGCAAAGGGCTATCATTCATGGTCAAGGAACCATAATGATGGTCAGTGAACCGTATTTCGTGACTCTGAGTCTAGTCCAGTCTGCCCCTCTGTACCTGTGGTGGCCCCAGGACTTCTCCAGGAGTTTCCAATTTTGAGTATTCTGCCCTTTTTGCTGTCAGAAACTCAACCCAGGTCTTATGTAGATGACAAGGACCCAATTACCTGAGCCATTACCTGCTGCCTCCCAGGTTCCACATTAAAGGAAGCTTAAGTCAGGAACTGGTCAGGAATCAAACCCAAACATTCCAGTGTGTGGCTCAGGTATTCTAGCCATTAGGCTAAACATCTGCTCCTGTCTTTTATAAAATCTTTTCAGTTTTTTCTGCCAGTGCCAGAAGATTTAGGAGTTTTTTTTTTTTTTTTTTTTTTTTTTTAGAAGCATCATAATTTGGTTTAATTTCTCTCTCTAAACTCCTTTGTCATCATTTAACATGTTACAAATGGAGGCATGTAGTCCCATACTGCACATCAAAGGTAATTAAGTCTCAGGGGCTTGCCAGGATTTATAACTGCTTAAGCTGTGTGCTTGTTCTTTATAAATGTAGCTTAACTTTGTGATTAAATTGCATCCTGGTTTTTAGTCTGGGACCACTTATGCTTTTGCTTGTGTAAAGTTGTATGTGTTTTCACTAAAGATTAGCAAAGCTGTTCAAAGAGATGGAGGAAAACAAAGCATCTTTAAAAAGAATAAAAAGGTAAGTATTGGCTTTTTTCCTCCCTTGCACTTGCCCAGCCCACCATCATTCCCCTCAAGTTTGGGTGCAAGAAGTAAAATATCATAGTAAGCCTATGTAAATTACACAAATGTTGGATCTGGTGAAGCTGCAAGATGATGAAAAACTCTGCCCAGAGCTTTCCAGGAGGCTCAGCTTTCTGTTCAGAAGAGGTTCATTTGCATAATCCCCAGGATCCTCTGGAGTCTCTGTTCAAAAAAGAAAGGAAAAGCTTTCTTCATTCATAACCCAAGGGTGTCTCTTTTCCTTGACATTGCATTGACATTGTACCTGGGCAAAACAGCACTGCAGTGTAGATGGCCTAGAAGCACTCAGGTCTCTGCAAGCTGCCTTTCTGGATGCTTTCGCTGTCCTTCAGGTCTGACCTAGTCATCTTTGAGTGTTCTGATTTCATGTGAGGATTTAACCGTATTGAAGTGGTGTCCATGTATCTCCACTTTCTCCCTTCATCCCCATCAGATGAGGCTGAATTTGTTTGACCATCTCTCTCCCTATGTTTGTCCTAAAGTTGTTCTGCCTACAGGTACAAAGGAAAGGGCAGAAGGATCTATTTCTGGGCAGAGAAACCAGTGCCAGTTAAAAGTTCCCCTGCTTCAACACCAAAAAGAGAACCCATTTGTTAAGAGAATGAGAATCTTATCTGTTCCATATTACAATTTGCTAAGTTCTCTGTGGTTATTGTTTTCTCTGTGTAAGAAACAACTTTATGAGTTAGGACATTAAGAAATCATCAGTTTAAGGAAAAGCCAACCTCCAACCCACCAACCCAGAAAAGAAAAGCTCCCTGCATTCCATGAAATCTCGAGTAGCCTTACTAGTACCCAGGAGTATCCTAGCAAATGACAGCAAGTTAGGACCTAGAGAGGTTTTGAAGTCATTGTTTCATGAGAAAACTGAAGTTCAAAGTGGATTGCACACGCTGACAAAGCTAGTTAATGATGAACAGCACCACAGTTCATGACTCTGGGTCTAGTCCAATCTAACCCTCTGTACCTATGGTGGCCCCGGGTTTTCTCCGGGAGGTTCTGATTTTGAGTATTCTGCCTTCTCTGCTCTCATGGTACTGTATCTGACGGTTGTGCCACCCCAGGTTGAGGCTTAGCAGGAATCACAGTGTCTCACCACATATCATTGAGCATGGGTCAACCATCTGTCTCAATCGAAGGGCAGACTTCCTTTTCCGTTCTGAAACCCCACTTAAGAACGTTAATAACCTCGGGCCTCGTAGAAATTGCAATCATTCTTAAAAGGAGAAGTGTAAAATTTGTATTAATATTTAATTCCTACAATTTGGAAGAATTTGAAACTGCAATTAGATGACTGGGCCCATCTGCTTCCGGCAGGCTTGCTGGCGCACGCCAGCTCCCTGGGAGGCTGGGAGGGCATGGTCACCTTCCCACGTGCTCCTTAACCACATGCCCACAGTCTCTCAAGAGGCAGCTCCAGATGGTTAAGGAGACGCTGCAGGTCATGATCCTGCAGCTCCAGCCAGAAAAGGAGGCAAGAGAAAGAGAGGCTGCAGTTTCCTGCACGACAGCTGGTGTCCGGGAAGCACAGGCCTGAGACGAGGGGGTTGGGGAGGGAGGGGGCCACCACGTCATCAGTGCAAACTCAGGGGGCCACTGTGTATCCCCCCCAGCATAACTAATATGTCTGAATCAATTATGGAAATGTGGAGTCCAGCGGGCTCCCAGTGGTAAGGTGGTTCCCATTTATTCTCAGCGGGGGACCAGGGTGGGGGTGGTGGGTGTGATCCCGGAGTCTGTAAATTGGAATAAGGAGATGGGGGATGATGAGCTGAATTTCCTGTTAAATGTCATTCAGAGGTTCCTTTACCATGTCATTCATGAGAGCCCTACACAGGATTCGAAAATGTTTTCATTTCAGCCCCCAGAAAAGGAAAGTTGGGATCAATTCTGTTGGAGAAGCATCCTTTTTTCTGTACCATTTGCTTTGTGCTACAAGGAAAATGCTTTCTAATTCAAGCACCTGTAAAAAGGAAACCAAAATGAAAGACTCTGTTACCAAGCCTGTTACACTTTCCTACAGGTGCATGATCTAAATCAGCTAATGAGCTGGTGTCAGGAATTAACAGCTTTTCACCCCTCTCCTGGGAGTTACCATTGTCTCGGAAAAATTTATGTGAAGTGTCCAAACAGTATTTCTTTTAAGTAGCAGCCTCTCGGTGATGTGCAACCCTTCCATTTTCCATCTGTGGCAAGCACAGCATCAACAGAGAGCATCCATGAGAGTGTTTAGGTCAACGGGACATTCGGAAGTTCACCCAGAGTGAGGGAAGGAGAGGAGTGGGAGACGTGGATGGACCAGGAGCCATGTGAAGATATTTGGGCCTCTCTTTTCCTTCTCACTCTATTTTCCTCAGTACCAGGCAGATCATGGGCAAGGAGACCCTCAGTGAAGTACTAAGTAATGCAGTGTAGTACTCAATAAGGCAGTAGAATGCTCGGTAAGATAGTACAGTACTCAGTAGGAAAGCACAGAGCTCAGTAACAGTGGAGTACTGAGAAGCAGAGTGCAGTACTCAATTTAGCGGGACATCATGGGCCTATCGGTCCACTCCTTTGGCTCAGCTGGGACTGCTGTTGTGGCAGCTGCAAAGTAGGCTGGATACAGTCAGGCACTGAAGAAAGCAGCTCCTGAAATGCCCCACAAACAAAGGGGTCCCCGCTCCCATCAGATACATTTGGTAAGCACGCTGTATCCTAATCTCTGCCTGGAGAGCCACAGTGCACTCTAGCATATTAGTCTGTGAAAGCCTCTAAAGAAATCCACTTGATTTTGTCTCACCCTAAACTTCCCAAGTTCAATGGATTATATGTGATTTTTTTATGTAAATTTATTAGGGCCCACCAATCCCATGTTGTACAGCACTGCATTCTCTGGGAAATTCATATTGAAACACTGATTTCCATCACTTACATTTGTGTCTTAGAGACTAAACTCAAACCTTCGCAGAACTTTTTGTTCTGCAGAAACAAACAAGTTTCTTTGCAACAAACTTTTTGTGTTGACTTCAATAATCAACTGCCACAGTTTGGTAAGATTACTAGATTAAAAGATCTTCTTGGGCTTCTGTTCTTATTTTCATATAAACGAATAGTGATGTTCCTGCTTTCATGTTCCATGTCTCTATGGACATGGGACAACTCTTGCCATTTCCTAAAGTCACATTGTCATTTCCAGAAGGCATCTAGTACTTTGCTAAGTCTTCCACACCATGTAATACTCCTGTCCTCAGTCAAGGAGATTCACCTGTTTAAGCCAGCAATTGGCCAGGGTCCAAAGAATGAAGCGAAAGCATAATATGTGAATTTGCTGATTATATTTCCTACAGTTTTATGCTGAGCATTTTTGATAATGTTGTATGCGTTTTAGTAGTAACTGTGTTCCTGGATTTAGTTTCCAATGATGGACCAAATTCCAGAATTATTTGTAATTGTATATTAGTAACTGGTTGTGTAGCACTTGGAATCCTGGTCTCTATTAATTAATCTCAGTTAAGCAAAACTTGAGAAGAGTCAGGATTGAATATATTGCCAACAACATATATGCTTTCAGAAGCATCCCAGGCTCAAGACATCTTAGTCACTAAGTCAAGTGTTTTGTATTACTCAGACACCATTATAAAGTAATTCTGAGAAGTCATGATAGTTGCAAAAATTCTGAAAGCTAAAAACTGCTTGAATGTGCTCCAAATAAGGCTTGTTTGGTGCCTCCAGTGGATATAGCATATTCATTTCTTTGCTGACACTCCTGGCCAAACTTAAATATTGGGCCTGGTGAGTGATGCCTTGGGCACATGCTCTAACTCCTCTCTGGTCTTTACTTGGTCTTGGATTATTATCCAGGAACCCTGCTATAGGCAAGGATGTGTTCTCAGCCTCTGATTCTTCTCAGGACAAACTCACACTCTTCAGTCCCTTGACCTTGAAGACCCAAGACCATGTATCCCCAACAAGATGATAGATCAGGATTTTGTTTTTTGTCAAAGCAACATAAACATATCCAAGAAAGGTTAGGGCTAAAATATAAAAGTAATAGAACACTGGCCAGTACTATGGCATAGCAGGTAAGGTTGCCACCTGCAGTGCCAGCATCCCATATGGGCACCAGTTCGAGTACTGGCTGCTCCACTTCTGATCCAGCTCTCTGCTATGGCCTGGGAAACAATGGAAGGTGGCCCAAGTTCTTGGGCTTCTGCACCCACATGGGAGACCTGGAAGAAGCTCCTGGCTCCTGGCTTCAGATTGGCGCAGCTCCAGTCATTGCAGCCATCTGGGGAGTGAACCAGCAGATGGAAGACCTACCTCTCTCTCTCTCTCTCTCTCTCTCTCTCTCTCTCTCTCTCTCTCTCTCTGCCTCACCTTCTCTCTGTGTGTAACTCTGACTTTCAAGTAAATAAATAAATCTTTTTTAAAAAAATTAATAGAACAAACAGTAATAAAAGTTGGTGCTGTCGTGGAGACAACCAAGACCCAAGCAAAAGTGCATATTGAAAATGGTGCCTTGAATTCTGATTTCACTGTTCATGGTATGTGAGAATCAGTGAAATTCTACACTGTCCACCTTTGCCAGGATGCTGGCCTTCAAATGGTCACCTGTTTCTCTTCCAGAATCCTGAGTTAGAGCATGTTCTCCATCAGTGAAAGTCCCAGTGCCTTCCAACTTCTGAAATTTCAAGAATGAATTAACCCTTCATCAAGTCAAATTAGGGTTCTCCACCATAGACACAAGTATGGACAGTACAGCTGTGATTTCCCGTAGACCTCATCTCTGTAGATCTCGTCTGTGATGATGTCTGCAATCGCCACAGCAAGGTCGATGTTTGTAAGTGACACGACTGAGCCTGAGGAAGACATAATTCTTTCTCAAGACATAGAGCGTGGGGTGAAGTGAGAGTAAACCTCACAGTCAGAGACAGGCAGCAAGCTCTTAACTAATGCTCTTCCTAAAGTGCCTTCAATGTCTTTTTGGGACTGTGAGCATGGATCTTACCTGTTTGCCTGGTTAAGAACACCTAGACTCCTTAGGGACCTCTCCTGGAGAGTTACAAAAACTGAGCCAAAAGCAAACCAGGTTTCCCACATCCCCCAGGTGAGCCCCACTGTGAAGCCTAGGCTCAGGCAGGCTTCAAGAAACCTACCCACCATACCACCATCCTAACCTGAACATTCCCCATCTACCCAAAAGCATCCTAGGAACAACACTCACAGTCCAACACTGGGCAGATTTTACAGGAGGTCCCCATTCAACTGATGTTTCTCAGAAAGCAGTCAATTCTGTACTGCGGAGAGGAACAGCCATGCACTCATTGGTCAATGCCTTCTTATTTATGTAATTAAATATGTTTATTTTTAATATCCTCACTTTACCTAATCTTTGAATTTTATCATATAATTTATTACTTCATTAAGTTTATTTTTGTCACATGAATTTAAAACTGATATTCAAACAATGGTGCACCTTGAAGATTTTTTATCTTCTGGAGTATGGATGATAGAAAAACATATCGGGTTTATTCACCTCATTTTTTTGTTGCAGGATGATTAATTGTACCATTACTTATATCACACAAAATGTCACAAAACTATGCTTCAAAATTGTGTATATATTTACTTTCAGATATCAATAAATCAGAAAATCATGGAATTTTCTATTCCAGACTCCTTTATTGAGGAACTTGAAAATAGCATTACTACTCAAGTTGATAACAAGACAAGGGTCCCCACTAACACCACTGAAAATATTTTGCTGGAGATATTGGCCAATTTAGTTAGGCAAGAAGAATGTATAAGGCTCACAACTTGGAAATAGGAGATACAACTTTCATATGTACTAATGATGATGTCATTGTAAGCTAGAAAATCTAAGAAAATTAGCAGAAAAAATGTTTACACAGTTAACAGATTCAAATCAACAGCTTTTACAAATGCAAATGCTAATCAGAATATACAGTATAAAAGAAGACCCCACTTTCAACAGCAAGAAAAGCAGAGAGAAAGCAGCTGGGCATAAATTTCAATACGAATGTTGAATCTTTGCTGAAAGGAGGCTCAAGAAGGATGCCAGAGAAGAGTTGAATACACAAAAAGACATGGAGCTTTGGATGGGTAAGTCATCATTCATTGTCAAATCTCCATGAACTAATTTACAAATGTTTCCTGACCCTAACTGGGGCCTAGCTATCTGTATAGACACAAGATCCATTCTTTTCTCCATCCCTTCTAACAAAACCCTAGTTAGGTACAGAGATGATGGATATGCATTGAAGAATCAGATGGACATTTGCAGCCTTGTTGGTAAGAACAAAAATGGCAAACAACCTTATGTTTATCAATAAGGGATTATTTAAATACACAACAACCACACTATGGGATATTTTTTAGTGCTACAATATCTTCATTTACATACATGCTCCTATTTGAGAACTGTCACAGGAAAGTGATCCCAGTGACTATCTTAGTCCATTTTTTGCTGTATAACAGAATGCCCGAGACTGAGTAATATATGAAGAACGAAAATGTATTCCTCAAAGTTCTTGAGGCTGAAAAGTCCAACGCCAAGGTGCCAGCATCTGGTGAAGACTTTCTTGCTGTATTATCCCATAGAAGAAGGCAAGGGCCAAGAAAGTGTGAAAGAGCAGGAGAGCAAGAGGGAGCCAAATTTGCTTTTATAATAGGCTCACTCTCACAATGACTAACCAACTCTTAAAATAACCAGTACACTCCTGTGATTACATGAATCCATTATTCAGGGCACAGGCCTCCTGACCCAGTCACCTCTTATTAGGCCCCACCTCCCAGTGTCATTGCATTGGGGATTAAGTCTCCAATACTTGAGCTTTGAGGAATACATTCAAGCCATAGCTGGGACTTATAATAATGGGCAAGAAATTTCCTTTTTGTATTTACAGTTTTTCTTTTAGAAGATTGCTATTAAGTGCATACCTATTCAAAAAATAAAACCATTCCTTTAAGAAAAAAAAAAAAACACAATGTGGACAACGAGTATGGGTCCCTTGGGTAGGGCAGGATGCAGAGGCTACACAGGTCTTCTTTGTATTGATGTAAGATTCATCCTCTCATCCACTGTATGTCCAGAATTGTGCAAGGGAATATCCCAGTTATTGATGATACAAGACAGATATGATTTAATATGACCGAATGATTTGGAAGTCTGATAATTTTCATTTCATTTTATTTTATTTTTTGACAGGCAGAGTGGACAGTGAGAGAGAGAGAGACAGAGAGAAAGGTCTTCCTTTGCCGTTGGTTCACCCTCCAATGGCTGCTGCGGCCAGCGCATCGCACTGATCCGAAGCCAGGAGCCAGGTGCTTCTCCTGGTCTCCCATGGGGTGCAGGGCCCAAGCACTTGGGCCATCCTCCACTGCACTCCCTGGCCACAGCAGAGAGCTGGCCTGGAAGAGGGGCAACCAGGACAGAATCTGGTACCCCGACTGGGACTAGAATCCTGTGTGCTGGCGCCGCAAGGCGGAGGATTAGCCTATTGAGCCACGGTGGCGCCAGCCTTCATTTTACTTTAAATCATTAACTTATGTAATGAGTATTGAGTATGTATTGAGAAGAAGAAAGAGACAGAAGGCAAGCAAGAATTTCCATCTGCTGATTCACTCCTCCAAATATCTGCAACAGAAAGCCAGGAGCCAGGAACCAAGAACTGAATTGAGGTCTCCCACGTGGGTGGCAGAAATCCTTTCACTTGAGTTGTCACCACCACCTCAGAGGTTTGCTTTGCAAAAAGCTGGATTCAGGAACAAGAAGTAAGTATTAAACCCATGAATTCTGATATGGGACCAAACACTCAACCTCATTATCATCTTAAAGGCAAGAGATCCAGTTTCCCCAGCACCATTTGTTAAAGAAGCTGTCCTTGCTCCAGGGGTTACTTTTAGCTGCTTTGTCAGAGATAAATTGGTTGTAGATGCCTGGATTGATCTCTGGAGTTTCTATTCTGTTCTATCCTATTGGGCTACCCGGTCTGTTTTTGTGTCAGTACTAAGCTGCTTTGATTATAACTGCCTGTAGTATGTCTTGAAATCAGTTATTGTGATGCCTCTGGCTATGTTTTTGTTGTATAAGATCGCTATTTGGGGTCTCTTGTGTTTCTAGGTGAATTTTAGCATTATTTTTGTGTATATCTACAAAGAATGTCATTGGTATTTTGATTGGAATATCATTGAATATGTAAATTGCTTTTGGTAGTATGGACATTTTGATGATGTTGCTTCTTCCAATCCATGAACATGGAAGATTTTTCCAGTTTTTAATGTCTTCTTCTATTTCTTTCTTCAGTGTTTTGTAATTGTCATCGTAGAGATCATTGACATCCTTAGTTAAATTTATTCCAAGGTATTTAATTCTTTTTGGAGCTATTGTGAATGGAACTAATCTTAAAAGTTCTTTCTCAGCCATAGCATTGTCTGTGTATACAAAGAGTATTGATTTTTCCCTGACCTGAGGTAACAGAGTACCTAAAATGTAATGTATTGGCGTGAAATGGACATTTTTGCAATTTAATGATCATTTATAGCCCTTGCCCCTTCAGTTGAGGATCCATGTTTTTTTTTTTTTTATTGAACTCTTTTACTTAGTGTAGGATTAACTATATGATCATTAAGTAAACTAAAAATAAATCTTTGTAAAAATTAAGAGTGGGAATGCGAAAGGGAGAAGGAAGAAGGGTTGGAGTGTGGGCCGGGAGAAGGTGGGGGGAAGTATCTATGTTCCTAAATCTGTATTTATGAAGTACATAAAACTTGTATAACCTAAATAAAATTTTTAGAAAAGGCAAGAGGTGAATTTTGTATTCATTCTTTCTTGAACAATTATGTCTTGTGGTTTAGTACTAAATATTTGGCACTCAGGAAACCTAGCTCTTGTTTCCTGAGTTAGAGAATTCAGTCAGGCCTCCTTCTTCAAATACTGGGCCAAAAAGACTCACAAGTTGATAGTGTTGTGCATGGAGAGTTGGAAAATATGTCACATTCTGTATTTCATTGTCCCTTAGGAGCTGTTCATGTAATCAGTGTTTTATTCAATTTTAGGAATGCTTTTACATGTACATGTTGCATACACTTTCCACTGTAGAAAAGAAGTTGAAATAGAAGTTCTAACATAAGAGAAGTTATAACCAACATGATGGATGACCCAGAAAATAGTTTGACTTTCCTCATTATTACTACAGAGCAAAACAACTTTTCAAATCCATTAGAACCAAAGTCTTCATTGCAAGAGTAAAACCTCTTCCCGTTATCTACTCATTCACTCAAGAAACATCTTTTGAGGAGTGGATATTTGATGCGGTGGCCAAGGATGCTACTTGAGTTGCCCATATCTGATATTAGAGTATCTAGGGTCAACTCCCTACTCAGTTCCAACTTCTGGGTTCCTGCTAATCAGTACCCAGGAAGATAGCAGGTGATGGCTCAAGTACTTGGGTCCCTATCTACCACCTATATGGGAGACCTGGATTGAGTTCCCAGCTCCCAGGCATTTGGGGGAGTGACCTAGGTTTTTGGAGGGAAGGCATCTCTGTCTAATTCTCTCCCCCTCCTTAAAATAAATCAACTTTAAAATAAACATTTATTAAACTATTATAAAAGTTGTTCTTTCCAAAGATGAATGAATTTATGATCAAACAGGTTTAAATACTTAGTGAAAAATATTGAAATAATGAAATATTTGAGTGTCAATAGAAATAAAACTCTTAGTATCAAATCTACATAATAGATCATTAACATCCCCCCATCCATACACACACACACAGACACACACACACAGAGCAGGTCAGTTGATGTTGAGCAGTGGTTATTTATGATTTCTTGTTTCCTATATGATTTTTATTCATAACCAGAAAATTTAATAAGAATTATGGTACAGCTAGTTCACCTATTATATAACAGAGTGCCTGGGATCAAGCCCCACCTCTGCCTTAGATCCAGCTTCCAGCTAATGCAGCCCTTGGGAAGGAACACATGATGATTCAAGTATTTAGGTTCCTGTCACTCCAGCAGTTGTGGACATTTGGCAAGTGAACCAGCAGATGCGCTCTCTCATTCTCTCTCTCTCTTGTTCTGCCTTTCAAACAAATAACAATAAATAGATAAACTTTTTAAAAAGAAAAGAATTGTTTAAAAGATTCAACTGTAACCTAGTATTCTGCTGTTTCTAGGCTTTGTCCTTACAAAGACATTTTCACCAACTGTGGCCAGCACACTTCTTATTCTTCTTTTTATGTTTTGTATTATAATATTTTCCATTTTGATACATAATCATTATAATAATTTTTATTGCTGCATAATATTCTATAAAATTGATCTACCATAGCTTAGGTATTTTCATGAAATTGGACATTATGTTTACCTAATATTGTGCTACTACATATAATGCTGCGATACCATTTTCACACAGAAGAGTTTTTCTTTTCCTTTGAACTATGTTCTCAGGAAGAATTCCAAGGAGAGAAAATATTAAAACAAAGGGTAAGAAAGAATGGCTCAATTGAAAGGAAATTTGTTGGGGATGGTGCTGTGGTGTAGTGGGTTAATGCCCTGGCCTGCAGCGCCGGCATCACATGTGGGTGCCAGTTTGAGTCCTGGCTGCTCTACTCCCCATCCAGCTCTCTGCTATGGCCTGGGAAAGCATAGTCCTTGGGCCCCTGCAGCAAGCCACTTGGGAGAACCGGAAGAAGCTCCTGGCTCCTGGCTTCAGATCTCTGCAGCTCCAGCCGTTGTGGCCAATTGGGGAGTGAACCAATGGATGGAAGACCTCTCTTTCTCTCTCTCTGCCTCTCCTCTCTCTGTGTAACTCTGACTTTCAAATACATAAATAAATCTTAAAAAAAAAAGAAAGGAAATTTGCCTAGAGTGAGAATTGAATATAATAACCATACCCACAAGCTGGCCTTTCCTTTGCAGCTGGAATTCTCAAACAGCTATCAGTTGGCATAATTCATTTTGTGATATTCCTGTTCATCATGAGTATATCCATCATAACCACGTCAGGCAATTCACAGCTGAACAATTCCTACCATTTAAAATGAGCAACTTTGGTTCGATTCCCAGCTGCTCCACTTTTGATCAGCTCTCTGCTATGGCCTGGGAAAACAGTAGAAGATGGCCCAGGTCCTTGTGATCCTGCATCCGTGTGAGAAACCTGGAAGAAGCTCCTGGCTCCTGGCTTCAGAATGGTCAAGCTCTGGCCATTGCAACCATTTGGGGAGTGAACCAGCAGATGGAAGACTCTCTCTCTATCTCTGTCTCTCTGTCTCTCTGTCTCTGTCTCTCTCTCTGGCTCAACCTCTGTCTCTCTGTAACTCTGCCTTTCAAATAAAGAAATAAATCTTTAAGAAAAATTAAAATAAGCAACTTTGACTTTGCAGTTATATCTTATGGATCTCTTTTGACTTTGCTCTTGGATCTAAATCCTTGCTATTTTGTCTCCAGATTAAAAGCATGAGGCCACAGAAGAATTCAGCATTTAAATACTACGGGTATAGACTGGATCATTTTCTGTTTGCCACTTGTGTGACTTTGAGCTGAGCATTTTCTTTCTTCTTAGTCTGAGTATCTATAAAGTGAAGTTACTAACAAAAGCTGCCCTTCAGGATTGTGGAAAAATGCAAAGGAGTCAATGCATGGGAAAGACTTTTTTAAAAGCAACACATACATGATTTAAAAATCAGAACATTGCTACTGTAAGGAGTCAACAAAATCAGTATAAAGGGGAACACAACCCAGCCAAGAATACTATGCCCATCCTAAGGAAAATAACTCTCAAGAACTACCTGGGGGCTGGCATTATGACGCAACAGGTTAAGATGTTGCCTATGATGCCAGTATCCCACATGAGAACCAGTTCAAGTCCCGGTGCTCCACTTCCAATACAGCTCTCTGCTAATGTGCCAAGAAAAGCAGCAGAATATGGCCCGAGCACTCAGTCTCCTGCCACCCACATGGGAGACTCCGATGGTCTCACTCAGATGTATTTAAATGCTTGAAATGGAAAATGTTTTGTGTTATCTCTGTTTAATATGCTCAGCCCCGCATAGCAGAGAAGTAAATGCTCTTAAACACACTGACTTTTAAAACACTCTCTTCTGTCAGCAGTATTGCATGCTAACCACAGCTTGGATAACATCCACCAGAGACCCCCTTCCACTGTGTTTCATATTCTCAGTCCCCAAGCACCACGGGAATGCAGATTCAAGATCCCTGTAAGTTTCTCCAAGGTTCTTTTCAGCACTAGTCCTCTGAAATTGCCACTTTTGCCTTCACCAAACTCCAAGGACTTACTTCTCCTAATTTTTAATCAGTATTTTCCACTTGGAACTTGTATCATTTAGATGTGTTTCTCTTGCCTCGTGTATTTGCATTTCTTCTGTAGAGAAGGGGAAGTGTCAGTTCCTAATGATTTGAGAGTTTCAGGGTGCTCTTGTTGACTTGAAAGCACCTTTTCACTGACTAACCCTTAAAAGCAAGTCCAGTGGAATGGGGCGGTGAGGGGTAACGTGGAGGGAGGGTGAGCATTGTGTCACAGCAGCAGGTTAAGCCACTGCTTAGGATGGCTACATTCCATATCAGAGCACTGGCTCAAGTCCCTGCTACTCTGCTTCCAATTTAGCTTCCTGTCAAAGTGCCTGGGAATCAGTGGATGATGGCCTGAATGCTTGAGTTCCTACCATCCATGTAGGAAACCAGATAGAGTTCCAGGCTTCTGGCTTCATTGTGGCACAGCTCCACATTGCAGCCATTTAGGGAGTGAACCAGCAGATGGAAGATCCTTCTCTCTCTCTATCCCTCTGCCTTTCAAATAAATACATACATAAGTCTTTTTTAAAAGCAAGGCTGGAACTCACATTTATCTCTGCATTCAGTGGGGGGAGGGCAGGCTTCAGCTCCTATCAGGATAATGCCATCAGTAATGACCACAAAGCTAGGAACACAGAGAACACAGACTTTGCTCTGCTTCCCCGTGAGCCATGAGAAAATAAAACCCCTACAACCCAGTCATTTTTTTTTCTAGATGGAAGCAGCCCATGTTTTGTGTTGCTCCTGAGATTTCCCTCCTTTACAATGGAAGGAATGAGAGCCTCTCAACAGAGACAAGGAGAAACAGAGGGAGGTTGACAGTGCCTCCTTTTGGGCAAGGATGGTTATTGAGGAATGAGGAGGACGTTTGAGAAGTTGAAGTTAATGATAAACAGATGCACACTTACAAAATATGGGAGGAGACGATGAAACAATAGAAATAAGGCTGCAGGAAGGCAAATGGCATGTTGCAACCTGTGAGAAAATTAACAAGGCCTTTGTGCAACAGCGTGTACCACACAATGTCCAGAAAACCATCTCTGATTTATTACTTTCCCCTGAGAGATGTCGTAAATGCAGAGGGTGTGTGCTGAGAGGCTGTCTTGTTAGACAGGGTTTGAACTTTTCAGGGCCAGCACAGAAGGGCGGCTCTCCCTGGCTCCAGGACCTGGCAATTACCAGGGATGTGCTTACCTCCGAGAGACAGATGACCTGTGTAAACGCATCTGGCTATTTTATGCCTAGGAAAGTCTGAGTCCTGCAAGATAATGAGACAGGT
Source organism: Lepus europaeus (assembly GCF_033115175.1). Classification (NCBI taxonomy): domain Eukaryota; kingdom Metazoa; phylum Chordata; class Mammalia; order Lagomorpha; family Leporidae; genus Lepus; species Lepus europaeus. The sequence goes on from NC_084840.1 coordinate 50,844,723, forward strand.
GCCCCATGGGGGTAATTCTCAGCTGTGAGGGAGATCCTCAGCTAGCCTACGAAGTCACAATAAACTTGTTTATTTGGTCTTCCAGTGCGCCTTTTAGTTTCTAGTCTACCAGCAGGCAGTAGGCCCTGAAGCAAGGTAGCATACAGTCAGCAGGCCTGGTATTTGTCCTCAGAATGATGCCAATACTTGGGGGACTTATTAGAGTAGCCACGTGGGGAATTGAAAATTGATGCAGTTGAAGAAGGTCGTTGTCAACATTAAATCGCCTTGTTCTCTCCCCACCCCAACTGCATCCCTGCTACTCACTTTCTCCCTCTTATTAAATCTCTTTCATGTTGAACCATCTATTCATTTGTGACAGTCACATGGAATCTGAAATCCTAGCCACTAAGAGATCACTATTGCTCTTGTCCTATGTACACCCTATTTCCCACTTTGTTGTGCTATCAAGAAAATATGACTCACTCTTCCTTGATATCTTTCCTCAATCATAAAGAGATCCCTCCCCTGTAAAGGAAGGAGAGGATTTTCTTGAACTACTAAAGGACTTGTTAAATTAGGAAAAACATTGATAGAAGCACACAGAAAGAAAGCTTCCCTAGACATTGCCTGGGGCAAACTTCTGATTCCCCCAAAATCAGCCAAACACTGTTGGCATAAAATCTATGATCTTGTTTTGAATCACCATGGAAAACTGAATAGAATGTCGTAAAGAATAGGTTCCACACTCTCATCACAAAATGGTTAGTTGCAAAGATAGAAGGACTAAGATTCATCAGCACCACATACTACTATAAGAACATTGTGAAACGACTGTGGCAGTGTCTGTGATGTTGCACAGGACTCTGCTGTCAGGCATGCCTGCATCAATGGGGTCTCAAGTCACATGCTCACTCTGTAGTTCTCATATACGACTTCTAGTCCCTCCACTTCTTTAAAATTCTTCTCACACACAATCTGCCAAACCCAACAGCGTTTTCTCAGCCCTCAATCTATTCTACATTTTGGTGGAAATGTGCAGTTTTGAAACTTAACCCTTCCTGTTGAACATTTTTCCTCTCCTGGGTCCGTTCTGCCAATGGTCTCACTGTGTGTCCATTTTCCTCTGCATGATTGTTTTTCCTTGTACTTAACAGATGGATACCCCAAGTCCCTATCTTCAGATCTCATCAGCTCCGAAAAGTTTTACGCCTTCCTTTCAGTGACCATTCCCAAACATATAATGATCCAATGAATGATCATATAGACATTGGATCCTCACTACATGTTAGCTACTGGATTAGGCCCCAAATTCAAAGCCATGTGTGGTTCAGGGCTCTCAAATCATTCTCCAGTTTTTCCCTCACCTCATTTTTGCTTTTGCTTAACATCTCCATCACTGCCCCACAAACATCTCAAACTCAACCAGTCTAAAAGTTTTCAATCTCACTTTTGTTTCCTTCCAAAGATATTCCTACCATTGAAGAGTTCTTTAGCTCAGTTCTTGGCATTTCCATTTTCCTGGAGACACTGATGGAACCCTCACAACTGCCTTTTGCCTTCTTCTTTATCACCACATAATCAATCAGCACAACAACTTTTTACATCTGTTTCATTGTTGGTCTAGTTCAGATTCCGATCATCTCTTGTTTGAACTCTTGCTATAGGTTTCTAACTGGCTTCCTTGTTTCTAACACTTCTTAATTTAAATTCATGGCCATAATTATTCTACCACAATGATCAGATCAGGCTCACAATCCTTTAATGGGTTTCTATTGCCTACAGAATAAAGTTTTTATTAACAACGTGATGCCACCAAACCCAGCGTTGGGAAGAGACACCGCATTGGGGTCTTGACATCAGTGTCAGCACACCATGGGACTGGGTGCATGGAGATGTACAGGTTGGAATGTCTGGGGAGACAGAAGTCAGAAACAATCTTTGGAAGGAGTTTTGATGTGAAAACAGAAATGTGGTGCAGTAGGTGGCAGGAAACTTAAGGTTAAGGGCCAGTAAACTTGCAAGTGATTTGTGTCTATCATCTTAATCCTAGCAAAAGCTCTACAACATAGTTTCTATCGTCCCACAGTGAAAAAGGCATCCACCTGGGACTAGGGTGTTTGTAGTTCATTAAGCCCAGGAACTCTATGAGAAGTTATGGCAACCATATCATTAGGCAATTGTGTCCCACAATGAATGTTATTTATTTTTTAATGTTTGAGAGAATTTCTCCGTAGAGGCAAAGGCATTGTCTATTTTTGTTCAGAATTGAATTTCCAACACATAAAACAATGCTCAGCATGTGGATCAATCAATGTTTGATGAATGGAAGAAAATTATTGTGCAAATGGAAGTAATGCCTTTTAGTATATGATTGAATGTGTTCTATTCGATATCATTAGGCCTACTCAGGAATTCTTATGAAGTTAGAGATTCTAAACTTCAAATTATTTTTAAAAGTTGCAATACTTACATGAGAAATAACAAACATGCAATGGAATTAACATATGATACATGAGTAATCCTTTGTTTATTTTGATGTTGGTGGGAGCATTTTGCATGTGATCCAGAGGCAGTGCTAGCTTTTTGTATTTTAAATGTTTTCATAAAGTAACATGCTGTTGTGTGTGTTCTCTCTGTAAAGAGTCTGAAACTAAAATGGTCCCAAATAGTGTCCTGTGTGAGCAAACAGTGAAGGCAGACTGCATGGAGATCAGGGTAAGGAAAAGTGGCAACTTCTTGTTGTCATTGCAATCCAGCCAGTGTGAGCTACCCAGTCCTGATGGGCAGAGTCCCTAGGGGGCTGCTTGACACTCGCTTTACTCAAGCCTGCCACAGGAGTTGTTCATGAACCTTTTGTTCATAACTGGAATCAGTGTAGAGAGGAAGTTGTCTTTCGGTTCCTCTCCAGAATCCCTGTGGGTGGCTTCCCACCACCATATGTTCCTCTGACATTGTGCTGCCCAGCTACTTGCCTTGGGGTTCAGTGCAAATGCATCTTCCAAGTCAAGTGCTGGGGAAAACGAAGTGCTGTTTCCAGATGGCAGCAAATTAGCCTCTTGAGATCCACATTTGCTGGGAATATGCTTATAAGGAAGGAAAACAAGGATTCCCTGGAGATTTTAAACAATCTAAGGCCTTGGATGGGAAATGGGGGAGCGAAAGAAGAAAGCTGACAGAAGACAGTGGAGAGTAAGGAAGGGCAGAGAGGTCATCCCTACAGCCCCACCCAAATCAGGACTCACCTCCTCTTGGCCATGTACAGAGAAGCCAGTTTCATTGCTGAAAATGATGATCACACATGATTATTTTAAACCAGAATCTGGCTGCCTTTCATATTAAAACCATGGCTCTTGCAATTCTTTCAAGAGCTAAAAAGAAGTCTTGTTTTTTTTAATGGCTAGTGCTTATTTTCTACCTACAAGGAATCAAATATTATCACATTTAATTCACAAAGTCACACTAGAAGTGGACATTATTATAATTAGCACATCACAGATAAGGGCAGTAAGGTTTGCAGACATTAAAAAAAAAACATAAAAAAGTTATCCAAGATCACACATCTTGGCAGATCTGAGCTGTGTCCTCAGGGTTGTGAAACTAGTCACTGTTTACAACCTCACTTCCACATAATTGAAGATCTCCCTCTTGCCCTCTGCCCTCTGTTTCCCAGACTCTGCATCCTGTTGTCTGAGTCCTTCCTTACTGACTTAGAGACACAAGACCCTTCACATTTCTGGTCTTTGTCCTCAGCTATCATCTGGGTCTGTCAATGATATAGTGCTCAACAATACACTCTGTGTGTCACCCAACTGGTGTTTGATGGATCATGGTTTTTGCTGTTCTATCAGGGATGAAAAGCAAGTTTATTTGAGTTAGTGATTCCAGAAAACTTATGTAGAGAAGTGAGACAGGCTAGAAAGGAATCCACTCAAGGGTATACTATTGAGCAAGTAATTGCTCTGGGCCACTGACGCCCACTCTACTGGTGAACTCTGAAAGAAGGTGCAGAGCACAGCTCAGAATATTACCCTCCAAGGGGCCAGAGTGTCAGGGATATTTATCTTCCCACTCTCCTCTATCAGAGGAAGTTACTCCATAGCACTTCCAGTCTCCCCCATGTGCAATCAAGATAAAGTACTCTGGCAGGCGTTGCAGGGACTTGCAACAGCACACATTGGAATGGTGTACTGCATGGCGCTGAGCCATAGGCACCACTAATGTCTGTGTCAATAGTCCTTGGACTTACTCTCTAGACCAAGCAAGAATCACTTAATTACCATAGCCCTTCTTCCTGCTGAGCACAGATACGGATTAACAACGTTTACCAGGAGCCAGCGTTGTGGCACAGCAGGTTAAGTGTCCGCCTGCAATGCCAGCATCCCATATGGGAACCAGTGCAAGTCCTGGCTGCTCCACTTCCTACTCAGCTCCTTGCTAATGCATCTGGGAAAGCAGAAGAGGATGTCCAAGTTCTTAAGACCCTGCACTCATGTGACAGATCTGGATGGAGTTCCAGGTTTCTGGCTTCAATCTGATCCAGTCCTAGCCATTGTAGCCATTTGGGGAGTAAACCAGTGGATGCAAGATCCCTGTCTCTCCCTCTCTCTCTAACTCTTTTTTCAAAAATTAAAAGAAAGATAAAGAGTCCTTCTCCAAAGCTGCAGCCTAGGCAGCAACCTCCCATTGGTGAAAGTTGTTATTCAAGATGAAACACATCTTGTGCCCTTCCTATCTACTCTGGATCTTAACCTCTAAGGACTTCACTTACATCATGTAATGAAGGAGGTGACCTCTATTGCCACCTGCAGTGATTACGAAATTGTAGAAGACTGTGACTACCTAAGCATATATGCCTGTCGTTGCAGTAGCTTTCTTGGAAGTTTTTCTGTAAACTGTGGCATCAACTATACAAGCGAGTTGCTATCCAAGGAGACTGCTATTATTGGTTTCTTACATCATGTATCAGTGCAGCTGACTCTCAATCTGAGTTTAGGACTTCCCACTGATTCCCTATAAATTTTGTCATTCCAGCTTGTTAAATGTTTTCCACAATGCAATTTTGTTATCCAAGAAATGCCCTATCTCCCCTAGCTTTTGGCAGCTGAAAATTGGATAATCAAGTTGGTTTTATTCTCACAAAAATTGTTAGACATGCTTAGCAGGATGGGGCTGAAGCCAAAGCCCTTGACTAGAGCTCTCTTTTCCTGAGGCGTGTGATCATTACTAATGGAAGGGAAGTCCTGCAATCTAGGGTCTTTGGAGAGTGTTCACAATAGGGATGCTTGAGGTAACTGGGCAGGCTGGGCTGTCAGCCATTTGATTCCTCTAACAGCGAGAGCTCAGAGCCAGGACCCTGGGCTCCTTCTCTATCAGAATTATTCAATACCCTTGGTCAAATGCCTCCAATTTTCTTCTCTTAATGAATTCTCGTAGGCCAAATGGGCATGATAGCCCCTCTCCAGCGAGGCTTGTAAAGCCCTCTGAGCTCTCTCTCAGATTCAGGTACTGCTCCACGATTGCCACTGTAGGTTCAGCAGTGCCTTTGATTCTCCCCTCTCTGGCTTGGCATGTCCTTCCCTCTTTCTCCTTCTGCATTTCCCTGCGGCTAGCATCTGCTCTGTTCTATTCTGACTTTCCTAACAGCTAGCCTGTTGTCTGTGCCAGGTGGAGCTTGGGAGGACATGGGACGAGTGGGTTGGCATATCTGTGTGTGTCTGGACATGTCTGTTGGAAGGAGGTGAGGTGAACAAGAAGGGTGTATGGTGGCTGTAGCTGGCCTGGTTTGCATGAACCATATTTTTGAGCAGTTGGAAAACTTCCATCAGTTAGAACTCACATCAGTTGGTATGCATCCATCTGGGAAGCTGTTGAGAGTGATGCTTTTTGTGCCTTTTGTGATGTGGTGCCTTCTCCCAGGCCTCCCCACTCCTTCTCTTGGGACCCTCCAAAAGGCTGTGCCATCCTCAACAGAACTTCTCCAGGGGGAAGGGACACAGCTCTGGTGGAAGCATGGAAGAAGAAGCTCCAAGGGCACCTCTCTCTCTCTCTCTCTCTCTCTCTGGGTCTGACAGCCTTTTCAGGAGAGAGCTACCTCCTCTTAAAGCTCTGGCAGCTTGTGCTCCTCCTTGTCCGACTCCACAGCAGTACATTCATCAAAATGCATAAAGAACACATAAGGCCGGTGCCGTAGCTCAACAGGCTAATCCTCTGCCTAGCGGCGCTGGCACACCGGGTTCTAGTCCCGGTCGGGGTGCCGGATTCTGTCCCAGTTGCCCCTCTTCCAGGCCAGCTCTCTGCTGTGGCCCGGGAGTGCAGTGGAGGATGGCCCAGATCCTTGGGCCCTGCACCCCATGGGAGACCAGGAGAAGCACCTGGCTCCTGCCTTCAGATCAGCGCGGTGCACTGGCTGCAGCACGCCGGCCGCAGCGGCCATTGGAGGGTGAACCAACGGCAAAAGGAAGACCTTTCTCTCTTTCTCTCTCACTCTCCACTCTGCCTGTCAAAAAAAAAAAAAAAAAAAGAACACATAAAAAAGTGCTTCACAAATTTTAAAATTTTATAAAACATGTGAGGTCATTGTGGTTTCTGAAGCTTGTACACATTCAGGTACACATTTCACATACACACAATTGCCTCACTTCACACGTGTTGGGCTGGCCCTGACGGACACAATCTAATTACCTGTTATCATGAATAAGTGATGAACAGGGAAACATAAAGTGGAACTGTGACCAGCAACTTCTCTGAGCACTTGACGCCAGGAATCTCTCTTCTTCATCTTCTCGGTTCTCAGTTCTCTATCCCGTACCACAGGTCTAAATGGTCAGCATAAAACCCCCTCTTTTTTTACCAGCCACCTTTCTCTTCTGTTGTCATGCATTCTGTTCCAGAATGGACATACTCTGGGGCTGGCCCTGTGGCACAGCAGGTCAAGTCATTGCTTGCAACACTTGTATTCCATACGGCAGTGCTGGTTCAAGTCCCAGCTGCTCTGCTTGCAATCCAGGTCCTTGCTAATGTGCCTGGGATGCAGCAGATCATGGCTCGAGTACTACAGGTCCTTCCTTCCTCAAGGGAGTTCCAGGTGAAGTTCTTGGTGCCTAACTTTGGCTTAGCCCTGCCCTGGCTGTTGCAGGCGCTTGAGGAGCAAGCCAGTGAATGAAATCTCTCTCTCTCTCTCTCTCTCTCTCTCTCTCTCTCTCCCCCTCTCCCTTTCAAATAAAAAAACATTTAAAAAAGAATTGAAATACTCTGGCTGGCCAAACTCCCACAGTGAGAAGGGCATATCAGATGGGAGTTTTTTCTCCTTCAGAAAGCTGCTGATACCTAGAACACTTCACTGTCCAGACAAGTGTCACCAGGTCACTGAGATCTAAACTCTGACTCACCTTCTGGCCATGTTGACAGCTACAGTGCATGCAAAACATTTAATTAATTACCAGCTTCAAAATTTGGGGGATAGGCAGGTGTCTGGCATAGTAGCTAGCTAAGTAGCCACTTGGGAAGCTTATATCCCATATCAGAATGCCTGGGTTCATGTCCTGGTTCTGATCCCCATTCCAGCTTCCTTCTGGTGTATACTCTGGAAGGCAGCAGATGATGGTTCAAGTACTTGAGTTCCTGCCGCCCATGTGGGAGAGCCAGACTGAGTTCTTGGCTCCTAACTTAACCTCTCAGCTTAGGGCTATTGCAAGCATCTGGGACGTGAACCAGGGATACAAGCTCTCTATTCTCTCTCTCATAAATAAATAAATAAATACATTTTAAACTGTTTAAAGATGAAATATTGAGATGTTCCTGGATGTTATGGACTTCCAGTTTCTCTTAGAAAAGCTGGAAGACTGTCACCTGAAGATGCAGGTCCCCGGAGGCTGCAAGGTCCCCATGACACAGTCTGGATGGTGGGGTTGGGAGGACGCACGAGGAGGGAGAGAAATCAGTAGTTGTCCCTCTCTAGCTTCACACAACCTTGGCTGTGTTTGCTGTGAGGCTTTTATGAAATCTACAGGGACAGGAAGCAGGGAGACGCCCCAGGAAATGGGCTGTATTAGATCTTTTACCGAAGTTGACAAAGGAGAGCTGTTTTCTGTTCTTTGATGAGATGATCAGCCAGATGTGATCCTAACAGGACAAGGAGAAGAAAGTTGAATATAGTCACAGATCACAGAGACACGAAGCACCCCCAAGGAGGGGAGGAGGAGAAGACAGGAGTGGGGGACAGGATTTTATCAGGGTTCCCAGGAGAAAGGCAGCAGAGGGCAGGGTGAACAGTAGAGGGTTGGCTGGTTCGAGTGATTGCAGGGCATTCCAAGCTATAGGCTGTTCTCTAGTGGCCTGGCACTGAGCCCGGGGATGATGAAGGCAGAGGAATATTGTCTCCTGTGGCACACGGGCAGATTGAGGACAGCTGGCTCTGAATTGGTTAGGTGGGCCGGGCCCCTTGGTGTCTGTAAGAATTAGCTAGCCAGCACAGGGAGGGACAGTCTCTTCCCAACCAGTAGTTTTTGTAAAATCTCAAATAAAAAATAGTACACAAAAAAATAAAATATAGATGTAGCACAGGCTTACAGCCAGATACGACTTGGTTCAAAATGAATACATTAAATAATGTGCTGATATGGAGCAATCGGTGCTGTGTGAGAACCATGCTTCTCTGTGGTCTCTGAGCCCCCACAGAGATTCCTCCTCAGGGTCTCTAGGTACAGAGAGAAAAGTTCTCCATTCCCGATACATTCTCTTTATTTGAAAATACATTATTCTCTGCTTAAGCTTATTTAATCAATAATTATAATATTTATGTTTACATCTCATTATTATTAAAGTAATACCTGTTCCTTAGAAAGAATTTAGGAAATTCAGAGCAAAAAATAAGAGGAATTTTTAAAAAGACACTTGAGTTCCTATATTAACATTTTCAAATGTAGAGTTATAAAAAAGCTGTGGAGAAACAATAGCTTCTCTCTCTGGCCTATATGCCAGCATGCTTCAAAAAACTCATGGAAAATTTGAATTAAAAGAGAAGTTTACTTTAATGCCAAAACTTTCTGAAATTCATGCATACTTTTTTCATAATACATATTTTTCACAAACTTTTGGGCACTCCTCATATGTGTATGTATGCATGTGGACATAATATATACAGAATTATAATCCTGAGAGCATATTTTTCTGTATATCTACATATAGTTTGCTAGAACCCAAATCTTCCCTAATTTTAAGTTATAGTGGAAGGCACTGGTATATTCCTTGTTCTATGTCTTTCCCCTAAGATAGTCTTTGCTACTCACTACTTCTTTTTAAACTTGAACTTGAAGCTTCCTATGTCTCTCCTATGTATGTGTACTTCAGATGAGGGTAATATAAAAGGCAGCATAGAATTACAAAGGGAACTCAAATATTGCGCTGCCAACTTCTGAACAATTTGAAAATCAGTGCTTCAAGGCATTCCAGGATATAAGAGCAGAAAACAGGATCCCTGGAGGTGATGTGGATAGGGTGTCTGCCAGTCAGTGTCTCTATTTCAGCAGTTTTGTTGTCTACTTTTTTTTATTTTATTTTATTTTATTTTTTTTTATTTTTGACAGGCAGAGTGGACAGTGAGAGAGAGACAGAGAGAAAGGTCTTCCTTTTGCCGTTGGTTCACCCTCCAATGGCCGCCGCGGTAGCGCGCTGCGGCCCGCGCACCGCGCTGTTCCGATGGCAGGAGCCAGGTGTTTCTCCTGGTCTCCCATGGGGTGCAGAGCCCAAACACTTGGGCCATCCTCCACTGCACTCCCTGGCCACAGCAGAGAGCTGGCCTGGAAGAGGGGCAACCGGGACAGGATCGGTGCCCCGACCGGGACTAGAACCCGGTGTGCCGGCGCCGCAAGGCGGAGGATTAGCCTGTTGAGCCACGGCGCCGGCCTGTCTACTTTTTGACTCATGCAATTATTTGATTCTTTTCATTTTGTCATTTTTGTCATTTATAAAGCAAGTAAAAATGTATAAAGTAGTAGTATTCTGGCCATAGGAAGATAATTGATCTGATACAAGAATAGAGCCTGTAGATGGTGCAAAGTGTCAAATCCTCAGCCTCGCAGAGAGTTTTATAAGATTTAAACCTGCCAGTCACATGCCAGTTGAGAAGGAAAGAAGCAAAAGTCGTCATGTTAGATATGTGGCACTGATGGTTAGATCTCAAATGTGTGGTATAAATAGTAATTTCAAAACAAGTTTAGCTCTCTGGAAATGAAACAGTTCCCAGTACCTGCTATAAACCCCAGGCATAAAAAGTTAGTTGTAATGTTTCCATTTCCTTTTTTTTAAAGATTTATTTATTTTATTTGAAAATCAGAATTACACACAGAGAGGAGGAGAGGCAGGGAGAGAGAGAGAGAGAAAGAGAGAGAGAAAGGACTTTTTGTTTTGTTTCGTTTCGTTTTGTTTTATTTGAAAGACATAGTTACAGAGAGAGGTAGAGACAGAGAGAGAAGTCTTTCATCCGCTGGTTCACTCCCCAGATGGCTGCAATGGCCAGAGCTGCACCAATCCGAAGCCAGGAGCCAGGAGATTCTTCCAGGTCTCCCATGTGGGTGCAGAGGCCCAAGGACTTGGGCCATCTTCTACTGCTTTCCCAGGCCATAGCAGAGAGCTGAATGGGAAGAGGAGCAGCTAAGACTAGAACCGGTGCCCATATGGGATGCCAGTGCTTCAGGCTGGGGCTTTAGCCTGCTGCACCACAGCGCCGACCCCAATGTTTCCATTTTCATCTCTAATTTTATCTATTTGAGATAAAATTTTTTTCTTTTACTTCCATTTTGATCTGCCTAGAGGTTTATCTATTTTGTTTATGTTCTCAAGAAAATGAACTTTTTGGTCCAGCACTGTGGCATAGTAAATTAAGCCTCTGCCTGCAGAGCTGACATCCCATATAGGCGCTGCTTCGGGTCCCAGCTGCTCCACTTCCCATCCAGCTCTCTGCTAATGCCCTGAGAATGCAGCAGAAGATGACCCAAGTGCTTGGACCTGTGCACCCACATGGGAGACCCAGAAGAAGCTCCTGGCTCCTGGCTTCACATTGGCGCAGCTATAGCCATTGCAGCTACTTGCGGAATAAACCAGCAGATGGAAGTCCTCTCTGTCTCTCCCTCTCTCTATAACTCTGCCTCTCAAATAAATAAATACATAAATCTTTTAAAAAAATAACCAACGTTTTGTTTTGTTGATCTTTTGTATGATTTTTTTTTAGTTTCAATATCATTTATTTCTGCTCTGATCCTTATTATTTCTTGCCTCCTGCTGATTTGGAGTGTAGTTTGTTTTTGTTTTTCTAAGTCTTCCAAGATGGATCATTAGATCTTTAATTTGAGACATTTCTCTTTTATTAATGTAAGTACTTAATGCTATAACTTTCCCTCTTAATGCTGCTTTTGCTGTATCCTACAGGTTTTGATATGTTGTGTTTTCATTTTCATTTATTTCAAGAAAGATATTACTTTCCTTTTTAATTTCTTCAGTGACTATCATTCATTCAGTAGCATGTTATTCAATTTTCAAGTATTTATGAGTGTTCTATTGTTCTTCTTTTGATTTCTAGTTTTATTCCTTTATGACCTGAGAAGACACATGACATGATTTTAATCTTTTTAAATTTGCTGAGACATGGTTTGTGGCCCAATATGTGATTTATCCTAGAAAATGTTCCTTGTGCTGATAAGAATATGTATTCTGTAGCTGTTGGGTGAAATGTCCTGTAAATGTCTGTTAGGTCCATTTGTTCGATAGTATGTTTCAACTGTGATGTGCCTTTATTGATTTTCTGTCTGGATGACCTGCCCATTGATGAGAGTGGGGTGTTGAAATCGCCCACTGTTATTATATCGAAGTCTGTATCTTTTATGTCTGATAGTATTTTCTGTATATATCTACGTGTTGTGTTGTGTGCATATGTATATATGATTGATATGTCTTCTTGCTGTATGGAACCTTTTAAAAATATAATGCCCTTCTTTATCTCTTTTTACAGTTTTTGATTTAAAGTCTGTTTTATCTGATATCAGGATAGCTATGCTTCTCACTTTTGATTTCCATTTGCCTTGTTTATCTTTTTGCAACTCTTCACTTTCAGTCTGTGTATCTTTGTGACGTGAGATCCTCTTAGGCAGTATCTAGTGGGGTCCTGTTTTTTTATCCATTCAGCTGACCTAAGTCTTTTAGTTGGTGAGTTTAATCCATTTACATTCAAAGTTAGTATTGCTAGATGAGAACTAAGACTTGTGATTTTGTTGATTGGATAATGATTTTACCTGCTTTCTTGGTGAATTTTTTGGTGACATGTGTTTCGTGTTTACTTCTAGTGCAGGGCACCATTCAGAATTCCTTGTAAGGCTGGTGTGGTGTTGGTGAATTGTCAGCTTTTGTGTATCTGGAAAACACTTTATTTCTCCTTCAATTTTAAAGGATAGCTTTGCTAGATGTATTATTCTTGGTTGGAAGTTTTATTTTTTTTTTCTTTTAAGACCTTGAATATATCATCCCACTCTCTTCTGGCCCGCATGGCTTCTGCTAGAAGTCTAATGTTAGCCTAATTGGCTTTCATTTATCTGTAACTTGATGCTTTTCTTTTACTGTCCTTAGGATTTTCTCCTTATTTTTAACTTTTAACAATTTGACAACAATATGCCTTGGAGAAAACATTTTTTGGTTGAGTCTTCTTAGGGTTCTTTGAGGTTCTTGTTTCTGGATGTACATGTCTTTTTTAAGACCTAGGAAAATTTCAACTATTATTTCATTTAGCATGTTCTCTTTGTCTGTTTCCTTTTCTTGTCTTTTAGGAATACATATAATACAAATATTCGGTCATTCAGTGGTGTCCCATATTTTCTTTAGAATTTCTTCATTTTTTAAAATATTTTTCTCTTTATTTCTGTCTGATTTGGCTATTTCAAAATTCTTGTCCTCAAGTCAGAAATCCTTTCTTCCACTTGGTCTATTCTGCTGTTAAAGCTCTCAATCTTATTTTTTATTTCACTGATTGAAGATTTTGTCTCCAAAATTTATATTTGGTTCTTCTTAATGAGTTCTAACTTCTTAGTAATATTTTCATTCATGTCACTCATTGATTTCCTAATTTCTTTAGTCTATCTGTATTCTCTTGCATCTCATTGAGGTTCCTTACCCTCATTATTTTGCATTCTATATCTATCATTTCATGCATTTTCCTTCAGTTCAGGATCTAATTCTGGAGGATTTTTGTGATCTTTTGGAGGCGTCATGCTACCTTGCTTCTTCCTGTCTCCTGTGTGCCTGTGGTGACATCCAACCATCCAGTGTACTTGTCCCTTCTTTATGGAGTAGATTTTATTGGAAAAGAATTTATGGTTTAGCTAGAATACAGAATATCACTGGGCTTGTTGCTTTGACTTTGGTCCTAGGTGAGCCCAGGAGTGTAGACTCTGAGTGATTTTTTTATTTTCTTAATCAAAGTCAGCTGTGTCTATAAGTGACATAGTGGTCTAGTCTACTGTAGTTCATAGGGATAGGAACGTGGCTTTGTGATGAATAAGAGCTTCCTTGGGTGTGTATCTTTGGTCCACAGAGTTTGGTGTTAGTCTCCCTGGTGAATGTGATGGGCAGGGCCTTGTTCTTGGTGCTGAGGGAGACAGCATTGGCTGACCCCTTGTCCTACTGGCAAGCCTGAGTGATACTGGGGCTTGTGGCACCAATTGCTGTGGCTCTAAGATTGTGTGATACAGATGGACCCTTCCTCAGATCCTGCTAGGAGAAACCAACTGATGCTGTGGCTTATAATTCCAACAGGATTAGTCCTAGGACTAGAGAGTATGAACTGAACCATGTTCCAGTCTTACAGAGTGACTACAAAGTATACAGAAGATTTTACTCTGGAGGGTCTGAGTATAGAGATGGGATGCAAGTCTACCAGGAGGATTCCAATGCCACTGAGAAATTCAGAATGAATTACCACATTCCTGGTGTTGCAAGGTATAGTGGGGTTATTACCCAGATCTTGCAGGGTGGGGACAGATATTTTTTATCAGCTACTTCTGATGTTATCTCCCAGAAGCTAAGGCAAATCTCCGTGTCTCATGGAGAGTATGTGAGCATAGCTTTGATGATAATACCCCAAAATTCCTACAGTTGCAAGATGCAGGGCATCTGTCCTATGCCCCACACATTGCCCTGACTGTGATTATGATCCTGGTGGGAGCAGAATGCTGCATGGCTGTTTGCTGCTGAGTACGGTGCGCTGTGTGGGTGGGGAAGGGGAAGAAAGCCAAGCAGTTCTGTGCTCCAAGCGTGGCAGTTGCTCAGACCCCAGTCAGCTCTCCACGCTGAAGTGAAAGTCAGTGAGTGACTATGGAATTCCCTCTCAGCTAAAATCTGTGAACAGTGGAGCACACAGTATGTTTTTTTCCTACCTTGGCATGATAAGATGGGAGCTCACGGCCAGCAGCTGGCTGTGCTATGTGGCTGACTGCAACAATGTCTGTCTTCTCTCCCACGGAGCCTTTCTTTTTTTCACTTCTTTGTTGAAAATTTCCATTAGTTAGACTCCTGGAAATATAGTCTGTCCTTTGTTCTTTTTATAACCCAAAGCAGTGTAAGTTAGTGTGGCTATACCCTATTCAGTCATCTTTGATTCCCTCGAAATAAATCTTTAAAAAAATCTAAATCTGAAAAATTACTCAAAATATATACAAATTTGGACTTGTGTTTTGGAGGAGTAGTAGGTTAAACCATCATCTGCCACACCAGCATCCCAAATGGGCACTGGTTCAAATCCCGGCTCCCCTACTTCTGATCCAGCTCCCTGATAATGCACATAGGAAAGCAGTGGAAGATGGTCCAACTGCTTGGATCCCTGCCACCCACATGGGAGACCCAGATGAAGCTCCTGCATCCTGGCTTAAGCCTAGCACAGCCCTGGCCATTGCAGCCATTTGGAGAATGAACTGAGGATGGAAGATCTCTCTCTGTGTCTTTCCTTCTCTTTGTAACTTTGCCTTTCAAACAAATAAATAAAGCTTAAATAAATAAATATGTGTGTGTGTGTGTATATACACATACAAATTAAAAACATCGTGCTTAGACATTGGGATTGGAGGATTTCAAGTACTTTATTAAGTTTAACTGACTTTTACAAGCAAATTCCTTGAAATTATAGATGAGCTTGGATTAGAGAGCATATTGTTTTGACAGTGAGAAGAATGGTGAAAAGTTTGAGATCTGAATTAATCAGTAATATTACCAGGTAAGTAAACATAAAGGAAGGACTATTTCCAAAATAATAATAAATTTTATTTATTAATATAATAATAAAATAATTTCAAAATAATAAAGGTAGCTCATGTGGAGACCAGAGGGTGCATCATTAAAGCTTATGAGTCTTTGAAAAGGATTTACTGACGCCATAAACAAGAGTGTCAAATTGTTAAGTCAACAACAGGAGTCACTGTGTACTTACGTCTCATGTGGGATCTGTCCTTAATGTGTTGTCCAATGTGAAGTAATGCTATAACTAGAACTGAAACAGTATTTTACACTTTGTGTCTCTGTGTGGGTGCAAACTGAGGAAATCTTTACTTAGTATATACTGAATCGATCTCCTGTATATAAAGATAATTGAAAATGAAAAAAAAAAAACTTGGTGTTAAATTGGAAATTGCATAGAAAATTAATCAATTTTTCAAAAAAAATATCATATAGGATCTCTGTCCTTAATGTGCTGTACATTGTGATTTAACGCTATAACTAGTACTCCAACAGTATTTTTCACTTTGTGTTGCTATGTGAGGGCAAACTGTTGAAATCTTTACTTAATATATACTAAACTGATCTTCTGTATATAAAGAGAATTGAAAATGAATCTTGATGTGAATGGAAGGGGAGAGGGAGTGGGAAAGGGGAGGGTTGCAGGTGGGAGGGAAGTTATGGGGGGGAGCCATTGTAATCCATAAGCTGTACTTTGGAAATTTATATTCATTAAATAAAAGATTAAAAAAAAGAAAAGGATAAATATTAGAGAGAAGCTAGGTTTAGTGCTGAAAGTGGATTAAGTAAGGACTAGTCAAATCTATCTATGAAGCTATTTTGGTGTTTCTGTTATGTTTCTTCTCTTCTTTCATATTCAGAATCAAAAATGGGAAAGCAGGGAAAAGGAAAACACATCAAAAAGAAGCTATGAAGCCTTAAATAATTTAAGAGCCCAAAACAACCAGCATCCAAGAGAGGAAAGTGGAGTGGAAACTCCAACCTAAGGAAGTGCTGGAGGGATTTGCTTGTAAGACCACGTGATTACAAAGTGTGAGCACAATTTGCTCTGTAGCACCTGATTGAAATAAAAACACTCACACACATTCATACATACATATTTCTCTGTGAATTACTTTTCATGTAAATACACATGGTTTGGCATTTTCAGTTCCTTGAGCTTTACAGTATCCCATTGGAATTATTTAATCATTCTCTACTGTAGTTTCCAATCATGGCTCAGGAGAGCGCTGCACAATTTTGGGTAAATATCATGAAGGTTCAAGGAGAAAAGTGATCCCAGAGAAAGCAGACTGAGTAATCAGTGAGGGCAATCAGCATTAATACAACCAATTGAATTTTTCTGAAGCATAAGTTAAACAACTTTGCCACATGGAGAGCAATTTTATAAACTGTGGAGGGAAGTCTGTAAGTTGATATTAATTGTGGCTCTAAATAAGTCTTGCTGAAATGGAGTAACCCATTGCAGCACTGTAGAGTTGGCTCATTGTCTATGAAGAAGAACGTAACAGAGACTCATGAGGTTTTTCTGAAGTGCTGACAACAGTAGAGAAGACATCTCAATGTCTTTACCCTGACATTACTGATATTTATTCCTACCAGATATGAGAATCCAGTAACCCATTCACTTTTAACATCTTTTTTAGGTTATAAAAACTTCAAATTGTGGTAAAACTTATGTAGCATAACGTTGATCATCTTACTCATGTGTAAATGTGTAAGTCAGAAGTGTTAAGTAGATTCATGTTGTTATACAATGAGTATCTTGATCTTGTTAAACTGAAACTCTATATCCGTTTAGCAACAATTCAGTGGCTAGTTTTATTACTATTGTCTTATAAGTAAAGTATAAGTAATGACAAGATGGCTTGCCCTTAAAAATTAATTTTAACTATTTTAAAGTACAAAATCAAACTGTGCATAACAGAAAATTGTCAGATATAGATCAAAAAGAAAAACAATACATGACTCAGCAGTAAATATAAGCATCTCTATTTGGAGACTTTTTCTAAGCAAAGTAAGATAATGGTGGGGTGGTCATTGTGGTACAGTGGTCTAAGCCTCCACTTACCCATGCATCCCACAGCGGAGTGCCAGCGATCAAGTCCCACCTCCACTTCCCACCTAGTTTCCTGCTGATAAGCATCCTAGAAAGCTGTGGGTGACAATTCAAATACTTAGTTCCTGCTACCTTTGTGGGAGATTGAAATTGAGTTCTAGAATCCCAGCTTTGGTCTGGCCTAGCCTTGTCTGTTGTGAGCATTTGGAAAGTGAGCCAGCAAGTGGGAGATTCTCTCTCTCTCTCTCTCTCTCTCTCTCCCCCTCCTCCACCCCCGTTGCTCTGCCTTTCAAATAAATACAAGTAATTTTTTTCAAAAAGTGGAATCATGCTTCTGTACCTTTTCCTTTTTTTTTTTTTTAACAATATGTCTTGAATATCTTTCCATGTTAAAATAAAATAGAGATCTTGCTTCTTTAATGCTTTCATGGTATGCCATGACATGCATGTACCATACTTCAGCCAACATCATTAAGCTGCCTCTTCTTTTCTCTTGTGAACGATTTGATGCATGGCTTTCTAACAAATATTTCTAAGTGACATAAGACCTTGCTTTTAAAATGAGTCTATAACAAATAAATAAATACCTGAATGAAATCTTTCATTTGTCTTTTTTTTTTTTGAAAAAAAAAAAAAAAGACAAATGAAAGATTTCTGTGAGTGACATTCCAGTGGAAAGAACGGGGCCATCAAACAAGGAGGTACCTTTCTCTGAAGGGAGGAGAGAACTTCCACTTTGACTATGACCCTGTCTAAATAAGATGGATGTCTGCGAACTCAAAAGGCTTCCATAGCCTTGGCAACTCATGACAAGAGCCTAGGGTGATTACTGACGCCATAAACAAGAGTGTCAATTGTTAAATCAACAACAGGAGTCACTGTACACTTACTCCCCATGTAGGATCTCTGTCCTTAATGTGTTGTACTATGTGAATTAACGGTATAACAAGTACTCAAAGAGTCCTTTACACTTTGTGTTTCTGTGTGGGTGCAAACTGCTGAAATCTTTACTTAGTATATACTAAATTGATCTTCTGTATATAAAGATAACTGAAAATGAATCCTGATGTGAATGGGATGGGAGAGGGAGTGGGAGATGGGACAGTTACAGGTGGGAGGGAGGTTATGGGGGGAAAAAGCCAGTGTAATCCAAAAGCTGTACTTTGGAAATTTGTATCTATTAAATAAAAGTTAAAAAAAAATACCTGAATGAATGAATATGTTTAAAGGAATTGCTTTCTCTGAGATGCGGCCTTGCGGGTATAAAGCTGTGTGGCTTCACACTCTGGAGAGGCCTTGCTTAGGTGGAGTTTAACAAATGCACTGAAAGGCAGGTTAGTGTGTTCTTTGTCCCTGGTCTTCCAGAAGGAGAGGGCAAAGTAAAGACTAGAGGTTTGCACTGACTCATTAGCTGTAAAACATAAACTAACAAGAGAACAAAAAGTTGTGATCCACTTGGCACAGGCTTTCAAGAATCCAGCTTTCGGCTTTACAGAGAGACACAGGAAAATAGAGAGGGTCAGTTTGAAGCTGCTCTGGGAGTAGAAGACCTAGGGACAAGTCCTCTTCCACAGTGAAAGCTTCGTTTAAAGGTCCCAGGCAAGAGGTCCAAGTTCCTTGTAGATCTGTCCCTGGCTGAAACAACACTAAGAGTACAAGGAGAGCAATAAATGTCTCTCTGTGATGGAGAATTTATGACTGTGCTTGTTCATTCTAAGTGGTATGTTTTGATCTTCCCAAAGTTTAAAAAGTAGGTTTGATTTTTTTCTATTTTCTAGTTCATGTAAGTCAGGTCCATGCTGAAGTTCAGGGTGCTGCCTATCTTGCTAAAGGTCATAGGGTAGGGAGACAAGTACCTGGCACTTGTCCATGCTCTTGCAGTGTTTTTTCTGAATCTTTGCTGCCTACTTCTCAGTTACCTTCTCTCTCACACCTCTCACACCTCTCACACCTCTCACACCTATCACATGTCCACCAAGGAGCTTCGTTACATGGACATGGAAGGAGTCATACAACCTACTCTCATGTGAGACATTCAGTTCTCATCATCATACATAAGCAAAAAATTTCCAACTCTACCACACAAAATGTATTTCAAAAAGGATTTCTTGGAGTAACTATCATTGTCTAACAGGGAATGCATTCCTAAGAAGCAGGAAAGTCTTTGGAGGTCTCTTTCTCTTGAGTTGGCATTCCCTGAAGGAATGGGACAGCTGTCATCCCCACGCTATCCCAAGACCAGCAAGCAAGTGAGCAAAAGTTAGTTCACATTAACCTGTGATTTGTCCAAGATGCTTCCAAGGAAGAAATTAAATCAAAGCCCCTGGACTATTGATCCTGTCCAGAATCTCACTTTTTGAATGGGGATCCCAATTCCTGCCTTGCAGAGCTCTTAAAGAGATTTAACCATAACGACAACCAACATGAACTGGGAGTCACAGTGTGCCTAACACCAGCTATGCACTTCATGTACATGGCTTCATTAGAACTCACGGGGACCCTGCTAGCAGTAGGCACTAAATTAAAGCACTTGAATGAAAGACAAACTGAGCCACAAGAGGCCCTCTGAGCTACTGCAGTTCACCCATCAAGGTTTTGCTCAGCCTGCTTGGCTCCCAAGCTCTGCACTCTCCCATCACACTCGATGGGACACAGCACCGCACACAGCACTGTGTGCATAGGTGGGAACAGCAGACTTAGCTCCGTTTTTTCTCCAGTGTGTTCACAGTTCAAGTCCAGGCTCTGGCTCCTGAAATTGGAGTCATGCCCTGGATTGCCTGTGAGTTAAAGTTCAGGAAGTTGGGGAAACTCTGAACAGGGAAAGCTCCAGGGACCCCTGCATTCTGCTGATCTATCCCTGAGGGTCATTTTTCCACAAACGATTTACCTTCCTTTGGTTCGTTTTCCAGGGGCTAGCTAGCTTTCTCTCAGTTTAAAAATGGACTCCTGATGCAGGAATTTTCCCACAGAGATCCTTCTCCTTAGGAACTTTCAGGGGTGCTCTCCTGGCACTTCTCTGTGTGCACTGCGGAGCTGCTTCCAGCTTGTCTCCAATAAAGGGATCCAAATGGGATGCAGGAGCACACACCCTCTCCCTCAGTGGTCCCTGTGGCGTGAATTCTTCGTCCATCTCTAGGCCAACATTGTCTGATCAAAACAGGGGGCAAGCTGTGTTCTCCACAGCTTCATTTCTATGGAACTTCTCTGGCAAATCTTCTCTGGGCAAATCTTAACTGATCTCTCCTCCTTGACACACTCTGGTCTTGGCACACACAATACCATGTCCTTCCTTGTTCTTCTTCCCCTCTGACCGTGCCTCCTGAGTGTTACATGGGGTCTTCTATTCTTTTACCATAGTTTGTATATTTTTCTTAGGATTCTAAGTAAGTCCTATCCCCTCCTGAAAACCACTCCCCACACACACACACCTTCTCACTCCCTAGTCTCTGCTTGGACATTTCATCATTTCCTTGAGTTTCAGCCAAAATTTATCTCCAGCCCAAATCTCTCCCATTAGCCTCAGGTCAGAGAATTCAACTGAATTTGTAAGATATAAAAAGGATATCTTTTCCTTATCCATCACAAATCCATGCCTGCGATCCCTGTAACTAAAGACAGATTAACAAGAGGAAAGCATGCAAATGTATTTTAATGCAAGTGTTGCATGACTTGGGCACCTTCAGCAATGAAGCCCGAGTGTGGAGATCTGTGCATTTTTATGGACAGCCAAGCAGGAGTCCAACTGAGGGATAAACTAATGATAAAACTGGGGTTGGGGGAAATAATGTTTGTTCAGTTTAGTCTTGGCATCCCTGTGTGATGTTTCTCCCCACCTGGCACAGGGCAGGGAATTTTCCACATGAGGATCTTTAGGAGAGAATGGAAGGATAAGGTCAGGCAGTGATCTTCCTATATTTCCTGCTTCAGGGATGCAAGGGGAGGAGAATTCTAGTTTCTATGACCTGCAACAGGGGAGAAGGGGTGACAGGAGACCAGGAAGACTTTCTTTCCTCTGCTGTTTTCTTAATTTCCAAGGTGTCCTATTCTGAACTAGCATTTCCTGAACCCTAGCACCTCCTTGCCATCTGTTTAGATGTATCCATCCAATCCCAACACATTCACATGCACACATGCACTCACGGCAAATCTATTCCTCCACCGTCCTCCACTAGAGTCTGTCCTCTCCAAATAAACGATAGGAACATCTGTACTGTTGCTTAATCCAGAATCTAGAGTCATCCGTGATTCCTTCTTCTACCTCTTCTCCCATATCCAATCCATCACCAGTCACAAAACTCCAGAATCTGTCTCAAATAAAGTCCTTTCTCTTCATCTTCTAACAGCCACCTTGATCCAAACCGATAGCATTTTCCTACTAGAAAGCTAAGCCCCAATTTCCTCCTTTGTTTCAAGTTCAAAGTCCTTACCATGCCTCTCTCAATGCAACGGGAGCCCCTCTCAAACCTCATTACCTCCTCCTTTTTTCTCTTTCAAAATACCACAATTCACAGGCCTCCTGTTATTTAAAGGTACAGTTTGTTGTAGCAAAATTCATGTAACATGAGAATCCTCTTAGTTGTAAAAAATGGAAATTCGTTGCTTCCTAAAACTCCAAGGGACTAGTCCTCAGAATGCTTAGCAGGGATTACTTGGCCTCAGATAGGTTTTCATGGGCCCTTGGGTGAGCCCTGGGGGTAGAATTATAACACTGCAAAAAGTGTTAATCCAGTATTTTGAACTGGATTAAAATTGATATAATTCCCTGAGAAAACTGTCTAATTTGTCTTTTTCAAACCTTTAAAGGGGCCGGTGCCGTGGCTCAACAGGCTAATCCTCCGCCTTGCGGCACCGGCACACCTGGTTCTAGTCCCGGTCGGGGCGCCGGATTCTGTCCCGGTTGCCCCTCTTCCAGGCCAGCTCTCTGCTATGGTCCGGGAAGGCAGTGGAGGATGGCCCAAGTCCTTGGGCTCTGCACCCGCATGGGAGACCAGGAGAAGCACCTGGCTCCTGGCTTCGGATCAGCCCGGTGCGCCGGCAGCAGCGGCCATTGGAGGGTGAACCAACGGCAAAGACCTTTCTCTCTGTCTCTCTCTCACACTGTCCACTCTGCCTGTCAAAAAAATAAACAAACAAAAAAACCTTTAAAGGAGAATCCACTGTCACTTTTAATGTCTCTTGAACTTGCCAGCCAGGAAGTTCTTTCTAACTCCTGACTGAGTCCCTTCAGGCTTAGTTCAGCCTCAGAGGAAGGTGAGCTCACATGACTGCAGACTCCATGCATGTTTGAGCCCCCAGCTGCATCATGCAAATTTTGGAGCAGATATTTAGTCCCAGGAGGATCCTGGGTCTGGACAAAGCAACAGAACCACATGGATGGTGGCTGATCAGATGGGGGTCTTTAATTCTCTCATCCTGGATTCAACTGCTGGACAAGAGGGTATCAGCAGCTGTAGCTTCAGAAGAGAGTTCGTCCCCTCTGCATGGCTCAGCTGAGCACAGAAGATGCTTAGTGTCGCCGACTGTTTCAGTGCTCCGTACTGACTCAGGCTGTCAGTCCCATTCCGCAAGAGACGCCTCCTGTGGGTAACAGAATTAAACTACCAGGATTCCTGGCAGAGCCCAAGTGCTGCCTAGCATGATGTGCCTTGTCCTCTCCCCAGGGCTCCAGATACAACCATTACCTTGACTCCTGTATCTCTGACATCACCTTACAACCATTAGGATTTTAGTCCATAAAAGAGAGTAATGGAAGAGAATGAATATGTACAGGTGTGCCTGTATAGGTATCTGCCCACAGAAGTGTGATACATAAATCTATCTTAATGGGTTTAATTTAAATACCACTCTTCATTTTGTGTATAAAAGTAGTTGGCAGACACATTGATTTGCAAATTTTCTCTAAAGAATTTAGAAAACATTCACAAATAGTCCATGCCTAGCAAATAATAGAGGCTGGATGGATATTATTGGGTGGATGAACGTTTTTCTTTCCTTCTGCTTTCTTGCAGTAGCCAGTACTCCTCACTCTCAAATGGCCGAAATCTGGGTTCTGGAGTGAGCATTTGACAGACCAAGTCTGGACCCACTGCTGTCCCTGGAAACATTAGCAATCATTGGTCATGTATCACTCCTTGACACTCACATGTGTCACTCCTTGACACTCACATGTGTCATGCCACTCACTTGCATGTGTCCTACCTGAACTCTTGCAGAAAACTTCACACACGTGGATCTTAGTCTGATTCTCTTTTAGCAGTCTTGAGAAGAAAGGATTATCTAAATTTGCCTTTTCCAAACAACAGCATAGAGACTTGAGGGGGATCTGTCAGTGTATCTGGGAAAATTAAATTACAACATAGCTGTTCCTCCTCCTCCTGGGGCAATTTGAGTAAAAGTGATGAAGTTCACTGAAAGAATGAGGGGATGATGAGAGAGGGTTGGGGGTGACAGTGAGGAGAACTGGGGTGGAAGGGCAAAAATTTTATGTTTACTTTCATTGTTATTTGAAAGGCAGAGAATGAGAGATCTTCTACCTGATGATTCAGAGAACAATAGAGAGAGCAAAAGAAAGATCTTCCATCTTCTGGTTTACTCCCCCATATGCCCACATGGCCAGGAGTGGGCCAGCACAAGGCCAGAAAACCAGAACCTATCCCAGGTGACCTGATGAACAATAGAGACCCACGTACTTGAGCCATCCTCTGCTGCCTCCCCAGGTGCGCATCAGCAGGGGGCTGGATCAGAAGTGGAGTAGCCAGGAGTTAAACCAGGCACTCTGATATGACACGTGAATGTCCTAAGCAGCAATTTAATCACTGGGCCACTTGCCTGCTGCAAATATCTTTAGTTTTCTTTTCTTTAAAATTTGAGATTTGCAGGATAGAGTGAATAGAACTATAAGACTTATTCTAAATACGTTTAAGAAAATAAGAAATATTTAAGAAGAGGAAACTTGACAATTAACCGCAGGACCTCATGGTAAACATTTGATTGTTAAGAGGAATCAGGAAGGTCAGATAACGTACAGTGTCCTGTTCTATTTTCCCCAACCATCCTCAAATCGATGTGAGTGAATACCAGAGTTGGAATCCCAAGAGGGTGGAGATACGTGCGTTGTTTCCATAATTCAGCGCCCTCTTTCCCCACCACAGGGTGTCCCCTGAGGTGACTAGCAGGAAGCTACTTTCATTTGGTTAGTTGAGCTTCCATTCTGATATCCGTAAAATAGTGCATGTTCTTCCTGGGGGTGACATTGTAGGATTATAAATTTCCATTAATCAACAAAGTCCGTTGGAGGCTTATATTTCTACACTCCAGGATAGAAGGTTCGTGCTGAAGACAACATTTAAAAAAAAAATGCTGATGTCTATTGCTTTCACTACTTTTCAGAAATAACAATTGCCCAGACTGTACTAGTTTCCAGCTGTTATTTTCCAATTTCATTCGCAGGCTACACTGCATTAAAGATGTAAGTTCAACAAAGATGGTTGCACAACATTGTCTTGCCCCCGGATTTTAAAAGGGGTAAACTATGAAATTTGAGCTGGGAGCAATATTACAATTTTGATATCAGCTGCCCTGCACATGTGGTTTTACCTCCCACGTCCTTCCTTTCCTCCAGAGGAAGTTTTCATAAAGATCTTTTAGCAGGCAGATTTCTTGCTTGTCATGATTTGAGGATTATCTGTGGGACAGTTTTGCTATTTTTTTTTTTCTCACAATACCAGAAGCTAAAAAGAGCACATGATTTGGCTTTAAGGGACATATCCTACATTGTCATCACTTCCATACTGTGAGCGCAATCTGCAGTAACACACACGTAATTCCTGCCACTAATTGAAAGGCTCTCTTTTCACGGGTTAATGGAGAAATATCAGATTGTTCTGAATGTCCTTTGAGGCTGTTTTTCACCAGATGCCTTTTGGATGTGAGAGGATTAGAGGGATTCTCTAATAAACTGTTATCTCAAAATACTATTTCTGATGGGGCATCACAATGACATGCGGCACGTCTTCATTTTAACACAAAGGACATTCTGAAAGGTGTATTCTGTCCTGTGGAGACAGATAGGGCCCTGATGCCAGAAACAGTTTGATCTCTTTTATCATCAATTTTCAATTAGCTCCCACCTCTCTCTGCCTTGCTCCCCCCATCTCTCTTCCCTCCTCCTTTTCTCATTTCATCCCATTTCTCCCTCAAGTCTCCCTTTACCCTCCACCCTTTCATTTCATTCTGTCTTCCGACTCTCTTCCTTTCTTTCCATTCCCTCTTTTAAAATCCCTCTGCCCAAACCTTAGACTGTCAGTAAGAAGCTAGCTGGCACTGCTTAATCCGGGGGAGCAGGGTCTGAAGTAACAGTGCTATATTGACTTCATCTGTGTGGGTGTGTGGGGAGAGGCTTGTTTGTTTGCAGGTAATAAAGTATTTCAAGTAGTTCAAGCTCCTTGTTTACCTTTTGCAGATTCCATGCCCCTTCTCTTTCCATAGGTAACTGAATTTGCTATTTGCCATTCCCATAGTTTTTATAGCATTATTGCAGAATTTGGGTTTCTTTTAAACTTTATGTAAATGGTATATATAGTGTTTGGCATTTTGCAACTAGTTTTTCTACTCAGTATCATCTTTTTGTAGTTACCCATACTCACTTCCTTTGCCCTTATTCATTTGTTGTCATTGCTGTATAATATTCCATTGTATGCCTATGTGATAATTTATTTAGGCAATCTAAAGAAAGAGTGGACATTGAGGTTGTTTCCAAGGTTTTTGCTATTAGAAACAATGCTGCGAATAAGCAGTATTGTGCATGTCTCCCTGCACACATGTAGATCCCCACACCAGTAGATCCTCATATACAAAGTAGGGAATCTACTGGGTTGAAGGGTATTAAAATTTCAACTTTCCAAGCTTTTGTCAAATTACTTCCTAGGACAGGTTGGTGTCAATTTACAGGACTAGCTGCATAAGTTATTTTTCTACACCCTCATTGGCATTAAAGGCTTTCTTGCCCATGAAGTATTTGCTCTACTTTTTTTTTTTTTTTTTTTTGACAGGCAGAGCGGATAGTGAGAGAGAGAGAGACAGAGAGAAAGGTCTTCCTTTTTGCCGTTGGTTCACCCTCCAATGACCGCTGCGGCTGGCTCATCACGCTGATCCGAAGCCAGGAGCCAGGTGCTTCTCCTGGTCTCCCATGCTGGTGCAGGGCCCAAGGACTTGGGCCATCCTCCACTGCCTTCCCGGGCCATAGCAGAGAGCTGGCCTGGAAGAGGGGCCACCGGGATAGAATCCGGCGCCCCAACCGGGACTAGAACCCAGTGTGCCGGCGCCGCAAGGCGGAGGATTAGCCTGTTAAGCCATGGCGCCGGCCTCTACTTTTTTCTTTAAGATTTTTCTTCCTTATATGTCCATTTAAGTACATGCAGACATATATACATATTCATATATTTTTTAAGATTTTATTTATTTATTTGAGAGTTAGAGTTACAGACAGTGAGAGGGAGAAACAGAGAGAGGTCTTCCTTCTGTTGGTTCACTCCCCAGATGGCCGCCACGGCCGGAGCGATGCCAGTCCGAAGCCAGGAGCCAGGAGCTTCTTCTTGGTCTCCCACACGGGTGCAGGGGCCCAAGCACTTGGGCCATCTTCTACTGCTTTCCCAGGCCACAGCAAAGAGCTGGATTGGAAGAGGAGCAGCCGGGACGAGAACGGGCGCCCATATGGGATGCCGGCACTGCAGGCAGAGGATTAACCTGCTGTACCATGGCACTGGCCCTACATATGCATATATCTTAAACTCATTTTATAGATCTTAAATATTGAACTTGTACATTGAATATATTTTGTTTGTATGTATGTCTTAAATTATATGTATATACTTGTATATCTGTCTGTCCATCTATTTTAAATATTAATCCTTGGTTAGTTGTATGAGTTGCAATATCTAACTACTGGCTGGAACTGAACTTTTTTATTTAATTATGATGCTTTTTAATACAAATACATTTGAAGTTTTAAAGTGATCAAATATCTCATTATTTCCCATTTTAAGAAACATCTCCTTATTCAGAAATTATAAAAATATTCTCCTATATTTTCTTCCAAAGTTTAAAATAATACATTTTCCATTGGTCTTTAAGATATTGGGAATTATATAGTGTGATATAGGAAAGATGGGTTTATTTTAGCCCACATGGATAAGCAAATGTCAAAAGTCATTTGTTGAAGCATATATTCTTCATCTATAAGTCTTAATGCTACTCTCAGCCTATTTCATCTTTCAATGTACGTTTAGATCAGTTTCTGAGTTCCCTACGGTGTCACATTGGACTATTTGTTTTTAAACATACTGCTGGACTCATTCATTAATCTGGATAAATTGCCAAGTATTTCTCTCAAGCATCTATGCTGACATTGACCTGAAAATAAAGACAACATTCTCTTTGTTTCCAATTCTTAATTCCTATTTATCTCCTAATTGTACAGTCAGAACTTCCAAGGACAGTTGGTAAAGATGGGGTCTCTGTTTTACTGATATGTAAGTCTAACCATAACATAGATGTTTGCAGGGATTCTCGATGAATATAATTTATCATGGAAAGACAATTCTTTCTACTTTGCTTGTGTGAAGAATTGTTATAATGACAAAGTCTGGATTTAGCTAACACTTTCCCTATATTCCTGAAATTCTATGTTTTTTTTCCTTACAAAGGGCAGGGATTTTTGTCTTATTCTTCACTTAATCCTAAGTGCCTATTGACACTAATAGCATATATAGCTTTGTAATGAATATGGGTTGCATAAATAAAAAAAAAATACATGAAAACCTGACTTTCTTGGTTGGCAATGGGGGGAAATGTCCTTGTAAAGATACGTGGATAGACTATACTGTTCATTGCTTGCCTGAGATGCGCTTTTTTCCCTTTCGACCTCCCATCCATTATACCCTTCACCATCCTGCTGGCCTAACAGACGGCTATGTACCTCCTGTCACATTGTTCCCTGTTATCTGAACCCATAAAGAGAAACAGAAAGCTGCCCTTCACTTCAGCACTCGGTGTCAGATATCCAATACATGCTTCTCTTCATT
Organism: Lepus europaeus; assembly: GCF_033115175.1. Lineage (NCBI taxonomy): Eukaryota > Metazoa > Chordata > Mammalia > Lagomorpha > Leporidae > Lepus > Lepus europaeus. The sequence continues at coordinate 50,873,115 of NC_084840.1, forward strand.
TCCTACAGCACGGCTACAAATATGGTTTAAATTTGTGTATTTATTTGGAAGGCAGAGAGAGAGAGAGATTTTCCATGTGCTGGTTCACTGTCCAAATGGGCACATGGCTAGGGCTGGGTCAAGCTGAACACAGGATCCTGGAACTCTGTCCTGTCTCCCACATGCAGAGGTCCAAGCTCTTAGGCCATCTTCTGCTGCTTTCCCAGGTGCATTATCAGGGAGCTGGATCAGAAGCAGAGCAGCTGGGACTCAAACCAGTGACCCTACCACTACCAATGCAAAGAAACTAAGATATAACAAGTGACTTACAGCAAGAGCTCCCCCCTCCATCCTCCTGGAATCTTGCAATAGAGACTTTTCCTGGAACTTTGGTTTAGGCTTCTGCAAGTCAATTGCTTTCTTAAATTTCACAATTTCATGTGCATATCTTCTCATGTCCAATGCCAAAAACCTTTGCACAAGATGCTCAATAGTTCTCTCTTTCCTTAATATTCATGATTTGCTAAAAATCATGCACTATTTAGACTTTATCTTTTTATACAGTTTTATCATTGCTGTTTTTCTGTAGTTGTTGATGCTGTCCAATGTCTTTTGGCAAATAATAGCTTGGTTCTAATTTCTCTGCAACTATGGATCTGTTCCCCACCCCTTTCTCCCTCTCAGGGCTGTTACAGTTTTATCTGCATTCCTTGTGTCCTGGGATTTCACAATGATGTTTATAGATGTGAGGTTTATTCATTTATATTGCTTCCAATTGGGAAGTTTGTGTTTTTTTTTCTGCTTAGGGACTTTCCTTATATCCTTTCCTTGATAAAGTTTTTGTTTCCATGGTTATCTCTTTCTGGAACTTTTAATGGGGTGTTGGACCATTTCCACATCTCTTAATCCTTTATTTGTCCTATCTTCATAATTTGAATCCATGCTTTGGGAAACTTTAACTTTATCTCCCAATCTTGTATAGAATTTTTCTTATTTTAGCAATCATTTTTGTTAATTTATGAGATGTCTTTTGATGTGAGCATGAACATATTTCAATCCTTATTCCATATACTTGTCTCACACAGAGGTAAGAATTCTAGGCTGAGACAAAGTAGCATGCACAGGCAGGAAAAGAATTTATTTAATAGTGTGAGAGAAAAGGTACATTCATGCATGTAGGGTGGTTGTCCTACATGGAGAAATATCCATCGTGAGTGGACCACAGAGTTGCTCAAAGGAGGTGGGGGTGGAGGGGAAGTGGAGAGAGAGAGAGAAAGAAACATGAGTAGCAACTCCAGCTGTGGTCTCTAGTGAAAAGGGAGAGTGCTCTCCTCCACTTCCAGTCTCTTTTATGAGGTAGGAGGTGGTGCTTTAGCACACGTGGAGCCATCTGGAAAGTGGATGACACCTCCATAAACTTCACACGGAGCTTGACGTCCATATATTCTCATGGCTTCTCCCCTTTCTTGGTGCCAGATGAGACACAAAGGCATCTGGGGGAAGGTGGGCACCTCTGATTGACAGATAAACAGATAACCTGCAAGCTCACTCACACCTAGACTAGCTGCCTAATTATACCACATCACCTGCTCATTCTCTGTGGGTTTTTTTTTCTTATTTATGGGTACAGAAACTTCCTGAATCCCGGGAAATTACACTTATTTTGGTCATTTTCTGTTCCCTTCACTAACTTATTGCTTCCAAGGATGTTTTGTTTTGTTTTGTTTCTGTTTGGGTGTTTTGATCTTCTTAGGGTCTGAGCTTTCTTTGAATAGCATGTGATCCTTGGTCATCCGCCGTTTCTGAACTACCTAAGTAGGATGCAAGAGAAATGTGACTATCAGCTCTGTGCACATGGCAGTCTTGTCAATCCCACCACAACCGTGGTGTCCCAAATGTGCAAATGTCAAGGGCTTTTCCTGTGTTTGGCAGCACTCACAAGTCACGTTCTTAGAGGTGCATCATCCTGAGAGGGAGGCAAATACAGCGACTTCTTCCTTTCTTTCCTACCTGTGTAGGCTGGGTGGCCAGAAGTAGAACATGAGGCAGGGCTTTGTGATGCCGCAAGTGCTTCACTGGGGAGGTCGGGGAGCCAGATAGGGAGGAGGAGGAAGCCAAGCACAGGTGAAGAAATCCCAGGCTCAGTAAAGCCCTGATGAGGGGCAAATGAAACCTCGGAGTTGTCTTCATCAGGAAAGGGAGATGCTCATTTGTCTCCCAGATGGTCAGTCGTCTGTGGGCTCTGCTGGGAGAGAGAAGAGGGTGTAAACTCCGCCCCCCAGCACTTCTAGGTCACCGAATGGCCAAACTGATCTGGGACCCAGTGCAGCCCCTCTGAAGTCACAGTTGCTGTCTGGGATAGCAAGTTGGCAGGAACAGGGTTTTGGGAGCTACAGATGTGAATAGGATCACAGGGGATCCAGGCAGTGAGAGCTCCAAGGGCCATGGATGCCCAGCCCTTAAGTGCAAGCGACCCACCATTCGGTATGGATGCCTTTTCTCAAGCTCTTTCTGTTTTCTCATCTTTCCTCATCTCTCTGTTTTCCTCATCTCATTCCTCATAGGGATGCTGCTGTAAGGAGAACAGTGATTTCTCTGCATAGCATAGGATACAAGAAAATCATCAGCATGGCTGGCTTCAGTATCCACTCTGGGAGAGAGCATCTTTGAAGGTACTCAGGGAATAATTCACATGGAAGGTTAGACCCTGAGGACACATATACCAGGGGCCTCCCAATCACCAGGGGGCCCTGCACAGCAAAGGGGAGTGACTTGGTATTTTGCTACTAAAAAGGAACTAAATGACATGCATGTTTATAGCAGCTTTATGAACAATTACCAAATAGAGAAGAAACCAAGATGCCATTCAATAGGTGAATGGATAGACTATAGTATATCCAGACAATAAAATATTATTCAGCAATAAATATAAATGACCTATTAAGTAACAAAGAGACATGGAGGAACCTTTAATACATAACACTTAATGAAGGAAGACAATCTTTAAAGGCTGCATACCTTACAAATGTAACAATTTGACATTCTGGAAAAGGCAAAACTATGGATGCAGTAAAAAGATCAGTGGTTTCCGTGGGTTTAGAGGGAGGTAGGGAATAGGTGGAGTTCAGAGGACTTTTAGAGAGGGAAAATACCTGTGTGGTATTATAATGGTGGAAACATCTCATTATGGATTCATCAAAACTTATAGAACGTACAACACCAAAAGTGAACGTTAATGTAAACTATGGGATTTGGATGATAGTGATGTAAGAATGGAGATTAGTGGGTTGTGAGGAAGATACCATTCTGGTGGGCATGTCAATATGAGGGAGGCTGTGTGTGGGGGCGGGCAGGACATATACAGGAAATCTCTGCATTTTCTGCTCAATTTTTCTGAGAACTTAAAGATGCTCTAAACTACAAAATCTGTTTAAAAAAATCAATCAATCAATAACAGAAGAGATGGAGATGGGAGAAGGGAGTTCATGGGTTGAGGGTAATAGAAACCATATAAAAAGGTGAATCTATGTAGCAGTTGATAGGCCAGGGCCCTGAGAACTGGATCCCCTGAAGTGCTGTCAGTAAGATGTCCACCTGTTTTCCTCCCAAACCTTAGATGCTGAATTCAACATTTGACTTCTTTGGGTATGTTTGAGAGAAAGCTTGCTTGAAAAAAAACTGAGCAAGAGTTCCTAATGTGAGCTGAAAAGATGCCTCGAGGGGCAGTGTGCGAGGCAGCAGAGGCCAACATAGCCACCAGAGAAAAGGGCACTGGGCGATTTGAGGAAAGTCAGTGCTGTCCAGCTCTCCAAGAGGCACTGAAGGCTGCTCGCAGACTTTGAAGTTGTAGATCCAAAACCACAGATTGACTCATCAGGGACACGCAGAGGGAGAATGCAATCATCACCAGGACTAGGAGCTTTGCAAGGTGGTCACAATCTGCAAAGTGCAGCGCTGCCAGCTTCATTCCTTAATCCAGAGAAGTGACAAAGGCAACAAGGGGCCGGGATGAATGCAGCTCCCGACAAGGCTGTCTACTGGCTCTGTGAGACGCTGGCTGGGTCACCTGGCTGTACTCGCGGTGGTATCAGCCCTTCTAGAATCTGCAGTACTGCACCTGGAAAAGAACAAGACTTCCATGAAGAGAATATCTCACTTTTTGTAGTCTATTCCCTTGTAAACCAAGAATTAACTGACTATTATATAATAATCATCATTCCAAGCAAACAGTTTTAAAATACATTTTGTATTGTAGAATTGAAAGGCTTTTGACTTGGAGATGAAGATGAGAATCTGAATGTCTCACATGGCAGGAAGCTGTATGACTCATTCTATTTCCACTTAATGGAGCTCCTTGGTGGACATGTGATAGAGAGGAGAGAGGAGGGAGGAGGGAGGGAGAGAGGAGGGAGAGAGAAGGAGAGAGGAGGGAGGGAGAGAGAGAGAAGGTAACTGAGAAATAGGCAGAAAAGATTTGGAAAAGAAACACTGCAGCTGCATGGACAAGTATCAGGTCCTGGACCCCTACCCTACTATCTTGAGCAAGTTAGGCAGCATCCTGCACTTCAACATAAACTCAATTTATGCAAACTAGAAAATAGGATAATCAAACCTATTTTTGGAACTTTTAGAGGATAAAAGCATACTACTTAGAATGAATGAGAACAGTAGTAAATATCTCCGCAATGGAGAGAGGCGTCTTTTCTAGTTATACACACAGTAGTGTTTCAACAGGGGACAGATCTAAAAGAACTTGAATCTCTTACCTGGAACCTTCAAGTGAAGATTTTACTGTGGAAGAGGACTTGTCTCTTGGTCTTATGTTCATAGAGCAACTGTAAAACCAAAGGCATTGTAACAGTACCTATGTATGTGTTAACAACCCTTCCTTTTCATTTCTCTCCTTTTACTGGTTCCTTCACTTGGTATTTTGTCCCAAAATATAATGATTCAAACACAAACTGTGGCTAAAGTGAACCCAAAGAGAAATGTAGCCATCACAGTACAAAGACACAGCATAGAGATGAGTTAGTGTCAGGCTTTTCAAGTATATGTGAACACAGTGGCTAATTGCATTCCTTGAGTGAGCTACTTAATTCAAAGAGCTCTTTTCTAAATTACCAGGAACTAACAAGAGCATTTTCATGGTAAGTCTAGGGTATTGGGAAACTGCTTTATTTTTAAATATTTATTATGTACTCATGAATATGCTTAATAGATCAAATAAGTAACATGGGATTGATGGAACTTATGAAGTACTAGGGAAGACAGGATGGAACAATCATCAAATAATGTGATACAGTACCTAATTAAATTCTAATTAGCTTTGGTAGTATTTACTAAAATTATTCACCATGGTTCTATCAAGATTCCTGTTACTTCCTCTATATGATTTCATCTAAGCGAGTATGTTTTGTGTACCAGGGATCGTACCTGTTAGTTCAAAACAATCAAGGAAAGCACAGGATGCACTTCCTGGGATCAAGGAGGTAATCAGTCCTTTGGGGCTACAGGGTTTATATTTATGAGCTAGATAATGAACTGCTTCAATCAAGGATACAGTTTGGGGGCCAGCCTTGTGGCGAAATGGATAAAAGCTGCTGCCTGCAATGCCGACATCCCATGTGGGCACTGGTTCGTATCCCAGCTGCTCTGCTTCCAATCCAGCTCCCTGCTAATGGCCTGAAAAAAGCAGCAGAATATAGTCCACGTGCCTGGACCCTTGATACCCATGTGGGAAACCTGGAAGAAGCTCCTGGCTCCTGGCTTCAGCCTGGCCCAGCACTGGCTGTTGTAGCCATCTGGGGGGTGAACCAGCAGATGGAAGATCTCTCTCTCTCTCTCCCTCTCTCCCTCTCTCTCTGTAACTATGACTTTCAAATGAATAAGTAATTCTTCATTTAAAAAAAAAGAACCTAGTTTGGAAAAAGACAGTAAATAAAGACATTGGGCCTAGAAAGACAAGTTTTATTGCTATTGATGATAGTGTAGGTCTTTAGTGAGGGTCTTTTGTGACAAGTAGTGAAAACTGAGATACTTCATTTTAGTTCACTTATTAAATAACAATAAAATAAGAGTCAAATATATTAGACTTCCCTTTCTGGGTTCTTGACTGCTTCAAGGACCCCTCAGATAGTTTGACAAACATGTGTCGGTAGGGTCAATATATGTAAATATTAAACAGCCTTGCAGATAAGAATCGGCATAAATTTCTTTCTCTTGTGTGTAAAATACAGGCAATTATATTTTAAATCAATGGAGGCTTAAAACAGTCTGCAACATAAGGTAAATGAATAAAATCCCAATGGTCAGGAGGGTATAACTCTGGGATATGGTTCTGCCCCAGCATATAACCTGAAACTCAGAAGCCTGGCACTTCCACTTGGTGCATGAAATATTGTCAGACCACGTTTCTCAGTCCTGTCTCTTGGTAAAGCAATGCCGAGAAAAACTGACCGTGGGTGTGGCTTCCCTCTTCAAGTGTTCTTTCGCTTTCCAGATTTGAAATTGCAAGGAAGTCCTCGTAGGAAATCTATAAACTACCAAACCCACGTCTCTAACAAGAAGCATTAAGAGGTAACTGAGAATGATGCCTAAGGTAGCAGCCTTTCTAGTCCATTTTCATATTCTGTAGACTCCAAATTCTAATAAGCTCTCCTCTGCCTTCAGGTCAAATGATTTACTGATTCAGAAGGAGACTTTTCTCAATCATATTCTCGGGAATAGGACTCTTTCGAAAAATCATTCTGTCATTCATGTGCATCAGCAATCTTTCTTTCTCAGAGGAAGCATGTGAATCAAAATTGATTGGGGTCCCGGATTTTTAAGTTTAAACTCATCTGACCCCCAGTGCATCCCCCTGAATTCACCAAACCTCATTCAACCATAAAGAAAACTGAGCTTCAGAGTGATGAGCAGACTTGTCCAGAGTCACACAGTTGGCAGCAGACTCCAGGGTGCAGCCCAGGTGAAACTGACCTTTAGCTGCCACAGGCATCAAGAAGTTCGCACGGCACCTACCAGCACTCAACTCTCCACTACACGAGTAAGAGTAAATGCAGCCGGCGCCGCGGCTCAACAGGCTAATCCTCCACCTTGCGGCGCCGGCACACCGGGTTCTAGTCCCGGTCGGGGCACCGATTCTGTCCCGGTTGCCCCTCTTCCAGGCCAGCTCTCTGCTGTGGCCTGGGAGTGCAGTGGAGGATGGCCCAAGTTCTTGGGCCCTGCACCCCATGGGAGACCAGGAGAAGCACCTGGCTCCTGCCATCGGATCAGCGCGGTGCGCCGGCCGCAGCGAGCTACGGCGGCGGCCATTGGAGGGTGAACCAACGGCAAAAAGGAAGACCTTTCTCTCTGTCTCTCTCTCTCTCACTGTCCACTCTGCCTGTCAAAAAAAAAAAAAAAAAAAAAGTAAATGCAAGCAAAGGCATCAGATAAGCAGGGGGAAGTACAACAAAATGTGGCTTTTCTGTGGTGATAACTTTGATTCTTCTATTTACTGATCTCAGCTATCAAACTCCTGGTGTTCTTTGCATGATTTTTCTTTGCAGACGCATTTAACCAACACAATGACTGCCAAGCACCAACCCAAATCCATCTTTTTTCTCTTCATCTATTATTATTCCTACTGCAACCTGCTTCCTCTTAATACTCTAAAATGGTGTATGCTTAATCGTTCCTCATCGTGACCTTGGGTTTGACTGCAAGGGTCTCACTGTGACGTGCAAAGGCAGGAGGACTGCATTTGATTTCTTCTGTGTGGCACTGTGTAGTTGACTTCCGCAAGGGCAGTCATCCCAGGCATCTGATGACTGTCCTTATCAGAAAAGGCAGTGCCACACCTGTCACTTTGTTTCCTAATGAGCAGAACGTCGTGAACATTCCATCTTCGTTGGAAAAATTATTTCACTCTCTACATTTCTTTATGGTTGTTCTCATTTTCTCCTCCTTCTCTAGTAGGTCACTGTGAAAGACAGATGAGAAAAAAGTCACAAGGAGGACATCAAGGCCCCTAAATGACTTCTCTTAAATACTTCTGCTCATTGAAATAAAATAAGAGGTGAGAAAGGGATAAATAAATGTTTTTGAATTGATCAAAATATTGACCACCAGTTTTTCTTTCCTTGTATTGAGACACAGCTGACATGAGGACAGTGATCCAGGGCAGGCAGTGAGCAATAAGATGGCTAAAGCTGCAAGAATGGTTAGGCCACAGCTGGGGAGAGAAAAGATAATCCACCTAAGCCCACCATGATGTTAAGCAACCAAAGAAAGATCAGAAGAAAAGAAGCTTTGTGTCCCAACTTCTGAGAGGATGTCACCCTTTGAGAATCCTTTCAAGTGCAACACACAGAGGGGCCTCAAATGATTCTGACACTGGCAAGGAAATAAATATCTACAAATACACACACAGGCCAGGGCCATGCATGGGAGGCACCCAGCAGAGTGCATTTTGAGGTGTAAACTTTTCTATTCCCCACCTCCAACCACAAGCATTAAAACATGAAAATCCAAATAAATAAATCCACTCTAAGTCGGTGTATGGCTCCCAGACATTCCTTTGTCCCTAAGTAACAAAAGAAAATTCAGAGACAGCACAGCAAACATGTCCAAACTAATGATTTGCTCACTGTTGATACAGGGCCTAGGGAAGGCTTTAGCTCAACCTCTGACCTCTGCCTGGAAGCAGGAGGGGCAAATGGGGCCAGGTACCTCTACCAAGAGCTGGATGCTGCAGCATTTTTCTAGCAATTAGCAATAGCAGTAAACTATAATGATTAAGTGCTAGGATCAAATTCTGGCCTGGTCATGACCTGGATGATCTTGGACATGATGTATAACTTTTCCAAAATACAGTTTTCTCACATGTAAGATGGGGATAATAAGAGTGACTACCTCATAGGGTTAATGTAGGATAGAAGGGAATTTAGTGATGTGCAAGGACTACAGGGCATACCACAATAGGTGCTTGCAAAGTCACTGCTGAAATGTTTGCTGTTATTATCTGCCTCCTTCCCTCCCAATCAAACCGTATTGATTAAATCAGTGTCAACAAGATTACTTAACAACCTATTGATTTGGTCAAGTCAGTAAAAACAATCAGTCAAGCTGGTTGCTTGACATTTAGTAGATGAAAATTGACCTTTTCTTCCTCACATTTCAGGCGATGATGTCATCTGTCTTCAGATCCATGATTTCTGCTGAGATCAGACAAAACAATTCATCTGACACTCTTTGTGGGGGTTAAAGGGGGCTAGACAAGCGTGGTGTGTAGTTTCATGTAGCAGGCACCGGGCCTGATGAAGACACTGGGAAGCAGTTGTCCACTTGAGAGCATAAGCTTGCAAAGACCTTGCATGTGCACATCATTCCGAGCCGCAGAATCAGGGCCTCTGGGGTCAGGGTGCCAGTAGAGTGTGTTGTCCTTGTACAAACATCCATCTGCCTGAGGGTTAGGAAAGGCTGTGCTCTGGGATGGTCAGTGGCTACCTAATTTAAAGTAAAATTGTTGCACTAAAATAGGGAAAGACACAGAAGGCAAGAATTCTTAGTTATAAAGGATCTTGTCCAAGGGATAAGACTTAAGGGTGACATTGAATTATATAGCTATAATGTGTTGTCCAGCCACAGAATTTTATGAGTATTTATGTGAAATCCAGTGGGTAAAATATGAAAACTACAAATATACTGGATTGAAATTGAGGTGGATTACTTGTGGTTCTATGATTTTGGACAAGAGAACTTATTCCATTAAACCCCTTAATTTTCACATCTGCTAAATGGAGGTGATACTTATCATAGTTACTTTTAAGTTGCTATCTGTCAAAATGAGTTAATATTTTCTGAGACTGTATTCAAATACCAGTATAGCCTGAACAGTTAATATAGGCCTAGATGCTAAAAACAAATCCATAAGATACCTTCATATGAAATAATAGACCTTGGGGATCAGTGGGTTAAACCATTGCCTGCAATGGGGGCACCCAATAGGAGCAGCATTCTGAGACCCAGATGCTCCATTTCTGATTCAACTCCCTGCTAATGTGCCTGGGAAAGCAGTGGAGGAAGGCTCAAGTCCTTGGGCCCCTGCCAGGCATGTGGGAGATCTGGATGAAGCTCCAGGTTACTGGCTTTGGCCTGACCTCAGCTCTGGCTGTTGCAGCCATTTGGAGAGTGGACCAGCAGAAGAGATTCCCATTCTCTCTTTCTTTCTTTCTCTCTCTCTCTCTCTCTCTCTGTCTCTTTCTCTCTCTCTCTCTCTCTCTCTCTCTAACCCTACCATAATTCTGCTTTTCAAATAAAAAATAAATCTTTTAAAAAATAATAAATTCTTAAGCATATCAATACACCAGAGAATGGAGTATAATGCAGCCAACAAGGGTGAGAATGGAGATGCATGGGTAGATGAACGTGAATAAGTGTTTCTAATACATTAACTGAAAGAAAACCAGCTTACAAAACAATAAACTTAGTATGTGACCTCTGTGAAGCAGTTGACTCCTGACTCGGGCTTTTCTACATTGCTGTGAGTGATCTTAGCTCTGCAGTAGCCTTGCATTTCACTATCCCCATTTCCTATTTCTCTTGATACAGTGCTGCACAGGAGATATATGGATAAGGGACCTTCCGAAGATTCACAGAAAATGCATGCTGAAAATACCACACGTGGATCTCACAATATTTTACACTAAAATAAACATCTACTAATTGAATTTTCCAAGAACTTTTTGAAGTACTCCATAAATGTTACTGCCCTGCTTAACACCAAATCAGGGGCTCCCATACACAGCCTTAGCTCCCTCTTGAACCCACACCTACCGTCACCCCACCGCATCCCCATTCCTTTAGGGATCTCTGTACTTTTGTCTAGGATGCTACCTCTGCCTGTCAGACCTGTAACTTCTTACTCATGTTTCCTGCCTCACTAATAAATATTCTCCGTGAAATCTTCTCAAATTATTTCTCTTCTACCTTCATCCTCTTAGCTTCCAAGTCTCATTCTTCACTTCATGAAAGTTAGGAACTTAAGTTTGTGAATCTATATATATTTCTGTCTATAACGTCTGCTTCATTCCATGGCACTTAGTGATTGAAAAGTGTGTTGCTTTCATTAAACTAGGAATTCCTTGGTATTGGGGACTATGTCGCATCCACTTTTTGGTATTCCCAGCACTTAGTAAATGCTCAATAAGTGTTTCATTAATGAACGAAGGCTTTGAGGAATGAGTGAATTTTAATTGACTTTCAAAGTTGAAAGAAAAGGTTGATGTCATCCATGTTATATTCCTCTCCATTACATTCATAAAAAGGAGAATTACAAATTCTCACAGGTTGAAACTTTCTCCCCAAATATGAACATCTGTTAATTCACTCAGCAGCATTCATTTGAGTCCCTGCAGTTTAGTTGTTCAGGATACAGCAGTGAACAAAGGGGGCAACAGAAATCTCTGCCCATGAGGAGTGCGGATCTTAGCAGAGGCAGATGGTGCACACTGTCGATGACTCACTTACCTAGGAAGTCAGTGAGGAGACCTTGGGAAATGAACAGCAGTTACGGGGAAACAGCACTGCTGGGAGAAAGGACAGATACCATTTTAAACAGAGCGGTCAAGTTAGGTCTCATGACAGAGTGACATTTGAACAAAGATGTGAAGAAGGTGAGGGTAAGGTGGCATCAGAAAGAGAGACCAGCCCCCCCCCCCCCCCCGAATCCACTGCAAAGGGCTGGGGTGGACAGCAGGGTGAATGGGGAGTGGCAGCGACAGGTGCAGTCTGAGATCAGAGATGCAAGAGGTGGGAAGAAGAGGGGATGGCAGAGACCAAAATAGGCTAGACTCTGTAAGCCATTGTAAATTTTGGTTTTGCTCTGAGTGAAGTCAGGAGGCTTTGGAATGTCATAGGCAGAGGCATGACATGGTTTCAATTATGTTTTAAAGGTATTTCTCTGGCTGTTAAGTTAAATATAGATGGTAGGAAGGCACAGAACAGAGTCTGGTCAGGAGGTTATCGTCAATAATCTAGGCCAGAGATGATGGCAAGAGATGATGCCAAGATGTGTGTGTGTGTGTGTGTGTGTGAATATATCCAGATGGCAAAGCCACCTAGACGGGATTTCCTAGCCAAGTGAATGTGAAGCAAGAGAGAAAAAGGAAAGAAATCGTGACTTTGATGCACTAGATACTATCTTGAGTGCTCTATAGAAAATGTCTCAGCTCTTTCTCTAAGCAATTTAAGAGATAGGACAATGTCTCTTTACTCCTTACTCTCATCCATTCTATTACATTGCAACAGTCCTTTGAGTACATTTTATTATTCTATTTTAATTTGCAGACTTGGGGACCATACACCTCAATAAGCCAATCAGCTTACAATATAGAATCGTGAGAATTGTGAGTGATGTTAGATAAACTTGCCCATGCATAAAAGGGTTATAAATGAACGGTTACCAGCCATAAAACCTTAATTCATGTTTATTTTAAGCCATCCAACAAAAATATTGGATATGTGTTGTTTTACCCCTTTCACGGATCAGAAAACAGGATAGTCAGGATTTAATCATTTGCCCAAGGTTACAAAGTGGACGTGTGTCTGATTCTTAGCCTTGGCCTTTTCAACCAGCCATAGCATTTTTCTGAGCCCTGGGGTGAGGATAGAGAACTGAAGATAGCAAGTTGGTTTGTGTGCATGAAAATGTATAGAAACAAGTCTCCCATTCTGAAAGAGAATTTTGGGAAGTGTAAGTTATTGCTACAACAGTTAATGTTACTGTTACTACTATTGCTACATCAGAGATAGAAGACTGGTGATTGTGGTGACAGGCTACTTGAATTAATTAAATTATTTTTTCTTCCTGTCTGGCCATTAAGTTTATGCACCCTATTAATGCTGATCATACTAACAGCTGACAAAACCAAGGGTCTTCCCAAAGCCAGCATTTGGGGCTTTCCTACTTCTCTTTGCCTGTTCTCTGTCAAGCTCTCAATCTTTTTGCTTTGTTTTGTTTTTCGGCCTCCTTTTGTCCTCACTGTTTTACTTGAGTGAGTTCAACTCCTTTACAATTCCCGGGGCTCCCATCACATTATCGCAGAGTGATAAAGAATACATATAAATAACACATGAAATGTAAAAGTAGTGTTTCTATCCATAAAAAGCCTCCAGACACTAAATTCCTTTTAGCCATCTACATCTGGACCCCACATGGCCTGAAATAATGATGCCCGCAGTTTAAACCAAGCCACAAGAAATGCAATCCCGGAAATAACCTGACACTAGGGCTGGATAAGACTCAACTGTGGTCCCAACACCTCTAACCTTGTTTGAGTCAAGGAACTTGGGGCTACAGCTGTGATCTCTTCCTTTAGACACCAATACCATTTGCTAAGAGGAAACTGCCAGCACTCCTCACTATCGCTCTGCAGCTGCTCCCCTCACAGCCACACCTCTGAGCAGTTGGTCAGTGTGGTCCCCCATCTGCAGTCCTTGGGTCTGGCTTTGGGACAGTGATTGCTGACTCTGGTCTGCTACAGTTACCAGTGGCATCTAATGTTGGTGATGGAATTCGGAGGAAGGGGGCAGAAGGAGGGAAAGGGGAAGCCAGGTGTCTGGGGACCCTGCAGAGACATGAACCTGCCATTTCCCCTCCTGGCTGTCTGAGCACTTGGTACTCCCAGGTCCCAGCGAGTCACCCCAGTCTGCTGCAGATCCGTGTAGATAAAGAGCCGGAAACCTAGCAGGGGGTGAGAAAGGAAAGCCTTTGTCATCAACTCCACACAATGCAGCACCTGTGATTATGAAAGGGGGAAGGTGAGCAGTGATCCTTAGGGGAACCTAATGATTTGGGGTCTGGAGATTCAGAAGGACTGAAATTCTGCCCCATGCTTTTCATTGACCCAGTACAAGACCTTTTCCCCAGGAGGAACACTTCAGATAAGTTCAGTTGTCCATGCAGAGGAACAGATGATCACATGAATAAACATTAACTGTTCAGCTAAGAGGCCAGGCAGACCGGCTGACTGTTATGGAAGCCAAGAACTTGGGCGTTCTCAGGGTCTACAGTGCTTCTTCTGTGAGTTTTTCAGGAGACACTCTGTCAACTACAGAAAGAAGACAGGTACCACTGTCAACCCCCAGAGGGTTAGTAGGGAAAAGGGAAAAGCCAAGCATCTTCGTCTTGTCCTCACTCTTCCATGTGAACCTACAAGACTGAAACTTGAATGCTTTCTTCTCCCAGCCAGAGTAGAGGAAAGGCTCTTTTACTGTTGATAAATTGAAGAGGCTGCATGTACGCACTTGAGTCTGATAATTAATGTTGGCTAACATGAAAGATTCTGCTCCTGAATTTTTCCTGGGTATTTTTTTTCAGATTGAATTTGGTTCCTTTAGCCTTAAAAAAGAAATCTTTAAACCATGTGGGCTGTTGGTTTGAGGCACCCTCAATGGCTAATTTAACTTAAAAAGTCAGGGACATTTTATCCCAGTGAAAGCTTTGGATTCTCTGCTAATCCTAATTGTCGATAAGAAACTGGTAAGTGGTAATGAGGCAGGAAGCTGTGGATGGGCTGTGACATCCCCAGAGGGTATTACCATCTCCGCCAAATATTTGGATCAACAACCAGTCATTAGCCGCAGTGTGATGTAATTATGTTGGAGGAACTTTGGACAGATGGCTAAGATGTTTCTGTTTATAATACAATTCTTTCTCCCCCCAAAAAAATATATATATATTTATTTAATATCAAGCTAGACATTGAGATGAATAGCTTGTGAAGCCATTTTCCCTCTCTCTCTCTCTTACACACACACATACACACACATACACAAAGAATATTTTTTAAACCCTTTGCCCTGAGTGTCTGTTACAAGAACATACAAAGATGAAAGGCCAGAAAGTTAGCTTTTAAACCTGGCAGTAAACCTATAAACCAACCAACATCAAGAGAGAGAGGACTAGAGCATTGTCAACTGTGACAAGATAAGCTCAGAACCAGATCCTGCTCGGGTTTAAATTCAATACAAAAGGAGATTTAAAAAATAAAGTGGGCTGGGATGGAGAATGATCTTCGTTGACCTAACTCCAAAGCAAGAGGCGTGATCTGGCCCAATTTTTAAAAATAGAGAAAATGTCCAAGAATAATAACAATTTCATGCTGGGGAGACTTTTTTTATCTTATCTTAGTCAGAAAAAAAATAGAATGTGAAGCTTTTCTCAGTCTCTCTAGCCCCACACTGGAAGCCCGGGGTCTTTGTTAGTCCATTCCTAAACCATGAGTAGTTATGAATGGGTGTACATAAACAGCCCAGAGGGAGCTGTGGGTGGGTGGAGAGATAGATGCAGGGGAGGTAGATCAAAACTGAAGCTCAGAAATGGAATCCTTTCCAGAACTGTTTAAGGCTTCCTGAACAGCCTTGCTATATCACAATACTTGTCCTTGCCTTTGTACATCCTGTTCCCTCTGATTAGCATTGTCTTCTCGTCCTCAAGATGTGACTTATCCCACAAACTTCAGCTCAATGCAGATGTCTGGGAATCTATTTTTCCTGGAAGATTCAACAGCCACTTTGCCCATGGTGCATCCTTCCTCTGTCTCAGTCCCTATCTCCCAGGGTGGTGGTCATGTTGACTCAACCTTGAACACTTGCCTGGGAATCCTTTAAGAGCAGGGCATTTGTCCTTTTTATATCTGTGTCCTGTGTCCTGCGAAATCATGGTAGACATACAGCCTTCCCTGCATTTGATTGAATTTGAATTCAGTTGAACTGAATTGAGAATTAGATCCCTCTTTCAATGGCTTTTGTAACAGAAAAGCTAGTCATTTGCTGATGTTAAAGCTGCCCCAGTCTGTATCAAAAATGAAAAACTAAAGTGAACCTCTTTCTTTTCAACCTATGACCACTACAAGACCATAGATCTCATGCTAGCAGGTGGTGGCTCAAAATTACACCCCCAGTACATTTTAAAATCAAATATTTCATCAATATGAGGTACAACTACAAGTATGTGATAGATATTTTTTTTTCTTTATCAATACTTTTGTGGGAGGTTGGTAAGGAAACTAAGACATATTTTTAAAGTTCTAGCTGGTTGTATAAATTATTTTTTTTGTCCCTATCTTTTATTAAATCAAATTGAAGTTGGCAAAAGAGAAAATTTCACTTCCTTCCATGTCCAATCTCTCTCTGGGAACTAAGAAGATTCCACACTATGATTTGAGTGCTTCAGGTACACAGTGGTAGTTAAGCATGAAGACTGGAGAATCAGACAGGGAAAAGATCAAATCCTGGATTTGCTATATAAAAGTCAGATATTTAACCTTCCTGTTTCTTTCCTTATAAAATGAAATCCTGCTGAAGAAATCTTTTCACCCAGCACTCTGTAAGATTTTAACGAATGGTCATTGTCATTATTATTTTCTATTAGCAGATATTCCACCACAAGTTGATGAGTTCAGGCAATTTTCTGAGCATTTTTATTCATCAGCGTCTTCTGAGTTAACTCTACACTTCTGATTGTTGATGTATTACATAGTTGCAGCCCATTAATAATTGTGTTAGGATATGGCATCTCGGCTACCAAGTCAGTACTTTTTCCACCATCTTGAATTTGATTATGACATTTAATAAAGAAACAATTAGAGAAGACCAGTTGTTTTATAAATAGATTAAAGAGTTATTTAAAAGGATCTAACCCCTGCCTTGCTGGGCAGTAGCATTAATTCAGTCCTTAATATACACAGCAGAGCAAGTCATGGGGTCAGACTCAGGTGACAAGATGTCATTTTCATATCAAGGACCACCCCCACAGCTCATTCTGCCTTTTGTTACACCAATTATAGTGAATTAGGGTATCCATCCACTGATAATATGCAGTAAACATATTTTTATAACATGAAGTTTAGAGAGGGCATATAAGAAGATGGAAACACTAAACTAGCAAAAGACATTCACTAGAAATGAAAATATACACGGTTAATACATTTACCTGGTTTTAGATAGCTACTTTGAGATTACTAGTCACAGATTACTAGTTTAATTTTAACTATTTAACAGATTAACTGGTTTAATTACTAGTCACAGATTATGCTTTCTCAAAGCCTAACCTAGACCTAACAGATTACGAAATAAAGAGAAGATATAATTAGGACATCTATTGTTAGATTTAACTACAGTTAATTTTATATGCGTAACTAAAAATATTAACTAGAGTTCCAGATGACATCAGGGAAAACTTATTCCAAAGTATGACCAACCAAATAATATCTGCAATGCAAAATAGATTATGTTAACAAGAGCCTGTTAAATGTTAACTTATTTTGTTAATTTCTTTTTACAAATTGGATAAAAACAAAAGCACAAGTGATTTAAAAATAAGCTATTGAGTGACATTTTTCCTTAAAAAAAAAAAAAAAACAAAACCCTAGAGGCAGGCAATTAACATAGCAGTTAAAACAGCACTTGGGTACTTGCATCCCGTATTGAAGTGCTTGGGTTTGAGTTCTGGGTCATGTTTCTAGCTTCCTGCTAATGCACTCCCTGAGAGGCAGCACACAGTAACTCAAGTATGTAGACTCCTGCAAACCATGTGGGAGGTTTGGGCTGAGTTCTGTGCTCTGGCTTTGGCCTAATCCAGCCCCAGCTGTAGGGCAGTGAACCAGCAGATGCAAGATTTTCTCACTCTTTCTCTATGAATGTATGTGTCTCTCTGCCTTTCAAGTAAAATACAGAAACAAAAGTTTAAAATTAAATAGAGAGTAGGTATTTCGCCAAGCTATTAAGATGTCTGCATTCCGCATCAGTGTATCTGCACTCAATTCCGGTTCTATCGCCTCACTTGCTACCAATGCAGACCCTGGGAGGCAGCAGTCATGGCTCAGGTAATTGGGTTCCTGACACCCAAATGAGAGACCTTGATTGCATTTCCAGCTCCTGGCTTCACCTGCTGGCCCAGACCTGGCCACGAAGGGGCATTTGAAGAGTAAACCAGCAGATGGATGGGAGCTAAATTAATCAATCTTAAAATAATTAAAAGGAGATAACAGAGAGAAAGAGAAAGAGAGCTCCCATCTGCTGTAGTGGCCAGAGGTAGGCGCGCATGAAGCTGGAAGCATAGTCTGCATCGCCCATGTGAGTGGCAGGGACTCACGTGTTTGAGCCATCACCTGGCACTTCCCAGGGAGCACATTGACAGGAAAGTGGAATCAGGAGCAAACCAGGACTTGCACTGAGCCACTCCAATGTGGAACATAGAAATGCAAGTGGCATCTTAACTTCTAAGCCTACCTAGAACGACTTAAAAGTGGAAAATGTAGTGATATTTTATACATTCACAATTTAGTGCGACTACTACCTCTATTGATTCCAAACATTTCTATCAGTTGAAAGCAAAACCTATGATTTGATAAGCACTCTCTCCTCAGTCCCTGGAGGATGAATTTGTCTATTTGGATTTGTGTATTCTGTATATTTTACATGAATAGAATTAGTCAATATGTAACCTTATGTGTCCAGCTACTTTCACTTAGTATAATGCTTTCAAGGTATCAGTACTTCATGACTTTTTTTGGCCAAACGATACTCCACAGTGTGTATATACACACAATTTCTTTATTCAGCCCTTGGACACTTGGACTGTTTCCACCTTGAGGCTATTATGAATAGTGTTGTCATGAGCATGGGTGTATCTTCATGAATCGCTGTTTCTATTCTTTAGGATAAATACCTAGGAGCTGAATAGTGTGTTATATGACAATTGTGTGTTTCACTACTTGAGGCACTACCAAATTGTTTTCACCATGGCTGCACCATTGTACATTCTCATCAGCGATATATGAGGGCTCCAGTTTCTTTACATCTTGCATCCTTGCCAACTTTTTTGTTTTGGTTTTGTTTATTTGATTTTTAGCACCTCTAATTTGTGTTAAGTGGTACTTCAGTGTGATGAACTGACCCTTTAATCAATGTATAATGTCCTTCTGAGGCAGTTGTGGACAATTGTCTTTATATATATATATACTTATATATATATACGCACACACACATATATATGTATATGTATATATATGTGTGTATATATGTATACATATGTATATGTATATACATATATATGTGTGTGTGTATATATATATATATATATATATAAATATATAAAGGCCATGGAGGGCAGATGGTGGTGAGATGACAGATCTAAAGTGCTGAAAGAAAAAGGCTCTCAACCAAGGAGTTTATGCATAGTAAAACTATCCTTCACAAATGAAAAAATTAGGATATATACAGATGAAAAAATTGAGGAGGCTTTGCCGGTAAATTTGCCCTTCAAGAAATGCTAAATGAAGTCCTTCAGCTTGAGCAAAAAGGACACAATACAAATAATAGATATCTACACTAAGTTACTGCAAAGTTTAATCGGAAGCCATATAAAGAAATAAATGGCTAAGTAAATTTGTACAAAAATATATATATAAAATCCAAAACTATTGCATTTTTTTGTTTTCACTTTTTATTTCCTATATATTTTAAAGAGGGCAAGACAGAGAGAGAGATCTTCCATCTGCTGGTTCACTCACAACGTGGCCACATCGGCCAGGATTGGATCAGGCTGAAGCCGGGAGTGAGGCTTTTCCCAGGCCAACAGCTGGGAGCTGGATTGGAAGTGAAGCAGCCAGGACAGAAACCATTGCCCATATGGGATGCTGACATTGCCGCTTGGCCATAACACCCACCCCCTTGCTTTGATTCTGGAAGCCAAACTTTTGACCTTGCTCATCAGCTGAATGTTCTCATGAACTCCCCGTGACCAGCTGCTCACTTTCATTCATTGTTGGTTGAGCTTTCTCTTATCTTGGCAGCAGAGTAACCAACTCTTCTTGATGTCCCTGGAATTTTCACAGTGTTAAAACTAGGAGTTCCATGTCATGGGAAAGTCTTCTGTCCCAGGCAAACTATGTCAATTGCTCACCCTAGTTATGTAGACATCAAGAGATTAAAAAGAGATAGGGAAGTATAGATTAAAAGCCTCTGGCTCTTGTTTTGGAAATCCTTTGTAAAATGCAAATCCTTTGGTTGAATATAATTGATATACACATACACTTTTTTTAAATGGCAAGAAGTCTGATTCACTCCAAGCACTATATCTGTTAACTTGTGTATCTAGGAACTTAAAGGATCAACACTTTTGCTTTGGGGATACCCTTTCTGGGCCGTGGTCAGTTGTAACCACAACATTTTGCAGCACACATCTGAGCCTCCTGTATAGTAGACATGTATGTGTGGGCATCACCAGAATACCAGCAGAGGTTTTATGCAATACATAGTGAGTGCAGAATATCAGACATGAAGAAGTACAAATAGCTAGAGCAGGGACACTATAGAAATTGTACCAGGTCAGCTCTAGCACCACGTATCTGCAGCATGCAGTGTATAGCCAGCTTCTCCCTAGGGACCAAAGGCATTGACAGGCTCATCAAGAACTGGTAGTGTCTTAGCCCATTTGTGTTGCCATGCTGAAATACCGCAGACTAGCTGAATCACAGGCATAGAAACTTACTTTCCTCATGGTTCTGGAGGTTGGGATGTTGATAAATGAAGGGTGGTTTCTTAAACATGTTTTTCCACCAGACACTTGTTGAATCTTTCTTTGCTGGAGGGTTAGGCTTGTGATTGTGAAGTAAATTGAAGGTATGTCATTGTGAAAATTAAAAAGAAAATAAGAAAAGGATGAGACTGAGAGAGGAAGGGGAAGTAGGATAAGAAATCTCACTATACTTTTAACTGCATAATTGAAATACATGAAATTTGTTCCCTTTATATAAAAAATTAAAAATTTAAAAATTTAAAAAGACAATGCAGAAGGCACCAGCATGTGAAAGACCACAAGAGACAGACAGGGTAAGGGGGCAGGACTCTGCCCTTTACAACTGTGCCATGGTAACAGCCTTCATTCATTAGGATGGCAACAACCCGTGACCTAATCACCTCTTGAAAGTCCCACTCTGAATACCATCACAAAAACAATTCAGTGGCAGTGTGAGTTTTCGAGGAGATATTTGAGTCAATAGCATACTCTGTTCCATCTGAATGTGAAGCTATATTTAAAATTATGGATTTTTCAGACACTAAAATTACTCTTTTAAATTTTATTTTTTATGAGGGATAAAAATGTATCTTTTAAAATAATAGATTTCCAATCTAATAAATTATAGACACTTTAAAATTTTCAGATACATTGATTTTTTTCCTTAGGCTTTTTTTCTGAAAGCTTATGGATAATTTAATGAATAAAAATATAAATTAAACATATGGTTTGGCTAAATTATGATTTTTAAGAAGATTTTCAGAAAACTTTTAAAAAAATTATTGTATATATTTCACTTAACTCAAATGGATTTCATGATTTTCCACTACAGTGTAAACAAATCCAATTAACAGTAAGGAAAGTTATATAAGGAATGAGTTAAAATTTCTAAAATGTTGGAACCCAAAAGTCAGCCACTTGTATCATTTATATACTATATATATATATATATATATATATATATATATATATATATTACTGACTCTGTAGGTACCATGTGATGTTCTCTTTCTTCTGTGGCTCCTTGCCTCCCAAGCCTGCCATGCTTAGCCCTTGCCACAAAAGCCCTGCCTAACCATTATGGTTTGAGCACTTACTTTATAGATTGTCACCATGTTTGCTTTTCCTTGCACTGGCCTTGAAGGACAAAGCTTTTTGTCAGTTCTGTTGTTCCTGTGTCTCCTAAGAAGTGCAGACTTTAAGCATTGTCTACAAGGCACCAAAACCCACCTCTATACAGGAGTGTGTGCAGGTTGCTGCAGGGTATAAGAAAGTAAGTGCGTCTTCCCTTTTGGTAAGATGCTGAAGTCTTCACATTGGAAAAACTGGAGATAGAGTCCAGAGTTGGAGCTGTTGTTGTGAAGCACCCAGAGTGGAAGATGAGAACTCCACACACCCTGCTTGGTCTCTGCAGGGGAGCTCAGGTCCAAGCACACCCCCTCTGCCCAGCATTTCCAGTCCCTTGGGATCATGGCTCCCCAGAGATGGTCATTGTCAGGTGAAAGAACACCTATCTGTTTAACTTCACTTAGTTTCTCCCCTATATAATGATGCTTCAATCCATCCATGATTCATATGTTTTTAAGAAAGAGCCCATTATTGGGGCCGGCGCTGTGGCACAGCGGGTTAACGCCCTGACCTGAAGCACTGGCATCCCGTATGGACACTGGTTTGAGTCCCGGCTGCTCCACTTCCAATCCAGCTCTCTGCTACGGCCTGGGAAAGCAGTAGGAGATGGCCCAAGTCCTTAGGCCCCTGCACCCACATAGGAGACCCAGAAGCTCTTGGCTCATGGCTTCAGATCAATGCAGCTCCAGCTATTGCGGCCAATTGGGGAGTGAACCATCGGATTGAAGATCTCTCTCTTTCTCTCTCTCTCTCTCTCTCTCTCTGCCTCTCCTCTCTCTGTGTAAATCTGACTTTCAAATAAGTAAATAAATCTTTAAAAAAAGAGCCCATTATCAACTTTTCATAACTGCCTTTTACTACTTAACCACCCAGGAAATGTTAGGCCCTCTAAAATGTAGGCAAAGTGATATATACCTAGAAGCTAGGAGTGCCTTTCCTAGTTCTCTTATATTGCAATTCCCTTGTGATGATTCAGTCACTATCAGAGATCAGCTGGCTGGGCCATCACTGCATTGCTACCAATTCATCTGAGGGAGGAAAACGCTATTAAATTGATCTGCCTCAAAGTTTTGTCTTCAGCTTTTGGTTTAGGAGCAGTTCCATAGAATTCTGGTCTCTGGACCCTGCCCCATACTCTTCTCCTCAACTCCTGTCTCTCTTCTGTTCTGGAGGACTACTGTCTTTGGGATAACCAAGTGCTTCCATCAAATGCCCCCAACCAACAAAGCTGGCCAAGACCAAAACTGGGATCTGAGAAGTCAATCAATACTGGTCTCCCATGTGGGTAGTAGGGACCCAAGTACTTGAGAAAACACCTGCTGATTCCCAGGGTGTACATTAGCAGGAAGCTGGAATCAGGGACAGAACTGAGACTTGAGCACAGACACTCTAATTTGGGATATATGTCCTGATTGGTGTCCTGACTGGTGACTTCACATGGATTGAATGCCTGCCCCTTTGGGCCACGTTGGAAAGTTATTGCCAGTATCCAGAGTTGCAGAGAGGGGCCTGTGTATGTGCACCAGTGCTTAGATGGGAGGATAGTGTTTGCTGATCCTTTTTTATTCATTGCAATTGGTAGTGTTGTCTTTTTTAAAAAAAGATTTTATTTGAGAGGTAGAGTTACAGATGGAGGGAGGAAGAGACAGAAAGGTCTTCCATCTGCTGGTTCAGTCTCCAAATGGCTGCGAAGGCCAGAGCTGAGCTCCAAAGTCAGGAGCCAGGAGCTTCTTCCAGGTCTCCCATGTGGTTACAAGGGCCCAAGCACTTGGGCCATCTTCTACTGCTTTCCCAAGCCATAGCAGAGAGCTGGGTTGGAAGCGGAGCAGCCAGAGCTAGACCAGCACCCATATGGGATGCTGGCACTGCAGGCAGAGGATTAACCTACTACGCCACAGCGCTGGCTCCAGTTTTGTCTTCTTTCTGCCTAATTCAAGTTGCCCCCTCTCAGAACACATGAACCTTAAATACCATAATTTCTGGATTTATTTTTTGTCTGTGTATCTGTATAAATACTACGTATTGTATACAGGAAGCTTTTACTTTCCTTTAGCCTATGTGCTTTAAAAAATATATTATACTTTGTTCATTTATCTGAAAGCAAGGCTATTATCATTTCTAAGACAATTTCATAATGAGGGATTAAAATGGTAACTAGAAAAAACAAAACAGGAAATTCTCTCTGAGGCAATGCAATGTAATTGTATATCATTTTTGGCACTAGATATGTTTCTGAGAAAAGTAGTTTGTAAAACATGTTAAGTAATGTTTTTAATGTGCTGGGAGGCTCCTTTCTGTAAATATCCTTTATAAATTGGTTTTAATAGTATAACTACTCAAAACTGTTGTGCTTTGGCAAAATACATATGTATGAAAGCCCATGGCTTTAAATACGAAGATTCTTAGAGAGCGGTAGAATAAATAACTTTTGTGGTTTACAGCATAACTTGTTACGGATTTCATCCCTTCCTTCAGCTACTAGCTTACTAGTGCCTGCCAGCTCTATTCCAGGTGCCGCTCCAAGCCTAGATCGCTCACTCATACTAATGTATATTAGCTATTTCAGGATGCTATTGAAAGGATTTATGAAATAGCATCTGAGCAATAACTATGACATAAATAGAACTCTATTTCTATTCAGTTCTAAGAAATAATTACCATTGCTTCATTTAAAAATGAGATTCATTGCTTTGCATCATGCATCAGCTGGAATACATTTGTGATCTGTTTTCTATTTTACTTTATACAGTTTGTTAGTCTGATCATGAGGTGAAATTGGGAGTTTGGGGGCAGTACTAAGTGCTAAGAAGCAGTTCAGATTCTGTGTTCTATAAGTGTTTGGGGGTGAAGTTTTATTTTAGAAGAAAATCAGTTCTGGTTATTCAGACAAAATCCCACAGGGATTTTGACAAAATGAGTCCCCAGGGTTTAAAATGCTGAAGTCACACAGTAGCTCAAGCCCATAGCCTGTCTCTGAAGATAGACAATGGGCCCAAAACTTACTTGCCAATAGTTCAATGGCATTATTTTTAAAGATGTATTTATTTATTTGAAGGGCAGAGTTGCAGAGAGGTAGAGGCAGAGAGAGAGAGAGAGAGAGAGAGAGAGAGAAAGAGAGAGTCTTCTATCCACTGGTTCACTCCCCAGATGGCTGCAATGGTTGGAGTTGGGCTGATTAGAAGCCAGAAGCCAGGAGCTTCTTCCAAGTCTCCCACATGGGTGCAGGGGCCCAAGGACTTTGGCCTTTTTCCACTGCTTTCCCCAGGCCATAGCAGTGAGCTGGGTTGGGAGTGGAGCAGCCGGGACTCAACCCAGAGCCTATATGGGATGCTGGTGCTGCAGGTGGCAGCTTTACCTGCTATGCCCCAGCACCAGCCCCCTCAATGGAATTTCTTAAACTTCTACACAAAGTTTTATGAAAATTTAAAAAGAAGCACACAAAATACAATTACAGGATAATGACACCCTTTAACAATCTCTTTCTTGTAAAAATTATTTATTTATTTGAAAGTCAGAGTTACAGAAAAAAAGGGCAAAACAGAGATATCTTCCATCTGCTGGTTCACTCCCCACTGGCCAGGCCAATCTGCCCTAAGCCATGCTGAAGCCAGGAGCCAGGAGTTTTTTCCAGGTCCTCCATGTGGGTGGCAGGGGCCCAAGAGTTTGGGCCATCTTCTGCTGCCTTTCCCAG
The DNA here is from genome assembly GCF_033115175.1 of Lepus europaeus. Lineage (NCBI taxonomy): Eukaryota > Metazoa > Chordata > Mammalia > Lagomorpha > Leporidae > Lepus > Lepus europaeus. Next base: position 50,898,479 of record NC_084840.1, read on the forward strand.
ACCATTAGAAGGGTGCTGGATGCTGGCTTCCCAGGAGTTGGTTTTCCTCACTATGCCACAACACCAGCCCTTCAACATCTTCTGGTGTGTCAGTGTTGCCCACTATGCACTCCTCTGATTAGGAGACAGGGCTGTGCCTGTCACAGGGAACTGGAGTGGAGGCCAAGCCTTCCGGCTTGGTTGAGAAGGTGGCAATGGCAATGAACGTACAGAGGAGCTCCCAAAGGTACTTGTGCAGGAGGGAGGCGAGGACGATGCTTCCTCACCTGTGAGGTGAGGCAGTGGGACTACAAACCTACAATTGAATCACAAGTGTATGTTTTCCTCAAACTCCCCTACTTTAAATTAGCCTACTGAAGTATCAGAGAATTTGCAGCTAAGTGAGTAATAAAATACCTTAACCATGTGTCTATTGATGGATTAGTATAAAAATAAAAGGTCTATGTCCATATCCAGACTTAAACAGGAACAAAATCCTGACATATTCTCCAACATTGATGGAACTTGAAATTTGGCTACATAAAAAGTATGCAAAAAGGGCAAAAGTGTATGGTTTTATCTTATGAGGAACTAAAGTCATCAGACTCCTAGAAACAGAAAGTAAGATGGGAGTCACCAGGGGAGAGAGGGGCGAGGAGATAGCGTTTAATGAGGACAGAGTTTCAGTTGAGGAAGACAAAGTTCTGGAGATGGGTGATGGTGATGGTGTACAACCATATGAATGTACTTAATGTTACTGAACTGCAAATGATTAAGATGGTTGATGTAGGTGTTTGGTGTAGTTGTTAAGATGCCACTTCAGACAGTTGCACTCCATATCAGAGTACTTGGGTTTGGATCCCAGCTCCACTTCCAATTCCAACTTCCGGCTAATGTGCAGCAAGTGATGGCTCAAGTAGCTGTGCCCCTGACACACACATGGAAACCCAGGATAGAGCTCCGTGCTTTGGGCTTCAAGCTGATCCAGCCCCAGCTGTTGCTGGTTTTGGGGGAGTGAATCAATGAAAGGGAGAACTTTATCAACCTCTGTCTCTCTCCCTGAAAAAGAAAATGTAAATAGTTAAGATGATAAATCTTTTAGGTAGATTTACCACATCATTTTCCACAATTTACCACAATTTGAAAAAATTTTAAAAAATTAGATAGAATTTTCAGTGCTGTGATAGCAGTGACAACTGATGGAACTGTTAAGGTAAATTTTTTTCTAAATACAATTGTATCATATGCAACCAATTTATAATTTACATAACAGTGACCCCATGACTAGAAATTAACCAATTTGCTAAAATTACTACGTGTGAGGATTTTACTGTATCACATTGTCATAGTAAAACCCTGGAACAACCTGCATTTCTATTAATAAAAGATGATTAAATAAATGATGGAAATAAAAGAAATACTGTACAGTCATTACACAGGCAATTGTGCTGATATGGAAAGGAAAATCAATATACAAAGAGTAAACCCATGAAAAACAAAAATGCAAATAGAAATAATACATATATGTATATACATGTATAGGCTTAGAAAATCCAGAAGTATCTACAAAATGGTACTCACCCAACTTAAATGTGCCATAATACATTCATATATAAAATGTTAAGGAAGGCAGGTCAAAGCAGTGATTAACCCTGAAACCCTGAGTGAGGAGATGTGTTGCTGGTCAGGGGATTCTTCATTTTCTACAGTTTGATTTTGTTTAAAATTCATGTGCCAAGCCTGGCAAATAAACAAAAATCATGAAAACATTCAAAAACCAAGAAACCTGACACATGTGTTATTGCTTTTTAGAACACAGACATCATGAAGATTAAAAAAAAAAAAAAAAAAAAAAAAAAAAGGAAAAAGTGAGGGAAGCAAATGTGAAAATTAGTATCTGCCAGAAAACAATGGTGGGGAAATGGCTGCACCCAGACGAAGGAAACGAAGCCCAAGACGTCAGTTATCCCCGTTGCTGATGTCTGTGATTCCCACACTGCATAACACAAGAGTGTTTGACCAACAACCCACTGAATGCTGGCTCTTGTTTCCCATTGTCACGGAATTTGCCGATTCTCACTTTTGGCTTTGCCAAGGCCTTTACGCGCTCCGAGCATGAACGGTGACATTTATAACTCCTGCTGGAATCCCATGTACCCAGGATCTTGCCAGTCCCAGGGATGAATCATAGCTTCTTAGAATTGTGAAGCCATTTTGGAACCAGCTGCCAAATAACTAATGCTGTTAAAAATAGTTCTAGCTCCCTAAAAAATGAATTGCTTATTTTAAGAAGACAAGAGTGGCTTGAATCTGCCCTGTTTATGTTTTTCATCGACTGGGCACAATGCCAGCAGATCCAAGAAAGCCCTGCTTGTCAGATGGGAATACCATCTGTACTGATGATGCCATGCCCATGTAAGAGCCTGGCATTTCTGGGCCGAGGCAAACCAGGGTAAAGTCTGAATCATTCCACATGGAATCCATCTCCCGGGAGGTGTGGACTGTGGGAGTGCGCTTCATTTCTGCTCTCCTTTCAGAAGCTTGCTCTTCACATCACGGGTCCTGAAAGTACATGTGAGCTCCGGGGACAAGGGACAAGATGGTCTACTGCAGTGTAGAAGGAAAATACGACCTGGTCAATCGATGTTTATTTTTTGACTGAATGGAGAGAAGAAAGAAGTGAAGGTTTAGTGATATTTAATGTGCAGATTGGCATTGGTTTCTGGGTCTGTATGAGACAATTTTGTTTGCCTGTGGCTTCCAAGTGGCATCCATATTGATGGTAGCAGCCTCTCCTGTTCGTTTTTCTTCTGTTGTAATCTACTGCAGTTAAACTATGTTTGGCCCAAATAGCATCAAGGATATACAAAGCTGGACATTACTGACAGTGGTAAGGACATATTTTAACCATTAATGGGCTTGTGCAATAGAGAAATGAGTCCAACATGAACTGAATTCAACTTTAATTTGGGCAGTGCTGAGTGGGCATTTTAAAGGGAGAAGGAACAAAGAGAGATGGTGTGAAGAGGGGTGTGGGAGAGCCAGGGAAGTGAAAAGCTGGAAAGAATGAGAAGGAGTTGCATCCATGTGAAACCCCTCTGGGCTTGTTAGCTGATGTTTATGGAAATAGCTCTTGCCTTTCCACAGAGACTGGGACATAGAGACCATATCTTCAGGTACTGCTGGAAAACACAACAAATTCATGGGTAACCTTGAGGGACTTCAAGGGAGCTAGAATCAACAAAGGGATGTGGCCTAAAGCTGCTAGAAACTAGGTTGCTGCTGTCTGTTGACATTTTTATAAGCCAAGATTGAGGCCTAGTAGCAAAGAAGGCTCCGAGGAACCACTTTGGTCAAAGAAGGAATCTTGGGGTGGGTCATTGACACAGCAGTTAAGTGGCATAGCTCCATATTGGATTGCTTGTTCAAGTCCCAGCTGCTCCACTTATGATCCAGCTTCCCACTAAGGCATCCTGGGAAGCAGCATATTATGATTCAAGTCCTTGGGCCCTGCCAGCATGTGAGAAATACAGATAAACTTCAAGACTCTGGCTTTGGCCTGGCCCAGCACTAGTGGTTACAGGTACTGTTTCTGTGTGTGTGTGTGTGTCTCTCTCTCCTTGTCACTCTTTCCTTATGGCTCTGCCTTTCAAGAAGTCTAAAAAAATAAACAAAATAAATGTTACAAAAACACAGCATAACAAATTGAATACAATTCTGGCTTTTTGATGATTTTGATGTTTTTTAAATATCCTATATCAAATTTGATTCCCCAAAATAGGGATTCTTAGATTGCTTAGTCTGCCTTTGGTAAATCTAGCACAGTCTCTCCTTCTCATGTTGTAGCTGAAAAAAGTGAGCAAGAACTAAGGCTGATTAACCGAGGAGCCATCAGCCAGGAGATCATAGCTCTACCTCTTTCTGTTTCTCCTTTTCTGCTCACTGCTTTCACTGTTTCCTGTTAATTCATTAGGCGATGCTGTGCTTCTCACTGCCAAAGGTCTTCTCGCCCCTGTATACTCTATTAATTGCCATGGAGGCTCATTTGGTTGGGTTCAATGATGACAATGCCTTGACACTAAGAAGATTAATGACTCAATAATTTTCAAGACAAGATAAATGTGAGGTTAACTGTATTGTACCCATTGTTTCTCCAAGAGCTGGTAGCATCTAGTTATACTTCTCCCATGGGTGATTACAAAGGAGTAGTCTAGATTTCCATTATGTTTATAGTCATTGGCACATTAACATGGTTTCTTCTGTCAATTCAATATTTTTCCCAAGATGCAAACTAAAAATAATTCTTCTAGATTGCTGGAACACATGATTAATGAATGAGCTATTAATAAAGAGTTGCCAGTGAATGTATCTGCTTGTCTAATAGACATGTTCTACTTACACATTCATTCACAGACTTTAAACACATATCTCCCTTCCTATGGGAACTGAATAAACTCTTTCTCAGCAGGAAAATATATTGTGTGATATTTTCAATTGAACAGAATTTAGGTGGAAAGCAAATTTCAATTTTGAATGTAAAAAGTAAAGTGTGATCATGAAAAGATGGTTAAAAAGAGAGAGAGAGAAATAGAATTGTGTATCTAAGAGGTAGGCCAGGATTCTGAGCCCAAATGTCTCTCTGGAGAAGGATTCTACTCATGCATTTGGTGGAATGGTGGGGAGAGCATTGGATTTGGAGGGAAGACATATCTTTTTTTATCTGAGTCTGCTCTTGTACCACATTGTCAGTCTGTTAGGTAGGAAGTCAGATATGAGCTTATGTGTGTGTGACAAAGGCCTAAGGAGACATTTGGGTCCAGCATTTGCATCTCAAAGTCATCCCCATAACGTTTCAGGGGCAGCCCAGTATTGCATCCTGCCCTGCTCCTTCTACCAATAACCTGCCAGGTGGGAGTGCCGCCCCTTCTGCCTGATAACCTTCCAGGTGCAGCCCAGTATCTGCACTTCAAACGCCCTCCCTGCCCTTCCTCTAACCGGGGTGGCGCCAGCCAGACTTCCCTTGTCTGATAAACTCCTATCTGAGTTTTCTCCCTGAAGTTTTCTATTTAGATCCATAAAGTCTTTAGTTTCAGGAGGAGATGAGTGAAGACAAAGACCCATCTCCTTAAAACCCTCCCCGGCCTCAACCGGACTGCGCGCTCAGCCCTCTGCCTCTCTGCTGAGCCGCCCGCCTGGCCTGCCCAGGTGTACTCTCTCCACTCAACCATGTAACTCTGCTCTCCCCCAGTCTGAGCAACTGGGCACTCTCTCTCAGGTTCTGTCTGGAGAGGTGCCCATCCATTCTTATGGATGTCCCTTCCCCAATAAACCTTGCTACTTTACTTTCCACTACTGTCTCACGTCTGAATTCTTTCTTGCGAGAAGACAAGAACCTTGCCATTCACCAGTAACAAGTCCACCAAAATTAACCCCCCTTTACCATCAATGGCATTGGTTATGCCCATTTCCTATGTGCCTGCTCTTGTTCTGGTGACCAGAAGAGGCAGAAACATCTGTTTTAAGCATTTTGATTCCACTATTAAAAACTGAGGCACTGAGAAGTTAAATAACCTGGAGATCACAACTGATAATTCAAGGGAGGTAGAATTTCCAATCTAAGCATTTGGGTCCCAGAAGCTATCTGTAGTTGGTTTCCTATTTCCTATAAATTTTGCTGTAGAAGCATGTGTTTTAGAATATCTTCTCCTTCTTCGTATCACTTTTATTGTAAAATGCCCTCACTTAACAAATACTGTAAAACGTCCCCATCTCCCTTCCAAATGTCTCCAATTGAAAAAGAAAAAGGAAAGGCCCAAAATCTTTCAGTATATCATGTGGGGAAACAGAAACATTCTTCAAATGATCGATTCCTTCGAGATTTCTGTACCTTGCCTCTTGGCCCCCCTGCATTATCTCATGTCGGTAATTTGTGTAATGTTTTGGGTGAGAAAGAAGAAGTTGAATATTTTCAATCAGGAAAAAAAAACATAATAAAGCGTTATACCCTTGAATAAACAGAGGGAGTGAGAAAGACAGGAGGAAAGACAGAGCAGGGAGGGAGAGGGGAAGGAAGTAGGGAAGACTCACTGGCTTTTGTTCAAGTCTAAGAAAGCTGATAAGGGTCAGATTGAAAGGGTTTGTTGAGGTTACATTTGTAGGCATACTATACATGTTTGTCAAACAAATGACCTCATCTACAAGCAAATTTTGCACATCTGATTACATTGTATGTTTTTTCTGGAGGTAAGTAGACAATGCTGGTATGTGTAACACACTGGTTATTTGGATTATTGTAAAGCTTTGCCTGTGTTGCCCTATTGCAATTTGCCCAACTTTGAGTTTCCCTTTCAAAAATCTGAAAATCAAGATGAAGATATTTCCAATCCTGGGACTGTGTCCTCTCTCTCCCTCATTGACTAAATATGACCTTCATTGTTGATATATGCCATTGTCATTCCTCTGTGCTTTATATGGAGGCTAAAGTGCAAAAACACTTGGAATACCAGTACTCGCTGCCTGAGGAGTTAGGTGGAGAAGTCAAAGCTAAGAAAACTTGAGGAACTTCCCAAATATGTCTTCATCTTAGAAAGCAAACAGATGAGGACATACTTAGGAGAAACTGTGGTATCAACAAATGTGCTGTTCTGGATGCTACAGGGTGTAGGTCAGAGGCTTCTCTTGCCAGAGGCTGTGTGAACTGTGAGCTCTACTTGAATGTTCAGGGAGACAGCATTCATGAAACCGCTAGGTAGAGGGAGTGCTACTCCACCTGGGAATCCTCACTGATCATCTCACTGTGCCCTCACCAGCCAGCAAGAGATGGCTTCTGCTCCTGTTTTATCCTCATTTGTCTTTTTTTTTTCTTCTCTACTCCACTGAATCCCCAATATTTTAACATACACTTCTAGAGTTTCTCTACTCTTCGATAGGTTTCCTACATTCATTCTTGACCACCTTCAATCCACACTGCCATCTGCAAAGTGTCCGACGCGTAACAAATCTTCCCAGCCAGATGAATCAATTTACAGGCTTTTATTGGGATTCTGCTCCCGTGTGAGGTTCCCCTGTCACAACAGAGCGGGGGGCCAGGGAAGTCGCGCATCAGAGATTGGGAGGGCTCCTTTTATAGATACAGTGCATGGTGGTTAAAGGTTGAGACAGGTCGATCCTCATTGGTTGACCTTTAGGTGCCAGCGGGGACCTTGGCAAGGACTTTTCATTCCCGGATGTGCGGGCAGGGACTCTCCATTCCCGGAAGTGAGGGCCTTCTCTTCTGCTATCATCAGAGAGATCTTATTAAAAGCAATTTTGCACACATTTCTCCATTTATTAAAATCACCTTAGGGCAATGAAACTACACTGTATGATATCCTACAATGGTTGATGCATGTCACTGTACATTTGTCAAAATTCATAGAAGAGACAGCACTGAGACTGAGCTGTAATGTAAGCTAATGACCTTGGATAAGGATGTGGCCATGTTGATTCATTGATTGTAGCAAATGAACCACCCTGATGTGGGATGTCCCTACTGAGAAAGCCTATGGGTTTGGGGATAGATACATAGAACTCCTTGTACTTTCTGTTCAATTTTGCTGTCAACCTAAAATTTCTCTAAAAGTAAAGTCTAATAAAAGGAAGAAGCAATGCTCAATGGTTTCCCATTGCATTGGGGATAAATGCATTATCATTGCCAGTGTCGTAGAGGGCAACTACGACTTGCACTAGTTGCTGCCTTTACTTATAAAATTCTCCCCTTTCCTCCCACTTCTGCCTGTAATACCTATTCTATTCAATGCAACAACTCAAGAAAGCTTTCTCTGACTCCTTGGATGTAGCCATGATAGGTCCCTTTGGTAAAGACTTCAGAATCAATTAAACTGTATGTTATACAATTAGCTATTAAAAATCTGTCTTTTTTTTTTTTTTTTTTGACAGGCAGAGTGGATAGCTAGAGAGAGACAGAGAGAAAGGTCTTCCTTTGCCGTTGGTTCACCCTCCAATGGCCGCTGCGGTAGGCGCATCTCACTGATCTGAAGCCAGGAGCCAGGTGCTTCTCCTGGTCTCCCATGCGGGTGCAGGGCCCAAGCACTTGGGCCATCCTCCACTGCCTTCCCGGGCCATAGCAGAGAGCTGGCCTGGAAGAGGGGCCACCGGGATAGAATCCGGCGCCCCAACCGGAACTAGAACCCGGTGTGCCGGCGCCGCAAAAAATCTGTCTTTTATACCAGTGTGTAATGCATCAAACTAGGACAGTTTATCAGTTATTCATGGCTATGTCCTCAGCATTTAATGCAAAGGCATGCATTATATATTTGAGGAGTATCTGAATAAAGCAATTTAATATTTGCAGAGTGACCACATTGATTTCCTATTTAATCAACTCAAATTTGGGAGATAGGCATATTTATTCCATTTTATAAATAAAGAAAACTGAAACTCAAAAAAGTTAAATGAGTCTATAAAAAGTGGAAGAGCTAGGATTAGAATTTGTTTATTTTAAATTTAAGTCAAACATTTTTTCTACTATGCCACAGTATTAGCCTCCAACATTTATCATTTATCAATCACTAAAATGTATTATACAAATTTGTTCTAACTGAAGCATTTCTGGGTGGTCAAGGATTTTATTACTCATATTATTAGTTAAAACACCCTCATTTCAACAGAATAGCCACCTCATCTGTGCAAACTTCAACCACTTTCCTCTTACATGTTTGCATATAAACTCATAGAATTGCATGCTTAGTGTATATATACAAGAGTGAATACACATGGTATATTGGCTATATGGTTTATAATATGCAAAACTGTCTTAAACATCCTGTGTATATCCTACAGATTAACAGTTGGCTTGCAGACCTTGTTAAGTATACTCAGCATGCCAGAGGGCCCCTCTTTTACAAGCTAACAAATGATAGTCTGAGTATGTTTAGACATAGTAGAGAAGGAGGGAAACTCTAGCCCCACCTGGGAGAGTTCAAGGAGAGGCCGGAGTAGCAGGGCTTTCATCATGGGCCCCTTTATGGAGATTACAGTAATCAAAAACTAGCAAAACTGAAAAAGTTGGACTCTGAGGTTTAAAAATAAACTACTGTTCAAAGAAAATTGATCCATATTGATGATGAATTCATTATTTTCTTCCCAAAGAAGACCATACAAACCAAGGCAAAAAGAAACAGCAATCAATGTGTATATGAACATTCTAAAACAAATTGCTTTCTATGGTAAACAAAAATTAAATCATTTAAAAATCTATTTGAGAAGCTATTATGAGTTGAGCTCTGTATTAGATATCACAGGGAAATTATGTCATTAAAGCCATTTCCACTCAAAAATTGGATTTAGATATTGCTAGGTCATTAATTTTACACTTCATACAAGTGACTAAACTCAGAAAAAACATTTTCTCATGCTGAAAAAAGTGCTTATTCTTCACAATGTAAATCTAACCTATGCCTAATTTCTAAAAATCCCTTACTCTAGATATTACCAAGTTTTCAGACCATAGCATCCACATTGCAAAAAAAAAATGAATAAATGATAACTCATCAAAATAGCTGCATTAATTGTGCATTTCAATATAACTTCAAGACACATTAATCCATAAGTTGGTTACTGGTAGCTCGAGATGATATGAAATTTCTTTTTGTACACAACTTTTAAACTTCATTTAAATGAAAATGCATTCTCTTTTCTAATATAAGTATCCCTTGGGATACCCTGAGGATGTATAGGAATCTTCTTCTTTGAACCCCTGGGGAAGTCCAGTTTCCAGATTCTGCTGTGGCCATTGCTCTTTTGCTGCAAAAACACATATAATCTGAAGGAAGGATTGGTCATAGCATCCTCTGTTCAGGGAAAGCTCTCCTGGCCTTTTCAGTTAGCAGCCACTAACCAGGTAGCCAGGTAGCCTCTTGCAGAGCTGTTTCTAAGTATGCTTTAAAATATTTTTATTAATTGAACTTTTCAGATTTAGGAAAGTCAAAATAGTAAAAATTTTTAGTATAGTTTTCACCTGGTTTCCCCAAATGTTAATATCGATCATAATTATAGAGTAACTCTCAAAATCAGGAAGTTGAGACTAACTCACCAAACTGCAGACCTTAATAAAATTGCACTAATTTTCTTTCTTTCTTTCTTTCTTTTTTTTTTTTTGACAGGCAGAGTGGACAGTGAGAGAGACAGAGAGAAAGGTCTTCCTTTTGCCGTTGGTTCACCCCCCCAAATGACTGCTACAGCCAGCGCATTGCACCGATCCGAAGCCAGGAGCCAGGTGCTTCCTCCTCGTCTCCCATGCGGGTGCAGGGCCCAAGGACTTGGGCCATCCTCCACTGCCTTCCCGGGCCACAGCAGAGAGATGGACTGGAAGAGGAGCAACCGGGACAGAATCCAGCGCCCCGACCAGGACTAGAACCGGTGTGCCAGCGCCACAGGCGGAGGATTAGCCTAGTGAGCCGTGGCGCCAGCCTGCACTAATTTTCTTATGAATGCATTTTATATAATCCTGGATCCAATTCAAGATCACATATAGCACTTAATTGTCAAGTTTCCTTTGATCTAGATCTTCTTTTGTCATGATCTTGACGTTTCTCAAAAATACTGACCAGTTCTTTTTAATAATATCCCGCAATTTGAGTTTGCCTGATGTTTCCCCTTGATTAGATTCAGATCACGAACTTCTGGATGATAGACTGTGGGTGTCTTGTTGTGTGCTTTTTAAAAAAAGATTTATTTATCTATTTATTTATTTTTAAAGATGTATTCATTTATTTGAAAGTCAGAGTTACACAGAGAGAGAAGGAGAGGCAGAGAGAGAGAGGTCATCCACCCACTAGTTCACTCCCCAATTGGCCACAACAGCCAGAGCTGCATTGATCCGAAGCCAGGCTGAAACCAGCAGCCAGGAGCTTCTTCTGGGTCTCCCACATGGGCGCAGGGGCCCAAGCACTTGGGCTACCTTCTGCTGCTTTCTCAGGCCATCAGCAGGGAGCTGACTCAGAGGTGGAGCAGCCAGGAATTGAACAGGCCCCCATATGGGATGCCAGCTTTGCAGGCATTAGCTTTACCTGCTACGTCACAACACTGGACCCTGTTGTATGCTTCTTAGTACAGCACATGAAGGGTCACGTGATAGGAATTTACTCATCCCATTCCTGGTCATGGGGACTTCGATCACCTGATTAGCTTGTATGTCCACCTGGTTCCCTTACTGTGGTATATTATTTTTCTGATTGTGGTACATACATGTTGTGAGAAGACACCTTGAGACTATTCTTACCATGTATTTTCTCACTAATTTTGATCCCTAGTGATGATTTTTGCTTTAAATAATATGATATTTGCCTAGTGGTGATTTTTCTATTTCCACCATATCTTCTACATTTATTAGTTGAAAACCTACTAAACAAAGTGTTTCCTCTCTCCCCCATTTTTTCTTTATTCAGTTAATACATTTATATCAGTATGGTATCGTTGAGGTAGTCTTAGTTCCATTCTCTGATAGGGCCTATAAGCAAAGGCACCCCACTATCAATAGGATACCTATTGTCCAGAACTTCTATCTCATCCTGATTCAAGATCTAGGACAGGGAGAGTGACCAGGTAAGCCTTGAACATCTTGAGATGTTCTTTTAGGACAAGTCAAAGGAGATCTAAGTACCCTACAGGTCTCTTTTGATCAGACTTGGTTAGGAAGATGTTTGAAAATGTATTTTACCAAAGGAAACAATAGGTGAATGAATAAGACTTCCGTGGCAATTCCTGCATCCAGCCCTTCAATTGCAAAGTTAATTTTTATGCTGTGACCTGGCTCTCATTCTGACATACCCAAGGTTAGTGTGAATAATAAAATATTTAAATCTGGTCAGCTCAGAATGGCTCTCTGTACCTGACCTTATAACAAGTTTAGCTGCTCAGCTCTGGCTAAATGAAGATTACATTTAAGCCTTAATTCAATTTCTGATCACCAAATGTGGCCACGCAGGGAACAGGAAATAAATCCATATCATGCGTGAGCTATGCCTCAGGATGACCCCTTAGAACTGGAACCCTGTGGTTGAGACACCCTCCATCGACTGTGCCTCATGTAGACTCACACTATCAAAATGGTATCTTAGGAAGACCTGAAGCTTTGTGCTGGGTAGGCCCTGGGGCAGCTAGAGTCCCCAGCACCAGCAGCCTGCAGCTGGAAGCAGTCTGCTCAGCATATCTCAGAGCGGCACTCTATAAAGCAGTCAATGGGACATGTGATGGAAAGAAGTCAAGAAGCACTAGCGGACTCTTACTATATGCTAATTACCTTCCCCTGAGATGTCTTTTCTATAAAGTCTGCAACCCCACACTTAGTCTTAAACTCTCTGAGGATGTCAAAGAGACATCAGATTGGGTTAACTCTGTGTAGCGCAGCTTGCCCAGGAGAGGCAAATAGGAGTGTTGGGTAGGACCATGTTAAGGACACCCTTGTAGCCATAAGGTGATTAATCCAAACAAAATGTTTTCTTTTATGGTTGTCAACATCTTTCATGATGAATATGACATGCAGGAAAACCAGTCTCTAAATACTTTTCCCTAAAATATGTCATAGCAGTGCTGTACCACAGGCTTCTTGTGTAACCTGCGGGACTGTGCTAAGATCGTTAACTGCTTTGCCTACTGTGTCCTCATCCATAACCCCAAGTAGACTGTGTGACCACTATGGTTATTTTTAGCACTAAAACTCCATAAATCCACTCAAAAGCTTAAAAATGTTGCCTGTATGCTGACACTTTAGGCAGAAGAATGGTTTCTAAAATGGCATTGAGGCCCTTAATTGAATTTATTATATTGAATTGGGACAAATGATATCCTGGGAGGAATTACTGGCTTTCTGCTCCCACAAGTAAAGTGATCATTATGAAAAAGCATTAATATTTTCTTGCAAGTTCCTTCTTGAGCAATTGTAGAAATTAAGCATTCATTTTCAGCATTCCACACCTTGTTTATCACATTCTTCATTGTGTATTTAGCATCTAAATTAAATGAATGCATTATCACAGGTAAGTGCATTTGTTTTGCATCTTGTATGACACACTGTGGCACTAGCATTTGTAAAACATAAATAGCTATGACATTCATGTTCATTTTCTTGAGCTCAGAAAGGAGGTAAAAAAATGAAATGAGCTTACAATGCACACACTCGTCTGCTGTCTGCCTGCCTGTCTGCCTGCAGCAAGACCACCTATAACACATCCAGCCTTGACTACTGGAAAGCTTAAGGCTGAGTTGAGTGAGATTGACAAGGGCTATGAACTTCTGGGAAGGAAGCCCTAACAGGCACAGGCCAGACCCTCTCTTCTCACTCACTGACGTGAGAGATCCCAGGGCTCTACTCCGCACAATACAATAGAAAAGAGAGTTCCAGAACTCAGATTTCTAAAGCACTTGCTTTCCATCCCAAGGATGTCCTACTTCCAGCCCCTCTCCAAATCTGCCTAGTATTGAATTTAAGATAACGGGGATGGAGTGCGTGTTTGGTGTAGTGGTTAAGACGCTGCTTGGAAAAACTGCATCCTAGATCAGTTGGGTCTGAGCCCCAACTCTGCTCCTGATTCCCTGGAAGCAACAGGTGATGATTCAAAAGCTTAGGGCCCTGTCACCTACATTGAAAATCCAGATTGTGTTCCAGGCTATTGACTTTGGCCTGGCCCAGTGCTGGCTATTGTAAGCACTTAAGGAGTAAACCAATGGATGGAGGATCTGTCCTTCTGCCTTTCAAAGAGATCAGATTTAAAAAAAAAAAAAAGGATGAAAATTCTTTTCTTTACCCTCTGGCATTTGTTATGTGCTATGTACACAATGATGAGTAAGACAGAATCCTCTACTGGGGAACCCATGATCTAGTCAAATGGGAAAGGGAGGGAGGTGGGCTTCAGCTAAATATGCAAATCAAAGCAGCAGCTCAAGTCCACACTCCTTCATTAGGACATTATCACCTATGCAAATGTGGAGTTTGTGAAAATTGTTAGCAGTTGAGGGATATATTAAAAAGCAAATTGGGGTTGGTATTGTGGCATGGCAAGTTAAGCCACTGCTTACAATGCCAGCATCCCATACAGGAGCATCAGTTCAAGTGCTGGCTTCTCTGCTTCTGATCCTGCTCCCTGCTGATGCACCAGGAAGGATAAGGGAGGATGGCCTAAGTACTTGGGCCCCTGCCATCTGTATGGGAGACCCAGAGGGAGTTTCAGACTCCTGCCCATTGACCCAGTTCCTGAACCAGCCCTAGATGTTGCAGCCATATGGGGAATGAACCGAAAAATGGAATGCTCTGTGTGTGTGTGTGTGTGTGTCCCTTTCTGCTACTCTGCCTTTCAAATAAATAAATCTGAAAAATAAAAAGCAAGTAACTAGGGACACACCAGGTATACAAGACGTTAGATCCCACGCATTGCGGATTCCTCTCTCTCTTCCTGGAGTTGAAACAGAGTTGACTTGGGATGAGGATGAGGGAAGAGTGACTGTGTAATATATAGCAATTGTTTAAAATCATAACGACGACACAAGAGCACAGAGAGGGGAAGCTACTGCTGGGTTTGCCTCCTGTTGGTGCATGTCCTAGGTGATGGAGCGGGCTGGTTGTCTGGTTTACATCTAGCTCCAAAGGTGCGTGCAGTTCAGGCAGCTGCACATTCCAAAGATCAATTTGAGTAAATCTGAGAAATAAACATCTGTAAGAGAAGTCATAAACCAAGTCATGTCCCTTAAGTGCCGGGGCCAGAGCAGCTTGTGGGAAATCTCCCAGGCTCATCTTTTGAGGTCATTTGGGATACCCTACCCCTATCCTCACACAAATTCCCCAGTTCCCTACCATGGAGAAAGCCCATCTGGCTCCACGCATGACTGTGTTGGTAAATCCCAGGGAGGCAGAGTATGAACTCCCTGCTTAGGAGAAGTGAGGTAATCCAGAAGAGATACAAGAATCATAAGAACCTGCCTCCTATTAGATACAAAGGAGACAGAATTTTCCTTTAGGTTCTCAATTCTGTTGTACTGTTGATGGTGATGATCTTCTGATTTGACTGATTTACAATGTCGTCTCCTCATTTTCTGTTTTTAATTGGGCTCAAGTACATTGGCCACCAAATGCTGCCTCCAGGGTGTGCATTAGAAGGAATCTGGAGTTGGAAGCAGAGCTGCAACTCAAACCCAGACACTCTATGGTACTAAGTCATCCCAAGGGTTGTCTTAACCACCGCACAAAATGCTTACTACTATCTTGTTTTATGCAGTAGAGAAAGGCAACCCTACTACTGAAGGAAGAAAAAAGCTTTTTGGCACACCAATTCCCTATAGCCAGTGGAGGTAGGAGGGAAGGAGCTTTAGGTTGTGTCTTTACCCCAGCTGTCCCCGGATGGATACACACTCTGTGGTCAGTATTGTCCCAACACTGAGGCAGTATGGTTCACTCACAATAGCATTTCTCCAAAACCAAAATGCCTTTGCATAGCATTTTATACTTATCTAAGCTTATTTATATCCAAAGTAATCTACTTGCCTTTCTGAGAACCAGAAATAGAAGGCATTTTATAGAGAAGAAACCTGAGGTTGTTATGTTTAACCTAAGGGTTACTACTCAGCAACCTGTACAGTCAGGCTGAAGTCTCAGTAGTACTGTCATGTTCATATAATTCAAGTACCCAAAGGGTCTTGGACCCTTTATGCAAGAAGAATGTAATTGTGGAAACATCTTATATGAAATTCAACACTAGGCTTCTACAATTCCTTATTACAGATTCTTCCTCTGTTGCTCTCCCAAGGGAGAAGAGAGGTAGTGGGACACGAGCATTCAAACAAGCAGCACTGAAATAAGGAAGAAAGAAGAGGTACTAAGGAAAGTGACACCAGATTGACTTCTGAGTCCCCTAGTTATGGAGCAGCCACTACATAAAACGTAATTGAATGGAAGTTCACCAAAAAGTAAAATAGCATTGCATTTGATCCTGTAATTCCAGTTCCAATTCTATGGCCAAAATACTTCAACACAGAGACTCAAGCATGTATCTGTATGCCCATGTTCACAGCAGCATTATTCATAATATCCAAAAAGTGTGAACAACCCAAATATCCATCGACAGATGAAAACGTAAAGAAACATGGTGTATGTAAATATGTATGTATTATATATACTTAAGTATATTAGTTTTCTGTGACTAGAATGAAGTATCTGGCATTGGATAACCTTATCGAGAAAAGAGGTTTATTAGCTCATAGTTCTGGAAGCTCAAGGGTGTGGCAGCAGCATCAACTCGGCAGGCCTCACGGTAGATGGCATCATAGTGACAGAGAGCACATGTTTGAAGAGGAGGTCCCACTCCAGATGGGAAGCCAGAGAATTGGGAAGAGGCAGTCATGAGGCCTCCCACCAGGTCCAGTGTTTTTTATTTGAGAGGCAGAGAGACAGAGACAGACTAAGAGATAGAGCTCCCATCCACTGGTTCACTCTTCAGATGTTCACAATGGCCAGGACTGGTCCTGGCCAAAACTAGGAGCCAGAAACTCAAGCCAGGTCTCCCACCCACGTGAGTGGAAGGGGCCCAGGTGCTTGAGCCATCATTTGAATTAAGAGCCAGAGCTGTGAGTTCAACATAGGCAGTCTGATATGGAACACGGACATCTTTACTGGCTTAACCACTGGGCCAAACACCTGTCCCAGCCTACAGTTTAAATGTCCCATTGCCACACTGGGGACCAAGTCTCTAACACGTGGACATCTATGAGACAAACTATATGTAAACCATAGAGACATGTCATGGACTATTAGTCAGCTTTTAAAAACAAGGAAAATTCTGACACATGTGTGAAGCTTAAAGACAGTAGACTAATAAGATAAACCCAACATAAAGGACAAATATTTTGTGATTCCACTTATGTGAAGTACCAAGAATAGGCACATTCATAGAGACAGAATATGGAATAACAGTTAGCAGGTACTGGGCAAGGGGGTAGTGACAGGAATGAAGAATTCTTGTTTACAGGCATAATTTCTGTTTGGGATTATGAAAAATTTCTGGAGTTGGATAGTGGTGATGGTTGCACAACCATACCAGTATACTTAAAGCCACTGAAATATACACTTAAAAATGGTCAAAATGGTAGTTTTCATATTGTATTGACACAATGAAAACAATGTCAAAAAAAAAAATAGCTGGGCCATGTGCTAAGTTCAAATCTGGGAAGTTCTGGGGAAAACTAAAGATTCCAGAAGTAGAAATCTCAAGAAGGGAGCTGTCAGACCTCCCTGGATAATCGTGGTGCCTGCCACATAAGATGGTAGCAATGGTAGCAATGTTTAAATGAAATACAGTGTGTAGGCCAGCGCCGTGGCTCAATAGGCTAATCCTCCGCCTTGCGGTGCCGGCACCCCAGGTTCTAGTCCCGGTCCGGGCGCCGGATTCTGTCCCTCCCGGTTGCCCCTCTTCCAGGCCAGCTCTCTGCTGTGGCCTGGGAGTGCAGTGGAGGATGGCCCAAGTGCTTGGGCCCTGCACCCCATGGGAGACCAGGAGAAGCACCTGGCTCCTGCCTTCAGATCAGCACGGTGCGCCAGCTGCAGCGGCCATTGGAGGGTGAACCAACGGCACAAGGAAGACCTTTCTCTCTCTCTCTCTCCCTCACTGTCCACTCTGCCTGTCAAAAAAAAAAAAAAAAAAAAAAAGAAAAGAAAAGAAAAAAAGAAATACAGTGTGTAAAACACTGAAATGATGGCACATGTCAATATTTGATAAATGTTAGTTCATATTGTTGTGCTGAGATTTGCTTTATTGTTATTTAGAAAGTGAACTTCACTTAGCCTTGTATACAGATTTCATTGAAAAATAAATCACTTTTTTAAACAAAAATTAAACATCATTATTGTGTAAAATCCAGAAAATACATATACATAGGCAAAAATAAAGTCAAAACTATCCAACAATATTTTAGTAACATTTTAGTATAAACTCTAGAAAATAAAATTCTATAATATGCATTATTTTATCATTTTTCATTTTCAAGTCAGTTCAATAATTCAACAATTATTTATGGAATGATTACTTCCAAGGCAGAAAGAATAACAAATACAAAAGACTTCAGGCAGATATTTACAATATGAATATTTTTCCATATTTTTATGCATTTAGAAGATTTTTCTGTTATATCTCTTTAGTGTCAACATTTTATCCCCTGTGCGTATATAGCATAATTTATTTAACTTTTCTATTATATGGGGACATCCAGGGTGCATCCAATGAAATGACAATGAAATTCTTATTTACAAATCCTCAGGAATACCAATTTTTCAATACTGTGTTTTTAGCACTAGCAGAATGTCTGGCAGATGGTCAGAGCTCCCTAAGAGTTCGTTGTTGTGACTCAATCTATGATTATTACCTTATGATAATACTAGAAATGGAATTTACTAATTCACATAAAAGCTAATGCTTACATAGTATCTGAAAGCCTAGAACTGTTCTGAAAACGTAATCTTTACAACAATCCTTTGAAATGGATATTATTAAAGTACCTGTTATAGGAGTGAAGAAACAAGGACACAAAGTGATTTAGTAGCGTACACAACTAGTACAGGAGAGAGGGCCTCCAAATATGGGTCTGGAGCCCTTTTCTTCAATGTAACTGTATTTGGAGAGAGATCTTGTGAGGGGTGAATAAAAATTAAATGAAGTCAAAGAGGTAGGTCCTAATCTGATAGGACCGATGCCTTTATATGAATAGGAGTAGACATCAGAGTTCGCTCTGTGAAGACATGGCAAGAAGGCTGTGGTCAACAAGTCAGAAAGAGACCCCCCACCCTGTACATCAGGCATCCTGCTCTTGGTCTTCTTCACCTTCAGAACCGTGAGCAAATCAGCTACTATTGTTAAGTCACCTAGTCTGTTGTATTTTGTTACACAGCTGTGATAGGCTGATGTATGCATCATGTTTCCAGGTGGTCCTTCCCAAGGCTGCCATTTGTCACAACTCCAAAGGGAAATAGTGCTTGAATTCACATGGAGTTCATCAAGCCACAGAGAGGACCCTGTGATAGACATTCATTTGCAAACCTAGGCTCCATCTAGCCTGGGGTTCCACATTGCCAGGGCTTCACATTCTTGTCCTGAGTCCTTTGCATGCCTGTGCAACTCAGGCAAGGGATTGAGTGGGCCAGGCCATGGAACCAAGTTGTGTATATCTTTTCAATCTGATACCCTTGCTTGGATTCAGGTATGTGATCATATCTATTGTCAGTGGTCACTGGGGAATGAGATTAGCTGTGAGCCCAGGAAACAGGAGGAGATTCTTGGGATGAACTTAGTAGTATAGGCCATGGCCCATTGTCCAGGAACATTTTGAAGATTTCTTGTATGCATGGATTTAAAAAAAATTGTACCAAAATAAACTTGCCTTTGAATTCTACTTTCCCTCAACTTTCTGAAGCTCTTTCATACTTTAAAGATCTTAAACTTTGTCTCAAAAAGTAACTCAACAATTTTCCAGCTGTTTTTTTTCATTTAAATATTTAATTCTCTTACAATTTATTTTGATGTATGATATGAAACAGGGAATCTAACTTTCTCCAGATTCTTAACTTTTCTCTCAGAAATCTTAACATCATTTGTTAAATAATTCACCATTCATCAAAAGACTAATGCCAGATATGTCCTCTTCTTCAAAGAGGGTTGAGTGGTATAAGCAGATTGATGGAGTCCACAACTGATGCAATAATACTAACCGGGAAACATTCCATGGAAGACCTTGTTAGTATCGTTATTTTGGATTTCAAAAAATAAGATATTACTGTACAGCACTTGTGATTCTTCTGAGAAACACCGCCCATGCCTAGGTAGCCAATCTGTAATGCCTTGATGAGGAGCCCCGTGATACACCCATCCTACAAGGTCTTGGTTCTGATCCAGACTCCAAACTCCAGGAGTATTTTCCCAAGCTTGATGTCACCTTCTCTAAGTCTCCCAGCTACTGACCTTGAGGAGAGCTGTGCCCTTGTACTATTAGTTCTAGTTTAGTGCTTCGTGCTGATTTTCCCATAAACATCTTGTCTGCCCTTGCTAATAATTCTGGTTTTCCCCTTTTTTGTGAGTCTTCCTGATTGAGCTCATTCCTAAGATGTTCTTAATTTGGCCAGATGACTCTCTTACTTAGCTCTCACAGTCTTCCAGAAGGAAATCAGTGACATTCAGTGACATATTGCCCCTACCGGTCTCTCTTTTTACCCTACTATTAGAATTTCCATGTCATAGGATTTCTGTAGTTCAAGAATTTGTTTTTGAGAACTTCTTAATGTTCTTATCAATTTTTTGAGATCCGCTTCTTGCATTTCTTCGATCTCATCATCTTCATAATCTTGAATTGGGGTGTCTTTTTCATTTGGGGGCGTCATAGTGTCTTCCTTGTTCTTGTTACCTCGGTTTTTGCGTTTGTTGTTTGGCATGTTGGAGATATTTGGTTTCTTCACTGTGGTGTTTTTTCTTGTTACACTGTGGCTCTATATTAAGTGGACTGTCTGCTTTCGGTGGAGCCTTAGAGGCTTGAGATGAGTGTGGACTGAGAGCTGTGTTTGGTTCCTCAGGGTTGAGGGTGTGTCAAAGATGACACTCCCAGGTTAGGTGTGGTAAATCTCTCTTTCTTTCTTTCTTTTTTTGATTCAAAAGGGAAGTAATTCCGCACAGCTGAATGTAATTGGAGGTAGTTAGCAGGCAAATGATATACCCACAGGAGCCAGAGATTGGAAGCTCTTTCCCAAGGACCACACAGGGAATCTCTGCTGCCCTCGGTGTGGGCTCCAATTCTCCTGCAGTCTCCCACTTGGTTGCCAAGTTAGATGCTAATCTCCTGTTATTTCACCCCTCCCCCCAGAGTCAGATGTTTCTGCTAGGCTCAGGGCCGGTGCAGACCTGAGGTCGCCCTGCTTATGACATATGTCCAAAATGGCGCCTGCTCTTTGTCTTGCTCGCCTTTGAGAGGTGAGCGGAGAGAGAGAAACTTGTGTTCGTAGCGGTCACTTTTTTTTTTTTTCCTCTCTCTCTCTTCTAGTTAGCCTGGTGAACTTTTCCCCACGGAGTTTCAAGCCTCGTTCCCTCTAGCCTCTTCTTTCCGCTTGCCCGCTGGTGTCTCGGGCTATTGATGTTCGGCTCACCTCGCGTTCCAGCGTTGGAGTGTTGAGTATGCCGCTGGTGTCCCGAACTTGGGCTCCCACGCTCTCCACACAGGTCCACTGTGAATCACTAGTTCCGGAAGAGTTTCCTCTGCTGTTTCTTCCCCTACTCTTCCTTGACCCTGCAGTATCTCTACTTTTCTTAAACTGCCTCTTCCCCTGGACTAATAGTGTGCTCCCTTCCTATTCCGCCATCTTGCCGCTCTCTAGAATTTCCATGTCATAGGAACACAGCACATTAGAGCTGAAAGGGATCTTGGAGACTATGAAGACTAAGAAGGAACTGAGATGTGAGAGCCACAGAGCGAATGAAATGTTAGATCCAGGATTCAGACCTAGGATTCCTGCCTCTTACTCTTCCCAAGGCTGTATCATCATCTCTACCCTGAACTGCTTCTTTGGTACAGGAACCTAGCTAAACCCACAATAGATGTTGTCTAGACCTCTCAGGGTCACTATTATGGCCAAATGCTCCTACTTCAACAGAATTGCCCTTCATGTTAAGGAGGCAATATGCATCAGTACATAATCAATAAGTGTATCAAATAAAGGAAACCACAGTTGCAATGCTAGGATTCTCCACTTTTATTACATTATAGAACTTTTAACTCAAGAAGAAATATTTGGGAAGAAATCTCAAATTTCAGTTCTTATGAAATCTAAATGAGATAACTTATACACTCATTGCATGCTGTCCATTTTGAATATCACGAACATTTTAGCTCTCTCATGCAAATAAATGCACTGACTTAAAAATTTATGAACAAAAATCTGATTAGTTTTTTCTTTCTTATTTGGAATATTATATTAGAAGCCCTTGGGGAGTCTTTGTGGATGTCTAAATGAGAAGGTAAAAATATTTCCCTTCCTGTTCTGAGGATGATGTAACTGAAGGCTTGCTCCTAATGTTGGTTTAAGAGGGACTACTGGAAGTGGCCCTTGGGTAGACAGGCAGAAGATAGAGCTGCAGAGCCAGCTGCCATCACAGCACATTATTTCATGGAGATGCAAATGTCCTTTCTACACGTGCTTCTCCTCTCTCATGTTGGTGTAACATTGAGCTATTTCACTTATAAATATTGTATTATATTTTCTGAGTTTCAAATCAAGGTATAGTATGCAAGAGCTTCCTGGGTGCCACATCATTGACACCTAACTGGGAAGTTGGCTGTTGGAAGCTATGATGATCAATATGCAGGACATATTGGTAGTATAACAAGAAGAGCGAGAAGGCATTTGGGCTATGGATGACATCATGATGAGTGACCTTTCATGGTAACCAACAAGAAGTGAAGCCGGCGCCATGGCTCACTAGGCTAATCCTCCGCCTTGCGGCGCCGGCACCCCAGGTTCTAGTCCCGGTCGGGGTGCCGGATCCTGTCCTGGTTGCCTCTCTTCCAGGCCAGCTCTCTGCTGTGGCCCGGGAGTGCAGTGGAGGATGGCCCAAGTTCTTGGGCCCTGCACCCCGTGGGAGACCAGGAGAAGCACCTGGCTCCTGCCATCGGATCAGTGCGGTGTGCTGGCCGCAGCGCGCCTACCGCGGCAGCCATTGGAGGGTGAACCAACGGCAAAAAGGAAGACTTTTCTCTCTGTCTCTCTCTCTCACTGTCCACTCTGCCTGTCAAAAATAAAAAAAAAATAAAAAAAAAAGAAGTGATGGCAGGGGAAATCATTTACCTTAGTGGGAAGAAACTGTCTTTCAAGAGCCTGGAGACTCTCTGTCCTGAGAAAAGCCATAAAGTATCATCAAGACACAAGTATTAGCATCAGGTCCACATAGAAATGAAAGGAGGAATCTGAGAATGGAACACACCATTTTCCTCATTGTCTCTACTGAATTCACGATTGTCACACAGTATTTTCTGTAAATTAAACATCATAATTCTATGTGAGGAGTACTCTTAAAACACATCCCTACATGGCAGTGAGAATCAGTCCAGGAATTACAGATGTAATTTTTCCCATTTTTAAAACTGAAAGTTTTAGGACACTGCTCATAAAAACAGCAACAAAATAAAGTAATGGTCAATGACCTACAAATACAATCTGCCCCTATAATAAATAACTAAGCTAAAAGAAGCTGAAAATCCCTATTCAGGAAGCAAAGCAGGAAATTGCAGTCAAATCTGTGAGGTTATGGTCCTCCTTTTCACAACTAAGCTGATCCAGCAACAATTCCATCTGAAGCTGTCTGTTCGGGGTTCTCTTTTCCCAGACAAAATCAAGAACGAGATTAAAAAACAAACAAACATACAAACAAAAAACAGTTTGCTGAGAAAGAAATGTAATAACAAAAATACTCGGTTTCCAGAAAGCACTATTTCTTTAGAATTATCTAATATAAGGAGCAATATTGCTGTGTTTGCCTGACCCTGGCATATAGGAAGCATCCTTCCTATGGGAGGTCAATGGGCCAAAGATACTGGCTCTCATTGAGACTTGAATTGTTACAGTGGCATATTGGAGCAGGAATAAAAAAAAAATTCTAGTTTCAGTATATTTAGCTACCACAAATTATATATTACACATATACATAGAATACATAATTACAGTATGCAGAGTGTGTGTTCCAGTGAAATGAACTAGAAATAACTGACTAAGGAATAATCTAAATATTCTAAACTTAGAAGTGATTAATCATCTTACAAAGAACCTTTATTTTTATGTAGGCATCATTATAGGCTTTCCTTAAATAGCAGCATTCCTTACTGCATTTAAAAATGATATTCACTTAAATTTAGATACAATTTTTCAAGAGTACATCTATTACATACAATATTTTCCTCAGTAAGTAAGCTCCAGGGTGTCCACAGACTTTGCAAGCATATCCAATTATGTTTTAGCAAAGTTGACTCCACAATTTATAGCCAAATAAATACATTACATAGCACAGCAACTTTTGGTGATAATAAGTAGAGATTCAGACAAATGAGATGGTCTCTTTGCTGTGTCATCCTTTTGCAAGATCAATCATGAGATAACTAAGACTTAAAGTAGAGCATAATGGAGATATTGTGTCAGAGTTCCCCTGTGTGTTTCTTTTTTTATTTTTTATTTTTTGACAGGCAGAGTGGATAGTGAGAGAGAGAGAGAGACAGAGAGAAAGGTCTTCCTTTTTGCCGTTGATTCACCCCGCAATGGCCGCTGCGGCCAGCGCACCGTGCTGATCCGAAGCCAGGAGAGCCAGGTGCTTCCTCTTGGTCTCCCATGCGGGTGCAGGGCCCAAGCACTTGGGCCATCCTCCACTGCACTCCCGGGCCACAGCAGAGAGCTGGACAGGAAGAGGAGCAACCAGGACAGAATCTGGCGCCCTGACCGGGACTAGAACCTGGTATGCCAGCGCCGCAGGGGGATGATTAGCCTATTAAGCCGCAACGCCGGCCCCCCTGTGTGTTTCTAATATGTGTACTGACTATAGACAGCCAGAATCATGGAGTGAGCATTAGGCACAGAGATAAGATGTTACTTGGTAAACCTGCATTCCATACCACAGGGCTTAAGTTTGAGTTCTGGGTCCACTCCCAATTCCAACTCCCTATTAATGCACACCTTGGGAGGCAGTAGCTGATGGCTCAAGTACTTGGCTCCCTGCCACTCATTTGGGGACCTGGATTGACTTCTGGGCTCCTGTCTTCAGCTTGCCCAATGAACCAGAGGACAAAAGAGTTCTCTCTCTGTTTTTTTACCTTCTTTGTTTTGCCTTTCAAATAAATAATTTTTTGAAAAAAAGAAAAGAAAGCCACCACGCATGCCTCAAGTTCAGTCATTAGCAATGGCTGTTACATAAGTAGATTCAACCCAACCCATCAGCACCTGTCTCTGATGTGACAGGAAACCACCAAGAGTGTTGTCATCCCTCAGCCATCTCCATTACCATGCCACAGGCTCAGTTGGCCACCCGGAGTTTTGTTTTTCTGGATTAAGACTTAATCACTTAAGGTCCTTGCTAACACTGGCATACTAACCCAGTTACTATTTCCCATGATCTAGCGTGTCACACCAGAGCAAGCTTGGCCCTAAGATGAAAAAAGGCCCAGCTCAGAGCGCTTAGCGAGAGGCAAAAGAGGCCCTAAGGAAACAGATGGTGTGGGAAGGGAGAGTTGTATAAAACTGAAAATAATGGGTGTGCTTGCATAGAGAGGGACAAGCGGAAACCAAAAGAAAGACACGACAAGGAACTATACAAAACCCTTAGTTGAAACAGGTCCACACCTGGGCAGCAGCTAGCAACAGTAGATGAACCTTTTATCTGCTAGAATCATGTGGGGATGCATGGAGTGTTGCAGTATCCTAACCATCATATCTGTGAATTGTTCAATATAGATGCACTAAAAGTAAAGTCGTGTGCCACACAGCAATGTCTCAGTCAATGACAAACCACAGAGGATGGAGGTCCCGTATGGTTGTAATGGAGCTGAGCAATTTCTATCTTCTTTTGATGTTGTAGCTCTGGTAACACCACAGTTCAACACATCGCTGATGTCTGTGGTGATGCTGGCATAAGCAACCCTACTGCACTGCGAGTCAAATAAAAGTACAGCACACACAATTGTGCAGCATGTAATACTTGATAAAGAAAGTAAAGGACTTTGTTACTGGTTGATGTATTTACTATATCTTTTTTCTATTTTAGAATATAATTCTTTTACCTACAAGAAGTCTACAGGAAAGTAGTGTGCTGAATTATGCAGGCGACAGCACCATTCACCTCATGTTTGCCACGTCTCTTGGTTGTATCAAGAGGCCGTGTTGATTCGTGTAAGTACAGCCAATGCTGTTTGCACAGGGATGAAATTTCTTAGTGCTGTATTTCTCAGAGCATGTCCCCATCAGTAAATGGTACATGGCTATACAAATAGCACCGGTTAACAGTGATTCTGTACCCTGGTTTGGCATTTGAGGAGGGAGGGTGAAGAGATGAAACCACTTTATAAGACACAGCTTGAATCCAATAAATGTGTACGTTTAGACTGTGGAGCACTTAGCTGTGCCTTACTACATATGTCACCATCTTCCCTAGTAATCAACAGCAAGAAGCAGAATTAATATTGCTTTTGACTTCTTGCTTTCCTCTCTTTTTCATGTTTACGCCAAGAATACTGGGATCTACTTTAGCACCTTCCCTAACTCTGTTTATTTAAAATTACAATAGTGACAGCAAAGCCATTTTTCAGGCACTGTTCTAAATGTACAGTAAATACAAATCAATTCCCATATTCCCCAAGGAGCATGTTTGCACCTGTTCGGCTGATACTTAGATGTTCCAAGAGGTCCTGATTTTGCTTCTGCTGGTAGTTATTTTCAAAAGATTTATATTACCTCCTTCCCTTTTCTTTCCATTGCTAAAGACTGCTTTGAAGAATGAGTTCAATATCTTGGCCATTTCAGACCCATCATTAATTTCGTGCCCAGCCTGATTTATTATTGGGCCTGTTTTCACTTTGGTATCTTTTCTCCAATGCATTAGCAAAAAGCTCTTCTGCTCCTTTAACCCTTTTTACTGGCATGACCTTGACAACGTCCTTGTGAATAACACTTGACATTGTTCTGTTCACAGTTCTTTCCTCTCTCTCCTCTCGCTAAGTCTCAGCATGGATCTTCCTGAATAGAACATCTAGTTGGAATCACTCTCCAAATCACAGCAGGTCTTTCAAGGGTCTTTGTGATTTCCCTCCTGGATAAGATTGTGATGTCTCTGACACTTCATTATTCCCACAGCGAGTTCGGTTTTCCTCACAGGAATTGTTTGCTTCTTGACCTGTTTGAAAGGTGACACATTCCTACTTGTAACAGTGTTCTCTTGGGAGTGAGTTGGACCTGCAGACACTGCCTCTTTCCACCTCTTCTCCCAAAAATCCTGGGGAGTCAGCCCCTGCCCTGAGTTGGAATGGGGGGGAGCAACACTGACCCAAAGGTCATCCCAGAGAACTTACTTTCAGCTCTGGAAAAGCAGGCCTGGGCAGCAGGGACGCTTGTCCTCTGTGCTCTCTGGCCTCAGCCTTACCTACCATCCAAAGACACAGAAGCCACGACTGAGTACAATGAACTCATGTCACGGGGGACATTCCTAAGGCAGGATCACCTCCAAACTAAGATACACAGAGATAAAATCCACCCTGAGCCTGCCTTTCCCCCTCTTCTCAAAGCATGTCACACTTTCAGATGTCCAGCATCTTGCAGTGGTCCCCTGATGTCTTACTACTTTCCACAAGCAGGTCTGCCCTTCTGGATTGTGTTGGTTCCTCCCTTGGGAACCAACTCTCTGCCCTGCTCCCATTACTACTAAGAGGTAGCATAGTGCTGAGTTTAGAAGCATCAAAGAGATACCCAAGTACACAGTGCACAGGAAGGAAGGAAAGAAGGAAAGGATGGATGGAAGGAAGGAAGGAAGAGGGGAGGAAGGAGGGAGGAAAGGGAAGGGAAGAAAGGAGAGTGGAAGAGATGGAGGGGGCAGAGAAATGGAAGAGAAAAAGACAGCAAGAAAACTCATTTGTGGGGCCAGCCTTGTGGCACAGGGGGTTAAGCCACCACTTGAGATGCTGGCATCACATGTTCAAGTACTGGTTAATCTTCTAATTTAGCTACCTACTAATGCAACTGGGAATGCAGTGGAAGATGGCCCAAGGGCTTGGACCCCTGTCATCCCTATGGGTCCCCAGGGTAGAATTATTGACTCCTGTCTTTAGCCTGGCTCAATTCCAGCTGTTATGGTCATTTGGGGAGTAAATCAGTACATGAAGATATATATATATATATATATATATATATATATATATATATGTGTGTGTGTGTGTGTGTGTGTGTGTGTATATATATCTCCCCCTGTCTCTCTGATGTGCCATCTTTCAAATAAATACATGGATCTTTAAAAAAAAAAAAAAAGAAAGAAAGAAAAGAAAAATGAAGACAAAAGCCATCCCAACATCTCATATCAGAGTGCCAGTTCAAATTCTAACTGCTCTGTTTCCAATCCAGCTTCTCCCTACTAATAAGCCTGGGAAGACAGCAGAGCATCCCAAGTACTTGAGCCCCTCCCACCCATATGAGACCAAGATGGAGTTCCTGGTTTCTGGCCTGACCTGGCTGTTGGGGCCATTTTGGGAGTGAACCAATGTATGGAAGATACCTCTTTCTTTTCTCTCTCTCTCTCTCTCTCTCTCTCTCTCTCTCTCTCTCGTTCAGCCTTTCAAATAAATAAATCTTAAAAGAAAAAAAAAGGAAACCCACTTGTGTCTTAGCAGACTTTCCTCCTCTAAGTGTGTGTGTTACTTCATGTTATCTTCAGTCAGCTGCGAGCTGACAGCTATGGTCAGCTGAAATTTTGAAAGTGAGTAAAGCATAATGTGGTGCTGTGTGTTGATTAAATGCTTGAAGGGATTTCAAAAAAGCTCATGGAACATGGGATTAAAAGATAATTTTCTTTTGATGCAAAAAAAATTTTAAATCCATACAGGGTCCTCATAATATACACTTTCCATGAATTTGTGAAGAACTGCCCACAGGACACCTCCTTTCAGAGCCTAAAGAAAGAATCAAGGAAAACACTGGGACATGGTGTGCGAGGTATTTTGTTTCTTATTTTATAGAACATTATTTCTTCAGCCAGTGAAAGTGAATAATAAAGCAAATCTCTTTCTCTATACAATTGGCAGAAATTTCGCTTTCCTTGAGCCTCTTAAATTTTGTTGTACAAATATTTAAAGCTTTTCATGTTGAAGGCCTAGCAGTTACAAGACCTCTGAGGGCATCCATATTTCTAATCTGGCCCTGGTTTCAAGAAGGAATTGGAGCCAGCACTGAAAATCCACCTGGGAGGACAGAGGTCAGGTCAGGGAAGCCCAGATCAAGGTCTAAGAAACAGCCAGACTCCTCCAAGAGGGACTGGGTGCTGAGATGGAGAGGCAGTGCCTCCTGCCACTTTTCCAAGATAGCTCAGGGTGTGTCCAGGCTGCCTGCCCTGAGGGACTCATCCAACTGTGACCTTGGAACACTGAGTTTCCTCTTCAGCTGCCTTCTCCCTAATACAAGGGTAGCTCTCACAGAGGCAGGCTGCTTGCAGACAGAGGAGATGGACATTCTCTTCACCAGATGTGCATCTGAAGATGCAGCAGACTTGCTATTTGAGCAGGTTCATAAGAGGCATGGGCCAAAAGGCAGGATGGAGAGAGAGGGTTGGTTAAGGCACTCAGTGCTCTTGCAGAGGGGCATGGCCAAATGTGGGATGCCCTGGGCCCTGCAGCTGCTGCAGTAGGTCACTGGTGTTCCTCTTGAGAGGGCTACTGGGGAAGGGAGCAACAGGCATGCTTCAGACAAAACAGAGGGGTTTGGAAGTGATGAAGGCAAAGTGGATCTTTCCCAGGTACCCCAAAAGCCAGTAGGCACCTGCCACTCGAGTCAGATGTCTCAGCCAGAGAGACAGCAGTAATATCTGTATATGCAAGGCACGTGGGTCCTTTTCCATATCCTTCCTTGCTTCCTGAACAAATTCTAAAAAAGAAAGAGAGCCAGAAGCAGAGAGTGGAGGGAGGGGTCCCAAGTCTGTTTCCTCCTCACACAGGCCCCTTGGCTGGATGGTGGCCAGTGGGGAAGTGATCATGAAACTGAATATGAAGCCGATGTGTCACTCTGTGCTGTTTCCTTACTGAAAGTGACCCGGAGGTATGAAATCTTCCCCGAATGCCATTAAGTGATGGGAAAGGGTGTGGTGGAAGGAAGTGAAAAAAAAATCATTTGAAATCATATTAAATTTAGACAGTTCAATAAACTCCACTCACTGCTCACTGCCTGCAGGGGCTGGCTCTTGAAGGCAGTGCTGCATTGGGTCAGAGGTAGAGGTGAAGCTGGGAGAGCCAAGAACAGCATCACAGCCATGCAGAATCAAAGCCAGTTGTCAGGCTTTGGGCCTCCAAGCCAGAGGGGACAAAGATGAGAAGAGAAGGGAGACGTGTGTCGTGTTGGTGGGGTGAGGGACAGTGGTGGTCAGCCACAGGAATAGTAATTCCCGCCCATCAAAGTCCGTGTGGAGTTAATGGGTGCAACTGGAGTGAGAAAGGGCAGGGGCATAGGCACTCAGCTGAAATCTCTTGGCTCACACAGGCTCAGAATGTTTCACCTGAATTCTTCTGAAACCTAAGAACCATTCCTTCCAGAGGTATGTGGGTTCCTTTTTTGCTGTAACTTCCTTTCAACTTTGGAACATTAAAGCAACGTCTAGATCCTAACACTAACACAGCAACCAATAATCATGGCATGGTTTCCATTTAATCTGCATGCCAACCAAGAGAGCAAGGAGGTGTCACTATTATCCTGTTTACTGATAAATTGTGGTAGACAACTTTTCCCCACTATTGTGTGCCCCTTCCCCTTCAATGGAGTTCCCTATAGCTGCTGAGAAGTGGCTGTCACGCCAGGCACTACGTTTCACAGCATCTTCTTGCATCTCTGCATTTGTGGACTGCATGTTGAGAACTCTGAGGCCCCAGGGAATGGTAGGGCTAAAACGGAGAGGCAGGCTGGGTCTCAAAATCAGGGTGTAGAATAAAGTCGTTTTCCAACTATGCGTACTTGAATTGGAATGAAAATGTAAATTAAAAACAAACTTCTGTGTCACCAAGTGCTATGGTTTGGATATTCATTTTCATGATGAATGTCCTCCAAATGCCCACATGTTAAAGGAATAGTCCCCAAAGTCATTTATGTTGGTGGTACTTAGAAGGTGGAAACTTCATCTATTTATGGCATTTGGAGGTAAGGTCTTTGGAAAGGCATTGGATTAGAATGGGTCTTTAGGATGGAGCCCCTATGATTGAATTCTTGTGGCTTTGTAAGAGATGTGGGCTTCCTCTTGCCTTAGGATGCTCTGTGCTGCCTTAGAACTCAACCAACAATAATTCCATTACCAGATACCTAATCAGGAGCTGGTGTTGTGGCATAACAGGTAAAGCCACCACCTGTGAGGTAAGTACCACACATGGGTACCAGTTCGAGTCTGGGCTGCTCCACTTCCGATCTAGCTCCCCCTTGCTAATGGCTTGCGAAAATCAGTGGAAGATGGCCCAAGTGTTTTGGCCCCTACTATCCATGTAGGAGACCCAGATGAAGCTCCTGGCTCCTGGTTTTGGCATGGCCTAGTGTTGACCATTGTGACCATGTGGGGTATGAACCAGTGGATAAAGGATCTCTCGCTCTCTCGCTCTCTCTCTCTCTCTCTGATTTTCAAAGATAAACAAATAAATCTTAACACAAAAAGATGCCTAATCAATGAGGCTGCCTAATCTTGGCCTATGAACCTCCAAAACCATGAGTCGAAATAAACCTCCTTCCTCATAAACAGCTTATCTTACATATCTCACTGCAGTAATGAGAAGCTGAAGGATGTACCAAACTACTAAGATCCTGAAATTTATGGTTACAGGAGCTAGCATTATCTAACCTGTTAGAGAGGTATGCAGTAATATAGCCAAGTCAAACAGCCAATAAGTGGAAGCTGGTGAAAACTTGGATCAGTGTAACTCCAGAGAAACTCCCAGGCCTCTCAGGTATAGCTCCTCCAATGCAGGTCCCACCTCTGGCTTCCACGACCTCTGTCCTATAGCCTTCATGTTTATCTCTGACTGCTGCTGTCATGAAAAAACATATATGATGGAGTGAACCAAGGCATAGACATAGGATAACTTCTCTAAGTGAATAGGGCCCCCTCTGAGTTAGAATCCATATTGGCCAAATTTCTTAAGATTAAAAACTACATTAAAAACTATGTACTACAAAATGATATTTTAACCAATCATAGATGGCATGTACATATAATAGTGATCCCACAAGTTTATAATGGAGCTTAAAAATTCCTATCATCTAATATTTCTTACTGTATCTTTTCTATCTTTAGATACGTTCAGTTGCACAAATATCATTGTGTTATAGTTGCCTACAGTATTCCCCACTGTAACATGCTATACAGGTTTGTAGACTCAAAGCAGTAAGCTATGACACACAGCCCAGGAGTACTATAAACTGTACCATCTATATTTATGTAAATACATTGTGATACTTGCACAACAATGATATGACCTCATGACATAGCACTCAGGATGGGTCCTTGGCCACAGTGATACATGGCATGAGGAGCTGGCTCAGATTATTATGGAAGCTGAAACTCAGCCCAAGCAGGGAGGGAGGAAAATAAGTCAAATGTTGCCTTTTATTCCATTCAAGCCCTCACCAGATTGGACAGTGCTGTCTCTCCACACTGGAGAGAGTCATCTACTCTTCTGAGTACCTTAATGCAAAAGTGAATCTCATCCAGAATCTCCCAGGGATTCACCCAGAAATAATGTTTAATCTTGGCTTTCTGCGACTCATGCAAGTTGACACCTAAAATTAACCACTACAGATTCCTTGCTGCAGGGCCTCAAACAGGAAACCTGGTGCCAACTCCATCTCCAGATGGGACTAGACCAGAGGCCCAGTGAGGTATGTCAGCAGGTTTCTTTGGGTCAAGTCACAGACGAGAGGACCTTCTAGAAGGGAATCTGTTCATTGGATCTACCATGTTATCTCAAGGGACCTGGATTTGGAACTGGAGGGTGGGTAGTGTGAAGGATGTCAGAATCCAAATGGAATCACTTATGTTAATCCTTACCAGAAACTAAATGAATAAAGCTGGGAGGTTAAGAAGAAAGGGTTCTTGTGCAGGATTGCCTGATAATAACTATCACCAGCAACTTTGCCAGGACCACAACATCACAAAAAGGCTAACACAACCATATACACAATAAATACATCACTAGGAGCAACTTCTCGGCAGCTGGCTATTCAGCCTCAGATTGACATCACCCTTGAAACTAATCCTTGTGGCCAAAAATTATTGTTTCAAAATACCTTATGCAATCCCCTTCATATCCGACCCTAGAAACTTCCTCTGCACCCAAAGTTTACTACGACATCCATATTGCCATTCCACTGCTGTTATTCCCAAATAGAAGGCATTATCCTTCAGAGAATCTGTTTCTCTGATTGTTGTTAGAGTAACTATGAAGAAGTGCCGTGCTATAGATTCCAAATGAGCTGAGGATTCAGGCAGGAGGTTTTGACTTGTGCAGTTTGGTGTGGAATTGACTTGAACAGTGACAGTGATAAAGGCAGCTGATGTGGGGCTTCCTGTGTTCCAGGTGCTGCACTGTCTAATCTCATCCCCACCAAGGTCTCACCCATGAGGCTCTTCCATCATATTCTCTCTGCAAATGAGGAAACAGTGATGCCCTTGCCCAGGGCACACAAGGAGAGAATAATAGAGCCAGGCTCATAGCAAGCTCTGGCTGACTCCAGGACCTCTGTTCTGAACCGTTTGATTCCACATGCTTTGGCAAGACAAGAGAAAAAAAAGGCAAAATTTCAAAGTAAATTTTATACATGTGCTACTGTTACTATGCACATTACATATCAGCAAATCAACATTCATTTCTTCTTTATGAAAACAGAAAGGAACAAATGGCTTACTACCATATCCTTGCTCCACTGGACTATCTATGTACACCCTAGACCCTTTGTAACATAACACAGCTCACTTTCTAGACTGAATCCAGATGTTGTGCCTTCCGGCTTCAGTGGCCAGAGTCTTTTCCTCTGGTGGACAGCCCTGCTCCAGGGCAGACCCAGGGTATTGGAGAAGGCAAACGAATCACCAAGCCTACATTTTGTTCATTGCAGCAGCTTCATCACAAAAGAACTGCAGTTCTGAAGCTTTGCAGTTTCAAAGCCATGGTGAGCTTCAGATGGCCACTAGAAGGCATGGTTTTTCTATAGAAATGTCCAATCAGAGCTGGAAGGTGGAGGGGCATGAGTTCATCATCAAAGCCTCTGGAGCCCCAGTAAGCTTTGGAGCCTAGGAGCTCTGGTTAGCATGCTGACAGTAGAGCCTGGCAGTGACCAAGTGGAGACCAAGTAACACATTTCACAAAGAGATAAAATGCCCCAATAATCCTACTTCCATGAGGTCAGAAACCCATACAGGTCTAGCTTGGCAAAGCAATGGAGCTAGTGGAGGGGAGCCAGTACCATCTGGACCTTCTCAGTGTGTCATGCCTCTTCCCAATAGTACATCAGGATGTCAGGAAGGCAGGCGGTCCCAAAATGGGCCAGCAAATCTTGGAAGGTGTCATTCATAAAATATTGAAACCCAGGGATGCAAAGCACAAACCAAATGGCAATGACAGGTTCTGTGTAGGGGAGCATGATATTGGACCAGATCTCCATTCATTCCTGACTCTCATCCGGTTCAGGCTGTATGCCCCGTGAGCTCTAGTTCGTGTGGGACTCAGGCCATGGGAGCTGATCCAATGATTCTGAAATTAGCAGAAACAAGCACTGACCCTGGATGGTCACTTTGTGGAGAATACTGTATGCATTTTTAAAACATTGTCCCATGCTTCTTTGTAACAAAATAATGAAGTCTTGGCCAAGCAAAGGATAATAGACCAATTTTTGTTTTAAAGCTATTTTCAGTCACAAAATAACAATACGGGTCCTACATCTGACCATGCTCAGGACTCCAGACTCATAGAAGGGGGAGCAGGATGCAGGAGGGGAGAGATGGGCAGGAGAAGACAATAGGATATGACATTCAATTCTGCAAGCAACACGTGTCCTAACATTTGTGAGAACTGCAATGTAGACTCCAACTGGCTTCCCTTTATAGAGAGATGACAGTGACAGTCAAATCTCTAATGAAAGTCACAGCCAGAAATGAGTGCCTGAGAGATGTTATTTACTTTCTCATGCAGGCTCCCTGGAGTTGCTCACATTTGACAGATAAAGCAGAAGAATAAACACAAAACACCCTCCCCAAGCATGATGTCCACTCCCATGGTGCTGCCCTGTGTCTGCATTGCCTGCACTGAAGAATGGATAACAAAGGGACAGACCTGCTACCTAGACAGAGCAGCTAGTCCTGAAGTCTGTTGGAGCCACATGCACTGTGGGTGCTAGATTCTGCTTCCTGACACTCACACCAGAGCATCCAATTCAGTTGGGACCGAGTTCCTGCATTTTCCTCTTCCAGGAGGTCCTGAGCAGGTGCTTCATGACCACACTTTGAGAACCAGAGAAGTGTTTGAGTCTTCCCTCTCATCTCTATGCATTAGGTTAAAAAGAGGCACCAGTTCAAGCATCCAATTTATTTGTTTGAAGTTCAGGTTTACATTCCCTCCAATTCTCAGACCACAGAAGAAATGACAGTGTGGAAATGACAGCACTCATCCAAACTGTATTCAAGGGAGTCCACGCCCCTAACTTCTGGGCTGTTCTCACGTAGGAGAGCTTGAATCCTGGCCTTCTCTCCTCGTGTCTAGAGATTACGGGCAGCCCTCAGACATCTCCGGGTGCTGGGTTAGCTGCAGATATATCTCGGAGGAGGGGAGGGGCTGTGTGCTATGCTAGGGGTGTGTTAGAACTGCCACTTGAGCCCACTTTGCCAGGATGCGCCCTTGTAGCTCTTTTCCACCTACAACTGGCTTCCATCAGCTCCACCACTCAGGTGATCCATCCACCTTCCTTTTGCTTCCAAGTCTATTCTGACCCAACTGAAGCTAAACTAACAAAGCTCCCCTTTTGATCTCAGGATCCTATAACAGATTCTCCATCCCCACAGAGATCAGGGCTCTGGTTCATGCTCCCTGCCTTGGGTCCTGTGCTCACATTTCTTTCTTGATAATCTAGCCATCCTTCAGGTTCCCCAAGGCTGAGATTACTTTCCTACCCTCTCAAAACTCCCGTCTGCATCTATCTCTGGTGGACAGATCTTGTAGACATTGGGCCCCACTCTGCTGGATGTCTCTGTCACCATGCTCTGTTCACAGAAAGTGGTCTACCTTTGGGGCACCCCAATTCTGACCACCTGTATAAACTGTCCCCAGTGCAGTTGCTGTCTCGGGTGCCACATTCTACCTGCCTGGTCTTACTTCTTACTGCAGCCAACCTCAACCCACTCTGTTCCAAATTGCTCCTGTGCATGTGGAGTGTTAAGTTATTCGGTCCTGGTCCCTCCTTACCATGCTAGTTCTGATAGATTCAAAGTCAAGTGGAGCCATCATTTCTCAGAGAGTAATTTTTTCAGTTCAGGGCTGGATTAACACTTCAGTGTCAGGGCTGCTGGTTAGGAAATTGGTGCCTCTGTTGTTTAAGCAAAATATAAGACCTTGTGAAGGAAAGAAGACACGAAGATGTGTATTGAGGAGTGAGAGGCAAGGGGAAGGCGGGGATACAGGATTTTGCTCAAAGCCTTTCTTTATATCCTGAAATGCCTTTTTCTTTCCCTCTCTTTGGGTCCACCTTGGCTCTTAGAAAACCCTTCCCAACCATGGATTCTTTCTTCCTTGGTCACCCCTAAGTGACTAAGCATTTGGAATACTTTAACTGCTTCTCTCTGAGCAGCCCGCCACGGTCTTGTGTGACATCTGGATTCTGTTTTGCTCTCTTTTCTAACAGCTGCTATGTACCTCGCCACTCTTGACTCCCTGGAAGGCAGTGTGCTGTGGGAGGGCACAGACTCCTCTGGGAGACTGTGGGCTTTTGTAATCCACATACCAAGAGTCTGAGGAAGCTCCCCTGCTGGGTAATCAGGCAAAAGAGGAACATGTCATCCAACGCTGTCTTTCAGGTCCAGGGCGAGAAAGCAGGTGGCTTCCATCACCTATTTCTCAACTGACCGGAGTCTCTGGAACCAGTTATGACCACAGCCAGGACAACTCAGCATGTACAAGTTTCCAAATATAAACCGAAAAGGAACTTTTTCCTCATTTTAATGCTAAAGACCTCTACCCCAGGAAGAGCTGAAGCTTTAAGACCATAGCATGCAGTGTATGTCAAAGCCAGCTTCTAAACTGCACCGTATGAACCGGGGCCCACCCCTCCGTGGGACAAGTGCTTCCCCGCTCGCCTGTCCATTTCCCCTAATACAAGAGATGCCCGCCACCTTCTGCTCGGGGAAACACACTTTTGGACATGGTCCCCTGTGCTCTCCTTACTTGCTGCAAACAAACCACTTTGTATGACGAGTACCTCTGGCGGAAGTTTTGCTTTCTGCTCACCGAGTGGGCGGGTTACACTTTCAGATCCCCGCTTGGCTCTCACCAACCTGCCTGGCCTGAGGCAAGTTACTCAACACCTCTGGCCTCAGTTTCCCTGTCTTGAAGCAGGGTATGACTCACACATGCCTCACAGGGCTTCTGCGAGGATGAAGTACCCTTCAGTTAAATGTGCAGCGGGTTTCTGGAGCAGTGCCTGGCCCGCAGTAAACACTGCCTACGTGTGTTTTATGACCCTGACGCTTCTTTCAGCACCCCCATCAGCTTCCTCACTGCCCTGGCTGCCCTGGAGGCCCTCTCCTGAGGTCTGCATAACCTCGCTCACCTCCGTTCCAAACACCACCATGCTATGCTCGATTTCAGCTCAGTTCTGGGTACACGTTTTCTAAGATCCCACACACAGCACGCAGACAAGCAGCCACTCAGGCTATAGGCCTTAGTCAAGTTTGTGTTTGGGCAAGATGTTGATCAAGTCTCCACTCCCTGACCTGCCCATCAGGCGGGAAGGCGAAAGCAGCGCCTGGATTTCTCTGTGCTGCTCTCATCCTGCCCCCACTGATACCCGAGCACCAGGGCTGCACACTGCACACACTGCAGTAGTCCTCCTCCTGAGCCAGCAGGGCTGGGCTGGCCAATGCTACATCAGCAAGAGTGTAGGATTTAGGCAAGAGAGGGTGCACTGAAACATAGGCAGAGCATCTGAGTGTACTGGCTTGAGCCTGTTTTTCAGAGGATGTTCCAGGAAAGCTAATCTTGCAATGATGTACACAGAGAGGGCCAGACCACCACACACAAGGGAAACTGCAAGAAATCAGTCTGAGTCAGGCTTGGGGACCCACAATGTAGGAAGGTGTGTGTTGCTTGAGCAGGAAGGGCCTTCCCATTCCCTCTCCTCTACATCCTATTCATCCTTCTAGCCCTTGCTACGAAATCCCTAGAGAGCTGCTTCTTGGGCTTCTTTTCCTCAATGATTCCTTTTCACTATCTCACTGTCTTCGTTACTTGTTACAGGTAAAAGGAGGCTTCCTTAGCACAGCTCCCACGTGAGGCTGATTATCTGGGGGCACCTCAAGTGAATGATCCCTTGTATCATGGAACACCAGGACCATGGGGTAAAGATGACTACATTGAGAACACTGCACCTGTATGGTTGGCGTGACTGCAAGACAGAATTGTGAAAGCGAAAGACAATGTTTAGTGTGAGGCTCTCATTAGTAGGAGATTTTATTCCAAGTCAATGAAACAAACCTATCTTAAGTTGGTTACGAGGGTCAAAATTCCAGGCCAAGTGCCAGAATGCTTCGTGGATCAAAGTTGAGTATGGAAATTTAATAAAGCTGCAGCCTGAAGTGTGATAATTCTCAAAGTGCAGCACTCACATCGGTTCACCAGCACTTCCTCCTTTAGGTCACAATGCTGCAGTAATTCAGTTCTTTAGTGGAGGAGTTAATATTTTTTGGCAGGCTATAGAAGCTCTTTTCTTTATTCAGTGGATATTTTCTGCAGCCAACACCAAACCAAGAATGTTAACGGGCCATCAGTCTAACTCTGAGTTCATGAAGTGTGAGCAAAGTGGTAGCAGGCTGTGGCTCTCTTGCCAGGGGCATCAATTAAGCAGATTGAGAAGAGACTTGAGCAAGGCCAGGACTCACTCTGAAATGAAATTATAAGCATTTGGTCTGATGGAAGTGTGATTCATGCAGAGATCTGAGACGCGAGTCTGAAGAATAATGGAACAACCTTCCTTTAAACTCCCAACGGTGTAGCCAGCAAGCCCTCCCCACCTCGCTGGTGGTGTCACAGTATTTCTCGCTCTCATCACAGAAAGTCTCCCTGATAATTGGGTCTGCAATATTACACATTGATGGAGAATCTTCATCTTCCTCGTACGGATTGTATAGACAAACCCAGCGCCTTTTAGTGGCAGTAAACTGAAAAGGCTTCCTTGAGTCTTTAAACCTGGAAAAACTGCCTCAAGGGAAAGCTATACCTCGACTTAGGGGTTTCTATGGGGCTCAAGCCTACTGATGGAATCGCCGAATTCTAAGACTGTCTCCCTTCAGATGAAACAGAATTTAGTAGCTACAATGGTACACCACTTTTGATTTCAAAAGACCAGTTTATTAACTTTTGTTGAGAGATTAGCCTAGGAACTGAAATTGGTCATTCATTTGAAACATCATTGACCATTCAGGCAGGCCCACCAGGTTGGTAAAATGATCGATTAAAGATTGTAATGTGTGCAAAAGGATGGCTTGTTCTGATCGATGTTCTCTGAATCGTGTTGTATTTCAACGCACTGCCTTGATACACAGTTGTTCTATCATTTCATGTCTCTATCTTTTTTGTTGCATTATTACCTGTTAAGGTGAGAGCCTGGGTCTTGTTCATTTCTGTGTTCCTAGTGCCTAAAACAGAGCCAGCACTCCCTAAAGCCTTATTGAATAAACTCTGAACCAAAGGGAAAAAAAGCCTTTATTTTTGTCCTTGAAAAGTGAGTCTATTTTAGGACAGTGAAATTTTCTGTATGATACTATTTATAGCAGCAGACATGTGTCATTATAACCCATAGTATGAACAACAGCAAGAGTGAGCCCTGATGTAAACTCTGAGCTTTGGGTTGATATAGGTTCATCAGTTATAATAAATATACCACTCTCGTGTGAATGCTGCTAATGAGGATGGCTGTACGTGTGGGGGCAGGGAGTGATGGGAACTCTGCACCTACTGATCAATTTTGCTGTGAACCTAAAAGTATTCTAAATAAGGCCTATGTATTTTTAAGGTTTATTTATTTATTTGAAAGGCAGAGTTACAGAGATAGAGAGAGAGAGATTGAGATCTTACATCAGTGGGTTTACTCCTCAAATAGCTGCAATGAGCAAGAACCAGGACCCAAGGGCTTTATCTGGGTCTCTCACATGGGAACATCATCTGTCTTGTGTTAGTGGAAAGAAATTATACCTCTAGGTTTTTCCATTTAGGAAGGAAGGAGGTGTTTAGTTTTTTTAAAAAAAAGACAGATGAAAAAGTTCCTATCCTCAAGAGCCTTAAATCCAGTAGGAAAATCGCTTAATAATTAACAGGGCTGCATGGAGAGAACAATTTCAGAGTTGAGACGTGGATTCAACTTCCCAGCTCTGCCGATATGTAGTTGACCTTGGACAAGGTACTTACATAGTTTCTCATCTGTAAAATGTGGATCAGACCCTGCAGTATTGAGAGTTGGTGTAGGTATGCAGTATTATGTTGAAAGGCCTGAGTCATGTCAGGCAGTAATCAATGCCAGGGATTTTTAACTCATTTTTAAAATGCCTAGCATTCCGTAGATTCATATTATATATTAGCTACCTTCCTAAGAATAATATAAATGTTAAACAGAGGCACAAGCACCGGCCTAGTGTAGAAAAAAGCAAATATGGGAGAATTCTTTTCCTTCAAAGAGTGTGATGTCACATCACTAAAAAGTCCTCCAGAATAAAATGAGTAAGCACTTCATAGACGTGCTCAATGACAAAACAGGTTTCCTTGTCTCCCTAAATAAGTGGTGTGGATTTGTACCAATAAAACTTTGTTTGGGGAACTTGAAATTTGAATTTCATTCAATTTTTAAGCATTATGAACTATTACTCTCCTTTGATTTTTCTGCATCCATTTAATGTGCAAGGGCCATATAAGAACAGTGTGAGTGACCAGGCCTGCAGGCTATGGGTGCTGACCTCTGCCCTAGGCCAGGAGACAGCCTGTGCAATGTTAACCCAGCTTCTGGAAAGAACAAACTAAGGAGTCAAATTTGGTTACCAGGATCTTAAAGAGTCATTTGGGAATGTGAAGTCTACATAAGTAGCTTTTCAAAAAGTCATCAAGAAACATGTGGCAGGTGCAAACAGACACGTTTTGTTAGCAATGGTGTAGATACATGTGCGTAACTATTCAACTATGAGCTTATGTTCCTTGTCTGTAAGCAAAGAGTTAATCCGTAGCCGATTAATTGCTTCTGAAATTGAGAGCTGCTGCTGACACCAAGAAATACTCTGCATTCACGTTCCAGATAAACCTTGAGAAACCCTGCTGCTGGAAATGTGAGTAAATTTGCTTTCATCGGCAGTTTCCCTTGCCCATGCAGTTTGGAATGGGAGTCCTGGCATTGTTGGGGGCTGTCAGTCACAGTAACTGATTCAGAGCGAAGCTGTAATTGAGTCAGAGACACTTCAGATAATGGTTTTATGAGTGATGCTATTTTTTTTTTTTTTTTTACCTACCTGAGGGGAATCTATCCTTCGGAAAGAAGCTGTTATTCAATGCCTTACTCATAGGCATTACAGTGAAGTCGGGGCATCATTACAGTCACAGATGACAATTGCCTCCTTCTGTGACACTCGAAGTCGAATTTGCATTGTCACATCTCCAGGTGATTTTAATTTAAGAGAAAAATTCTCAACTATTCTTCAGAGCCTGTTATCATCGTCCTCATCCCTGGCTGTGATAAGTCCCCTGATTTTCTGCTAGTATTTTCACATTCTCACTTAAAGCGGGGGACAGCTGCATTCCTTAACTTAAAGACTTTTGTAAAGAACCATTGTGTAATCTTATGTCAAATATGACCGATAGAGATAAAAACCTCCAATGAGTAATTGTAACATCAGACAGCCATTTATTCCCAAAGTTGCTTCTCAAACGCTTTGTTAAAACTCTTTTCTCATAAAACATTCTTTCATACTATTTTCTGCATGCTCACAATAGACAAGAAGCACATATGAAATTTTCTTCTGGGTAGAGAAGAGTAGATATGCTTTTTCCAAGTACACAAGCCTCACTTGTCCTCTAATTTTCTGCTAGGTTTTTCTCCTCCAGCTTGTCTGCTTTGAGCACCTGTCTCCTGAATGCAGAAGTTTGAATCACATCCCTCAAGCCTCTTAATATCTGATCCTCAGATTTCCCCTCCTCACTCACTGTTCTACTGTAGACTAGTGATCCATTTTTTCTTCCTAATGAATCATTAACCCGTATATGATTCTTCCACTGTGTCTTGTCATTGGCCACTATCAGAAAAACAAAAGCAACAAAACCAGAACAAATGTGCACCTGATGCAGAACCCTATCAGAATCCAGCTAACACAATTGATTGATTTCCCAGTAATCTGTATGGGTGACTAGACTGCATTTTCACTTTTCTAGTAGATATTTGGGAGACTTTGGGCATGTCAGGAGGAGGAGACACAACATGAGTTTTGGCCTTCCGGGTAATGGTGAATACTGGATTTCCTTCCTTGGAGTGGCCTATCCAACTTTGACCCCTGTCTCCATATTATCTCAGCATATCAATGATTTGTCCAGTATTTAAATCAGACTACCCCATTGGTGTGGAGAGGGAACCAGGCCCAAGGAAGATAAAACTCAGAACAGAGCCACAGTCAGCAGAAAGAAGCCTGGAGTAGCAGATAATCTGACCCCAAGCTTTACCTACTGTGATGGCTCCCTTTAGGAGACGTCAG
The DNA here is from genome assembly GCF_033115175.1 of Lepus europaeus. Taxonomy (NCBI): domain Eukaryota; kingdom Metazoa; phylum Chordata; class Mammalia; order Lagomorpha; family Leporidae; genus Lepus; species Lepus europaeus. The sequence goes on from NC_084840.1 coordinate 50,941,216, forward strand.
GCTGATGAGCAGCGTAGGGGAAACCACATCAGCATTGGCAAACGTGGTAAATGCTGTAGGACACCGCCCAGATCCTCCTCTGGGGTGAAGCATTCGTTCTTTGTCTGAGCTGCTGACTGCTGGAAGCTGACAGCTAAACAGTTTTGCTCAAGACCAAGTCTTCTCCCAAAAGAGAATGTGCATCCAATGACAGCTAGATGAGGAGCAGGACAACATCCAGTCCCCCAAGGATTGTCTGAGGCTTTGTTGTGACTGCGTTGAGTAAATTCCTACCTTTCTACAGTTCTCCTTCCTTCTCTCTCCTATATGCATCCAAATTAACAGCAGATGCCAGTAAGCTTCCTTTCTGCAGATGTCCACTCAGAGGCCGTTTTCCTAAGAAATCCAATTTAAACCAAGCAAGAATTCTTCAGGACAGGAATATTTCCTCTTAAAACATTCGTTCTCCTTATATTCACCCAGCTACTATTTCCTAAGATCCTACTAGGTTTCAGACACTGTGTTAACTTTTGGCAACTGTGGCTTGCCCTCAAACAGCTCACAGTCTGTTAAGGAAAAATGAAGTATTTTGAAATGAAGAACACAATTATCAAATCATTTGTAAGAAATTGAGAGGTCCCAGAAGAGGGTTACATAAGACTTGAGAAATGGAAGAAGGTGGGAAATTTTCCTGGACAAAGTGATAAAAGAGCTAAAAATCATAGTATTTTTTATTGAGCTATAATTAGCACACCACAACATTCATTCCTTTGAAAATGTACAATTCAGTGATTCTTAGTAGACTCGCAAAGTGGTATAGTCTTCACTTTGAAATAAATTCTTGAACATTTTCATCACCACAAAAATAAACCTTGTACCTCCTAGCAGCGACTCCTCACTTTCCTCTTTCACCACCCCTGATAGTCACAAATCCTCCTTTCTCTAAGGAGTTGCCCATTCTGGACTTTTCATGTAAATAGAGTCACACAAAATGCAACCTTTCCTTCTGTCTTCTTAGAAGACAGATGTTTTCAAATTTCCTCCATGTTATAGCAATGTGTATCAGTACTTCATTTCTTCTGATATATGAAAAAATTTATTTTTTCCTTTAAGAAATTGTGATTAGGGGCCGGCATTGTGATAGCAGGTAAAGCCATTGCCTGCAGCACCTGCATCCCATATGGGTGCAGGTTGGAATCCCAGCTGCTCCACTTCCAGTTGAGCTCCCTACTAATGGCCTGGAAAAAACAGCAGAGTGTTTGGACCTTGCAACCCATGTAGGAGAACCAGATGAAGCTCCATGCTCCTGGCTATAGCCTGGCCCAGCACAGGCTGTTGAGGCCATCTAGGGAATGAGCAGCAGATGGAAAATCGACTCTCTCTCTCTCTCTCCCCCCCCTCTGTTTTTCTCTCTCTCTCCCTCTCTTTTGTAACTCTGACTTTAAAAATAAATATTTAGAGCTGGAGCTATGGAATAGTGGGCTAAAACTCCACCTGCAGAGCAAGAATGGGTACTGGTTCAAGTCCCAGGTGCTCCATTTCCATTCTAGCTCTCTGCTGTGGCCTAGGAAGGCAGTGGAAGATGACCCAAGTCCTTGGGCCCCTGCACCTGCATGGCAGACCTGGAAGAAGCTTCTCTCTCCCGGCTTTGAATTGGCTCATCTCCAGCCATTATAGCCATTTGACGAATGAACCGGCAGATGGGAGACCTTTCTCTCTGTCTCTCCATCTCTCTATCTGTAACTCTACCTCTCAGATAAATAAAACAATATCTTTAAAAAAATTAAATAACTTTTTAAAAAAGGAAAATAAGTAAGTAAATAAATGAAGTAGTAAACTATACATAGCATAAAATCTACTATGTCAACCATTTCAGTCATCATCTAATGACTGGAAAGGGATTTTCAACCGCATGGAGCCTGCAGCCTTTCCCAGCCTGCAGGAGGGCTCTGTGGTGTCTGTGAAGCGTGCCTCCAGCATCACTCAGGCACCTTGGAACTCTGCCTCAGCTCCACTTTCTGCTAATCCAGGGCCTTAAGGTCGACCAGAAGTGAGAGTTCACAACCTTGCCAGGTCTCTTCTGGCATTTTCACCGACCTTCACATGCACATGGCCTTGTAGATTTCCAGGAATACGTCTGAGCTATTGAAAATCCCTAAACGTATCTCCTTCCCCAGATTATCTTTCTCAGTTTTTTTTTGTTAGCTTTTGTTTTCCCAACTGTTGTCCATGGCCTCAGATAGCCAAGATACTGGATTATCACCGCTGATGGTCTTCAACAAATGCTTCCACCCTGCATCTCTAGCCTGGCGAAAACTGCATTAGGCAAACTGAGTCAGGTCAAATAAGAAACAGCTTTCCAGAGAATGGCCAGAAAGGTCAAATAATAATCATGACCTGGGAATAGAAGCTTGAAACCCAAACCCCAAATCTTTGCAGGGTTCTCTAAGTACTTTCAAGAAAAGGCAAAACTCCTAGAGCAGAGCATGTCCTTGCCTAATTTCCAGCCTCAGTGGCTGACAAGCTCTTTAATGCCTAAATTTCCCATTCCACTGCCTGCTACTTGCTATTTTTTCATTTTTCTTTTTTTAGGCTATATTTATTTATTTGAAAGGCATAGTTACAGAGAGAGAGAAACACACACACACACACACATACACACACAGATCTTCCATCTGCTGGTTCATTCCCCAAATGGTCCCAGCTGCATCCTGGTCTCTCATTTGGGTACAGGAGCCGAGGCACTTGGGCCGTCCTCCAAGGCCTTCCCAGGCACATGAGCATAGAGCTCAATCAGGAGTGGAACAGCTGGGACTGGAACAGGCACCCATAAGGGATCCTGGCAGCCCAACCCACTATGCCACAATGCCGGCCCCTGGCTGCTGGTTTTTACTTCATTGAGGGCTTTTGTTTTTAAGGTTACCGTGGAACTGGGGAGAAAAGATGATAATAGGACAAGTCAAAGTATTACAAAACTCACTCTTTCCTGAGATTCCATTGTTTCCCATTAGAAATGCCCCTGCATTGCTGCAAGTGTTTTATTAAATTCGCGAGTTCTGAAAGCAGAAATTCTGACCATTTTCTCTATTTTGCCAGGGTTCTAGTAGTTTTTATGCAGAGAGAATTTTCAGAGGCCCTAACTCTACCTCTTTTACTGATACACAAACTAAATTTTAAGAATGAATAGAAGAGTAATTGATTAAGGCAGAAGTGACAGCTTGGGGGAGGGGAATAAAACAAATTGGAGAAATAGTTTGGTATACACAGAGCAAGAGCAGGCAGCTTGGTATTGGTGAAGCAAAAAGTTAGGACAAAGGAATAGAAGGGGGAAAGTTTGAGGAGGTAGACAGTGTTCAAATAATGGATGTTTAACTTTTTTCTCCCTCTCCCTCCCTCCCAGCTGTTTTCTTTCAGGGCCGATTTCAATTCTCAGCTACTGTTGTGGCAGGAAGCCTGGCACATGCACCCAGCCCACATGTTCGGGATTATCTGACACTGATAACCTTCGCTCCAGCATCTAAACCTTTTTTTTTTCCTACTGTTAATACTTCTACTTAATTTTCTTTTTCAAATTCCCAAACATACTCTTAGCCAGCTGACCCTAACACTCATCACTACTTATATCAGAAAAAATGGGAGGTGTTTAGAAGACTGCCACACACTGTGTATTGAAGACAGCATTGAGAATTCCTCTCATATTCTTACTTTGGGTTATAATTCTGCTGATCCAATTGTACCAGCAGTGTTAGGTCTGAAAAATACAAACCACTTCAAGCATTTTTCCTAACATAAGGACTTTGAGGTTCACACAATGGGAGAGTGTCAGAAGATTAAACAAGAAGGCCCCTGCTGGTTTTTCAGTGAGTCTGAAATTGGAACAGTGACAAGCATCCCTAATGATCCCAGCTACCTCCAGCAACAACTGGATAATGCTCAGGTGACCCCTGGGAGCCACTGGCCAGCCTCATATCTACCATTTGCCAGTGCTCATATGGTTATACAGCAGCCACCATAAGAGAATGGCTCATGACTAGTGCCGTTGAAATCTCGTGCCAGGACCTCACATTGGCAGTGTAGGGATGCCTGCTGCACCATAGGGATTCTCATTCAGCAGTGAAGAACTTAACTTTCAGCTGCTGGGCGTGTTGCAAACTGAAACTCTTCAGATTTGATCAGTCTATAGAAACGGCCCTCGGCTGAGAGAGCCACCCTGCCCAAGGTTATGCTCCCTTCTCAAAGCAGTTACGTTCGAGGACCGCTCAGTACAAAGACATAAAGCTCCAGTCCACTTGTCCCAACTCTCAATGTTTCTGAAGCGAGATTCCCTGAGAGATTCCCATAGGGCTCAATAAAAGCCCGTTTTACATTTCAGAACTCCTGGGCCCAATCCTTCACTTTTCCTACAAGCATTGATCATAAGAGCCCTACCCAGCAAACTTTTGCACATGAAACTCCACCCCACAATCTGCTTCTTGGAAGATCTGCTTCTTGAAAGATCAGCAAGATCAAGTGGCCCGAGAAAGCGGAGGCTGAGATTCTTGAGCTGGGTTGCCCTATATCCAGCTGACAGGGAAGACCTGGTCACTGGCGGTAGGTACAGAATGGAGAGTGCTGAGACAAGACAGCAGTGCAATGGTTAGCATTTTTTTAGTGTTTAACTAAATAATATACCAGCAGAAGAAAATTCATTGGTTAATAGAATGTTTTATGTAAGCAAAAAACACAGGGAGAGGCCAGCATTGTGGTGCAGCTGGTTAAGCAGCCATTTGCCTACACTTGCATCCCATATCAGAGTGATAGCTCTAGTCCTGGCTACTCTGCTTCCCATTTAGCTTCCTGCTAATGCTCCTAGAAGGGCAGCAGAAGATGGCCCAAGCAAGTACTTGGGTCTCTGTCCTCCATATGAGAGACCAAGATGGAGTTTCTGGCTCCTGGCATTGGATGGACCCGCAACTGACTGTGGCTGTCATTTGAGGGGTAAATCAGTGGATGGAAGATCTCTCTGTCTCTTCCTCTCTCTGAATCACTCTGCCTTTCAAATAAATAATATTTTTTAAAAAAGAAACAAAGGAAGATAGTAATGACAGGAACAATAGAATTGGATGATTGTTATTTGAAGGAATTGAACCTTCAGAGAAAAGTAAAAGCCAAAGTTGCTGAGTCAATGAGAGACTAAGAAAGAAACCCAACATCTTCTTGGCAGTATGGACAGAGGCTATAATCTCCCATAGTGCAGCACACAAACAGCTGAGATCCAAGTCCAGATTTTCATCATGAAAATAGTAAGTTCCAGAGAGAGTTTAACTTTCAGTGGACAAGACTGTCATACCAAGACAAGGCACTTTTAGGTAAGGATTGATTCCTGAAAAGTGGGAGGAGGACATCTTGGTTGGTGCACTTGAAAATCCTGGATCTCCCAGTTTCCATGAACCATTGGGCAAATAGAAGCAGCCAGCTCCTCTGAGGACAGTACAGAGGACTCTGCCTTGCAGGGACACAGATACCCTTAGAACCCAGACTTTTCCTTCCTGGACAACAAGAGCTCATTTCCTTGATAGGAGAGGATGTAGAAGCATCAGGTCAAAGGCTGAGGCAGACAGACTTGCCAGAGGGTGGGGACATTGCCGGAAGCCAATGCTCTGGACCCTCAGTCAAACCCTCTGCCACTCAGGTCCTGCCAGACAGGAGCAGCAGGCACAGCCACTCAGGCAGAAGAGAGCAGGAAGGGTTGAATGCCAGATAGCAGAGCCGGATAAAAGGTCAGCCAGCCGTCATCAGCACAGTGCCAACTGTGAACGGAGATCCAGGAGCACAGAGGCAGACAGGAAGCAGGGTGGCTCCCCCCAGCTCCTCCTGGGGTACCCTGGCTAGCTGCCTTGACTCTTCCCTGAGCAGACAAAATTTACTTCTACTATTGAGTAAGGAACTCTGGTCCTTGGGTCATAAGAGATTGGTTCAAATCCAACTACATAGTTTCATGTGACCTTGAGCAAATTACATTACTGTACCTGCTCTCACCAATGCAGCAGCTGACAATGGGAGCAAATTCTGTTCGATGCATGGTAACAGTTTGCAAGCAGGAAATTATAAATGTACACCTACAGTATTGCTATGATACTGCAAACATTCATTCTCGAGGGTATCATGTTTGTAGTCCATTCTTGAATACTAAAAATGCATGTTCTTCTCAAAACATCATTAACCTGGGGCCGGCGCTGTGGCGTAGCAGGTAAAGTTGCCGCCTGCAGTGCCGGCATCCCATGTGGATGCCAGTTTGAGTCCCGGCTGCTCCACTTCTGATCCAGCTCTCTGCTGTGGCCTGAGAAGGCAGTGGAAGATGGCCCAGTCCTTGTGCTCCTGCATCCATGTGGGAAACCCAGAAGCAGCTCCTGGCTCCTGGGTCCTGGCTTTGGATTGGTGCAGCTGCAGCCGTTGCAGCCAATTGAGGAGTGAACCATCAAAAGGAAGACCTCTCTCTCTCTCTCTCTGCCTCTCCTCTCTCTGTGTAACTCTGCTTTTCAAATAAATAAATAAATCTTTAAAAAAAATTAACTTGGTCAGTAGTAGTTACAGATCAGTTGCCATCACAATGACCAGTGTCTCATATTCTTTTTCTTGGGAAAACTGGCCACTGGCTTGGCCACTCCCTCACAGTCTCCAGGCCACATCATCCCCTGTGGCAGATGAGGTACCCTCCGGCTACGACCCTGGTTGTATCCACAGGCTCCTCACTGCTCCTCCTCACAGTCTATCTTGGTCTACTCCATGTCTTGCTGCTTGGCACCTGTTCACTAAAAAGTTCCCTGGAAGATGTTATACCAGTAATGTACATACTGAGTTGTAGCAAAAATAAACTTACACATGGATAAAAACTGCAGGTGCCATGAGAAATGTTTTTAATACACCTGTGTATGAAAATAGTATTTGAACTCATTTACTTTAATACGAGCTGCATGATGGGTACATGGCATCTAACCTCTCTGATGAAACCCAGGTAGAAAAGCTTGGAATGAGCACCACAGTCCTGCTGTTAGTGCTAAACCCTGAACCTGCCTGGCAGTTTGGGTGTTTTTTCAATGAGACACTCTAGATTCTTTTACTGTGCAAAGTTTTTATTCATTAACATAATTCCGTTTCATCTAAATGGTTATGGTTTCCCTACTACACACCAGATGTTGTGCTAAAAGCTGGGCTGCAAATAAGAACCAGACGCAGTATCCTGCATTCAAGGAGCTCATAGATTTTACCAGACTGGCTTCCAAAATGATGAGAAAGCTGTCTGGGATATCATGGAGGGCTTTCAGAGGAGGAGGCCTTTGAACAGGTCCTTAGAGGAAGGATGATGGAGTAGGTGAGGAAGGCTGGCCTACAGTTGGCAAAGACTCAGGGTATGAAAACACCCAGTGTTGGGTCATGGTGGGTGCTGTTGAGTCATTACTGTGACGTGGATAAGGGAACCCCCACCAGAGGGGCTGGGGAAAACACCCCAGCATAGACCTGGGGTGGGTGAGGGGACAGACAGCCTTCAGCTCCAGCTAACCACCATCATGTGCCAGGCAGCCAGGCTCAGAGCGGCCCTTTCTCTGAGTTTCAAAAGGTGTCACCAGCTCAGCTTTCACATACACTCTCTGATCTTTAAATTGTGGGTCACCCATACCAAAAAAAAAAAAAAAAGGACTCTTGGGCCAACTGCAGTGGGTGCTGTGGTGCCCCACAAGGAGCCAGCATCCCAGCTGCTTCCTTCCTCTTCCGCAGGGGAGGAGGGGCCAGATTAAAGGCAGGGAAGTCCACTTGCAGGTATTTTCAGAATTCACATCTGAGATAATAACAAAGGTGGTGGTGGAGAAGGTAGCAAGAAGGGACAACAGCCATTTGCAGAAAAGTTTTGCTTTACTTTTGACCCTGTCCAGTCAATCCTTTCAAGCGATGGATCCCAGTAAACTTTACCTAGCATCCCCACCACCGCATTCCTACACTCTCAACCTGATGTGGCTTCCGACCCTGATTAGCTTTTTCATTTGAAAACCTAGTTCTAAAACCCATTTTTAACACCCTGGCCTCAGTTTCTCTCATCTGAATTTTCATTTAAGCCCAGTCGATTTCTTAACAGTGTGAATTCCTTTTTGAGTCATTTGTCTCAGGGTCAAATGTGATAATGATGGCACAGCTTCCTCTCTGGATCCTTGAGCCAGAGGTTTATGTGTAGGAGCCTGGGGTGCAGAGCAGCCTGAGAAAATGACCCCCACTCCCAAGCTGAAGGGCCACGCCTGTGACCCTGGCCTCAGAAGGAAAGAATTCCTTGAGAAGCCAGATTTTTCCTTGGCTCCTCTCCCTGCCCATTGGCAACCCTTGCATGCTGGGTGGCTGTTGATTCAATAAGGTTCACAGATGAAAAGCTAATCAGGCTTTGTCTTTTAAATGAAAGCCTCAAAATGGAGAACAGCAGGTGGGCAGGAGCTGTGCCCCTTTGCAAAGCTGACACACATCTGTGCACGGAGGCCCGCTGGGGTTATTTGTAGGCAAAGGCAGCAGCAGTGGTCTGGGAACCACCATGTACCTGCTACTGAGGCTGCGCTGTTTCTGCGCAAATTGTATTTGGTAGGAGGCCATTTTTCTTAGCTCCAGGAGAGGCTGCAGTATCCACCAGAAAATCCAAATGAAGATTTGCTACCTAAGAAAGGAAACCATTGTCCCTGAAAACTAAGAACAGCTTCATCCGCTGACTAGTAAAACCAAAAGTGCACATATCCATAGCGAAATTTGCCATCATCATGCCTGCTTTCCAATAAAAAAGAAATTTAAGATAAGGGATCAAGCTAATGATAACATCTCTTTGAAGGTGACCGGGGTGGAATGGGGCAGCTGTGGTTTGGAGAATTCCATGGGCATATTTCTTAAATCAAAAGTAGGGGCCAAGACAACTATCTAAGAAAGCTCAGATGAACACATTAAATGACACAAGAAAAATGACTGCAGTAGGAATATGTTTTGCATTTACTGTTGTGTGGCTGGAGAGGGAGAGCAAGATATTTTCTAAGAATTGTGTTGAGTTCATTAAATCACAGCCTCTAACTGCCTGGCCAGTTATCCAAAAGGGAACCCAGCTGAATCTGCACTGTGTCTTCTCCAACTGTGCAGGAAGACACTCAGGAAGTGTCCCTCGCTGAGTTTTCAGTCGAAGGAGGCAGCACCTGGAAGCTCTTTCAGCCGGCCCAGGTAGCTTCCCCAGCGGGAGGAAGGTTTGGGGGTGTGTGGCTGTGGAGGCTGGTGTGCCAGTCATCTGATACAGATCAAATGCAGGACTAATTGGCACTCCTGGGCCAACTCATTTTTGGATGAGTTTCTGTCTGATGTTTTAAAGCATCTCAAAAGCCTCTTCTATAAATGACTCTCAAGGACTCTTGCAGAGAGAGAGAGAGAGTCGTCTTTTAACTGTAATAAGCATAGGCATTGGTCCAAATTTAGAAGCAGTCTCTCCCATATTGAACACGAAAACCCAGGTTTGGTTCAATTTCCCCCAAATTCCTTTCACGACAGTATTTTAGAAGCTTTACCAAGAAGAGGAGAATGAAGTAGGAAAGCAACTCATTCGCCACTGTCAAAATAATTATAACCGAAATTATTACAGACATGTGCAAATGGGTTAATTAACTGTATTAAGGGGGGGAATTCTCAAATTGCAAGCTATGAATTTCATGAAAACTTTCTGGGATAGACCAATTCTTTTTTCTAAAGGAAAAAAAAAACAATTATTATTGTAAGGTTCCTATTCATTATCAAACAACAGATCAACTAAACTCATTTAATCTCATTTAATGAGGCACTAACTTATTTAAACTCTATAAAGCCCTTCCTAAATTAACGTTATTCTCCCCATTTTATGGATGAGAAAACTGAGACTCAGAGATAAACTAATTTACCCAGTCAGTGAACAGTAAGTAGATTTGAATTCAGCTCTAAAATATATATTTTTCTATATACTTAGCTATCTTTATTCTAATAATCTAACAACAATAACAACAATAGCTCTAAATTGTATAAGACAAGAAATATAGAAACACAGTTATCTACAAACATTTTACACTTTTTGGAAGTTTTTTTTTGTTTAATGTTCTTATTTATAAATTTGAAACACAATGAGAGAGAGAGAGAGAGAGATCTCCTAATAGGGAGAAAGCTCCCATCTGCTAGCTCATTTCCTAAACGCTCACAAGGGCCAGGGTTTAAACTCAATCCGGATCTCTCACGTGGGTGGCAGGAATTACTGAAACTATCACTGCTGCCTCCCAAGGTCTGCATTAGCAGGAAGCTAAAGTCAGGATCCAGAGGCAGGCACTGAACCAGATACTTCATCCAGTGTTGGAGCTGAGCATCTTAGCCACTTGACTAAGCTCCTGCCTCCCGTGTTATACTTTTAAAAAACTTTTTCTCTTGAAGGTTTTGGAGTGTCTGTAGCATCCTTAACCAACAGAGTTTCCAGCAACAATGTGAATGTCCTCTCTCTGTACCATGCATCCTGGCAGTCCCTGGACACACTGGAATACTGAGTACTGATGAAAATATGCTACATAAGACTGAGAATCTCAATTCTTAATTTTACTTCAATTAATTAATAACTATTTGATTACAATTTAAGTAACAATATGTGGTATCAGGCAGCACAATTCTACATATTTATAATATATAAAGACAAGTAATGAATGAGAAAATTTTAATGTAAGCATAATGCCAAAGTTGATATTTTCTCTTGATAGCATTAATGAAATTCCTGAAAAATAGATGAGCTTCATATAATTGTAGATTTGCACATGGGTATTTTTTTCTCAAAGAAACCTTTTATTTAATGAGTACAAATTTCATAAGTACCAACTTCAGGAATATAGTGATTTTTCCCACCATACCAGCCCTCCCATCCCCGTCCCCATCCCTTCTCCTCCTCCCTCTCCCATTTCCGGTCCCATTATCCATTAAGATTCATTTTCAATTAACTTTGTACACAGAAGACCAATTTTATACTAAGTAAAGATTTCAACAATTTGCACACACACACACACAAATACTGTTTGAGAAGAGGTTTTACAGTTAATTCTCATAATACAACTCACTGAGGACAGACATCCTGCATGAGAAGCAAGTGCATAGTGATTCCTGTTGTTAAATTAACAATTTACACTCTTATGTATGACATCAGTGATCACCTGAGGCTCTTGACATGAGCTGCCAAGGCTATGGAAGACTTTTGAATCCACAGTCTCGGTCAGTACTTAGACAAGGCTATAAGCAAAGTGGAAGTTCTCTCCTCTCTTCACAAAATAGTATATCCTTCTTTGATAACCACTTCTTTTTACTGGGGTCTCTCTCACAGAGATCCTTTATGTAGGACACTTTTTTTTTTTTTTTTTTTTTTGGCCAGTGTCTTGGTTTTCCATTCCTGCAATGTTCTCATGGGCTTTTCATTCAGACCAGAATGCCTTAATTGCTGATTCTGAGGTCAGAGTGCTGTTTAAAATGATTGTCATTCTATGAGTCTGCTGTGTACTGCTTCTGCACATGAGTATTTATACTGTGGCTCAAAGTTAGTTCTATTGAGTTTCTTCATTTTACCACTGCCCAAGTGGATTTGGGACATGATTAATTCTCATGTCTATAACTTTCCCATCTACAAGGACATAATTATTTTGGTAAATTTTAATATGGCAGAGGACAGTTGTTATCTTTTTTCAAGTTTTCACTACATATATATACAGCTCACCTGAAAGATTTTTCCCTGTGTTCTGAATATACAATCCAGTCTGACACAGCCTCTCAAAAATAAAGTTCTGCTCTCTTTGTGTTGTTCTTTGTTTTGTAGTGTATGATAATGTATGAAGGATGAACTCCAAAGTGTTATCAGAAAAGCCCTGACATGCACGTGTACAATGCAGGGAAGCCATTTCTGCCCCATGCTGATCCCTTACCTGAGGAGTCATCCATCTCTCAACTACCAAGTTGAGGCTGTCATTCCTGCCAGGTTAATCAAACTGGGAATGACCAACTCAAGTGAGTATCTGTGTGATTTAGAGTATCTGTGTTTATTTAGAAAGGTGTGGTCAAGGGGCCGGCGCTGTGGCACAGTGTGTTAATGCCCTGGCCTGAAGCGCTGGCATCCCATATGGGCTCCAGTTCGAGTCCCAGCTGCTCCTCTTCCAATCCAGCTCTCTGGCCTGGGATAGCAGTGGAAGATGAGCCAACTACTTGGGCCCCTGCACACGCATGGAAGACCTGGAGGAAACTCTTGGCTCCTGGCTTCGGATCGGCACAGCTCTAGCCATTGCGGTGAACCAGCGGATGAAAGACCTCTCTCTCTCTCTCTCTGTCTCTGTCTCTACCTCTCACTCTCTTTCAAATAAATAAAATAATATTAAAAAAGGAAAGAAAGAAAGGTATGATCGTTAATTTTACATATCAACTTGATTGGATCACAGGGTGGCCAGACATTAGGTTGAAAGCTATCCTGGGTGTTTCTGGAAGGCATTAGCATTTCAGTAAGTAGACTGAGTAAAGCCATTGCCCTCCCTAAGGTAGGTGAGCCTCATCAAATCAACGGAAGACCTAAAAAGAACAAAAAGACAGGAGGAGGGAATTCCTCCTGCCTACCTGATTGGGCTGGAGTTTTGGTCTGTTTCAGCCTTTGGAGGTGAACTGAAATAGCAAGTCTTCTTGGATCGACAGCATATTGGCTTTCGAACTGCACTTACACCATCAGCTATCCTGAGTCTTCAGCCTTTGGACTCACACTGGAACTATACCATCAGCTTTCCTGGGGCCTTAGTTTGCTGACTGCAGATCTGGGGCTTCTTAGCTACACAGTAGCATGAGATAATTTTTTACAACAAATCTCATGATATGTACGCAAGTATGTAATCATATTGATTCTGTTTCTCTGGAGAACAGAAGGCAAATATCTCATAAGGTGATTGTTGAAGATTTTATTCAATAGACCAAGTGGAAAAAGAACAGGATGATCTCTAAGAGTACAGTGGTTTCAATATATAAAGCTATGATGACCACATCTCATTTCTTACGCATGCAAACAAACAAGTGAATGAGAATGGCTTAGGCCAGAAGGAAGGAAATGTGCTTTCTGTGTGTCCTGTGTTGACTCTGATCCACTGAATATCAAGTAAGAACAAAAGCTCTCATTTAGAATGTATAATGATTTTGCAGCAAATCAGGCATCAATGAGCAATAAAACAATCAAACATTGAATGCTCATGTAGGCTGCTCAGTTGATTCTCCCCATCCAGGCAAATTTATAGAAGAAATCAAATTAAAACCAGAATTGTTCTTTGTCCAAGGAGCAGGAGGGATTTGCATGATTTGAAATGCTGAAATCATGGATCTATGACTTTGCACCTTCCCATGGGCCACGCTGTCTGCAGAGGGGCCACCTGTGCTTCTGAGCCAGCTTCTTTCTCCTGAGCAAGGATGGAGATCCCTTGCCAGCAGGAGTGCATCTCATTCTCATTGGCCTCCACTTTCTTTATTGGCCAGATCTCTCCTTTCAGCCGTATTTTATGTATTTTTTTCTGTGAGAATTGTTTGGTCCTGTTTAAGTGTTCTCTACAATCAAAGATGTATAGGAATATTATAAACCCTTTGAACCAAGTAAAATTACCCCCTCCCCCCATCTAAGGATAATCACTGAGAAATGGGAGCAAGCCAGGGCCTGCCTAGGAGTGAGGAATAAATGAACACAGATGGAGTTGAGGACATTGCCCAGGGCATTGAGAGAGCTCAGAAGTTTCATTCTCACGTCTTTAAACATTCTTTACATCAGTGGTGAAGACATTTTTCTTTAAATATATCATATGCAATTAGGCTTTATGGGCTTGATGATCTCCACTGCGACTAATGAACTCTGCCATCCTAGCGCAAAAACAGCCACAGAAATACCAAATGAATGGATGTTATTTACAAAACATCCAATATGCCACATTTGGCCCCCAGGCCACAGTTGGCTAGCTTGATCTCTAGTCTACATCATCATCTACAATGGCTCCAGAGTAAGTCATGTGCTTAATTATTAAGGAAGTTTTGCTTTCTAATCAAACCATATAAAAAATGCTTTTCTCCTTAGTGTCTCAAATACACTTTTTGTCAATACCCAGATAAATTGTAAATAATTGCTCAGTGTGAATATTGGACAGGCAAGAGGTGTTAGTATGAGAAGAAGGGGCTGCTTTCTAATGGCAAATGTTGACAGCACATCTACTGAGGTGGAGCACACTCAGTGACCCACCAACCCCTTCTCTTGGGATGTGCCACACATATGTTCACCAGAGTGCTGGAACACGGATATTCATGGCAGAATGATGTAATATCCAGTAGCTGAACGAAATCCAGATACCTGCAGAGCAGAAAGAATAGACTGCTGTAAATCATACCAGAAACTAGTATATGGCAGTGAGAATGAGCACGCTGCACCTGCACACAGCAGCATGGATGACTCTCACCAACGTAACACTACGTGGAAGAAAGAGAGCATGCAATCTGATTTCCTTGTCAGAAAGTTCAAAAACTAAGCCATGATGTGAAATCATATGAGGGCAGTTTCTGTTGGAAGAGGGACAGTCAGTGGTTGGAAAGGATGACAGGGGCTCCTGGAGTGCTAGGAATCTTCCATTTTTTAGTCTGGGCGCTGATTCCACAAGCAACTTACTTTTCCATGAGTATAAACAAATTTACAGAAGTTGTGACAACTGATTTTTTTTTTTAATATTTTTATTTTTTGACAGGCAGAGTGGACAGTGAGAGAGAGAGACAGAGAGAAAGGTCTTCCTTTGCCATTGGTTCACCCTCCAATGGCCACCGCGGCCAGCGCGCTGCAGCCAGCATACTGTGCTGATCCGATGGCAGGAGCCAGGTGCTTCTCCTGGTCTCCCATGGGGTGCAGGACCCAAGCATTTGGGCCATCCTCCACTGCACTCCCGGGCCACAGCAGAGAGCTGGCCTGGAAAAGGGGCAACTGGGACAGAACCCAGAGCCCCGACCGGGACTAGAACCCGGTGTGCCGGCACCGCAGGCAGAGGATTAGCTTATTGAGCCACAGCGCCGGCTGATAACTAATTTTTATTAAAAGGCAGCCATGTGCCAGACTCTGTGCAGTTCACACACGTTTAATCTTCACAAAACTCCTCCAGGGTGATTTCTCAGTTCCATTTTAGAGTGAGAACAAAGGCTCAAAGCAGTTAGGAGACTCTTTCAAAGTCACACAGAGAGTGAGAGTGAGTGGCTGAGTTATGGCTTCCCTCGGTGATACTCTGCACACAGACACCAGGAGAACAATACACAGTTTTATGAAACCAATCAATAGCTTGGGTATCCTAGTGAGAGACTGTTGTGAGGTTTCACAGAGGGAGAAGTTTTGTAGATGAGCAAGCAAGGAGGTGAGACCTGTGCTGGATTGAAAGGCAGAAGCAGGTGGGCACCCAGACGGGAGAACCTAAATATCTAAATACCTAACCCTCCAGTCTGTGCTGCCACAGGGCAAACAGGTAGACTAGAAAAAGATGGCCGGCACCGTGGCTCAACAGGCTAATCCTCCGCCTAGCGGCGCCAGCACACGGGGTTCTAGTCCCAGTCGGGGTACCAGATTCTGTCCTGGTTGCCCCTCTTCCAGGCCAGCTCTCTGCTGTGGCCAGGGAGTGCAGTGGAGGATGGCCCAAGTGGTTGGGTCCTGCACCCCATGGGAGACCAGGATAAGCAACTGGCTCCTGCCTTTGGAACAGCGCGGTGCACTGGCCGCAGCACGCCAGCTGCAGCGGCCATTGGAGGGTGAACCAATGGCAAAAGGAAGACCTTTCTCTCTGTCTCTCTCTCTCACTGTCCACTCTGCCTGCCAAAAAGTAAAAAAAAAAAAAAAAAAAAAGAAAGAAAAGAAAAAGAAAGGTATCTCTGGCTCAGCCCATCAGTTTCACATCAAGGTGTATACCAGCTCAAGCTTGACTCACGAACAAAGAGCTAGATTCTAGTAGAAGGAGCAAGTGCTTCCAGAAATGAGCCAGGCACAGACACGTGCTCCAAGGCAATTGCATTGGAGTCCTATTTGGAATCAAAGTAGATGCCCTGCCTCTGAGTGGTTAAGGGTGGAGAGAAACCAATAACTCCTCTGTCACTCTTCTCTAGAACGAGCGAGGATCGAGTCCTGCTGCTTTGTGTCTCTCCTCTAGCTCTGCTTCTTACTTTCTCCTGTAAACTCTGATAAAAGAGTCCCCCATTGCAACCTCAGGGTTAGCTACTACACGATCGTATTTTTTTAATGACAGTCTCAATATAACCTGGCTCATATACAAGCTTGTGAAATTATTCATATGTCCACAAACAGAAATAGGGGAGTCTATGACCCAATAAACAAATACTGCAAAAATGAGGAACTCTCAAATAAAGCCTTTTTGCAGCACAAGCAGAGGAATGTGAGAATTTGCAACATTTATCTGAGTCCCTGAAGGTATCAATAAACTTTTATAGGAAGGAAACTGTCTAGATGGTAGAAAATGCACACTATAATATTTTATGCTTTATTTAGCTGCAGCACATAAACTCCCTGAGGCCCGCAGAGAAGTACTGGTGGGCTCTGGCTTCCGGCATTTAAAGAGAGCCTCAGATGCTCAGGGTGGGCATTCTGGTACGATGCTTTCTCCCTTTATTGTGGAATCAGTTACTTTTGGCTTTGGGGAATTTGCATGATTACTGTTTTCAAAACAGTAGAATTTAGTGAAGCAAATATTATACAGAAGATAATCCTTTTTGAGAGAAGAAATGAGTCATCGATAGTCTCCATTGTAAGTGTGCATAGGAATCTATCTCTTTAATTGTATCTAAATGCCTTCTCTTGTATATTGGTTTTATTTATGCATGCATAGAACAACAAAGAGATAGCTATTATGGCTGTAAATTGCGCCTGATACTGAGATTAATAGCTATAAAAACAGTCCTTGAGGGAATAAGAGGTCTGGTTTAACCATCTCTGAAGTGTTCCTACTCCAAGAGCAATATTTCATGGGTGTTATAAAATTTATAAGCCTAGGTCTGTATGGTTCTGACCAGGCAAGACTGGAGGTCTATCCTAGCATTCAGTGCCTAATAACAGTTGCCTTTACGATATTCCAGGTGCCACAATAATCACTCTCTCCCGGTGTTTATAGAGGACTCCATACAGGATCAGGGAGCCTGCGCTGAGGGTGCAGGGAGAGATGAATTGAGCTTGCCTTTCCACAAAGGCTCAGGAGGGTGGAGGGGGCTGCCTGGACACGCAGGGAGGAGGTGAGATCACTGTAACTGCCACTGTGAGCAGGCTGGCCAGGAAGGGAGGAGGGGAATGACCACGTATCCCTCATGGACGGAAGGCGTGCAGTCAGTTTTATTGACATACTAGAGATGGCTTTTGTTTTACCAGCCTGCAAGCGCCTCTTGCTACATTTTTAGGAATTGTGTGAGCCTGTTGTTACACACAGCACTGACTAAAAATGCAAACTTATAATTGCTTACAATAAAATCAAGTATATTTTAAAATCACAGTTAATAAAAGCTCCAAATTATTTATTTCTTAATCATTGTATTACATTTTACTACAATCTTTACAATGCTGGTGTTTACATCTGTCATTTCTGTAGGTGGAAATGCTTTCAGAGTTACTACATGTGTCTGCCCAGCTCCAGAAACCTCGGCCCCTGGCCTGACCTGAGGACGTACTCAAAGGCCAGCTTCCTCCACTGAGACCCTGAGGGTAGACAGTGACTCACAGCAGTGGTGATGAACGTGAGCCTTGACTTAGGTAGATGCACCTTTGAGTCCCTTCTAACACTTCATAGCTCTATAACCATGGGAGAGTTAACCCTCTGCACCTCCTCTTCCCAGACTGTAGAAACAAGTGAGAGAGTGCCACAGGCAACTCATCAGGAAACAGTGAGAAAATACATCTTTAGCATGCTTCCTATTATTTCAGGGTTCCTTCTCTCCCTGCTATGTCTACTGTGACCTGTCCTCTCATCAAGTTACCCAATGCACCGGCAGTCCCTGTGTCTCTCACGAGCACAGTGCCAAGCACCAACACAACCTTGAAGGATAAAGTTCAACTGGGCTGAATTAAGTTAGAAAGTAAAGGTGATCTTTGAGGGGCCATGCTGTGGTGTAGCGAGTAAAGCCACCGCCTGCGGTACCTGCATCCCATATAGGTGCCTGTCTGAGTCCCAGCTGCTCCACTTCAATCCAGCTCTCTGCTGTGACCTGGGAAAGCAGTAGAAGATGGCCCGAGTCCTTGGGCCTCTACACCCATGTGATAGACCCAGAAGAAGCTCCTGGCTCCTGGTTTCGGATCAGCCAACCTCCTGCCATTGCGACCATTTGGGGACTGAAACAGTGGATGGAAGACCTCTCTCTCTCTCTGCCTTTGCCTCTCTGTAACTCTGTCTTTCAAATAAACTATAAATCTTAAAAAGAAAAAAAATTGAGATCGGTGAGGCAGTTCTGGCCAGAACCAGATGTATACACAGACCTCACATATGGCTCTGCAGTGTGCAGGTGATACAAATACTCCAGGGACATTCAATGATTTGCTTGCTTCCTTATCATGGCTTTGGAGCCTTATATTCATGAGAATACTTGGCCCAACATTTACCCATTAGAATTAAACCCCAGCTTATCATCAAATGATTCTGGTTCTTTCTTTCATTTGTCTTCTGTAGGCGATCCTACAAAATTATAGAGACATAAGTTCAGACTCCTCTCCTACATGATGCAGTGAAGCAAGTTCAAGTTTATATGGAGTGAGATATAGTCCCTGGGTGCATTGTGTGTATGTCTGTGTGTGGCAGTTTCATGAGACCAGATGTTCCCTAACAGTCATGCTTGATCCATCTATGGAAAAATAACATTCAGGAAATTGCATGTGTGGAGGAAAAAACGTGGGAAAGAGTGTACTATTAAAAAGCAAAAATAAAGGTCTTAGGGCTTTAATTAAGTAAGACACCAAGCAAGAAAAGTCTAAGTAAACTACAGCCTTCCAATATTCCTCAAAAGAAATCCAGATGTAACATTAGATTTGGAAAAATCTACTTCTAGCCATAATTGATGACAAACCTCCTGACATCAGAGCTGACTGCCATATTGTCTATAGCACTAAAGATATATTGTGGAGGTGATTTGTCTCACAAAGTCCTGAGCGTTACTTACCCAACTGGGTAAAGGAAGTGAACATCAACAGAAGGGCTAGAATTAGATATAGTGATGTTCTTGGGTTATTAGCTAATTGCAAAGCGCTCAGATAAGACATAGAGATACTTGCTTATTCCTCAGGAGACCAAGGCTTCGTTTGAGGAATTTGTCATCCAAAGAGCACCCTTTTCATACGTGTTCAAGATACAACTATTGTCTTCTGGAAAGTTGTAAAAACCCAAAGCCTTTCTCCTCATTTCTTCTCTGAAGCCTTCAGCCACCAGATTTGGAAGAAAAACACTGAGAATCCATTTCCACAGACTGCGCTGCCCTCAAGCAACATTGAAGTGCAAGTCCACTGGGATTCTAGGCAGAAACAGACAGCAACGTCCTCATTGTGTTGAGACCCTTTGTCCTGACCAGATGTCCTTAGAACTAACTAGATGTTAGGTCTTTGAGAATCCAATATTAGGATAACAGAAACAAAAGCACTTACATGCCCGGGGCCTAATGAAAAATGCAACATCCTGCCTCTGCCCTCCATTTCATTTGTGCTTTTATGAAAATCTGTGTTTATAGGGAAGCTTCTGTCTGCTTTGGCTGCAGGCAGCTGCTTGAGTTTCCTCTTCCTGGTGAGAAGGGAGGGAGTTGGGAAAGAGATAAGTACGCATGGGGACCAGGCACCGTCTGTAGGCCTGACAGAATTCTTTAGACACACTGGTTTTCTTTTTTGGAAAATATCTGTAGAAGGGGTCTGTGTGAGTTTGTTGTGCATTTTCCAGTTCTTTAACTTTTGCATGCAGGGAGAAGGGAAGAGAAGCTTAGTCAAGATTACCTAACAGGTCCCCATGGATCCCCTGGAACTGGTTGTGAGCACACTAGCTTTCCTGCTACCTCCTTATTACCTTCTTCTTTTTTTTTTAAAGATTTATTTATTTATGCCAGCATCCTTATTATCTAATATAATCTATTCTTATCAAAGTTAACTTGAAAAGTCACAACCAGAGGCCAGCGCCCTGGAGTAGTGGGTAAAGACGCCACCTGCAGTGCCAGAATCCCATATGGGTGCTAGTTTGAGTCCTGGCTGCTCCACTTCCGATCCAGCTCTCTGCTAAGGCCTGGGAAAGCAGTAGAAGATGGCCTAAGTCCTTGGCCCCTGCACCCACATGGGAGACCTAGAAGAAACTCCTGGCTCCTGGCTTTGGATCGGCACAGCTCTGGCCATTGTGGTCATCTGGGGAGTGAACAAGCAGATAGAAGACTTCTCTCTCTCTCTCTCGCTCTCTCTCTCTCTGCCTCTGCCTCTCTGTAACTCAGCCTCTCAAATAAATAAATAAATCTTAAAAAGAAAAGTCATACCCATAGTGGATGTCATTAGGGAAAAGAGTTCTTCATTTCTTTATTTCTTCCCTTAACTCTCTCCACTTCCCGTAGGTAGAACTCAGATAGGTGTAACGGAGAAAGCACTCCTGCCTCCACTGAGAGCTGGAGACCAGAAAGGAAATAGGAAAATGCTTAGCTCCACAGGCACTCTCCTTGCTAGCTGGGCTGTCTAATTAAGCAGCTGATTGAGTGTCTTCACCCACATCTACAGCGGGCATCATGACATCTAAGTGTTGAGCTACAGTACTTATTTGAAAGATTTTTTCACAAAAAATTAAGGGAGAAGTCTATGCACTAACACAGCTTCATCTACTTAGTAATTCTGACAGCCAGGCTTAAATATGAAATATCACCTTACTGTCCTCTGTCCTTTGAGGACCCAATATGCTAATCCATGCAACTCTTCATGAACCCCATGCCAAATTAAACCTGAGCAAGCGAAAATCACAAAACCAGCAGTTCCCTTTCTGTTGGTCTGTCAGCACGAAGTGCCCACTCTCCCAGCAGTGTTAATAACCAAATAGGAAATATTTAAATGGCTACAATTACATCAATTAAAATTATTTCTATCACAAGTAAGCTCAAATGGTTTACTTGCTTTAACCCAATGTCTTTCTATGTTTGATATACTTTCTTAATTAAAAAGTGTGCAGTGGTCAAAATATATGGGCAATTGTAGCATGAAGTGATTTTTAAGGTGCAACCTAAGAAGAAGAGGGAGAGAAATAAAGGTAGAAAGGCAGGTTGAAGTAAGGCTCTTTTGTGAATTGTAAATTTGGTGTATAGCAGCTTCATTATTTCTGCAGCACAGTATGCCATGTGTATAAGAGGCATTTGGGTGTTAAAGTTGACCTTGGTTTCTGTTTCAAGGACATGCTGACTACCTGGTATGGTCAAATCTTAAGTAGCAGAGCGACCACATGAACACAACTGGTCCACACTGAGCCCTGAACACGGGTCTTTTTACGAAGTAAACCAGATCAGCCTTTCTCCCATTTCAGTCCCCTCAATTGCTTCCCATTACAATTAGGATAAACCCAGGCCACTGACCACAGGCCATGCTCAGACCTTACGGCTTTTGTCGTCCCCTTGACTGTCCTTGCTTACTGGGATACTGAGATTAGTCCCATCTCAGACCCTTTGCCCTTTGAGTTCTGTCTGCTGAATCCATCTCCCTGGAATACCCCTTAGGCCGGCAGGCTCCTCCTCTGTCTTCAGGCTCAGCTCAGAGATCACCACTTCACAGAGGTGTTTTCTGACCACCCAGTCTCCCAGCCTGCTCTCTCCCTCCCGCTCTGTCACCCCACCCTATTCACCTCCTTCACTGCACACAACACTCTCTGGAATGGTGTTCCTGGACCATCACTGATGTATTCAATGCCTGCTTATCCTGACTCCCAGAGGACAAGACCATCACTTGTTATACTCACCCAAAAGTGCCCAGAACCTGAAGAGTGCCAACACATGGTATGTGTTCAACAGATATTTGTTGAATTAGGGATCATCCACAAACATGGAATTAAACTAGCCTTGCCTTCATGATGCTACCAAAGAAGTTTCTGGTCTAGAAAGGCTTTTTGCCTATTTCCTTAGACACATGGGCTTTACCATCTGGCTAGCTATCCTGGCACCACATGACTTGCACAAATTTCTATACAATTTGGCAATTTAAATAATAACAGAAATTCCCTCTGAAGGCCCCTGAGAAAATATTTTAGGAATGATTCTCACAGTGACCAAAAATGATAGTAACACTGTCTTTTACATAGACATTAAAATGATATTACTAACTGAATCATCAACATAGCAAGTGCTTCAAACTGTTTTCCTGCAGTGGTTACTGGTTTGAGTTTATCTTTACTAGCTTCCCAGGTCCCAGTTCTCTTCTGAACAATGGTGATGACCTGAATGAAAGACAGGGCCATTATTAGGCACAACATTGCCTCGAATGCCCTGAGACCCATGGCAGTGAGGATGGCAAGGTGGGAAACAGCAGACCTTGTAGCACATTGCCTGGGTTAGAATCATAGCCCCTCCACTAATTAGCTGTGCAACTTCAAACACCTTCCTTATCTTCTCTCTACCTTAGTTTTTCCATCAATAAGACGTAGATGAATAATAGCATGCCAGATTCTTAGGGGTGTTGTAATGAGTAAGTGAATTAATAGAAACAAAGCACTTAGAACAGTAAAGAACCATGCCTGGCACATCACAAGGGCTGCAGTAGCTATTTTGCCTGCCCTTAAGGAATCACTAAAAGGCAGCAACAGACAGAGGGAAAGATAATCAATGGTGGCACTACTGATAAATGTCAAATGAATACTAGTGACCTGAAATACTACAGGACCTCAAGGAAAGAGGGAGATTCTCTGGAGTTGGTGCTTTAAAAAAAAGATCTTTATTAAATGAGATGTAAGCTAATGCCTTGAGAGAGGAACGCTCATCTTTCCCCCTTTTGGGGACAATTTATTGGGTTGGAGTGAAATCTACAAATCTTTGATTCTAGACCCCTGACACTTGTGACAACTTAGGCTGCAACCATGAGACTAGCCAGATAGATATGCCTTGGGGTATCATCACCCCCGCACAGAACTGGACACCTTAAGGTCACATTTATATCAATGTTTTCAGATTTTTAAATGAGATTGTCTAGTCCAAGTTTTTGATAGACGAAAGCACTATTAAAGAGACGGATGACCTTACTACTCTTCAGCCATCCACTGGAAGTCTTGCGATTTTGTTTTTGTAGTGACCACGTCCTTGACTTCTTGGGTTTGACATTTGTGAAATGGGTTACCAAATCTGATTTTTTGCTCTCTTGACCAGCAAATGACCAAGACAGTAACCCTTTGAAGGTGAACCCTAACCCATGTAAGAAACCACTGTGAAGGATTGTGGGTACTTCCGTTGCCTTGCCCCTACATTCTTCACCTTTCTCTGGTGACTTGACCACTGACCACAGCTGTGCTCCCATCTAGGTCCTCCACGGCTGGAGGACAGCAGATCAGAGACTAGAAGGGATTCACAACTTCTGAATTCCCTTCCATTTGTAATCAGAGGGAATGCAAACTTGTCAGCTTTCTGAATATGAAGCAAATGTTAATCTTTTTTGTTGTTGTTAAGATGTATGTATTTATTTGAAAGGTAGAATTAAAGAGAGAAAGGGAAAGATAGAGATAAATATTCCGTTTACTGTTTCAGTCCCCAAATAGCCAAAGCAAACAGGGTTGAGCCAGGCTGAAGCCAGGAGTGTCTTCTAGGTTTCCCATGAGGGTGGCAGGGGCTCAAGCACTTAGGCCATCTTCTGATGCTTTTGCAGAGCATTAGAAGGGAGCTGGGCAGGCGCTGTGGCACAGTAGGTTAATACCCTGGCCTGAAGCACTGGCATCCTATATGGGTGCCAGTTTGAGACCCGGCTGCTCCACTTCCGATCCAGCTCCCTGCTATGGCCTGAGAAAGCAGAAGAGGATGGTCCAAGTCCTTGGGCCCCTGCACCCACGTGAGAGACCTGGAAGAAGCTCCTGGCTCCTGGCTTTGGATCTGCACAGCTCCAGCTGTTGCAGCCGACTGGGGAGTGAACCAGTAGATGGAAGACCTCTCTGTCTCTCTCTGTGTAACTCTGACTTTCAAATAAATAAATATAATAATAATAATAAAATAAAAACAAAGAAGGGAGCCGGATAAGGAGTGCAGCAGCCAGGATTTGAACTGGTGCCCATAAGGGATGCCAGCATGGCAGGCAGTGGTTTAATTCACTCTGCCACAATAGTAGCCCCATGTTAATGAGTTCAATGAAGCACTTGATGAGGTGTTTAATGATGGCTTCCTTGCTATTGGGAGATGAGGGCCTGGAGAACTGAGTCTAAGGGTAGATTCTTCATTAGGGATGCTCTAAACATAATGTCATCGGATACACATATATGCTCACACGCATATGTATGGAGGTGAGTGCACGTATTCATATTCCCGAATCTTCTGTTAGAACATCTGATGGAATGGTACCTCTGAGGGAGACTGAAAGATCCTCTCTTATTATGGGTTGTTTCCATGGTAGCTCAATAGCCTTGGGCAGCACCCTAATGATGAGTTATTACTTTCTAGCTAAAACACAGTGTAGGGGAGTGACTAATCATATAACTTGAAGAGCCAAACAACAGATTAATTTTTCTTTCATTTAGCCTCAGAGGCGAGCACACGTTGATATATGGGTGATAATTTATTCTAAGTTCTGACTCACTCAGCTCAGTTCTTTCTTCATTGCATGAACAAAGGAAGGGAAAATGAGGTTCTGTTGACCCTCAGCGGCTCCTTCAGGCAAAAGATATAGGTGGCAACTTATTGTCGCCCCGGAACAGCCTTTCTATCAGGAGAGACCCTTTATAAAACTGACAGACCAAGTGTTCCCTCAGCCACGTCATGTCAGATGTGATTGTCTGAGCTCTGGATCAGAACTGGCAATACAGAATGATTGGCCTGTTTACACGGACTTCCAGGAAGAAGTGCACTCTCCGTGGAAGGAGGGACTGAGTCTCTGTTCAGTGTTTGACTGACTTTGGAGGCTCAGGGCGGAGCCCTCTGTGTGGTCAAGATGCACAGATGGCCCAGGGCCCTCGATGAAATCCTTTACAGCCACGAGGGGGTGACAGGGATTATCCGAGGGTGGAGCTGAGGACAAGGCCAGCCGTGCCATCCAGGCTCCTGAGCAGCTAAAAGACTTACGTATCTCTCTCTGAGGAATGGGGAATGTATTTGGGAGTGTAAGAGGTTAAACCCCTGGATTTCATGCTACTTTACATTCCTCACATGCTTTTGTTCTCCTCCTTAGTCCCATTTCCCCAGAAAAGCCCGGACTTAGGAAAAGGCCACGGAACTTACATATTATCAGCAAAGAAAAATAACCAGTAGAGACATTCCACATGTTCAAATAGTCATGTGAGGATAGAAATTTTTAAATTTCTCAAATGTGTACGAATCAGAATATTCTCCCTAATTTAAGGTAAAGATTCCCAGGCCAAATATGTGTTAAGCATAAAGAAATACATAAGATAACAAACAATAAATAAAATGATAAAAAAACAAGATTTCTTGTATCCTCTGCCCTACAGCCACTGAAAAATGAAGATTGAAAAGCAAACAAATGAAATATTACAGCTATTGTCTTAGTTACTAAGAATAGGCATTCCAAAATATATATAGCACATGGGGAAAGTCAGGGAATAAGAAAATATCATATTGTAGTAAATTCATTTATATTATAATCCAGTTTAATTCAATTTAAATTTCAAAAGCAAACCATCAAATAAATTTTTAATAAGTAATCCTTCAACAGTCACATGATTTTCAAAGATTTAAGTTGAATTGAGAGTAATTTTTATACAGTTTGACACAGAAGAAGTACTTAGATACTTCATCTAGAAATAACTTCAGGATGGGGTGGGCGCTGTGGCATAGGGGGTAAAACCGTGGCCGGCATCGCCTATGGGCGCCAGTTCTAGTCCCAGCTGCTCTTCTTCCAATCCAGCTCTCTACTATGGCCCAGAAAAGCAGTGGAAGATGGCCCAAATGCTTGGGCCCCTGTACCCATGTGGAAGACCCTAAAAAAGCTCCTGGCTTCTGATTGGCTCAGTTCTGGGCGTTGTGGCCAAATGCAGAGTGAACCAGTGGATGGAAGACCTTTCTCTCTGTCTCTCCCTCTCTCTGTCCACAACTCTACCTCTCAAATACATAATACATCTTTAAAAAACAAACAGCTTCAGGTGACGACTAGGCAAAGAATAGAAGGAAAGAAAGCATCATAGTTGAGAGAAAGGGAGACTGTGTGTTTACAGAAGAGAAAGGGATGGCTCTTGAAAAAAAAGAGAAATATTTACAAAGCGTTTCTAGGTAAATTCATGGAGAGTTTTTCCTTTCAACCTCAAAGAACCTGGGCAGGCTTACCTGTGCCCCTGTCACAGATGAGGGGAGTGGCTTTGTTGTGGAACAGCCCCCCAAACTAGTTGGAGGTGTTGCTATAGAACCCCCAAACCTAGGTCTGCTTGGTGGAAGAATGTAGGTGTTTATTGCAAAGTGCAGAGCCAGGACCAGGCAGCTATTACTTATTTCCTGGGCTCCGGGAGGAATTAGGGGTGAAGGTTCTTACAGGTTGAAATTGAGGCTGAGAGATGTGTGGTCAGCTCCAAGGTCTTGATTGGTCAGTGGAGCTTGTGACTTTCCTTTGACTGGTCAGTGATGCTGTGCCCTTTCGACGGGCTTCAGGTGGTCTGGGGGTGCATGTAAGTGGTGCTTCCCTTTTGCCACAGACCTGGAGTTTCCCTTCCTAAACCTGATATTCTCCTAAGCAGACCTCTCTGGATAATACTGGATAATACTGGCCAATGAGGTTTTATGTATTGGTGTAGTGGTCAGTGATTGGACGCTTGTTGGGCTAGTATCATTCTCCAAGTCCAGCAAATTACTTTTGATAAAGGGAAGACAAGGACACTTTGGACCAAAGGAGACAGACAAGAGCTGGGCCCTGCCTTTATATGATAGGGGTTCAATCTCAGGCTCAAAGTAGTAAAACAGTTTGTCCAAAGGGAAAATACTGATTACGTACAGGAGTAGATTCTGAGCCCAGGTCCATTAACTCAATGCACAAGCGTATTCAGTCAGTTTTCACCTAGATGTAAAGGTGTAACTTCTGCAGGGAGCAGACATACGTTGAAAAGAAATCAATCAATTAAGTTTCAACACTTGCGCCCCAACTGGGACTGGAACCCGTTGTGCCGGCACCGCTAGGCGGAGGATTAGCCTGTTGAGCCACGGCGACGGCCACCATTTGTATTTTTAAAAACAGTGTATTTTAATAAAAGACATCCAAATTGGAAAGGAGGAAGTCAACTTGTCCCTGTTTGCAGATGGTATGAAGTTAAATATAGAAAACCCAAAATACTTAAACAAAACTGTTAGAACTAATAAAAAATTCCATGAAGGTGCAGTATACAAAAATCAGCAGTGTTTCTGCACATCAATAATGAATTATCTGACAACGAAATGATAAGAACAATCCCATTTATAACATCCACAACAAAATTAAATAGCAATAAATGTAATCAAGGAGATAAAAGATCTCTATAATAAAAACCATAGAACATTGATGAAGGAAGGGAGGTTGGTGGTGTTTAGTCTCATTGTTAAGACACTCACATCCCGTATCAGAGTGCCTGGGTTCAATGCCTGGCTCTGGCTCCGGACTCCAGATTCCTGCTAATGCAGACCCTGGAAGGCAGTGGTGACGACTAAGTAACTAGGTCCCTGCAACCTAATGATGTGGCAGATCTGGATTGAGTGTTCAGCTCCCAGCTTTAGTTCCACCCAGCCTCAGACAATTTTGGCCATTTGGGAAGTTAACCAGTGGGTGGGAGCTACCTTGCTCTGTTTGTCTGAGTGTGAGTGTGTGTGTGTGTGTATCACTTCTGCCTTTCAAGTACATGAAAATAAATAAGATAAATACTGAAAGAATTAATACAGATATTTTAAATTTTTCTCCATGGAAAAATGAGTTGATTTTGATGGATATTTTCTGAATTCCAATGGTAAATCTAAAAAATTATGTCAAAGGTGTATATCTAAAATAGATGCTAGAAATGATGGACAATTTACTTTGCCAGCTTTAAGTAAGATGGTGTATATATTAAACTTTTATTTACCACATTTCCTTCTTTTGTTTAATTCCTATTTTTTATTTACTTTCATCTACTTGAGAGAACGAAAGAGAGAGAGAGAGAGAAAGGCTCTTCCATCCACTGGTTCACTCCCCAAATGGCTGCAATGGCTGGAGCTGGGCTGATCCGAAGCCAGGAGCCGGGAGCTTTTTCTGGGTCTCCCACGCAGGTGCAGGGACCCAGTGACCTGGGTCATCTTCCGCTGCTTTCCCAGACCACAGCAGGGAGCTGGATCAGAAGTGGAACAGCAGGGACCTGAACCAGAGCCCATATGGGATGCTGGCACTGCAGGCAGTGGCTATACCAGCTATGCCACAGTGCTGGCCCTGAGGATTAGTTTTAAAGGATCAGTCCTGAACCCTATGTCATTCAGCACTTCCATTAACATTTGAATGATGATAACAAAAGTAATCCCAAATTGGATGCAGCGGCTACAACCTAGGAAAATTACAGTAAAATTAAAATTCCTGACAAGATGTACAATGGATGGATAAGAACAAAAGATACTTTGTGGATGCCAGCCTTCTAATTACTTTAGGGAAGAAAAACTATGTATCAAGCACAAGGTGGTACAAGATGTTCTTTATGTAAATATACTAGGAAAGCATAGAAAAAATAGAGATTAGAGTGATGCCCATTCTAAATATAAGAAAGTAGCACATCTAAAAATAAGTCTAATATTGTTATATATGAACAATATAAAAATTACAATGAGGTTGTTCTTCCTTTGTTCTCAGGTGTGTTTAAATCTCAGTTGAAGCAATATTTCTATTTTGGCTTTTTCAGAAATATCAGATAATTAACGTTTATAGATATATTACAGATTAATGAGAGATTCCAGGGAAAAGCAACCAATATCTTTAAAGTCTACACAATCAGATCTATAAGGACACACTTAAAAAATTGAGCTTATGTTATCTGCCTCATTTCAAAACCATCAATTAATATTAATAAAGCAGAAAACTTCACATAAGGGAATGAGAATATTTATGGAATCTAACTACTTAGAGGGGCCAGCACTCTGGCATAGCAGGTAAAGCTGCAGCCTGCAGTTGTGGGCATCCCACACGGGCAACTGGTTCAGGTCTCACCTGCTCCACTTCCAGCTCTCTGCTGTGGCCTGGAAAAGCAGTGGAGGATGGCCCAGTCCTTGGACCCGTGCACCTGCTTGGGGAACCAGAAGAAGCTCCTGGCCTTGGATCAGTGCAGATCCGGCCATTGCGGCCGTCTGGGGAGTGAACCAGCAAGTGGAAGACCTCTATCTCTCCCTGCCTCTCTGTAACTGTGCCTTTCAAATAAAAAAAAAAAAGAATAATTGTGTATTAATTACAGAGTTCAACCAACAGTATTAAATAGAACAGAAAAAAGTGATCACTGTTAAATATAAGAGTGGGAATAAGAGAGGGAAGAGATGTACACTCTGGGACATGCTCAACTGAACTTGCCCCAAATGGTAGAGTTAGAAACATGCCAGGGGATTCCAATTCAATCCCATCAAGGTGGCATGTACCAATGCCATCTCACTAGTCCAAGTGATCAATTTCTGTCCACAATTGATCATAATGATAGGACTAAGAGTCAAAGGGATCACATAAACAAGACTAGTGTCTGCTAATACTAACTGATAGAATAACAAAGGGAGAGAATGATCCAACATGGGAAGTGGGATACACAGCAGACTCATAGAATGGCAGATGTCCTAAACAGCACTCTGGCCTCAGAATCAGCCCTTAAGGCATTCAGATCCAGCTGAAAAGCCCATGAGAGTATTTCAGGCTTGGAAAGCCAAGACACTGTGGCAAAAAACAAACAAACAAATAAAAAAACAACCTAAATGTAAGATCTCTGCAAGTGAGATCCCAGTGGAAAGAACAGGTCATCAAAGAAGGAGGTAACTTTTTCTGAAGGGAGGAGAGAACTTCCACTTTGACTATGACCTTGTCTAACTAAGATTAGAGTCAGCGAACTCAAAAGGCCTCCATAGCCTTGGCAACTCATGACGAGAGTCTAGGGAGATTACTGATGCCATAAACAAGAGTGTCAAATTGTTAAGTCAACAACAGGAGTCACTGTGTACTTACTCCTCATGTAGGATCTCTGTCCTTAATGTGCTGTACATTGTGATTTAATGCTATAGTTAGTATAGTACTCAAACAGTATTTTTCTCTTTGTGTTTCAGTGTGGATGCGAACTGTTGAAAGCTTTACTTAATATATGCTAAATTGATCTTCTGTATATAAAGATAATTGAAAATGAATCTTGATGTGAATGGAAGGGGAGAGGGAGCATGAGAGGGGAGGGTTGTGGGTTAGAGGGAAGTTATGGGGGGGAAAAAGCTATTGTAATCCATAAGCTGTACTTTGGAAATTTATATTCATTAAATAAAAGTTAAAAAAAAAGAAATAAATCAAAACAAAAAGATTTTAGGTTAAGGTTTCTAAATATCATGTATAGAAGGAGTTCAAATGACTTTGAGGGCAAAATAATAATAATAAAATATAAATTACAGATGTGTGAGTATGAAATAAAAAAGCAATCAAGCTGCATGTACCCTGGGCCACAACTTGACAGGAAGATCAGAGTCCCTTAATTGGTCGTTTCAATTACCAAAGACCCCCAGTGATTTCAGTTTGGAGGTGAAAAATGTCATGTTTAAGAGCACTGGCTCACAGTCTGCTACTCTCTCATGTGTTTTTCTTCTGATTTGTGGCTTTCTTAAGCATAAAATGGGTAAATGACATTTATCTAAAAGGTTTCTGGGAATTTAACATATAACATGTATGTTTTAAATTGACTAGGCCTAGGGGCCAATGCTGTGGCAAAGCAGGTAAAGACACCACCTGCAGTGCCAGCATCACATATGGGTACTGGTTCAAGTCCCGGTTGCTCTTTTTCCAATCCAGCTCTCTGCTATGGCTTGGCAGTAGAAGATGGCCCAAGTGCTTGGGCCCCTGCACCCACGTGGGAGACCCAGGAGAAGCTCCAGGATCCTAGCTTCAGATCAGCCCAGCTCTGGCCAGTGAAGCCATTTGGGGAGTGAACTAGCTCATGGAAGACCTCTCTCTCTCTCTCTCTGTTTCTCAGCCTCTGCCTCTCTGTAACATGCTTTTCAAATAAATAAATAAATCTGTAAAAAAAATTGACGAGGCCTAATATCACTGAATTTGTAGAGTCACAAAGCAGAGCAAATGACTAAGATACTACAAACCATGAGGTGTTACCCAGATCCTTTAAGTGAAACTTTCATTATCCAAATTATAATGTTAGACTATGAACTAAGCTTTATGTATCCCATGATGGAGAAATCAAGAGCAACTTTTTGATAATGAACAAAGGAAGAATTCACAGCATTCTCAATTGTTTTTCATAAACTGAATAAAATAAGAATGCAATAAAAGTTAACAGAAAATAATAGAGGAAAGAATCAATGAATATAAAGTTAGTTATTTGAAAAGATGAACAAAACTGATAAACTTCTAGCCAAACTGATAAGGAAAAAAAGAGAGAAGATACCAATTACCAATATCATTAGCGATTCTATAGATATTAAAGTAACAATACAGCAATATTCTGAAAGGTTTATGTTAAACATAACAATTTAGGTAAGATACATACATTTCATAAAAGACAGAAGTGGGGCATGCATTTGCATAACAGTTAAGACATCACTTTGGGGCCGGTGCTGCGGCTCACTTGGCTAATCCTCCGCTTGCAGCACCGGCACCCCGGGTTCTAGTCCCGGTTGGGGCGCCGAATTCTGTCCCGGTTGCTCCTCTTCCAGGCTAGCTCTCTGCTGTGACCCGGGAGTGTAGTGGAGGATGGCCCAAGTGCTTGGGCCCTGCACCCGCATGGAGACCAGGAGGAGGCACCTGGCTCCTGGCTTCGGATTGGCGCAGCGCACTGGCCATAGCAGCCATTTGGGAGGTGAACTAACGGAAGGAAGACCTTTCTCTCTGTGCCGCTCTCTCTCTCTCATTGTCTAACTCTGACTGTAAAAAAAAAAAGACATCTTAACTTACAAGGCCTAAAGCCCACCAGATTATTATCAAGCCCCTTCTGTGAGGTTCTATTTGCCTCTCAGTCAGAAAACTTAATTGTAGCTTAGACAGCACCTTTCTTAGCTCCTCTAATAATGACTCTGTCCTTTGTTCTAGACCCTGTCTAGCATACTTGGGCCTCATTCCTTCGTAATCATAACCTCTACCACCAATGGCTCTACTCCCAACCTGTGTGTACTGATGGTCCTCTTCCCCACTTAATGTTGTATAATTGTTCAAACCTGGTAAATGCCACTCTTAGGATCATTGGTTACTATCCTCACTCTGTCTTTTATGACCTTGTCTAAATATGATCAGAGTCGGCAAACTTGGAAGGCTCCCATAGCCTTGGCAACTCATGATGACAGCCTAGGGTGGTTACTGGCACCATAAACTAGAGTGTCAATTTGTTGGGTCAACAACAGGAGCCACTGTGCACTTGCTCCTCATGTGGGATCTCTGTCCTTAATGTGCTGTCCATTGTGATTTAATGCTATAACTAGTACTCCAACAGTATGTTTCACTTTGTGTTTCTATGTGGGTGCAAACTGTTGAAATCTTTATACTAAATTGATCTTCTGTATATAAAGAGAATTGAAAATGAATCTTGATGCAAATGGAAGGGGAGAGGGAGCGGGAGAGGGGAGGGTTGCGGGTGGGAGGGAAGTTATGGGAGAGGGAAGCCATTGTAATCTATAAGCTGTACACTGGAAATTTATATTCCTTAAATAAAATTTAAAAAAAAGCATTTAAAAAAAAAAAAAGACATCACTTTGGATGCTGCCATCCCATTTCAGAGTGCCTGAGTTCAAATTCTGGCTTGGTTCCTAATTCCAACTTCCTGCTCATGTGTGCCCTGGTAAGCAGCAGATAATGTCTTAATTATTTTGGTCTCTGACACCCATGTGGGAGACCTGGACGGAGATTCTGGCTCCTGACTTCAGCCTTGCCCAGCCCAAGCTGTTATGAATATTTAGCGAGTGAACCAACAGATGGAAGATCTCTCTTTTTCTCTCTCTTTGTCTGTCTTCCTTTCAAATAAACAAAATAAATAATTTCTAAGAAACACAATGCATTGATTTATTTTAAAAAAAAGTCTCTCTGTGTGTCCCCCTCTCTCTTTGTAACTCTGACTTGCAAATAAATAAATAAATCTTAAAAAAGACACACACTACCAAAACTCATTCAAGAAGAAATAGACAGCTCAAATGTCTCTATGCCTATGGAAAAAAATAAATCATTGGTATAAAACATAATAGCCATCCAGATAGCTTTATCTGGTGAATTATACCTTTGCACAGCCTGTAACAATTGAAGAGGAAGAAAATTTTCTACTTATTTATTTCTTTATTTTTAGGATTAACAAGAGGTTCATTTGTTTTATAGCAACTACATAATTATTAGCTAGACCATTAGTTTATAAATTGCTTGATTATATACCATATTCTTTGTTTCATTTTTATTTTTAGAAATTTATTAATATATTAGATTCTCAAGCTCACATCAAATGCAAGACAATTATACAACACAATTCTCAAGTTAATGTGATATTAATACAAAAAGAACAGATTCCATGTAGTTCATAGATACAATTCTAAGAATATAGTTATACTTCCCTTCCTTCCTGTTTTTTCTTTCTTTCTTTTTTCTTTATTTCATTCATTCTTCCTTTTTTTTAATTTTTGAGTTTTTTAATTTACTTTATAACCAAAGGATCAATGCTCCACTAAATAAAGAGTTTAACAAATGAAGAGTGAAAAGACCCCTGTTCAGCTGGAGTATAGGGAAGGACCACAAACAATAATCAAATGAAAAATATACAGTTATATACAGTGCATTTAGAAATAATCACAGATCATTAAAACTATAGTAGCGTATCATTCTTAACCATTGGGTTAGCAAAAGTATAAAACAAATTTGACAAACTATATTTGCATCAATACTCCTTTTGAGACCAGTATTATACTGATACCAAAACCTGCAAAAACAATTATAAGAAAAGAAACTACAGACATCTCTCATAAAAGGAAACCAAAAAGCTTTAACAAGATTCTAACAAATTGAATACATCAACTTATAAAACTGTAATACATCATGACAAGTTAGATTTTATCTCTGGGTTGCTAAGCTGATTCAATATTAAAAAAAACAGTTTCCTTTGGACTAATGTTTAAATCATGTATCTTTTTTTCATTTTCTTATTCTTAAACTCTGTGTCTTAACATTTGAAGTATGTCCCTTATAAACAGTACAGTGTGAAGTTTTGTGTTTTCTTAAGCACCTTCATACAAATGCATTGAGTTGTATTCTTTCAGTTTCCTTCCTTCCTTCCTTCCTTCCTTCCTTCCTTCCTTCCTTCCTTCCTTCCTTCCTTCCTTCCTTTCAAAGATGTATTTTTATTTATTTGAAAGGCAGCATTACAGAGAGGCAGAAGCAGAGAGAGAGAGAGGTCTTCTGTCCACTGGTTCACTCCCCAGATGGTCGCAGTGTCTGGAGCTGGGCTGATCCAAAGTCAAGAGCTTGAAGCTTCTTCGGGTCTCCCACGTGGGTTCAGGGGCCCAGGCACCTGGGCTATGTTCTACTGCCTTCCCAGGCCACAGCAGAGAGCTGGATCAGAAGTGGAGCAGCCGGGACCCAAATCCATGCCCATATGGGATGCAGCTTCACCCACTATGCCACAGCACCAGCCCCAGAGTTTTGTGTTTTAATCCAGTTGCCAGTAAATTATTGTATAGTTTTTGATATCTTACTTCCATTCTGTGTACTTCTTTTTTATATAATATATTTCAAAACTATGTTATTTGCTGCAATATATTTTAGAATTGATGGGTTTTTTTTGTTTGTTGAACATCTTTTTCATTGTGAAATATTCCTGTGTCTTATAATAATTTTCACTTGAATAACTACTTGTCAGAGAATGCAGACTACATAAAAATTAAAAATATTCATCTAGCGCCTTCATTGTGCCACAGCAGATTAAGCCACTGCCTGCAACTCCCATACTGCAGTGCCTGTTTGAGTCCTGATTACTCCACTTCTGAGCCAGCTCCCTGCTGATGTGCCTGGGAAAGCAGCCAACGATGGTCCAATTGCTTGGGTTGCTCTCCCTCACATTGGAGACCCAGGTGGAATTCTTGGCTCCCGGCTTCAGTTTGGTCCAGCCTGGAGCATTGCAGCAATCTGGGGACTGAACCAGTGGATGGAAAACCTCTCTAGCTGTCTCTGTGTCTTCCTTTCCATGTAGAGCTCTGCCTTGAATAGATAAACAAACAATATGGTTCACCAAATGACACCATTAAGACAATTTCAAAAATGAAGCCATAAGTGGGAGAAGATACACGTATCACATATACAAGATGAGAGGCATGCCAGACAGCTTGAACATCAACAAGGAAAGAATATCTCATAGCGAAATGGGTAAGACATTTGAATTGGCTCTTCAAAAAAATTAAATTACCACTCAATGTATGCTGAGTACGCAAGGTGCTCAACCTCATTGATATGCAGGAGAACATAAATCTTGATGAATAACTAACATAATCACTAGAAGGACCAAAATTTAAACGTTTGATGATGTAAAGAATTGAAAAGAATACTGAGCAATAGGACCTCTTATGTAAACCTGGGGGCATATTGCTACATGTTGGTGTAGATGTATGTCAGTGCAACCATTTTAGTGAATGACATCAAACACTAAAGTTCCACAAGCATTGTATTCCACCACTTTCACTCCTAAATATATACTTGTGGGAAATGTGTGCAAATGTGCAACAAAAAATATGTGCAGTGGGGCCGGCGCTGTGGCATAGCTGATAAAGCCGCCACCTGAGGTGCCAGCATCACATATGGGCACCAGTTCAAGTCCCAGCTGCTCCACTTCCGATCCAGCTCTCTGCTATGGCCTGGGAAAGCAGTAGAAGATGGCCCAAGTCCTTGGGCCTCTGCACCTGTGTGAGAAACCTGGAAGTAGCTCCTAGTTCCTGGCTTCAGATTGGCTCAGCTCCGGCCGTTGCAGCCATCTGGGGAGCGAACCAGCTCACTCTCTCTGCCTCTGCCTCTCTGTAACTTCTTTCAAATAAACAAATAAATCTTTTTTTTTAAATGTTCAGCAGTATTAACAACATGCTATACATAATCACCCAACACTGCAAACAACCCAAATATCTATTAACAGTAGAGTGGATAAATAAATATAGATTACTGTACAGCAACTTAAATTACCAAACTGTTTCATGCAACAATTTGTAAGCAATTGCAAACTTGTTGAGTAAAAAAGTCAGACATAAGAAAATATATACAATACAAAATTCATAAATGGATAAACTATTGTGTTAGAGGTGAAGATTGTGGTAGAAGTGTATGATAACTTGGAAAAGTGGAGAAAGGCGCTTTCTGGAGTTCATCAACGTTTAATTTATTGACATTGTAGGTGTTTACATGGGTGTATTTGTTTTGTCCTATTTTATCAAGCTGTGAATTATGATTTTTGCACTTTTCTAAATGTATATTGTTTCTCTGTTAAACAATTAGTAAGAGTTCTTTACACTTAGAAAGGCACTAAATTTAAATGTCTGCCTTAGTTTCTTGGCTATGGAGCCACTGATGGATGATAATGAATTATGCCAAATTTATTTTTCAATGCAAATAAAAATACAGCTATCTTCAGTGGACCACGTGCTGCTAGACTTATTCCTGGGTTATAATATTGCCTCCATAGTTCCATGGGGAAAAGACTGTCTCTGCTTAGTTCACCATGCGTGTCTTGGACTAATTTGTAGACCAAATTTGGTGTTGATAACACTTGTTAAATAGATAAATGGGTTAAATTTATAAATTTATTTATTAAATAAATGGGTTAAAGAAAAAGCTGCTCATCTGAGCAGCTATTAGGGTAGAATGAGGCTCCAATATCATCATGGGATGGCAAGAAAACGATTCAAACTCGGGAAATGCAAGGAGTATGAACACAGGATTGCTAATATTTGTGGTGTTATAAAGACC
This sequence comes from Lepus europaeus, assembly GCF_033115175.1. Lineage (NCBI taxonomy): Eukaryota > Metazoa > Chordata > Mammalia > Lagomorpha > Leporidae > Lepus > Lepus europaeus. The sequence continues at coordinate 50,978,513 of NC_084840.1, forward strand.
TACACTGTGAGAAGCAGCTCAGGAAACTGCAAGAGAGTAGTCCTCACTGCTCACTTTACCAACAGCCCACTAAGCCACAAATGCCTCACAATTACCTACTTGAAGCCCAACTCTGCTTTGACGGAAAGAAAAGTGCCCACCAGAAATGATTTAAAGTGACCTCCAAGAGAGTTATTGCAGAGAGAAATATGTTTCTTCCAAGCGGCTCATTGCTTAGCTTCCAACAGTGTCACAATTTATGTATTGAAAGTGATACAAAGGCATTCCTTTGAAATTATATCTGACTCAGCCCATCTTTCCATAAAATTTCCTTTATCCGGGCTGGTGCTACGGTGCAGTGGGTTAATGCCCTGGACTGAAATGCCAGCATCCCATATAGGTGCTGGTTCCAGTCCCGGCTGCTCCAGTTCTGATCTGGCTCTCTGCTATGGCCTGGGAAAGCAAGTGCTTGGGCCCCTGCACTTATGTGGGAAACCCGGAAGAAGCTCCTGCCTGCTGGCTTCGGATCGGTGCAGCTCCGGCCGTTGTGGCCATCTAGGATTGAACCCTCGGATGGAAGACCTCTCTCTCTGTCTCGACCTCTCTCTCTAACACTGTCTTTCAAATAAATAAAATAAATCTTAAAAAAAATTTGTCCTTTATCATTTTTAGAGTGACTCACACATGGATAGGTAGAAAAACCCATGTAGCACAGGGTCTGTGCTGTGCAGAATGTGTCTCAGTGTAACACAAACTCGTACGTTATGTTCCCCATCTTCCACCTAAGCTGTGGGCTCACTTACAACATGGTTTGTGAGCGATGTGTTACCTGGACTATGCTGAACCTTTAAGAAACCTGGGTCAAATGCTGACTGTGTGGACTGGGTGAATGTCCACCAGGTCCCACTATCATATTCTCATGAGGCCAAGTGTATGAGCCAAGAACCACCCAAGAATACAAAATCTATATTAAGTGTTTAAAACAAATAATTTAAAATTCAAGAAACTATGTATACAGGTGATGGGGAGCTGGAAATGAGGTTACCCGGGCTTCATCCATGGTAAGAAGCCACTGCCACTTCTAGGCTGGAAAGACAAAAGGAAGAGACAGGCTTACTGCAGCCCAGGAGTCATGGCCACCAAATACCAGCTGGAGCCATGCAGCTGTTTCTGCAAGGCCAGAGCCACGGGAGGGGCAGCTGCTGGTGGAAAGCCCCCCAGAGAAGGTCCAGAGGGGAGCACATCTACTGCACCTCTCTTCCTCTCACCCTGGACTCTCCATTTCCTCCCATCGGCCAGGCCAGCACCAAGAACTAGGAACAGCTGAGAGGACAAGCAAGCCCATAACAGTCAAGCCAAGGCTACAGTCAGCTTTCTCGGCCCTTCTCTCCAGCCCTTCTGTGCAGTGGAGAGTGCTCAGGGCGCAGTCAGCTGTCAAGTATCCACTCCACCTCCTCAACATCTGGCTCCATTGCCACCCTCCAAGACAGGTAGGAGCTGACTGGCCTCCCCAAGGAACAGTAAGGAGGCCAAGGCGAGAGAAGGGGCTAGGGAAGGAGAGTCAGAAAACCGGGGCTGGTGGTGTACCAAGCAGTGCCTTCGGCTCTTCCTCTGAGTGAGTAAGGAGCTATCTGAGGGTTTTTAGCAGAAAAATTATGATTTTACTTTTTGATTACAATGATAACTCTGGCTGCCAAGCAGAGAATCCACTGTGGGCAGAGACAGGAGAAGAGTGAACACGGGGAGACCAGATTGGATCATTACAACAATATGCAAACAAGACAGAAGCAGGCTAGAGTGTTATCAGTGTTCGGGAAGAACCAGGGTTGAGGCCCAAGACCACCAACGTTAGACGTTGGGCAGCTAAGAACGATAAGGAAGCACCCGGAGAAGGCGTGGAGGAGGAAAGTAAAAAACAAGTCATGGTGTCTAAGTAAATATTTGCTCTTGCACTTTTAATATTTCCCCCCAGTTTCTTAGTTTGTAAATTTTCAAGCCTCCAGCAAGTTTTTAAAATAAGACTATAAGGAGCATGAAAAAAATACATCAGCTGCTTAAAAACAATAGCAACAAAGACAATGGCATCCTGAAAGCCAGCTGAGAGAAGTGTTTCAGGGAAGAGGGAGAGGTCACCCGGCCAGTTGGGAGGGAGACTGAGAACACTGGATTTAACTGTGTGTGGGTTTTGGTTGCTTCTGCGAGAGCAGCTTTGGAGGCATAGTGGAGACACGTGCTGAGTGCTTGAGAGGGCCTGGAGACAGTGAGAACAGACAACCCTGCAGACCTGCAGAGAGCAGCAGAAAAATGGGGCTTCACTCAACAGAGAGTTCTGGCTATTTTACCACTGTCTGAAAGGCAGACAGAGGGTGATGGACGGAGATCTCCCATCTGGTAGTTCACTCCCCAAATGCCTACAACAGCTAGGGCTGGCCTAGGCCAAAATCAGGAGCCTGAGAGTCAATCTGGGTCTCCCATAGGGGTGGTAGGATCCACGTCCATGAGTCACCACTTGCTGATTCCCACAATGCCTAGCAGTAGGAAGCTGAAACTGGGAGTGGAGCCGGGACTACGCAGGCACTGTGATGTGGGGTGAGGGTATCCCAAGCTGCACCTTCACTATGCCACTTGTCCTCCCTACTACTATTTTTGAATTTGAGAAACAGGCTTGTTTGTAAGCTAAAAATAAAGATGCACTAGGAAGAGGAAGACGTGATATATGACAGAGGGAGACGTTCTGCTGGAAGTGTCTGTGAAAGGTTAGACAGGATGCAATTTTATTAAATTATAATTTTCAATAAAAGTTGCAGTATTTGCATTATAACATGACGTTTTTATATACATATACATCAGGAAGTGATTACTAAAAGTTAATTAACATATCCATCTCCTTCCATAATTACATTGTGAGTGTGTGAAATCTACTTTCAGCAGGTTTCCAGTAGACCACTCAGTATTATTCACTACAGTATTCCTGCTATGCATTAGATTTATAGATTTATTCATCCCAGATAACTGCAACTGGGTATCCCTTGATCAAATCTCCTCAACTTTTCCCTATTGCTCACCCCTGTTCTACTCTGTGCTGCTAAATATTCAACATTTTAGATTCCACTTATAAATGAGATCATGTGTCTGGGCTAGTTTTTTTTTAGCTTAATGTCCTGCAGGCCCCAGGATGGAATTGTAAAGTGACTGGCCTTCTTGGGTTTGCCTACAAATTTTCCTAACACTGACTGTCCCACGTCGCAGGAAACTTTCAGCCTTGGGCAAACCAGGAGAATTGGTCACCCAAAACGAAGTAGGCAGCAAGGTCAGCTGACAATAAAATTGAGAAGGAAGGTGCTGGAGCAATGTGAACCCTGGGATGTTCCTCCTGCTGGGCCACACAAGTCACCAAATCCCACAACTGCGGAAAAGAATGGAGAGCAGTGACCTTTTCATTATAGTTTTTAAGCTTGTGATCAAAGCAATCAATCATGAAAGAGAATTTTTAGCAACAAAGGCTTTGAGCTCATGAGGGGAGAAAACTAACTGGTGTCCAAAAAGAAATAAAATTAGAAACCTTCACTGATAGCCAGTGAACAGATAAAAAAAATCAAAATATTACCCACATCGCCTACCACATCTCTGCAGTTAATGGAAAAATCACGTTTTCTGTTAGCTTCTTAGAAAGAGGTTTACTAGATAACATCATTGGAAAAAAATCTTACATGAAGAACTTGACCATACTATTTGTTTTCCTTCTGTTCTCTGGCTGTGATCATAAACTTTGCTTGCTTGATAAGAATTCTTCATGGGAAGGAGCCATAGATAATACCCTTGTAGGTCCCTGGCTCCCACACAAATGATAAATCATGTCAAGATAAGGAAATCATTTGGTTCTTTAAAGTTGAAAAGAAGATGTGATTAAAAATGTCATTTGGTAGATATATGAGAAGGATTCTTGTAATCAGTTACCCAAAATAAACCATATTATTTAGTGTATGTCTGCAGGGAGACAACCTAACAGATGTTTAAGACAACAAAGGGAGGCTGAAAATATCTTGAACGTAAAAACGCTTTTAGGAGAAAAATGTGTATTGATTTTGGAAGTGAGAGAGTGAGGACATCATGTTTATTTTTTAAATAATATCTTGATATTGCTTTGAGGGAAGGGAATTTTTTCTACATAATACAGATACTAATGCTATGAACACCTACTTATTAAGTGTAGGAGATAAAATAGGAACTGAAGCTATGTAAGGTCAGGATTTTGAACTATGAAGAATGTGATATATATGGAAAAGAAATCTCTTTGAAAACCACAAACTCACAAAGAGGAAATCCAGGGGAGGCATGAAGAAAGGAAGAGAGAAGGAGTGCCTTCAGGATCCCAGGGACTCTGTAGCAATTTCACCCTGGGGTTTGTGATATAGGGGTAGTATATCACAAACATCTCAACACCTCTTTTTCCTTCTGACTCCCCACCTCTTTCCAAAGAACCTGCACTTTCTGTCTGCCCCAATTTACCTATGCTTCTTTGTTTTTTGAAGATTTATTTATTTGAAAGGCAGATCATTGCAGGGGTCGAGGGGGTGGGGAGAGGACGGAGAGAGTGAGTGAGCGAGCAAGCGTTGTGATTGATCTCCCATCCACTGGAACATTCCCCAAATGGCCACAACAGGCAGAGCTGGGCCAGGCTAAAGCCAGGAGCCAGGAACTCCATCTGGGTCTTCCAAGTGAGTGTCAGGGACTCAAGTACTTGAATCAACTTCTGCTGCTTCCCATGCGTATCAGCAGGGAGCTGGATCCTAAGTGAAGTGGCCGGGACTTGAACTAGCATTCCGATATGGGATGCAGCTATGCCAAGCCGTGGCTTAACTCACACTGCCCACGCCAGCCGTGCTTCTTTTCTACAAAATGTGCAGCTCCTGAGGGATCAAGGCTGAGCCTGAAGCAAAGACATCAGCTTCCCCTATGGAGAAACTGCTTCCTGAGAGAAGGAACTCCACAGATCTGATTCCCAGTGCTTCTCCCAGCAGCTAGGATGAGAAAAGGAAGCAGCTGAGTCGACAGGGTGAAGGAGTGGGGCTGCCAGCGAGACTCAGGACCAGGGAGACCTTATACAAAGCCTTCATCCTGGATCTTTGTTCCCCCTTCATGCTCAGATACTCACAGTTCACACACAGGAGCACCAGGCAGACAGCTGTGGAAAGCCCTGCCCATGGGCCCTCCACAGCACCACAGTAGATTGCATGCTTTGGAGAAGGCCTGTGTTAGAAACCTCAGCTGAGAGCCCTGAGCTCATGCGCCCCAAGCTAGGGAGAAGTGTTTGGGTTACTAGAGAGAATTCCTGGGGGACTGAAGAGTTCCTGTCCACATTCTTGCCTGGCTTGTTCGTCTGATACCATCTCAGGCTGTGCTACCAAGTTCACAGGGGTTTCTAAAGATGCAAGCATGATGCAGCAAATATATGAGTCTCCTGGGTGCCAATCCCTGCCCCGGTCACATGTATCTCAGAACTCGCAGCTCTAGGGCAGCAGGGAAGATCCACAGACTCTCCTGCCAGCCATGGAGGGTGGGCAGCGGGATCGCCACTCCCCAAGCAGAAGGCTAAGGTGAACATCTGTGATTCTGTCCACCCTGGGGATGGAGCAATTTCCAAGCGTGAGAAGGGGGGATGCATCCGTGTTGCCCCTCCCCCTGCATTCTGAGTCCTATACTTTATTGAGGCAGTTTCTTTTCTTTTTTCTGTTTCTCTTCTACTCCCTCTTGATCCTTTCCCTACTTCTTGCCCCATCCAAACCCGAACTCAATGGTACACAGGAGGATACATGCGTGAGAGTGTGCAAGTGAGTGTGCGAATTTGCGAAATGCGAGGTTTGGGAGAGGAACCAGCAGAATTACATGGAAGAAAAGGTTTCTGCCCTGGGATTTTCTCTTTTTCACCTGTGAACACCACCAAGCACAGTGCCCAGGGGTCATTGTGCTCTCCTCAAGCCCTCTGCATCTCCCTTATTTTGCAACCTGGCAGACTGAGGTGTTCCATGCACAGAAGTTGGATGAATGAATGAGCGCCCAAATGAAGAGGCCAGTCTGAGCTGCTGGAAAATCTTTCTCATCCCACTGTGCCTGGAGCTGGGGAGCAGCCGAGCAGGCCACATCTGCCGAGGCTAGGCGGAAGAACGGCTTCTCATTTTCCTTTGCAGCCACAGGAAAGCGGCTGTTCTGGCCACCAAAGCTGAGTACTCCCAGGCTCACGACCTGGCCTCCCAGCTGTGTGACTGTGTCTCCAAGAGCTTACCGAGCCACATGTTTGCTCCGCCTGGTCGTTCCTACAGGGAGTAGCACAGCATGCGTATTTCTGTGATACTAGCACTCAGAGAATAGAATTTGAGGGGCCAAGAGAGTGAACGGAAGGGTGAAAAACACTCAGGTCACAGTGCTAGACACAGGAAACCAAGTCACACAAGGACTCAGACATTGATTATGCACCACGGCTTCTGTCTTGGCGAATGTTGGACTTAGACATGAAAGAAATTGATCAAAAATTATTCGTAGTATGCCCTAGCTCCTAAATGGCAATTAAAGGGAAACACAGACCCTCCTCGCTCAGGAATGGCCAGTTCCGAATTTTCCTGCCCAAGATTGACCCAAACAGCTGGGAATTGGACTACATTGTTATCCTTACGGAGCCTCCCCTGCTGATGAAGCCTCATATACGTAGGCCCCTCTTTCTCTGGAAGGCAAAAACAAAACTATGTTCTCTTGGGCTGCATTGTCGTGACAAGGAAGCAGATACAGCTATGGTGTGGACAACAAGGGGAGGTGGCGCAAGCATTTAGTAAGTTCCAGGAGCAATCCCTATGTGCTTGTCCTCCACAGGTGGACTCCTCCAGGTTCCAATTCCCAGGCTCCACCGAGTCTTACTCACCCTTGCTCCCAGAACCAAAGGAGCACCCAGTGACAAACAGCTGCTCCTTTAGTGCTGTCCCTGCCCACGCCTCTCTCCACAGCACGAGGACCCTGCTTCAGGGGTTTCACCTTCCTCTGGGTTTTTCCATTCCTTGTGATGTTTACTTGTGTCCCGTTCCATTCTCATGGGGGTGGTACTTGCCTTTCAGTTTAATTTCAATTGATGCTGCTAAATGACTAGGCCCTGCTGGCAATATTGGCATTTAAATAAGGAGATTGAAGGACTGGAGAGCTACAGTTACAGTTTGTTTTCATTTATTTATTTATATATTATATAAATATAAAATATAAATATTTATTATATTTATTTGATACACATACACACACAAACACCCAAAGGGAGATCCCATTCACTGGTTCACTCCCCAGATGTCCACAATGACCCGGGCTGGGCCAAGGGCCAGGAATGCAACCCAGATCTCCTACCTGGATGGCAGAAATTCAATTACTTGAGCCATTGCCACTGCATCTCAAGACCTGCATTGGTGCTAGAGTCAGGAATTAGAGGCAGGAATCAAACCTAGGCACTATGGTTTTGGATGCAGCCACTTTAATCACTAAGCTAAATGCCCATTCCCTCTAGAGAGCTACATTTTGGAAAAGTGAATTTAACAAGTGTAGAATAATGAGTGCAGAAAGAAGAGATTGAAGATGGAAAGAATAGTTAGAAGGCTACCGCATTAAAGCAGATGCGAATGGCAGCATCATAATGACAGCATTAGCTAGCATGGTTGTAGTAACTTGGTGACTACTTGTCATTGTGTGGATGCCAGAATCTTTAATATTTGAGGAACACTGGGACAAAGCCAACTTATTCTAGGTAGAAGCTGGAACTTTGATCATGAATTTGCATGAAATCTTTCCCAGTCTCCTTGGCACCCAAAGTGCAACCACATGACTTACACTTGGCTAATCAGGCCCACATTTGAAAGAGAGGAAGCAGGTGCTCAGAAGTTGTCATTTTCCAGAAAGGGAGCTGGGGTAGAGCGTAGAACAGAGACACCATGGTTTCAGAGGTCATAGGGTTTCCTGGCTGTGAGAACTTCCAGCTCAAATCTCTAGAGATTCTGTGAGTTCCCTAATATCCACTAATAAATTCCTTTTCGGCTCAACCTACCTTGAATGGGATTCATTATGGCAACACAAGAGGGTACTGGTGGATTTGATGAAAGTGATCCTGTACTGTAGATTCCATTATAAGACAATAAGCACTTGGATGACCCTATTTTGTCTTCTTGATGACCCCTGCAGTACTTAGATTCTAACAATCAGGTCATATGTAAGCAAGAGTATACATACTGATTGGAAATCTTCTGAAAATTATAAAAGGACCTAAGATTTTAAAGCCACATTGAGCACAACCCATACAAATTCTCAGCAGCCCCCAGAACTCTCAGCCTCCTGGGTAGCCTGTAAGGAAAGAAATCTTACTGCGCAGAGGCCCACCAACCTTCTCCACCTACAAAGTGGAGACTGCCCGGAATACCTCTCCAAGGTCTCCCAATGAAATGCATGGGGCTGACAAGAGGCGTGGTTTCAGATTGAACTTGGCTCAGAAAGTCAAAGGCATAATTCCTCCAACAGAAATAAAATGAGTCTCCAAGGTTTGATCTGACAATATGAGTTAGAACATTTAGCATCAGAGGTGTTTAACCTGGATCCTTTAAATGCCTTGTGCATTTTTGAATTTCATTTCCTGTTTTGTTTATCTGCAAAAGAAAAGAAGACAGAAAGGTCTAGGTCTCCAATAGAGCTCTGGGGAGAAATGCCCATATTAAAAATCCTAGACAGTGGTCCCTTAGTGACCTCCATCCTGTGGGGAACATTCATGGCCTCCAGGGAAGCCAGGTTAGTGGGTGCTGTTGATGGGCAGGACTACTTGTAGTTGACCATTGCTTTTCTCTCATCCTTCACCATCATCAGAGATCTGTCATCCCTGCTTTTTATTGGATACTACTTGGCTCTGCTTGGAATCATGGTGCAAGGAGCTATGAGAAGGTTCATCAAAGAACACTGAGTTTAGAAGGTGACTTCCGTGTTGGCATGACCACACATTGAGGTTGCCAGCTGTAGAGAAAGGGCTCTTGAATGTCATCAAGATGATTATGGCCTGTTGATCCTGGGAGACGCAGCCAGGGTGGTGGGGACCAAGGAACTGGATGAGAGAGGAATACTTGTCAATATAAAGAGAAGCCAAGAAACAAGAGCGGGCCGAGTTCCCCAAATTGCATCCTTACCCTGTAGTCTTAGCCTTCCTTTAAAGCTGCTAGCATAAAGCAAGAATTGCTGCCTTATAAACCTCTTGTATGAATCATGACATTTGCTATATTAATACCAACCTGCTAACAGTCTCTACTGAAAGATAAACAGTGAAGAGGGGGAAGTACCTATTGTCTGCATCTATAAATGCTCATTCTAATCCTATGATGTCATCCTTGAAATTCTTAAAGTTCAATGATATCATTAAAAAGAAAATTTAATTAGTTTCTGTTGGATTTTCACACTCACAGGAATGTCTGTTTTGGCAACCTTAGCTTAATAATTATGGTTAGTTATATAGCTCTACTGTTGAATATATTTCCTGACATAATCTTGCTTCTCAACAACCATGTGTGATAGATTTTCTGATGTTCCCACTTTACAGGTGAGGAAACTGAAGTTCGGAGAGACAGGCTGGTACTTGCCTCTGACCCGGTGTAGCAGCTCTTCCTTCTGTATTGCAAAATCCTACCTCATAGTATCTCTGATAGACTTGAATGAGTGTGTAGAATGCCCCAAACTGCATCCTTATTTTGCAATCTTAGCCTGCCTTTAAAGCAGCTAACACGCAGCATATATGGCTGCTCTGTAATACCCATATACCTCTGCATGCTACCATGCCAGCTTCAGTTTTATGACAGGGTCAAGGCCAACATTGGCCCTCCTGCAGTGAAGACATGAGGGATTTTCAGAGAAGAATAACAAAATGCATTCAAGTGTCAAGTGTTGTGTCTTTTGCATCTCTGTTGCGAGGTGCTATTAACAAGCTCCATGCTGTCCTTAAGGAAGTGAGTCAGGTAAGCAAACTCTGTTCAATACGTGGGAAAGCACCTTGGCAATAACCCAGGGCTAAGCTCAGTCACTTGCTCTGTGCACAGGGCTACTCCCAATGGGCCTGCCAGGGACTCTTGGAGAATTGGGCTCTCTACACGCTAATGCACTAAATACTGGGGTATTTTCCCCCATTAGCCAGTCCACATTTTTGTATTAACCTAGAGGGATCTTTTAAAAAGATCAGAACTGAGGTGGACTGTGTCTCCATAGCTGGAATGACCCATGGAGGATACTCTCATAGGTCCCCAAGTCCTCACGCATTCACGGAAATGGGGCTTTGATCTGCCGCCTGTGCCTTCCTCCAGTTTGCTGTTTTGATTGCTACTGTGAGGCAGGAGCAATGCCTTACCCTCCAAATCCAGCTCTGACTTTCCTCCGAGAGAATGGAGGGCAAATTGAGCTGTGACAAATGGAAAACATGCTGGCTGCGAGTCAAGATGTTTTCGATAGAGCTCCCTGTGGTAAATCTAGCCTAAATCTGTCCAAGCAGGCTTGCTCTTGTTTTGCCACTCTGAGCTGACTTTTGTTTAAAATAAGGCCAAATTTGCAAGGAGCTCTTTCTCAATTTTTCCTCCCTTCCCTACCCTGCTTTTTCCCCTCCTTGTCAGCTTCCCTTCCTTCTTTAACAATGTTGGCTAAAATATAGAGTCTTGTTAGAGATCAATTCCAAGGTCATAGTTTAGATCTATTCTAACAGATTTCTGAGAACCAAGAGAGTGATTCACTCTGCTAGTGGGTTGCCATAATTAAGCAGTTCTCTCAGCAGGATTTGAGGGGACAAATCCACACCCAGAAGTGACATCCAGCTGAGGATAGACACAGGAGGTACAGCAGGGTGCCAGTCCTCAGAGATGAGAGCTGTCAGCATGAGGACAGATGTGGGGAAGGACAGCTGTCAGGCCTCACGGGGAGGCCCAGCGCACACTCGCCACTGGGTACTGTCAGTGGACACCTGGTACCTGTCTCCAAGTTGTGGCAGGTGACGATGCCAGCTTTCAGATGGAAGAGCAGACTGGGGCTGTGGGTCAGATATCGCTGAAGGCCAATTAAATCTCTGTGGGATGTGGCAGTTGAAGGAGTGGACTGACATTTTACCATGAGTCATTGACATATTTATGATCACAAATGCAGGTACCAACTGTTACTTACTTCAGCTTTCTATAAGAAGATAGTGTTTGGAATTTGTCCAACAGGACTTATTTCTGAATCATTAGAAAAAATTATTTTTTCATCTAAAATTATCATTTTGTAGGCTTATAACGCACAAACTTTTTCACTTATATTATCTTAGTAAATCTTCAAGATAATCTTGTGAAGTAGATACTATGTCCACTTTTCCATAGCCCACACAATCTAGACGTTAAAAGGCAAAAAAAAAGTCCCATTAATAACAACAAATCAGATTTTTCCTGATTTCAGTTCCATCTATTATGTTCAGACTGCCAGCATTTCCCTGACATTACTCTTCAACTTAAAATCCACTTCCAAACCCAGCACTACAACCACAAAGTGGATATGAGAAACTGGCAGTCATGTTCCACTACAGCATACTTTTTGTGTGTTTTCTGCAGTAACAAGATGGACAGACTTTTAACAAAAATTAGAATTCTCTTGCATCTAAGGCTCTGGAGAGCTTGTTTATGACGAAGTTGTATGATCTGGAAGATGCAAGTGAGGTGGAGGCTGCCTGCTGGGGCTTCAGCTGCAGCTATTGGTGATTCCGGGCAGCCTGATCCAGCATCTGGGATCAGCCATCAGCATCAGTGGCACTGAGAAGCACCTGTAGTTCTAAGACTTTTGGACAACAGCTTGACCACATATTCTTTCTTTCTTTATTTCTTTATTTATTTATTTATTATTTTTTGACAGGCAGAGTGGACAGTGAGAGACAGAGACAGAGAGAAAGGTTTTCCTTTGCCGTTGGTTCACCCTCCAGTGGCCGCTGCGGCCGGCGCACTGCACTGATCCGAAGCCAGGAGCCAGGTGCTTCTCCTGGTCTCCATGCGGGTGCAGGGCCCAAGCACTTGGGCCATCCTCCACTGCCTTCCCGGGCCACAGCAGAGAGCTGGCCTGGAAGAGGGGCAACCGGGACAGAATCCGGCGCCCCAACCAGGACTAGAACCCTGTGTGCTGGCGTCACAGGCAGAGAATTAGCCTATTGAGCCGCGGCGCCGGCCGACCACATGTTCTTGAACACTATCACTCTGGTTGGCCTGCTGAACTTTATTTCCTTAGCAGAGGTAAATTGCTCACTAGTGTGCCATTTTGGTGTTGTTCTGTTCCCATTCCTCAGCTCTCCTAAGGACTCTGTAAATTCCTAATTATTGATGTTGAATCTTCTTTTTGTAGAAATTAGGATAGTTTCAATTTCATGCACCTGAACCCTGTTAAATGCCCCTTCCCCTAACATCATCAGATCTAAAATCCTCATGAGAACATCTCATCTTGCTATAGTCATAGCCATTTCATCCAAAACATGATGGCCATACCTACCAAGCTTTCTTTTGACTTCTTTTTTTTTCTTTAAAAATTTATTTTATTTATTTGAAAAGCAGAGTTAGAGAGGTAGAGACAAAGGAGAGAGAGGTTTGCCATCCATTGGTTCACTCCCCAATGCTGATGCGAAGTTGGATGGGAAGGGGAACACTTGGGACTTGAACTGGTACACATCTGGGATGCTAGTGCCACACACGGCGGTTTAATGCACTGTTCCACAGCACTGGCCCTGCTGTCAAAGACTTCTGATGCCCATGTAGACCTCACTGCTTTCACTGCTACTGGAAGCTGAGAGCTATCCAGTCCACTGCCAGAAGTATTCATGGCTGAAACTCCTCACGGGGGACAACCGTCCTTCAGTACCTTCAATATGGTAGCATGGTGATACTGTCTGGAAAAAGCAGGAAAAATCTGCCTCCCTCCAACCTTGCTTTGCTGTCTCCAGGGACTCTCAGAAACAATGGCACAAAGATGCTCATCAATTTGACTTTGCGTTTTCCATTCTCTGATAGTTGGCATCAAATTCACTAATTAAGTAATTGTTTCCGTAAGCATTTTGGGGGTGCCTCATGTAGGGTTGGCGTGGGATCACTCATAAAACCATTATGTGTATGCTGCCAGTTGAGTGAAATGTGTGTTCCTAATGCTCTCTGTCCATGGAAGAAGCCCCCACGGGCATGAATAGACCCCTTCATCTATCCTGTAAATACTCTGTGTCTCAGCAAGTCTATGGGACATATCTGCCACCTGAGGTGAACACACAGGTAACACTACCCGGACTTCAGCTAGGAGGAGGGCAGGGAAGGGTGAGGAAGATGGCTGTGGGTGCTGGCTCCCTGGTTCCTACCAGAGTGGCCTGCTCATGGTCACAATCACTTAATCACAGATGCCACTGAGCGGCTCCCAGAAAGGTGATGCTTTGGTTTGAATGTGTCCCCCCCAAGTTCATGGTCGGAAACTTAATCCCCAGTGCAATGGCGTTGATAACCGGGACCTTGAAGAGATGAAGAGGTCACAAGGGCTGTGCCTTCCTGAACTGAGTGGCGCCATTATTGCAGGAATGGGTCTGTCATCACAGGAGTGCATTCCTGTAAAAGCCTGTGTTTAACTCCTTCCTTTCTTTCTCTCCCACCCTCTGGCTTTTCTGTCTTCAGCCATGGGATGGAGCAGCAAGAATGCCTTCACCAAATGTGGGCAACTTGATTGGATTTGCCAGCCTCCAGAATTGTGAGAAATAAATTTCTGTTCGCCATAAAGTACTTAGTCTGTGATACGCTGTCAGTAAAACAATTCAAAAGCAGGTATTAGAGCTAAGGAGGAGTTACTCCGACAGCTTAATTTAGGGATGCATTGCTCCTGCTGGCCTGCTTCAGCATTGTATTCCCAAGTCCCCTCTTTGCATGGATTTTCCTGGAATCCAGTCATTATTTACTCCATCACTAGAAGACGGAAAAAATGTACCAGTGGTTGCGTAACGAATCTTGTTTCTTTGAAAGTTTCCTTAAGTCCCCCAATGTTATAGTTAAAGTATTAGGCCTATTTGATCCTTTGAAAACTGTTTCTTTGATATATTATTTTAAATGTAATCACTAGGACAAAAAAAATCACAGAGCCATAAAAGAAAAATTATGTCTTAAATATCTACTTAAATGCATTTACATTCAAATTTACTTGAATTGTTTACAGAGCCCTTGCCATACTCTGTTTCAGAGAAGAGAGCAAGACAAAAAAAGAGAAAAAAATTCCCCCCCATCAAATTTCCTTCAGAAATATATTCAAGGATCTTAGCATAGAAAAGAAAAAAAAATCTTTAAAACTTTTCAGGGAAAATGCTGTTTTTAATAAAAAGGCAATTTAAGAACTATTGATTTATTTGCTCAATTTCAAAACATGTCCTTAGTACTGAGACACTGAGGGAAGGATATATAGTGTTGCTTGGGGTTGTTGGGAAAAGGGAGACAGGAGTTTTGACACAGAAGCAAATGATTCGCACAGAAGCTGGGAGCTACTAGAATCCGTGGCTGGACCCTTGAGTCCATTGAAATACAGAAACGGAGAGAAATGGTAGTTACAATGGCAAAATGCTTCTCTGGAAACATTCAAAGGGATTGTTTACTTTTTTTAAAAAGATTTATTTATTTATGTATTTGAAAGTCAGAGTTGCTCAGAGAGGGAAGGAGAGGCAGAGAGAGAGAGAGAGAGAGAGAGAGAGAGAGAGGTCTTCCACCCATTGGTTCACTCTTCAATTGGCTGCAACGGCTAGAGCTGCACCCATATGAAGCCAGGAGCTTCTTCTGGATCTCCCACACAGGTGCAGGGGCCCCAGGACTTGGGTCATCTTCCACTGCTTTCCCAGGCCATAACAGAGAGTTGGATTGGAATTGGAGCAGCCGAGTCTTGAACCAGCCCCCATATGGGATGCTGGCACTGTAGGCGGTGGCTTTACCCACTACACCACAGTGCACCAACTACACCACTACGGCACAGTAGTGCTTTACGCCACTACGGCACAGTGCACCAACCGTGGCAGCCATTTGAGGGGTGAACCAGCAGACGGAAGACCTTTCTCTCTGTCTCTGTCTCTCTCTCTCTCACTGTCTAACTCTGCCTGCCAAATAAAAATAAATAAATAAATAAATAAATAATAACTCATGGGATAAGCATTGGAACATATAGATTAATTCTTGATGGCCTCTCACTTTTTTCTTTTTCTCCATGATTTCTTCAGGTGGAGCTTCCATTTTAGGGATTTACATTTGAACTGCACCCAGATTGATAGCTGACAGTTCTGTTGATTTCATTTCTATAACTATATTCCTCGATTCCAACATTTCTAATATTTTTCTCCTACTGTCAGCCCCTGTCTGGTGGATGCCATTTCCTCCTTTACTTCCTCCAGGATATGAAAACATTGCCCTGCTGTAAGCTGCATTTTTCTGCTTGCTGTCTGCTTCTCTGACTGCTGGCTTTTCTCCTATGACCTCTCCGTTACTCATGTGGGATGGGAAGAGTCCTCTTGGGATGATCTTATCATGGCTTCAGCTTGATCCCTGCTGGGGACAGCATTCTGAGCTGCCACAACATGTAGGAAACAATATTCCAGGCCCAGCCCCATGACTGCACTTAGCTGCCACTATAGTCCCCAGTGGGCAGCTTAGTTCTGATCCCCAGCCCTCCCAACCTCACATGAGCGTGGATACACCATGCCCTGCCCCATCTATTTGGCCTGGCTCTGGACCCACCCCATTGGAGGCATCTGGGTCAGGTTTGTTGGTTCCCTCCTGCATCTGATGCTTGCAGAGAATGCTCAGCTTCTTGTCTATGGAGTTTTCCTTTTTTTTTTTTTTTAATTGTACCTGGCCATGTGCATATAAATACTTTACATTGCAAAAAAATATGTGTTGGAGAAGAAAGGAAGATAATACCATGGGAGCAATACAGCATCTGGAATCTTATATGTACTTGGGAACTTCTTAGGAGAGTGCAGAAGACTCAGGTGCAATGACAGATATGGTTTTGCCTTTCATTCCTTTAAAACTCCCACAGGGGTAGGAATGGGCAGGGAAATGATAAGAGAGGAAAGAGGGGTGAGGAAAAGCAGAGTCAGCTACAGAGGGGACTGGGAAGAGAGAGTGAGTGGGAGCCACCTGGGATTATAGGTGATAACATAGGGCTTCCCCGTCTTTTATGTTTAAAGAATAGTTTTGGTTTATGGATCCCAAGGAAGGAAGTTTAGCAAGTACTGATTCATAAACATTTTTCTCATGATACTCTAAGTCATAAAATATGTAGATGAAACATAAGTTCCGCAGAACAAAACCATATCATTAACTTTGTGGTCAGTAACATGTGGTTTACATATATTATTTCATCACTTCTGTCTTTATAATAAAGATCAAATGTAAGCAAAGCCATTGAGGGGTTTTGATAGGAGAGACATGGAGGGCTGTCTTCTGGCCTTCCAGAATTACTTTGGAATCACTGATAAAATGTGAATCTAATATTGAAGTTAATAACCTCGTCTCAGCGTTGCTGAGTAAGACAAATTCCTTCCTAACCCAAATGTAAGTGTTTGGAGCTAATAATTCAAACCAAAGTTAAACCCTAAGGAGATAAGCCTGGCTTAATGCCCAGACAGTCAGTATACTCAAGTTCTCAAACACTATTTAGCAAAACCAATCTGAAAACAAAAATTCCTCATGAAAATGCAGATTCCAGATACTTGAATTTACCTTTGTCATCTTCAGCAATAAAATCTAAGTAGGTGGATACCTGCTCTACTGGGTTGAACAATATCCCCCAAATACTGTTGACCATCTGGAACCTCAGGAGATGACCTCATTTGGGAATAAGGTCTTTGCAAATACAGTTAGTTTACATGGTGTCATACAGGATTAGAGTGCACTCTAAATGCAATGGGTTGTGTCCCTATAAGAAGAGAGCAATCAGGAGTCAGGCCGGCGCCGCGGCTCACTAGGCTAATCCTCCGCCTTGCGGCGCCGGCACACCGGGTTCTAGTCCCGGTCGGGGCGCCGGTTCTGTCCCGGCTGCCCCTCTTCCAGGCCAGCTCTCTGCTGTGGCCAGGGAGTTCAGTGGAGGATGGCTCAAGTGCTTGGGCCCTGCACCCCATGGGAGACCAGAAGAAGCACCTGGCTCCTGCCATCGGAACAGCGCGGTGCGCTGGCCGCAGCGCGCCTACCGCGGCAGCCATTGGAGGGTGAACCAACGGCAAAAGGAAGACCTTTCTCTCTGTCTCTCTCTCTCACTGTCCACTCTGCCTGTCAAAAAAAAAAAAAAAGAAGAAGAAGAAGAGAGCAATCAGGAGTCAAAGGAGAAGGAAGACAGGCCATGTGATAGTAGAAACTGTGATTGCCAAAGAAGATCAAGGATCACTGGGCAATCAAAAGAAATTAAGAGGGGTGGGCATTGTGGTGCAGCTGGTTAAGCCACTGCTAAGATGCCTCTATCTCATATTGGAGTGCCAGTGAGAGTTCTGGCACCTCTGCTTCCAATTTAGCTTCCTGCTAATGTACCCTGGGAGGAAAAGACGATGGCTCAAGTGCTTGGGTACCTGTCACTCACATAGGAAACCTAGATGGAGTTTCCACATCCTGGTTTGGGCCTGGCCCAGCCCTAATAATGGCATGCATTAAGGGACTCAAATGGAAGATACTTCTCTCTCTCTCTCTCTCTCTCTCTGTGTGTGTGTGTGTGTGTCTGTCTCTTTCTCCTTCCCACCCTCCCTCCTTCTCTCAATTTGCCTTTCAAGTATATGAAATAAATAAACAAATATTTAAAAGAAAAAAGACACAGTTGAAGGAGGAGCCACAGCTAAGAAGAGGCAAGAAAGGATTCTCCCCCTGAGCCTGCGGAAGGAGCGTGGTCATGCTGACACCTTCATTTCAGACTCCCAGCCTGCAGAACAAGGAGAGATTAATTTCTCATGTTTTAAATTCCCAGTTTGTGGTACTGTATCATGAGCAGCCCTAGGAAATTAACACTTTTTGGGGAAGAAAAATAGACGGAGCCCAAGTCACACTATAAAATCTACCATTAACATGAACCAAGGGAAGCAAATGATCACCTCAGCAAAGGGTGAGCCAAGGCGAGCTTTTATTACAATCACCGCATTGCTCACGTGTGAGGTCCTGGGCAGCACAGGAGACCACTACCATTGCTAGTGAGCCCTGCCTGTCTCTGAAAAGTCTTACCTACTTTGGATTCACACAGTCATACTCTTTTTTAAAAAAAGATTTATTTACTTATTTGAAAGGTAGAGAGAGAGAGAGAGAGAGAGAGAGAGAGAGAGAGAGAGAAATATCTTCCATCCACTGGCTTACTCATCAAACAGTCACCAGGGCTGGGACAGGCCAAAGTCAGGAGCCTGAAACTCCATCCAGGACTCCAATGTGGGTATCAGGGGTCCAAGTGCTCAGGCATCTTCCACTGTTTTCCTAGGCATATTAGCAGGAAGCTGGATTGGAAGTAGAGCATCAGAGACTCAACCCAGCACTCATATAAGATGCGAGTGAGGAGGAAGCTTAATCTGATGTACCACAACACCAGCACCAGTCACATTCGTTAACTAGAGAAAATTAGAATGGGGCAAGGGGAAATCATTTGTAGCCATTGTTCTGATCATTTTGCTCCAAATGCCATACGAATGGGAATTGTAAAAGCAGAAACTCTAATTGATGCTTGCCTGTCCAATTTAAAAAAGTGCACAACTTCACCTGGGTTAGCCAATTTATTACTTATGTCTATGCCTGGAGCTCAGTCTTCTCATGTTTACCCAACCTACTTCATTGGGAAGAAGATGCAAATGGAAAGAACAGGAGTTGTGACAATGTCAATATAAATTTTTACTATCTAAATAGCTGGTCCCAGAACGCCTGGTGGGAAGAGAATTACCCTTACTTGAGAAAATTCCTTAGTAGAGGCTGCTCAGATCCCTTCGAGCCTGCATAGAGATTGTTTCCAAGGCCACTGACAGGAGAGTGGAGTTGTTCCACAAAGGAGATGGTAAAGCTTGTGGGATGCTCAGGTTGCTCAGGAGGAAGGGAGCAGGCGTTAGCAGGGAAGCAGACAACAAGGGCAGGTGAGGAAATGGCATGGATGTGAGTGCTGTGTCGTATGATCTCCCCTTCTCTGAAGCTGCTCTAGAAATCCCACTGGACTTACGAGTCCTTGGAGAAGGGGTTCTTTCGTTGCTGGTGCGGCTGCAAAGACTGAGTTTTCCATTATAGTTGATGTGTTCTTTCACTTATCTGACATTTACTGAGTATGCAGAGAATTCTAAGTCAGTACTGCTATAGGAGAGTAGCTATCATTTGCTTCTACTCTTCTAAGCTGGGCCCCTATAATTTTTTTAGATTTATTTATTGATTTATTTGAAAGTCAGAGTTACACAGAGAGAGGAGATGCAGAGAGAGAGAGAGAGAGTTCTTCCATCCGATGGGTCACTCCCCAATTGGCCACAATGGCTGGAGCTATGCCAATCCAAACCCAGGAGCCAGGAGCTTCTTCTGGGTCTCCTACACAGGTGTAGGGGCCCAAGGACTTTGGGCCATCTTCTACTGCTTTCCCAGGCCATAGAGAGAGCTGGATCGGAAGTGGAGCAGCCAGGTCTCGAACCGGTATCCATATGGGATGCAGGCACTTCAGGCCAGGGCATTAACCCGCTGCGCCACAGTGCTGGTGCTGACCCCGGCCCCTATAATAAAAGACAGGTAACAAAAGAAAAATCAAACAAATTCATTTCATGTCGCGTTTTGCATGCTATGGGAGCCATCCTAAGGAAATAAAGATTCAAAGAAACAGTTAAACCTGAGTGTATTTTATAGAAGGTCTGAAGATGAGTGGAAAGTCATGGAGAAACACGAGAGGACATTGGGAGTGTGAGCTCAGTGTCGTCAACTGGGGAAACAGCAAGATCTGCTTGCCCCCGTTTCTCTCTGGCTCCCCTTGTCTTCATCTGCAAAAATAAGGAGGATTCTGTTCTCTGGGTAGAGGGAAGACATGTCTTCCATGCGGATCGTACGACTGGCTTCAGGGGAAATTCAGAAAGTCTTTCCTGGGTTTTATGATCTGCTCCATGGGGGAAGGGTGGCAAGGATGGGAAGCCTTCCTGAATCTGTGGTTTCTTGAATTCTCTCTACCTAAAATATTCAATATGCAATGGTGCTGCATCTGAGGATGGTGTGTTCTGAACCCCATCATGGTGAATGGAATATACTTTTATCTCTTAGCTCAGACTGGACTGTCTTGAAAAGAGATCAAATTGGTAGCCTACTCTATGCTCTCTTTGGCTTACAGTATTTTAAAAAAGGAGGATCATATTTAAAAATTCAGAGGCATAACACAAAATCTAAATTTCAGACATCTCTCAAAACATGGGAATGGCTGCCTGTATCAGCCAGTCTTCCCCAGGGGATGTGTCTTCTGCTCCAGCTAGCCAGAGGATGAGCATCAGTGCCCTTTATCTTTCCTCTTGCCAAACAATTTTCCTCGTCCTGGAGGGTGCGTCTCAGGTGCTGTATCCCCATGAATGGTCGCCTGAGACGCTGGAGTGAGTAAGATGAGACACAGCTATTCTTTGAGGAAGTTCTGGCGCTTCCTGGCGGCTTCACCTGCACACTTGCTGCGTCTGACAACGGAACGGAGCATGGCTTGAGTCCCTGCTTTCCGGTGTCTATCTGCCCGCGCAGTCATTCCAGCACGTGGCTCTAGGTGCGACTGACTTGAATCTAGCACTCACGTCCTGTCACCACCACTTAGTCCTTAGTCTCATGTTCCTTCAAGACTTCTCTTCCATCCCTCTGTTGAACTGACTTAAATCTCATCGTATTTAAAATTTGTCTTTACAATCAGATGGTAACTTTCAGAAATGAAGGGATTTTCCCCAGAAGTTCACCCCCTTTCTGCCACAGCCTAGCTTGTCATCCGCCTGGTGGCAGGTCAAGGCAGATGTTTGTGCCACTGGGTCTCAGTGAGCCACACCCCCACTTCTTGACACACTTCGCATGGGCCGCGGCTGTTGCATCTCTGGTCTTTCCTGTACCTGGTTTGCTCTTTCTTCCTAACTTACCTTTTCCTCCAGCTTAGGAACCCTGGCTCTCCTGTGTGGGTTGTTTGCCCTTTGAATTTCCTCCAGGGTCTATGCAAAACCAGCATCTTCGCCTGCTTTATTAAATCAAACTTTGGATTTAGGGAACAGCATCCTGCTGTGTAGAGGCCACCTGACATTTTTCTCTGACACAAGGTTTGCTCGGTATCTCCCTGTTGAATAGTTAAAAAAAATCTATCTTTGATTTACTTAAATAATGCCATGTAATTCATTTAGCCCAGTTTGTACACAGAACCAAAGAATTCTTCAGAGCTTTTCATGTTTCTTTTTCTTTTTTTTTTTTTTTTTTTTTTTTCAGTAATGGGAGACAGTCATCAGCTGCTCCTCATTTGGGGATTCAGTGGTAGGAATCTCTTCGCACTATTATTTTTCCAGCCGACCTGGGACCGCATGCCCTGTTCTTAGATCTGCAGGATCAGCAAACAATAAATGCTATCCTCCCTTCCTTTCTATGTGTTGCCTAGTGTGGAGAAATCCCCCAAATCCTGCGACCGATGAGAAAGCCTCTACCCATGGCGAGAGCCTTGCCATGCTTTCATCATGTGGAACTTGGTTTCCCAGTAGCTTGGTTTCTCCTGATAGCTACTTCCTCCTTGGGCCCATGGGTGGGAATTCCTGGGACCCTTCGGATCTGACAGATGCCAGGTATAGTCCTAGCCCTCACCATGAGCTCGGATTTATGGGAAGACCACTTTTCAGTGTCACGTGCAAATGAAATGATAGCAGTGATATAGATGAGAGCTCAAAGGAAGAGTCACTTAGCTCAGCTCAGGATCAGTCCGGCTCAGCTCAAGGTAATAGGAAGCCTGGCCAAGCAGACATTTGTGCAATAGTGTGGCCAGATATTCTTAAAAAAAAAGACTAACAATATTTCAAATTGTAGCATAATTTATATGCAATAAGTAAAATCTATGAATACATCTTAAGAGTCTAGGGTGGTGAGTTTTGACAATTACATAGCCTTATAAGTCCATCCCCCCAGTCAAGATATGGACTACTGTAGTCACCCCTGGGAAGCCTCAGTCTATAGACCCAGCCAACACCACGTTCCTATTTCTATCCCCAAAGATTCATTTTATCTATTGCTGAACTTCTTATAAAGACAGTGTGCTCATTTTCCTGTCTTCTTTTGCTAATCACGACGTCTTTAAGATCTATTCTTGCTTGCATTTATGATCTCTTCCTTTCTGATTCCTAAATAGTGTTCCATCACAAGCTATAATCCATCCATCTGCTCGGGTTTTCATGGACACTTTGGGCTATTTCTGGTTTGGGGTTATTACAAATAAAGTGATTCTACACATTTGGGTATAAGCCCATTTTTTTAATACCTGATCTTAGCCCAAAGGTCAAGAAGTAATGACTCATAAGTTTTTCGATCCAAGATTAAGTAGATCAGTCTCTGTAGCAAGCACCCAAGAAGCCTACCCATAGAAACGAGGTTCAGGGAGGCCGTTGGATCAAGGGAAGCCTTGAGTGAAAGCTAGGTGGGACAGCTGGCTCATATTCACAAAGCATCTTTTAGGACAACAGGAAAGTTGTGTTTTCTGGTGTGAACTATATTCTCGTTAGTGGGAGCATCTTGAGGGAGATTACAGAGGTCAGGGCTGAGAGTAGGGTGTGGGGAGTGAAGCTCCCAGAGAGCGGGATGTAAGGAAATGACCACACTCGGAGCTCTCTGCATTGCACAGACTTGAGTCCTGGTTTCTGCCTGGGACAGCTCCACCACGTCCAGGAGAGGCAGAGACAAGGGATCCCTTAGAGCTTCTCTCCAGCACATCACCCTCTCTTCAGAGCCCCCTGGCAGGAGACAAGCTGCTGCCAAACTTTCTGCAGGCTTTCAGAGACGGGAGGGGAACAAAGGGGAGTGTTCATGCGGAGTCATCAGGTAGTGAGCTCTGGCTTCTATTCCGGAAAGCCGGACGGGGCCCCAGGTTACTTCTGTGCGTGCCCTCAGAACCCACTGTGATTAGCAGCTGCCCTGCCTGAAGCAGCAGACCCAGATTTCCCTCCAGCTTTCTAAGGCACCCAGGCAGGTCCCATAACCACTGGGCACTCCAGCTTCTCCCTCTGCAAAACAGAACCGACCTAACCTGCCGGGGGGGTCCCCAAACCATTATCCTGACAGGAGGAAATCTGGGAAAGAGCCGGATGACCTTGAATGAATATAAGAAAACACCCAGCAGACTGACTGCATGGGGGGTTAATCTGCTTTCAGATGCTGTTTAGGACCATTAACCAATAGAATTTGAAAGAGAGCAGAGGGCACTGCCAGCTTGACCCCTTTGGTCTGAACAAAGTTGAATGAACAAATGCCTACACAAGCAGAAATGTTTGCAGCTCTTCTCTACCATGGAAACCATTGCAGCAGCTCCTCAAAGCCTGCCTGACTCATACAGCACCTTTCAATGGGTTTGTTTGTTCCGTCAGGTTCAAGTCAGAGTCCACGTAAACACTGTGCCCTGTGCATGTGTTAGAAGATAGAGCCCATAATACCACAAAGATAAAGGCACAACTGGAATCTCACACAAAGAGCTACAAACACTGGCTGACTTACTGAACTGTCCTAAGATGAAAATGAAATAATACATCTAACACCAGAGCTGGAGGGAGAGGGAGAGGAGGGAGAGGGAGAGGGAGAGGGAGAGGGAGAGGGAGAGGGAGAGGGAGAGGGAGAGGGACAGGGAGAGGGACAGGGACAGGGACAGGGACAGGGACAGGGAAAGGGAATATATTGGAAAAGCACGGCCGGCACCGTGGCTTAACAGGCTAATCTTCCGCCTTGCGGCAACGGCACACCTGGTTCTAGTCCCGTCCCAGTCGACCGCGCCGGATTCTATCCCGGTTGCCCCTCTTCCAGGCCAGCTCTCTGCTGTGGCCCGGGAGTGCAGTGGAGGATGGCCCAAGTGCTTGGGCCCTGCACCTGCAGGGGAGACCAGGAGAAGCACCTGGCTCCTGCCTTCGGATCAGCGCAATGTGCCGGCCGCAGCGGCCATTGGTGGGTGAACCAACAGCAAAAAGGAAGACCTTTCTCTCTGTCTCTCTCTCTCACTGTCCACTCTGCCTGTCCAAAAAAAAAAAAAAAAAAAAAAAAGGAAAAGCACTGGTATTTTTACAGCAAGCCTGAAACTTAGAATGATAGTAGTTCCCGCAGTAAGGGAGTTTGGCATTCCTATCTAACTGGTCATTTTGCAGGTGAGAAAACTGAGGCCTGTAGTCTGATTTATTTTTCACTGGTGATAGAACAAATCACAAGAATGGCTGGATTTGGAAGCCAGTTCTTCTAAATCCTGGAGACAAAGGTGCTGTACTGAGATGTTTTATCTAAATTAAACTGCAAGAATGTAATTTAGGCTCAGATAAGGGTATGTGTTTCACCATGTGAATAAGGCAGAGAAGAGTGTAGATTAAAAGCCTGGGACTAACTAAAGAACATCAGTGTGATCAGAAAGATGACTCGACTCTCCAAACCCCAGTGGAGAGAGTTAGAAAAGAAAGAAAAAAAGAATTAGACACAAGGAAACAACCAAACAAAAAAACAGGACAGAGAAAAGTCTTAGGAATTTGAATCATTAAACATTTTCTGATGAGACAGGGGAGAAGTTCTACATCACCAGGGCAGATTAAAATCCCTTGAAGGGTAATAAAGAAAAAAGAGAAAAAGCAGAAAAGGAAGCCCTAGACAAAAACAAAGACTCCTGGCGGCTATGACACCGGAACTGGGGACCTGCAAGCAGCAGCAGCAATCGGAGATGACGCATGGACAGCAAGAGACGGGGAGGAAGAATGCAAAGCGGATATCAAAGGGAATGCTGCACCGCAGCACCTGGGATGCGCGGGAGACAGAGTGGCTTCCTAGCACCGTGGAGGCGATTTCTGACAAGGTACATGCTAATAAGGCCCAAATGCAGGCTGAGCTTTGCATCCATTATTCATGACTTGCTTTTACAAGTGCCCTCCTGCAGAAAAGAGGACAGAAAGGGAGATATAAATGCCACGGCAGTGGGCCATTTCCTGCGTCTACACCCCAGCAACCCTCTAAGGATTTCCCCCATTCCCATCAGAGGGAAGAAATGAAAAGAGCCTCCTTGAGGGATGTGTTTAAAAAAATGGAAAACAAAACGAGGCCTGAGCAGGGAGGGGTGACAGTCAAGTCCAATGGCATCAGAGGGAGCGAAGGACTGAAGCAAGAGAGAAAGGAAAATGAATTCGTTTGTTGACTTGCAGCTCACTCCTTTGTTCCATCAAGATCATAAGAAATAACCCAACGAAGGATGCCTTTCAGCAAATAAAAATGTTCCTGGTGGGGAATAATGATTTAGGACCGGGCTTTCATTTTTGTTTTGGGACAAAAGTGACACTAAGATCTGAATCCTTTTTCATTTCCAGGATGGAGAGGGGAGTCTTGGAAATGCTCAGAAACACGTCAGGAATTCAAGATCCACAGGACAACTTGCAAGTCTAGGTTTGTCCATTTCTCCTGCCGTGCTTATAATCAGAGCTGTCAACCGTAGCCATGTAGCTCTTTGTCTTCTCTAGATCCAAAGACCCAAGTCTTTTGAGTGTTTTCTTGTAAAGGGAGCTTCCCAGTCCCGCCACGATTGTCCGTTTTCCCCCTGAATGGTCCCGAGCATTAGTTCACAACCTCGCTCCACGGCAATTTTGGAAACTGTAGGCTTTGTTTCTTTGTGGCTGGTGACACTTCCTAGGGAGACTCACCAGCGCCTGGCGGCGTTTCTCTGAGTGGCCTGGTCTCCCCTACAGAAGACAGAGCCTCCCTCGTGTGGGCATCTGCCTGGCCACCAGACCCTAAGCCTTGTTCTCAGGCTCCAAATGAAGGAGTCAGCTGAGAGAATCCTTTCTTCCCTTCCATACACACTGGCCTCCCCTTGATCCTTCAGTTTAACCTGATGCACTTTTCTAAGGGACTACCTTGAGAAAACCCTCTCTTCTGAAACCCAGCAAGTTAGAGGCACCTGTTCCCTACCAAATGGATCTCACACAGTAACAATACATATATTACAGTGCAAAACTTTGTCTGTAACACCATTTGTTGGTCTCTTGGCCTTGAAATCTTTGGTTTGGGTGCATGTATGTGTGTTTCCTTTACAGTGAAAAGAAAGAAAATCACAGGAGCTGTTGGCCAACATTGTTTCAACCTATCATTGGTGGTCCCTGAAGGCTAGTCTTGGCACTAACAGGCCTAAGACTCCTGCATGGGGCTTTATAAAAATGCACATTCCGGGACATTACTCTGGATCTGGTGTCATCAGTCCAGGGTGTGAGGGTCAATTTCTAGTTTTCTAATACACTTGGGGGGTGCTGCGGTTTCCCTGGCTTAATAACCACTGGATGAAACATGTTGGGCAACATGATTTGCCCCATGCTGGATTGGTTTATCTGAATTTGCCCTGAGTGACTAATCTATTATTCAGTAACTGTTGACTGAGTGTTTTCTGTGTGCCAGGCATTGTTGTAGATGGAGAACGAACCATGATAGAAACAGATGAAATTCCTAGGGTTCTAAGTTTCTGTATCACTCATGCGGAGAATGCTCTTGCCCTGTAAGGGTTGTCTATGACATCTCCACAGCATGTTTGTTAAGTGGAAGAGAATGGGGAGATGTTTCATGCAAAAACTACTCATGGAAGAAACAAAGATCTCTGTAAGTAGGGTGCCATAGTGCTTGGGTAGCAAGGCGAACACAGCATGTTCATAGGGAGGAGTGGGTCACTTTAGTACGAACAAGAGGAACGTGTTAGTTTCCAGATCAAAAAGGTCTCCCAGACCAGAACCTAGAGATTCTCATCAATCACTGTGTATGCCCGAAAAGCATAGCCAAGGTCAGCCCCAGCTGAGTGCATGGCATCACAGTGTCCACAATGTCATGGTGGGAGAGTGTGTTGGAGTTAGAGCTATGAACACACAGATGCTGCAATGAACTGCTCTACCTAATGGCAGTGGGTGTTCCAGCAGAAGGGAAAATTGGGAGGATTGAGTAGAAACCCTATTTGGAATCCAGGATCTGACGCCTATGATCAGTTAAAAGATTGACTTGAAACTCCCCCTAAATGGTTATGAAGGGTCACTCTTCTCTTCCAGGACTTATTTTGCTTTTGGATCCCCACTTGGACATTGCTAGGCTCCTGCTGTAGCCACAGTCTCCCACTGCACTGTGCAGGGCCCATAGAGGGCTCAGAGGAGGCTACTGGGCAGGGGCTGCACCTGGAAAAGAATCTCCAAAGAAATTTGGAGTGAAGTTCTTGTGAAATTTCCAGGTACAGTCATTTTATTTGCCTCCAGAATTTCGCCCTATTTTCTTTCTCCATTAGATTTGTCTTGGTTTAATTAGTCTGAGCTCTGTGAAAGGCATGCTATGACCTTGCAAGACAATCTGGGATCAGGTAATTACACACTTGTGCCAAGCACCAGACAGAGGGACCACGGTGTTCTGTGGGGTTTAGCAACATCCTCATATCTGCACATGGCTTCCCATCCGGGTGTGAGTCTTTGTCATAGTACCTGCAGGCTGGCACTACCTCAGTCTCCTTTCAGGGCACAGAGAGTTCAGTCATCTTTAGATCAAAGAAGGACCCTGACACAGCATCTGCCGCTGTCCAGATCACGGGTCCTGCACAGTGTGGTGGATGCTGGTACTCTCGTAGGACATGCATTCAGCTTCACAAGTGTGCTGAGGTCATGGACACCCTTCCTTCGTCACTGTCATGATCACCTACACAGTGAGAGCCATACACTGGCCCCAACATCAATGGATCACTTAAAAACCTCTGTAGATGTTTGTGCTCATGACAAGCTAGAAGGGGACTTCAAAAATTCATTGATATGGGGGACAAGTATTGGGTCTAGCAGTTAAGATGCCCACAACCCACATGTGAGTGCCTGGATTTGATGCTTGGCTTTGTGCTTGACTTGAGGTTCCTGCTAATGTAGACCCCGGGAGGCAGCAGTCATGGCTCAAGTGATTGGGATCCTACCACCCGCAGGAGAGGTAGGACTGAGTTCTTGGTTTGTTATTGGGAAAATGAACCAGTGGAAAGGCACTCTCTCTGTCTTTTTCTCTCTCAAATAAATAAACACAATTTTAAAGTATTTTTAAAAGTTTATTTTGGTATAAAAAATGTGAAATGGTGTATACTGAGATCTTCAAAAAGTTTATGGAAATGTATGTTATGAAAAAACCATGTATGGACTTTTGAACATTTTTGCACCAAAATCAACTTACCTTATAATTAAATTTCTCCATGAACTTTTGAAGTACCCTTGTATATCTGGCTTGAATGTGGTTTGGAATACTTTCAGTTTTCCCAAAAATTTTTACAAAAGTTTATATTCAGAACATAAGCAGTCACTTCAACTGTTTTTATGTAACACTTCAGCACCCTTTTTAGGTTTTCTGATTTGGACTTTTAGTGCTCGGTTGTCATCCTAAGCACATCTGTTTCTCCTACCAGTGAGTGTGCAGCCAGGGCAGGGACTTGAAGCTCTGTTCTCATTAGATCAAGTCAACAATGATGACAGACAGACAGACAGACAGAGAGGATGGTTGCAAATATCCCTGAATCTGCATTGAGATTTAAGATGTCTCATCTGAAGGGACACAGATTATTACACCACCTGGTGTGCCTCTGCCTGGTCCTGCTAACGAGCTGGCAGCCCTTAAGTCTCATACCATGACAGCCACAGGCCTCTTGAGGATTTTTGCCCATGTGCATTGCCAGACAAAACTACCACCCTTTGTCTCAGGCCAAAGGAGTCAACAGGCCTATCAGGCGGTCCCAGAGAATAATCCTATTGTTGGCTGGTCTCATTCTTTTGTCATAGCTCAGCCACCCACCTCCCATCATGCGACCCTTAGAGAAGAATCGTGGCTCCCTTTGCCAACGAGTGGGAATTTGTCCCAGAGTGGCTGTCGCTGTTCCATCCGTATAGCCAGCTCCAGGAACTCACAGTCAGGAAAAAGTTCTGCTATTCCAATGTTATCTGACGTCCAAGCCATGACAGTACAACTATCACTGTGCTGCTGATGGGTCATTAGCAATTCCAACCATAGCTCTACTCAAGTAGACAGCACTCACTGAGCACTTCCTGTATGAGAGGCATGGGTACTGAAGTCACAGGAAACCCAAGTAAATGATGAAGGCTTCCACCTGCAGATGGCCTAGGGTAAGCCTGACACCTATTCAATACTTCCTGCCCTCATCTCGTTTAATCCTCATAGTACCTGTCCCTGTAGGTGTCATGGTCCACATGCTTTAGATCATGCAACTGGGTAAGAAGGAAGAAGAGGCTTGCCTATGCCCAGCCAGGGAGAAAGGAGCAGTGCCCCAGTTCAAACCCAGACTCTGCGGACCCCAACTCTATACAAGGAACTTCAAAAAGTTCATGGAAAGTAGAATTAGATGATGAGTTTATTTTGGTGCCCAGAATTTTGAAATGCACACAAGAGATTTTCAGAAAAAATTAGGGAAATTCACATAATTAAAAGACTATGTATAGATTTTTTTAAAAAAAAATTGCATCACATAATTATTTAGTTCCACTTTTCCACGAACTTTTTAAAGTACCCTTGTATTTTTCTGCTACCTCTGTGTGTCTGCTTCCAGTCCAGAGCAAGACAGAGACATGTACATAAAAGAAAAACCAGTAAATAAATTCAAAGAGATAAGTTCCATAATGTCAGTACATGTAACTGAAGTACCTAAAATATAAAAGGAAGAGAAAAGGTACAAATCCAAGTGAGGAGGAGCAAGGCAGTGAACTAGAGTAGGTAAATTGGGCAGAATTATTCAAAGGGGATGGGATTCTGTGAATCCTGAAGTAGGCACGTGGCTCAATAAAGGGAGGTGGGATCTAAGCAGGAATGGGTCCCCAGTGCACGTGGAGGGTGCAGGTAAGAAGGGATGCTATCCACCTTCAAGTCTGCAGCAGCTGCCTCTTGCTAACACAGTTGAAAACCACATGAATGTACCAGGACCACTCCGAGAAATGCTTGAGTTTTGCTGGGGTTGCACACCCACCCTATGTCCACAGCCTCTAGCCCCAGCTGGTTAGCATGGCTTGGCCTGCCTGACTGGCAGAAGCACAGCCTGATCTGGCTCAGGACTGACCTCCATTTCTTCCCTGCTCTGCTCCCATGTGCCCTGCTCTTCTCTGGAAACCTTGTCAGTTTTCAGCATCAAACCAGCAGCCTCCCCTCAGCTCACACCGCAGGATGTCAGATTGGGCACGGCATGCTCAAACACCTCGATGTCACTTCGGATCCATGCAGGTGGCAGCCTGGGGTAACAGCAAGAGCAATAATGGGGCATCTAAGGCCACAGTCCAGCTTGCAATCTGCCACCACTAATCATTTGTATGCCATTGACTTCCAATCACTGGTTTTCCAGTCCCTGCGACTGTAACGGTTTATAAATCTGTTTTACTACCACATTCAACTTCCCTTTATCTTTGCATTAGACCAGGTGGTACTGAACCCTCAAGAAACCAGTTAAATGAAGAGCTGAACAGTTAGAACTATGAAAAGGGGAACTCATATAGGCGACTAAGAACGCTGGCTCATGTGGCGAGAAGTGAGTGCACAATAGATAGATGGGGAAACTGAATCTGAGAATAAAAAAGTCACAAAGGATGAGAGAATGGGAACGGTCTGGCATTAGTTCCATGCCATTTCCATCTAGCTTTTCCCTAGTTTTAGGATAAAATATGGGACATAGCAACAGCAGCCCCTACCTCTTTCCGTGCTACATGAGCATCTCCCCAAAATTCAAAATGCAAAGAAAGCTAGAGCTCTCTCACTGTGTAACACTCTGGTTTATGTACCTTGCAGACATCTGGTGAGAATCAATGCACCATCTTCAAACCTCCTACACCGCTCAGATGAAACACAATGGATCGCACCTCTGTAGTCCCATCCTCCAAGGCATCTACGTGACTGGTGGGGGATAATTGTTTTTCCCTGTGTTTCACGTTTTCTGTAACAATGAAACTGAGAGAATAGAACTCTGATCCCATTTTACAGATCAAGAATCTGAGGCTCAGAAATGAGAAGACCCATCCAGCTGGCTTGCAATGGTGATTGCTGTCCTTGGACGTCAGTCTTCTCTTGTTCACTCCCAGCGTTTCGCTGGAAGTCAGATTTTAAAACCATACATACATTGCAAGATTTTTCTGTTATTATCCAATGGAAAGTAGAAAGATCAAACCAGGACAGAGAGAGCATATTAAATTGTGAACAAGTAAAACAAAAGGAAGGAAGGAAGGAAAAATTCATCCAAACTAATAAAACTTTCTGAGCAACTCGCCTTAGGATGACATTTCGGTGTTTACTTAAATTGCTGAGAATGACTAAGGCCTGTGAGCTATGAGAAAGAGGACAGTTTGCACTTGGCACAAGAGTCCCACGAAGCCTCAAATCCAATTTTAACTTGGACAACGTTTATGTAATCGTTGTATTCAGCATCTCCATGGTGTGAGGATGATTGAGCAAGAGAATGTCCTCAGCGTCGCGGTCTTTCAAGTCGTGAGACGCATCTGTCAAGGCCCTGGTCTCTGGCATTCTGACAGTCTAATGCCAGGCCAGACAAGGGTGGGAAAGGCACACAAACAGGGAGCGTGAGTGAATGAAGCATCTCCTGCTGAGAAAACAAGCCCTCCCCTTCAAAGGAGGGACAAGGACAGGCACAGATTCTCACCACCACCACCACCCCCCCGACCCCAGGCTGGTCTGGGCCAGGTCTGAGGCTGGGTCCATCCGTTAAAGACCACGCCCATGTGATGGGCCTCTGTCCACTCATCCAAGGGAAAATGTGCAACGTGGGGCCTGATGTCCTGGGATGGGCCAAGGTTGATGTCAACCCCCCTCTGCAGTGTGAACTCCCGCATACATTGTCCAATTCAGCACAGAGTTCCTCATTTCCTGGAGGACTAACAGCCAACATTTGCATTACTGCTACTCACAGGGAGCACGCCCATGTTCTGCTTTCTGTTATCCAATCACCTCTGTGTACCAAGCATTCTGACAAGCACTGCACTCAATCTCTTCCAACAACCTGATGATATACACACTATTCAAACACCCATTTGACAGAAGAGGAAACAGAGGCAGTGGGACAAAGGCTGTTCCAGGTAACTTAGCTACTGGGTATTACCACTGGGGTTAAAGCCAGCTCTATAAGATTACAAAGCTTATGCATGTAGTCACTTGGTTATTCTGCTTCCCCGTGAGGAGACTGAGGTTCAGAGAAGTGTTGGTTGCTCCTTAGGTAGATTGGGAAAGTAGGAGATGGACCTTGCCCCATGCTACTTCCTTTAACTGCACAGTTGTTAGCACAGTGCTGCTTGGCTATTTCAGACTTCACTTTCACAGAGAATTTCCTCCAACTCCCATTATGCTCTATCCTCTTTCCCTATTACTTTCCCCATTGTTCATTGCCACCTGACATATTCATTTGTGGATCACCTGTCTTGGTCTTCTCAAATGTGAGCTCCTTGAGGGCAAGGACTTGGTGTATACATTTCCTTTCATTGCTATATCCCCAGTCTCTAGAATAGGATCTGGTACAGAGTAGATGTTCAATTGATACTTACTGAGTTAATAAATAAGGAATGATCTAGATAAGCACGCCAGTATCTAGTATGGTGCCTAGTTCACAGTAAGGACTAAAGTCAAGTATTTACATATTTGAAAAATAGTTATGACTTAAAATATTAATTCTATTTCCTAAGCTAGTGACAAGTTGGTATGAAACAAAGTCTGAAAACACATTAGCTACCCATGAAGACAGCAAAGATGTGGCTGGCCAGCAGCGATCATCCTCTGCCTCTCATGGCCACTGGCAGCTTTGGGCTCCTCTGGGACTTTGCTAGATTGGTAGATTGGAGGGAGTCAGGGAGCCCACAGCGGTTTATACCCTGCAGCCGGAATGATGCACTCCCACCATCACTACGGTGGAGGTCTGCTACCGAGGACTTAAAGCTCACTCCCAACTCATTCCAGTCTCAAAAGGATGCAAGAAGCATCTATAAGAACCTCACACATTGAGCCCTATCTTTTCCATGAAGTTTAGAACTCCAGTGATTCAATCACAAAGGGGTAGGTATAATAATATATAACGTTGGCCTATAGAAACCAAACTAGAGAATGGTTTAATGATTTGTTATTGGTTTAAAATGTATCCCTCATTCTTTACACTCATCTTTGTGTCTTAATTTCAGTGTTCAACACATCCTGCCATGCATCGTGGTGGACTGTAACTCATTTTGTTAAGTAGGAAGGTAGACACTAGCCAACCCATGTGACAGGCCAAAGGAAGGGACAGGTTCCTGTGGGAAGGAACATAAAAGTCTTAGATGCACATCTTGGAAACAATCCACCATTTGCACATCGAAGTCCTATGGTCCCAGCCTTCCCTGCACCTATCCCTGGGGACGCCCCAGGAGAATCTTCCTCTTGCACCAAGAGGGTTTTTCTGGGGCTATTAAGTCTGATGACACTGCATAATAAATCGTAGGAGGAAGTTCATGAATTCTACACCAAGAAAGTCTTTTGTCCAGCAATATCCTAAAAGAAGAGGGAGGGAGAAGGACAAACAGCAGAAAGAAATGGACCTCTTACCCATATAAACCCCAGTCTGAATGTAGACTGGGCACACTCACTTTATTCTGACAAGTTGCCCATCCATCCCATCACTCAACTTTGCTAGCTTGCTTCCTGCGACTCTGTCTCACGTCTGAAATTCTTTTCTTATGGGGTGTGATGGGCTGCAGTAGGGGAGGACTAGGACCTCTTTTTCAGCCATCTTCAGTCATGTCTTCCCTTTCATTTATAATCTTTCCATTCAAACTAATTATAATTTTATTGGAGGAAAGTAAAAAATATGGGCTCATTTTCTTTACATTACTTCTTACATTAGAATCCTGATAGCTAAGCTCACACGTAGCCTCAGAAATTTGATTTCATGGTGCATTTGTTAGGTCAGCTATCATAGACCAAGCATGCCAAGAAAGGCCAACCTTATAGCAGTCACTATTTCTTCCAATGTACCTAAGATACCTTCTAAGATAAATAAATATTCTAGAATCCACTAAAATACAAGTATCAGCCTACCTCATTGCTTTCTCTTACATTAAATTCTTTTTTTCCTTCAGGCTACCTTAAGACAGCATCTTGAGACAAATGTGAATATCTGAGCACATTCCATGGCCAGGAGCATATCCACCTGCAGAGCTGAGAGACTGTTAGGCAGCCCCGGTGGGTGAGTTCAGGCAGCTGGTAAGAGGACACAGACATTACATGAAGTTATAAGTATTGCTGCCACTAAGCAAAGAACTTGCCCCTTCTAAGCAGAAGAAACTGCCTCCTTCTAACTCTTGACAATCTCAGTGGGGCTCTAGGCAAATACCCAGTTCCAAAGGAATGAACTCCTTCAATTTCAAACAATTCTTCCCCAAGCTTATTATTCTTTCATCTTCTGTCCTCCCAAACAGAATGACTCTCATCACTCTCAAACTGTTCCAGTTTGGTACATCTAATTAACTCAAACTAAGCGTCTTCAGAAGGCTGACTCACCTCTGTTCTGTAGCTATTCACATGTCTCCTTCCCAGCTCCTCCCCTCTGTGCTTCCTCCCCTCGCTCTTATCTTCTCTATCACTGAAAAGCACTTACATTGACAAACATTTAACTTTTCTATTAACGGGCTTCAAGGCTCCATCAGTTGGAGATAGTGTCACTCAACACAAAGCCGTAATCAAAGTCTAGTGATGGAAGCCCATCCCCTCCCTCTGCTGGTTCTTGCTTCTTGAGGACCCAGAGGATCAGAATTGAGTATCTTCCAATGATTCTATCTCAACTGGTGAGAGGTAGCTGGAAGCTGATCCAAAGACAAGCTGAAGGTTTGCTCAGCAAACACAAATCTTTTACCTTCCTTGTAGCTCTTCTCTGATCTTCTAATAGGAGTTGAAATTGAAAGTAGGTACAGCATTGGGGTGTTGCCAAAAACAACCATTGCAACACAAAAGTCCAGTGCTACGTGACATTTTCTTCACAGCCTTCTCGCTATACAAGACTGGTCATGAGCTTCCTTCTACTCTTTGTCAGAGGCCACCAGCTGTGGGCTGAAGACCACAGTCTGACAAAGGACAGGAATTTTTCACTAGTGAAATGAAGACAGGATCTAAGCCAGTTTTGCAGATAATTCAGCCAGCTGCCCCTCTCACATGGCACTCCCAGGTGATCTGGCCCACCTTCCCTGAAGCAAAATGGCCGGTGAAAGTCTATGAAATGTGACAGAATTATTTGGGGGAAAAATGCAGGGACCTACTTAAAAAATAATTTTGACTTGAAAACTGCCTTTCTTTTCAGTTGTCAGCCTAAATAATATAAAAACAACAGTCATACACACACACACGCACGCACACACACACTTACAGAGAAAAAGA
This sequence comes from Lepus europaeus, assembly GCF_033115175.1. Lineage (NCBI taxonomy): Eukaryota > Metazoa > Chordata > Mammalia > Lagomorpha > Leporidae > Lepus > Lepus europaeus. The sequence goes on from NC_084840.1 coordinate 51,014,119, forward strand.
CTCTCTAAAGATAATGATATTTGCTGGGACTATCAGCACTGCAATGAGAACAGCACAGCATTGCCAAAGGAATACAAATGCAATAGCAAACCATGGACATAGTCAAAGAGGTTGAGGCAAGGGGAAAGCCAAAAATAAAAGGCAAAATTTTAAAGGCAAAAATGAGGAGGATACTGTCAGATATTTGAAAACAATAATCATTGGCCACAATGATTAATAACCAGGGTGATATTAGTCCAGGGCCGACACTGTGGCATAGCGGGTATAGCTGACACCTGCAGTGTCAGCATCCATGTGGGGGTTGGTTTGAGACCCAGCTGCTCCACTTCCGATCCAGCTCTCTGCTATGGCCTGGGGAAGCAGTGGAAAATGGCCCAAGTCCTTGGGCCCTTGCACCCACGTGGGAGACCCGGAGGAAGCTCCTGGCTCCTGGCTTCAAATCAGCTCAGCTCCAACCATTCCGGCCATCTGAGGAGTGAATCAGAGGATAGAAGACTCTCTCTCTCTCTTTACCTCTCTGAAAGTCTGCCTTTCAAATAAATAAATCTCTAAAAAAATTTAAAAAAGATATTAGTCCAACGTTCAATGGGCAGTTGCTAGGCAGATGTTCTTAATGTCGTACTTTTTGTATAAGACTGGGTTGGCATCTATGAAATGTTGTAGTTCTATCAGAACCTTTTGTGATCATTACAATTGGGCAATTATGTGTAAAGATTCTTTATAGCTTCATGGTTTTATTTATTCTTGGCATGGATGACACAGGCAACTCCATCGTGGTTCTGACAACTTTCATGTTCCTTTTACATTCTTCCCTTTTCATCAAGGCGTTTTCTCTGAATATCCCTGATCATCATGTGGGTACATGTCGATTGCCCATCATTACTGAAATGGATTTGTCCCAGCTGCTGGCCCAGTTTGGCTTTGTCCCACATTGGAAGGGAAGTGATTGGCCCCCAGGAGTCAGTGTCAAAACACTTCAGACACATTTGAGCAACACACAGGTTAAAAATGACAGGTTCTCAGGCTGAGTTTAGTTGGACTCATTTGTTAAGTTTAACTTTATCTGTTGCATAGGCAATGGTTGTCATCTCAAAGCACTAGGCTGCCATTATTTTGTTAGGAGGGTACTTTTTGAAGAATGCTGATAGGCAACAGAGAAATACAAAACAAAACCAATAAAAGAGCAACAATTCCAGTCCTTAAGATAGCTTTGAACCAAGAAACATAATTTTTTTCCACAGTCATAACACTTGTACCAAAGATAAAATTAAACCAACCGTTTAGTGAAAGGAACTTAGTTTTGTCAGAAAACTGTGTTTTAAGTGCGCTTGTTAAGAGTCTTTTTCATGGATCCTGTTATAAATGCTTTTGTAGAAGAATCAAGCCTGTGCATCAGGGGCTAGCATCGTGGTGCAACTGGTTAGGCCGCTGCATTGGCATCCCATACTGGATAACCATTTAGAGTTCTGGCTATGCAGCTTCCTATCCAGCTCCCTGCTAGTGCTCCTGGGAAAACAATGGAAGACGACCCAATTGCTTGAATCCCCGCCACCCCTATGGGAGCCAAGATGGAGTTCCCGGCTCTTGACTTCAGCCAGGACCAGACCTGGTGCTACAGCCATTTGGGGAGTGAATCAGCATATGGAAGATCTCTGACTCTCTCTCTCTCTCTCCCCTCTCTGTCTGGCACTCTGCCTTTCAGGTAAGTAGACAAATCTTTAAAACAACGAAAACCAAAACCAAAAATTGTGGATGACAACAGACTGAGAAGAGCCATGGTTAAAAGTTTGATGAGATGGCCGGCGCCGTGGCTCAACAAGCTAATCCTCCGCCTTGCCGCGCCGGCACACAGGGTTCTAGTCCCGGTCGGGGCGCCGGATTCTGTCCCGGTTGCCCCTCTTCCAGGCCAGCTCTCTGCTATGGCCCGGGAAGGCAGTGGAGGATGGCCCAAGTGCTTGGGCCCTGCACCCCATGGGAGACCAGGAGAAGCACCTGGCTCCTGCCTTCGGATCAGCGCGATGCACCAGCCGCAGCGGCCATTGGAGGGTGAACCAACGGCAAAAAGGAAGACCTTTCTCTCTGTCTCTCTCTCTCACTATCCACTCTGCCTGTCAAAAAAAAAAAAAAAAAAAAAGTTTGATGAGAGTTTAGCAATCAACAAAGTAATTTATTTATTTCAATAGCATAAAGCATTTTTTGTAGTGTTAACTAAAAGCATCAGACTTATTTAGTAGCAGTTTAAGAATCAAACAAGGGGCCGGCGCTGTGGCATAGTGAATAAAGCTGCCGCTGCAGTGCCAGCATCCCACATGGGCGCTGGTTCAAGTCCCGGCTGCCCCACTTCCAATCCAGCTCTCTGCTATAGCCTGGGAAAGCAGCAGAAGATGGCCCAAGTCCTGGGCCCCCTGCACCTGCGTGGGAGACCCGGAAGAAGCTCCTGGCTTCGGATTGGCGCAGCTCTGGCCTTTGCAGCCAACTGGGGAGTGAACCAGTGGCTGGAAGACCTCTCTTTCTCTCTGTCTTTCCTTCTCTCTATGTGTAACTCTTACTTACTTTCTTTCTTTTTTTTTTTTAATTTCTTTGACAGGCAGAGTGGACAGTGAGAGAGAGAGACAGAGAGAAAGGTCTTCCTTTTTGCCATTGGTTCACCCCCCAATGGCCGCTGTGGCCAGCGCGCTGCGGCCAGCGCACTATGCTGATCTGTAGCCAGGAGCCAGGTGTTTCTCCTGATCTCCCTTGCAGGTGCAGGGCCCAAGCACTTGGGCCATCCTCACTGCACTCCTGGGCCATAGCAGAGAGCTGGACTGGAAGAGGGGCAACCGGGACAGGATCGGTGCCCCGACCGGGACTAGAACCCGGAGTGCCCGCGCCACAGGTGGAGGATTAGCCTATTGAGCCGCAGCACCGGCCCGTAACTCTTACTTTCAAATAAATAATAAATAAATCTTTTTTTTAAAAAAAGAATCAAACAAAATGTAAACTAGGTGCATAGAACCAAAAGTGAATTCACCAGAAAAAGGCCGTAAGATGTTCCCATGAGCTCAAAAGTGCAGGAGTCCCCGCCAGAAGAGCAGAGTGGGGCTGTTTTAGGGGTGGAGCTTCCATAACAACTCGAATTGAATTCTGCCTGGTGCTGCCGGGAGCAGTTCACTTGATGGGTTCGAATTAAATTCTGCTCATGCTGTCCCAAGAACCCAAGGAAAGACCTCAGAAAACAAACAGCAGCAGCCAAAACGGAACCTTAGTGTGAATACTCACCCGAAAGTTTTTTTCTTAAGAAGGTCTGCCTCACCCTTGATGAAAGGATGCTTCCTAACATCCCGGCAGAAGGCTGAGGGAGCCCCACCAAGACGCAACGGGCAGAAAAAATACAAGCCACGGGAACAGCACCAAGGGCACACACTCTGCTACACCTGACTCCCTCGGAAGGTCATCTTGCTTCAGGCTCCTTCATGGTCAGTAGATCTGTCAAACTAAATAACGAAACAAACGATAAAGAGGGAGACTCTCTACAGGTAATGTATTTATTTGAGATCACCAAGGCACTGTAATGAAAACAGGTGAGCATTGCAGTGGGAATATTCATGCCTTAGAAAAACATGGGCATCTCCAAAGAGTTTGAGGCTCAGAGAGTTTTTTTTTTTTATGATTTATTTTATTTATTTGAAAGACAGAGTTACGGAGAGAGGGAGAGAGGGAGAGAGGGAGAGAGGGAGAGAAGGAGAGAAGGAGAGAGGGAGAGAGAGAGATCTTCCATCCACTGGCTCCCTCCCCAAATGGCTGCAGCGACCAGAGCAGAGCCCAACCTAAGCCAGGAGCCAGGAGCTTCTTCCATGTCTCCCACATGGGTGCAGGGGCCCAAGGACTTGGGCCATCCTCCACTCTTTCCTGGGCACATTAGCAGGGAGCTGGATCAGAAGTGGAGCAGCCAGGACTCGAACCAGTAACCAAATGGGATGCTGGGGCTTTTAACCCTCTACGCTGCTGTGCCACAGCGCTAGCCCCCAGGAGAAGTTTTTAAAGGTAAAAATGAGGAGGATCACATCAAATATTTTGAAATAATAATCGCTGGTCATGATGATTAATAGCCAAGGTGACATGAATCGGAAGTTGAACAGTTGCTGGGCAGCTGTCCTGATAAAAGCACCTTTTGTAGAAAGGGCCAGCAGCCTCATGTAATGTCGCGATTCCTGCAGGGTTTTTGTGATGGCCACCCTCAGGCACTTATGTGTAGAACCCCTTTCTTCATAGCCTCCTGGCTCTGTTTGCTTTTTGTTAGGATTGACACAGGTGACACCATCTTGCTTCTGAAAAAAAATTCACATTCCTTTCACACAATTGACTGATTATCTTCCATTGATGTGCTTAGGTCAGTTGGCCAGCTACCACCTAGAAATCACGAATACAGGTCTCTTCTGACCTGTAACCAAGTAAGAACACTCTACCATCCTCCCATTCTCAGAACCAATACTGTATTCTTAGTGACTACTTTGCATCCTCCTAATCCTTCCTGGATGACCCTCACTTTTACCATTTTCTTGGCTTTATTTTTTATTATTATTATTTTTGACAGTCAGAGTTAGACAGTGAGAGAGAGATAGACAGAGAGAAAGGTCTTCCCTCCATTGGTTCACTCCCCAAATGGCCATTATGGCTGGAATTAATGCCATTCTGAAGCCAGGAACCAGGTGCTTCCTCCTGGTCTCCCATGCGGGTGCAGGGGCCCAAGCACTTGGGCTATCCTCCACTGCCCTCCTGGGCCACAGCACAGAGAGCTGGCCTGGAAGAGGAGCAACCAGGACTAGAACCCGGCACCCATTTTGGGATGCTGGCGCTGCAGGTGGAGGATTAACCAAGTGAACCACAGCGCCGGCCCCTGAAGATAAAATTTCAACTGTCCTCTGACTTTCATTGCAATTTTTTAAAGAAATCATTGATTAAATGAGAATTAGTCACTCCTTTGAGAATGATGCTTGGTTTTTAATTTATTTTTTGGTCTCTTTTAAGATTCTCTACATTTTGGGATTCTTTAATTTCACCAAAATGGGTATAATACTGGATGTCTTTGCAATTTTTATATATTTAATTATTTGGAATACTTAAATTTGTGGACTAGTATGTTTAACCAGTTCTGTGAAATCATTAGACATCATTTATATAAATATTGCTTTGGCCCCATTTCCCTCTCCTCTCTGGGACTCTGATTTGATATATGTTGCACCATCTCACTCTATCTACCACAACTCTTGGCTTTTCATTTCTTTAATCTCCTACCAAAAACAGCAAGGAGTTGCACCTATGTTTTCTATGCCACATTCTGGCTAATTTCCTGTCTTTCCATATATGAACTCTCTTTATCTGAGTTTAATAAGAAGGGTCTTTAAAAAATTCAAGAAAAATTCATATTATGAAAAAATACATGGATTTCCGCTTTTGTGCCTCAATATGAACTCATCTTTTAATTCCATTTTTCTACAAACTTTTTGAAATGCCCTCATATGCTCTCTCTCTCTCTCTCTCTATATATATATATATATATATATATACACACACGCACTGTGTTTTTTTTTTCAATGATAGTGATTTCATTTTTATTTTTTTTATTTTTTTTAATTTATTTTTATTTTTATTTTTATTTTTTTTTAACTTTTATTTAATGAATATAAATTTCCAGTGTACAGCTTATGGATTACAATGGCTTCCCCCCCTCATAACTTCCCTCCCACCCGCAACCCTCCCCTCTCCCGCTCCCTCTCCCCTTCCATTTGCATCAAGATTCATTTTCAATTCTCTTTATATACAGAAGATCAATTTAGTATAAAGATTTCAACAGTTTGCACCCACATAGAAACACAAAGTGAAACATACTGTTTGAGTACTAGTTATAGCATTAAATCACAATGTACAGCACATTAAGGACAGAGATCCCACATGAGGAGCAAGTGCACAGTGGCTCCTGTTGTTGACCCAACAAATTGACACTCTAGTTTATGGCGCCAGTAACCACCCTAGGCTGTCGTCATGAGTTGCCAAGGCTATGGAAGCCTTCCAAGTTTGCCGACTCTGATCATATTTAGACAAGGTCATAAAAGACAGAGTGAGGATAGTAACCAATGATCCTAAGAGTGGCATTTACCAGGTTTGAACAATTATACAGCATTAAGTGGGGAAGAGGACCATCAGTACACACAGGTTGGGAGTAGAGCCATTGGTGGTAGAGTAGAGGTTATGATTACAAAGGAATGAGGCCCAAGTGCACTAGACAGGGCCTAGAACAAAGGACAGAGTCATTATTAGAGGAGCTAAGAAAGGTGCTGTCTAAGCTACAATTAAGTTTTCTGATTGAGAGGCAAATAGAACCTGATAGAAGGGGCTTGATAATAATCTGGTGGGCTTTAGGCCTTGTAAATTCAGAGGCCCAGACCTATCTATCTCTTCACATGGGGTATATCCTAAGGGAGGTGTGAACCTCCTAGGGGAAGGCACTCTGTTGACTTTCATTACTTGGCTGGCCTGGGAGGAGAGCTGGCCAGGTAAAGGCAGGTGGCATCTCTAACAAGAAATTTACAGTTCTGCCTGCAATGTTGCTGACCCTACTTGACCATCCCCTCAGCTGCAGTGGTCACTTTGGAAGTTGGGCTGAGTGAAGGGCTTTTCAGCTTAGAGCCAATAAGATCTGTGGCTCTGACCTGGGCATCCTTCGACTCCAGGGCAGGTCCATTTCCAGTGATCCAACTCTTGGCAGAGCTGCCAGGGCTCTTCACAAGCTGACTTCTGCTGAAGCCCAGGCTTACCACATTGAAAGCCACTGCAGTGGACTGGCCTGTTGGGTCTCCTTGAGGGCAGATCACTGTACAGATCAGCCATTAATAGGCCTGCCACCCATTGCTTCTGATGCCGAGCTTTCTTTTCCTCCTGGTTTGTGTTAAAGCAGACCAGAGGATGCAAGTCAAGGGAGTGCCCGTGTCCCATCTCTAATCTTCGGTGGCCTGAACTACAAGTCAATATTCACAGGCATGTTCTGTAGTAGTTTTGCTAAGGTAGACAATGCCCATGAGGAAAATTATATTCTCACTTTAAAACTTTCTTTCCCTTTGGTCTGAAAGGGAGGTTTTTTCTACTTACTGTATACTTCGCTGATGGCGAAGTGAATCTAGCTATGAGATTATTATTTGAGTTCTTATTTTGGCTATGTTATTGCAGAAAAATGTTAGCCATCTCTTTTATAAGGTCTAAAGATTAAATTGTGCGTCCTACAGATTCCTTCATAATAGAATTAGTTTCATACCTTGAAGAGAATAGAGAAAT